>NC_047116.1:18687725-19425225 GCF_902500255.1 Thalassophryne amazonica
TATATATATATATATATATATATATATATATATATATAAAGAAAGAAAGAAAGAAAAACAAAAGCTGCACAGGTCTACCATCAACTAGATGTTTCTGCAGTACGCACACACACATTAGCATTGCCTTATGTGAAGCCAATGACTTCTCAAGATGGCTGTTTCAAGACTTACTTTCAACTTATTAAATTAATAGTTAATCACTGCTCACTTACTCAGAACTCCAGCCACGGCCTGAAATGGGAAAAAAAAAAAAAAAAAATTCTGCGAGACAACCACATATTTCCCATCATGCATTTTCGCTCCCCGAATCACGACAGTTTGTCGGTCAGGTTTCTTGCAGATAGTGAAAACTTTTTCATTTACATAAGGTCTGTGGTCATGTCAGATCTGGAAGCATGCGCTGGCGGCACATCAACCACACTGAGAAACTCACTTGCATCCTGAATGGCAACCACACCAGGCAGATAATCGCATAAGAAAGATTGCAATGAGAATGAACACTAACAAATGTAATGGGTGGTCTGTATTTAGTGCTGTAGTTGTTTAGGAGGGTTTTTGTGACTTTAAAATCTTGAAATTCCAGCATTTACTGTTTGCTCGCATTAAAATCCACAACTTATGAAACAGCTGCCCTGAGAAACAGGGCAACTGTTTTTACCATTTTTAGAAGCCTTGAGCAACATGTCCTGATGTATTCATGACAAGAGGAAGAAAATCAAAATTAATAAAAGCAATGTGTTGTGTTCAAAACAGATAACTTGTTTTTGTGGTGAGCTGTAGTACAGTGGGCATTTGCGAAACATCCTTTATTTGCATTGCTGTGTCATGAATGACTCACTCTACTACATCACAAACATGCACAAAAAAGGTGGTTATCTGTTTTGAACACAACACTGCTTTTTTAAAGTTATGATTCTCTTCCTCTACTTTGAATAGGCCTGCCTGACTAGAGCCTTCATGGAGGCCTTTTCAATACTTTCAGATGCCATGTCCTGAATTTATTACTGCAAATAATGAATTATTCATAACAACGCTGTTTACATCAATGAATATTCATGATGGAACTACAAGGCTGGAATGAGGATGGAACTGCAAAACTGATAAAATGAGGAAAATACTAAAAAATACACAAATTTCTTATGTTTAGCATAGGTAACTCCTTTTTTTGGGGGTGGGGGGTGGAATCAAGACAACTTCCATATGATGGATATGATTTCACTACATATGGACAAAGCCAGAGTGACGTCACCACTGATTTTCTATAGAGACCCGGAAAAGCCTAAATGGGCGTCACCATGTTGAAAGCCTGCCCGCACTGATTCACGAACTCATTAACACATAAAGGGGTGGAGCATGGATGGCTCAGTGTATGACCAAAAAAAATAAGAAAGCCTGAACATGCCCCTTCCTGAGTACGAAGCTCAAGGTAACAGGCTAACCTCGGTTGGGTGTTCACTGATTCATATTTTTGTGTACTGCGCAGTGGTTCTCGTAACAATTTACTTTGGTGTGGACCATGGATGCTTAGGAGAAAAAAAAAAAAAAAAAAAAAAAAAGACAGCAATGTGATTCATCTATAATATTGAAGACAGCAAAAGTTACCCCGAATGCTATAGGCGTTTGGAAAGCTATGGGGGGGATGATCTGAACCTGAATTTATTTATTTTTTATTTTATACAGCAATTTATTTATTGATTGACATACCTTATAGTAAAAAAGCCACATATTCTTGTGTAAATTCCTGTAAATCCACTGTCTTTTTCCCATGAAAAAAGTCTACATTAATAAAAACTCATTTACATTCTTGTGTAAATTCATGCAGCCTAAATCCATTCAAAGCCAGTCTTTTTCCCAATGAAAGAAAGTCTAGATTAATGAAAAAAGTCACATAATCTTTTCTAAAATCCTGTTTGAACAGCACAGTGTTTATTTCCAGAGAGAGAAAAATTCTTACCGTGTTTCCTGAGGGCACAGTTCACTTTCCCCGTTTCTTTTATCTTTCAGGTGTGTTGATGAAGCCAGCGACAATTCCACGGATTCTTGTCCTTATCAGACTTTTTCAAACAATCTTTCTCGCCATCTTCTCTCTGTCCAATGTCGGTCCGTGACAGAGACATGCACAAGTCTCCTTTTAAAAACTTTAGCGCTCTAGGGTTTGCGATGTCCATATGCTACCTTTAGCTAAAGCTTCGTGCAGGACACACACAGCGTTGCTGCAGCAACCAACCAGTCTCACTTTCCGATATCTGTCGCAACAGCCAGGCTTTTTTTCTCCGAGGACACTGATTTTTATCAGTGTCCACGGACTGCCGCGGCCTTATAAAACTTGCACGATGTTTATAAAAAAAAAAAAAAAAACACTGCGATAGACATTTTAAAAACTCAGTGACAATCATGATTACAGAGTAAAACATTAACACCTCCCCCCATGATGAAATCCACCGAATTTCATGGATCCACAGATTTTTCACAGCCCTGCATTTCTTTTAGACGGCAAAAGTTTGCAAAAAGACAGAAAACCGTCCAAAGACCGCGAATAAGCATCCCTGGTGGACACTAAAAGCTATCAGCCTTCTATTTCCTCAGTAATCATGCATTAAGTGGACCTACCAACAGCTGGTCAAAGTGCTAATACTAGGGATGTCCTGATCAGGTTTTTTTTGGCCCCGATCCAATTCCGAGTCATCTCATTTTGAGTATCTGCCGATACTGAGTCCCGATCCGATACTTTAAAAAACTGAATGAACAATCAACAAATGCTAAATATATAATAATTTCATTTTAATCACCTTATTTTATTATCACTTAAAAAATGCACTTCTCCTTGAGGTAGCTTGAACAATCAAGTAATAATCTACCAGACTTAAAAAAAATTACAAATTTCCAAGTTATTTTATTTGTTTAAAAATAAAATGTCCAAGGTTCCATATGTTAAACAAGAAATTATCTAATCTGAAATAACAGGTGGTTTTAATTTATAGTTGAAAGGTTTCTAAAGAACCATTAACTGATTTATCTATTTTAATTACAAGTGTTCTAAACTTTTTTTAAACAGTAATCAGAAATTTTGAGGTAAACAACAACAACAACATTTCCAAGGATTTTTCTTCAGACATGTGGTTTCTGCACTGATCTGTGGTTCAAATCCCCACCTGACTGAAAAATCACTAAGGGCCCTTGGGCAAGGTCTTTAATCCCCTATTGCTCCCGGTGTGTAGTGAGCACCTTGTATGGCAGCACCCTGACATCGGGGTGAATGTGAGGCAAAATTGTAAAGCACTTTGAGCGTCTGATGCAGATGGAAAAGCGCTATATAAATGCAGTCCATTTACCATTTGTACAGATCAGTGGTTTCTGCCACTAGTCTTCCGTGTTTTGGCCCGACGCGTCGTTCCTATTGGACAGCGCGAAGCTACGTCACAGCTCAGAGTCAAAAGTTCAAAAGTCAACTTGAAAAGTAAAAGTAAAAAACAACTTACATTTGCGTCCTGACAGTCCTCAGTGTCCCTCTGATGCTTTATCAGTGTTCAACAAGTTCAGAGCAGTGCAGTGAACGTGAATGAAGACGGAAGCTCTTTAAGACATGCTCCTAAATGTGATGAGTGTGCACATCGCTCATGCGCACACCATCTCTCACTCCGTTTTTCAGACAAACAATCACCGGACAATTTGGACAATTTTTGTTAATCAGATGACAGATCATCGTCCTGAGGACTTGGTCAGCACTGGGTCCTGCTGCGCATGGAAGGATGACTGAGCAAGAGTTTCGGTGGGAAAGTGTCCATCATCCTCTTGTCATTCCATTGAGGCATCAGGCTGAGCGCATAAACACACAAAGACAGCAGTTCTGCAAAAGAAACTTTGCGCGCATAACTCCCTCCACCTCTGTCCGGGTTACAATTCCATCTCTTCTTCCCAAATTCACTGCGCAACTCTTGTTCCCGTTTCTGTGCGAGAATGTCCGGTTAAACTTGTTTCTTCTTTTGTTCCAATTTAAAAAAAAAAAAAAAAAAGTTGGGTTGAACTTTGACTCCGTCAGCCTGCCGTCAAGTGGCAATGCATGCTCTCGTCAGAAACGTCGCGTCAAAAGCAGAGCTAAAGTGACACTTCTGACACCTCTAAAAAGCAACGCGTCTCACGCCTCTGACGCTTATGACGAGTGAAAGGCCCATTAATCTGTAATAATGAGCCTGAAATAGCACTGTTCAAAATAATGCGGATAAAATCTATATCGGATTCCTGATCGGGATGCAACATCCGATTTCGATCAAGTCTGAAACCACGTGATCGGGCCTGATTTCCGATCACGTGATCGGGCCTGATTTCCGATCACGTGATCGGGCCTGATTTCCGATCACGTGATCGGGCCTGATTTCCGATCACGTGATCGGGCCTGATTTCCGATCACGTGATCGGGCCTGATTTCCGATCACGTGATCGGGCCTGATTTCCGATCACGTGATCGGGCCTGATTTCCGATCACGTGATCGGGCCTGATTTCCGATCACGTGATCGGGCCTGATTTCCGATCACGTGATCGGGCCGGGACATCCCTAGCTAATACCATTAGCATACAACAATAAATAAGACCAGAGTTTCACTCAGCATGAATATTGCAACAAGGACATCTTAGATAATCTGTTAGGACGTTTCACTACACAACAAGGTGTATTATTCCAGGTGTTTGTAATAAACTACTCCAAACAGACACAGCAACAACAACAGCGCGCGACTGAGGCTGTGAGAGGTGGCGTCACTGTGCTCAGCCCGTCACTCAAAGCAGCCATGCCCACAATTATACATAATTTTATTAGTTAAAACATGTTAACTAAAAAGTTAAAATTCACTACTCGTACAGCTGTCATGGAGGAAAAATCTATCAATCTATCTATAGAGACCAAAACCGTTTTTTTTTGTGCCAGGCTGTAAACATGTTTATTTCTCCTCTAAAGTTAGACGTTTTAAAATGGGCTTCTATGAGAATGTGCTTCGTTTTGGAGCCAGCTTCAAGTGGCCAGTCAAAGAACTGCACTTCTTGGCTGGGGTCAAAATACAAGCTCAAGCGTTGCTGCATGTGCCAACACAACTTTGTTACTATATGGCGCCTTAGAAAAGATCCATGTTGTGGAGATGCAGACAATTGGCTGGCAGTGTGAGGGTGTTGAACCCTTGTGGAAGTTCTTCATGATCAGGATTGTCTGCCCTGTATTTGCCACTCTGGGTGAGGACCTGCTGTTAGCAGCCCACCTATTTGTGCTGCTAGCTGCTCATGGAGCGTCGTTAGCTACTTGGTCAAATGTAGGTCTGGATCATATCCAGCCCTAATGCTGTCCAGCTTTTTATTCCTGAGACATCTCCCTCTGTGATGTTGATTGGTTCTTGTTCTGAGAGGTCACTGTGGTGTGCTCTAAGATCCAGCTGCAACTTGGCATTGTTGCTGTGTGACACCCCTTTCTCCCAGATTTTCTTCCAGTGTTGCTCAATCTCAGCCCTGGGCGATAATGTAGCCAAATGGTGGCAAAGAGAGGGAAGGTGATTGTGGGGGTGGAACTGCCAGAAGGCAGAACAGCAGATATTCAGGACAACTACTAGTACCTGGGAATCCCAAAAGTCTACAGGAACCATGATGTAGATGCAAGAAGGTCAGCTACAGCCAAATACATTCACAAGGTAAGAGGTGCTGAGAATTCAGCTCAATGTTACAAATAAGAGCTGGGCCATCAATACATTCGGCCTACCAGTCATCAGATACCCAGCTGAAATAATATTGGTGACCACAGGAGGAGACAGATGAAAGTGATGTCAAGACACAAAAACTCCTCACAATGCACAAAGATTTCCACTCATCGTCCAGCACCCTTAGGCTCTATGAGCAATAGAAAGATGAAGGGTCATGATTAGTGAGTATCAGAGCCACAATACAGGATGAGACAAGAAGCATCCATTAAAATATCAGAAAGATGGGCCCCAGACATAAGCTGCTACAAGAGTGACTCAGACAGCTGAAAACATAGGGTGATAAGGAACAGGAGGTATCATGGAAGACTAAACCCCTCCATAAGATCTGTCATCAACAAATAGAAGAAGTAGCTGACATTAAGATGTCTTACCAGTGGCTAGAAGTGGCCAGCCTAAAGGACAGCACAAAGACTGATCATGGGAGCACAAGAACAGGACCTAAGCACTAGAGGATGACATTTTTCGGGAATTTCCGTGGGTCACGTAACTCCCGCGGGATGGGAGTCAAAATTTTATCAATCCCGTGATTGGGATGGGAATAAAAATGAACGGGAGCGGGCAGGAGCGGGAATGCCAAAAATAGATGATTTTCATCTATTTAATGCTGCGTTCACACCGGGCACGATCAGACGCTACAAATTCGCGGGGGTCGCGTGGCGACGGATGCGCCTCCTTTGCCCAGTGTGTCGCTCTGCTTTTGCTGCGAAAATTCGGCCCGGTGCGTCATCAAATAGGAGGATCTTCCATTCCGCTCGCCGGCTCCGGTTGTCAGTCAAGTTAACATGACGGACCTTGATCACACAGAGCGAGTTGTTGTGAAAAGCTCCCAATACAGAGTGTATCATTATTTGCTCCAGGAGCTGAGTCTGGATGACGGCTGCTTTCAGTGGTCCTTCCGCCTCTGCAGGACCCAACTTGAGGGCCAACTGTCCCGTTCACGCGCGCACATGTAAACAATAAAACTCCGCTGCTTGCTGCAGTTCGCTCTTCCACCAAAAAACTGTCATAATTGTGTTTAGAAACCAGTCACCATTTGTTTTATTATACATCTGTGTAGTTAATAAGTAAAATCTCCATTCGCTTGCGCGTGCACGTAACATAAAAAGAAAAAGAAACTCCTCTCCCCGCTGCTGTGGTGCTGCTGCTCGCTCCAAAAACTCTGTCATAATAGTGAAATAAAGGACAAAAGAGACATAAGTCCTGCTCACAGGCTGCTACCAGATACAGGACATGTTCACATCTTCAGTCAAACTCCAGACATCTCCACGTCACTACATATTCAGTCCCTGATTGATCATCACGGTGCGAGACATACGGGAGTGGGATGGGAGTCATCTTTACAGGAGTGGAACGGGATGGGATTTATTTTTTTACTCCAGTCCAGGATTGGGACAGGATGGGATTTTTTTTCTGGGAGCGGGATGGGATGGGAGTGAAAATCCACTCCCGTATCATGTTCGACTAAGCACCATGACCATAGAGGCAGGAGTCTACCACATCATACAGAAACCAAGCTCCATGCTGTGCAAATGGGCCCCAGACAGTCCAGCATATATTGGCAAGATGCAACCTAGGACATTAAGACAGATGACACACTTCGCTCCCAACCCTTAATTTTTTGAGAGTCTGTCAGATTTTGGATCCTGATGTGTGCAGAGTCTGCTGTCTATCGGAGTAGGATGTGGTTTTAATATGGTTATAACTGGTGCCATGAATACACACGGGACTCTCAACACCGTTTTGTGCCGGTGTCGCAGACTGAATGGTGCTGTCCTAAAAATTGGTCCACCCTGCCGCCACTGCGCATGCGTCATTTGGGACCACAAGAGCTCATCTGAGACGGACTCTCTTCATCCAAAGCGATTAAACGGAATAACGGGATTATTAACCATCAGATGACAAGGTAAAACCTCTTAAATCATTCTAAAGTCAGTTTTAAGCAGAAACAAGGCTGTTTTAAGCAAAAATGAGGCGACAATCAGTGACGCTTTGAAATGATGGAAGCACAGGAGCTGCTTGTCATAGCTGCTGCACTCTGGTCAATTCCTCCATCTTATCATGAAATAATGCTGAATTTAGGATTGCTGTACAAAAGCTTCGGATATCGCTCGCTGAGATAGATGATGACTGGAGTGCAGTTTTAAGCAGAAATGAGGCGATAATCTGTGAAATACTGCCAACGCTCCGAAATGACGCATGCACAGTGAAGACAGGGCGAACTGATTTTTGGGGGGACACCAGCTGTGTGCAGGTCTATCTAAAACTCCACCATGACGCCGTTTTTACAGGCTGCCTGAAAATGCAGATGTATTTCTTACTGTCAGAAATACATTATTTTCAGGAGATATTGACTTTCTACCAGCTGGCGGATGTGCTTGAGAGTTGTGCGCACTGCCCGGTTCAGTGCCCCGTACAGAACAGAGGACACACTTCATTCCCAACTCTTATTTTTTTTTTTTTTTTTACTGCGACTGCATGAAAATTAACAGTCACCTCTTTAAAAACGAGTCATTACATGACATCACACCTATGCAAACTTTGAAATCAATCTGTGGGACAGTTCTTACACTAGCAGTAGTTTTTCTACACCCCATTCATGGGATGGGACGTTTGCTCAGAGTGACTGTCGGAAAAACAAGTACTTTATTTTTGGCAGTCTCTGTAGTTGTTTGTTTTGACTGGCATATGCTTACAGACTGTTCACAAAAGTGCACAAATGAATACAGGTGTATCATCACATGACCTCTAATAGCCAAAATCCAAGTTGTTATAATTCTGTGCAACATGTCCTTTAAGTGGTATTTGTGAATGTAACTCTATATTGTAGTACTTAAAGGTTTCCCAAAGTACTCCCTTGCCCATATGAGCATATAAGCTCTTCATAAATGAAGGTTCTAAGGGATCGGAGATCACAGTTGTTCAATTTAGGCTTGGGTCCTTGCTCTTTATGCACTGAAATTCCTCTGGATTTCTTGAACTCTTTAATATTACAGGGTTCACCCCAGAAATTTTTGGTTAGTTTTTAAATTACAAAAAAAGTGATATGATAGAGGAAATCTGAGCCCAGATTCAGATTCAGCATCCCAAAATTACCCTAAATCAGTTCTCAGTGTTTTCGAATAGGTTGCGCAATGTTCACAACTAGTTCCCGAAATGAATGCATGCCAGAAGTTTTGAACATTTCAAAATTTTCTTTGCGCCCTGGCATGCAGCTGCGCACAGTTCACACACAGTTTACGATGCATTTACTCATTGGCATGAAAGATAGCGTGCCAGTGCATGGATCAAATTTGTACAAATGTCAAGGTGCTTTTTGTATTTGTTAGTGATTTTCTATGGCAACCGGGCTTCAAACATGCTCCAGCATACGGTCTGAAGAGAGTGAACACTTGGACATTCGGAGCCACGCTGGAAGAGCAGCCAGCTCAAGCGGAGAGAGAACATCTTATTGGTCTGATCTGTGGCCCAGAGGACAGATGTGCAGTCTTTAATAGAAGTTAACAGACGTGTCAGCGGCAGAAATTGACAGCATTTGGAAAAGTGCTTAATCAGTGAAGTCCCACAAAAACAACGCACGAAGGATATTATTAGTTTTTCCTTTACACGAGGGGCTGTATCGTCAGCTTGTCGGCGAGCCACTAACAGTGGCATCATTTGGAGGAATGATGTTTAATCACTCAAGTCTGATAACAACACGGAGGATATTATTACTGTTCCTTTACATGAGGGACCGTAGCTTCAGTTTACGAACCAGCGGAATGGGAGATATTAATGGTCCAGTCCATGCCTAAGAGCTGTTGTGTGCTGACCGACGAAAAAGGTACGTTAATGAGGAATGAATAAAAACTGTCCGGTGTGAAATGGCGAACAATTCTCATTTCTTGCCCGCAACAATAGACAAGAGTCCCATTAGCGGCTTCAATCAGCAGAAAGGTTGAGTCATGCATGATATCTTTAAATGGCTTTAATGAAGGTCGATGAATAAATTGTCAAAAACATTGCGAGATGACACCACAGTATAACGGTACGGTGCCATTATTCCATTGTCTGGGGAGAAACCTGTATTATATACTGAGGTAGAACAAATATGCAAATCCCTTACAATCTTTGTTTGTGGAACATACACTCAACAAAAATATAAACGCAACACTTTTGGTTTTGCTCCCATTTTGTATGAGATGAACTCAAACATCTAAAACTTTTTCCACATACACAATATCACCATTTCCCTCAAATATTGTTCACAAACCAGTCTAAATCTGTGATAGTGAGCACTTCTCCTTTGCTGAGATAATCCATCCCACCTCACAGGTGTGCCATATCAAGATGCTGATTAGACACCATGATTAGTGCACAGGTGTGCCTTAGACTGTCCACAATAAAAGGCCACTCTGAAAGGTGCAGTTTTGTTTTATTGGGGGGGATACCAGTCAGTATCTGGTGTGACCACCATTTGCCTCATGCAGTGCAACACATCTCCTTCGCATAGAGTTGATCAGGTTGTCAATTGTGGCCTGTGGAATGTTTGTCCACTCCTCTTCAATGGCTGTGCGAAGTTGCTGGATATTGGCAGGAACTGGTACACGCTGTCGTATACGCCGGTCCAGAGCATCCCAAACATGCTCAATGGGTGACATGTCCGGTGAGTATGCCGGCCATGCAAGAACTGGGACATTTTCAGCTTCCAAGAATTGTGTACAGATCCTTGCAACATGGGGCTGTGCATTATCCTGCTGCAACATGAGGTGATGTTCTTGGATGTATGGCACAACAATGGGCCTCAGGATCTTGTCACGGTATCTCTGTGCATTCAAAATGCCATCAATAAAATGCACCTGTGTTCTTCGTCCATAACAGACGCCTGCCCATACCATAACCCCACCGCCACCATGGGCCACTCGATCCACGACATTGACATCAGAAAACCGCTCACCCACACGATGCCACACACGCTGTCTGCCATCTGCCCTGAACAGTGTGAACCGGGATTCGTCCGTGAAGAGAACACCTCTCCAATGTGCCAAACGCCAGCGAATGTGAGCATTTGCCCACTCAAGTCGGTTACAACGACAAACTGGAGTCAGGTCGAGACCCCGATGAGGACGACGAGCATGCAGATGAGCTTCCCTGAGACGGTTTCTGACAGTTTGTGCAGAAATTCTTTGGTTATGCAAACCGATTGTTTCAGCAGCTGTCCGAGTGGCTGGTCTCAGACGATCTTGGAGGTGAACATGCTGGATGTGGAGGTCCTGGGCTGGTGTGGTTACACGTGGTCTGCGGTTGTGAGGCTGGTTGGATGTACTGCCAAATTCTCTGAAACGCCTTTGGAGACGGCTTATGGTAGAGAAATAAACATTCAATACACGAGCAACAGCTCTGGTTGACATTCCTGCTGTCAGCATGCCAATTGCACGCTCCCTCAAATCTTGCGACATCTGTGGCATTGTGCTGTGTGATAAAACTGCACCTTTCATAGTGGCCTTTTATTGTGGGCAGTCTAAGGCACACCTGTGCACTAATCATGGTGTCTAATCAGCATCTTGATATGGCACACCTGTGAGGTGGGATGGATTATCACAGCAAAGGTGAAGTGCTCACTATCACAGATTTAGACTGGTTTGTGAACAATATTTGAGGGAAATGGTGATATTGTGTATGTGGAAAAAGTTTTAGATCTTTGAGTTCATCTCATACAAAATGGGAGCAAAACCAAAAGTGTTGCGTTTATATTTTTGTTGAGCACTCAACAAAAATTCGCTGGCGTTTGGCACGTTGGAGAGGTGTTCTCTTCACGGACGAATCCCAGTTCACACTGTTCAGGGCAGATGGCAGACAGCGTGTGTGGCGTCGTGTGGGTGAGCGGTTTTCTGATGTCATTGTTGTGGATCGAGTGGCCCATGGTGGCGGTGGGGTTATGGTATGGGCAGGCGTCTGTTATGGACGAAGAACACAGGTGCATTTTATTGATGGCATTTTGAATGCACAGAGATACCGTGACGAGATCCTGAGGCCCATTGTTGTGCCATACATCCAAGAACATCACCTCATGTTGCAGCAGGATAATGCACAGCCCCATGTTGCAAGGATCTGTACACAATTCTTGGAAGCTGAAAATGTCCCAGTTCTTGCATGGCCGGCATACTCACCGGACATGTCACCCATTGAGCATGTTTGGGATGCTCTGGACCGGCGTATACGACAGCGTGTACCAGTTCCTGCCAATATCCAGCAACTTCGCACAGCCATTGAAGAGGAGTGGACAAACATTCCACAGGCCACAATTAACCTGATCAACTCTATGCGAAGGAGATGTGTTGCACTGCATGAGGCAAATGGTGGTCACACCAGATACTGACTGGTATCCCCCCCCAATAAAACAAAACTGCACCTTTCAGAGTGGCCTTTTATTGTGGGCAGTCTAAGGGACACCTGTGCACTAATCATGGTGTCTAATATGCATCTTGGTATGGCACACCTGTGAGGTGGGATGGATTATCTCAGCAAAGGAGAAGTGCTCACTATCACAGATTTAGACTGGTTTGTGAACAATATTTGAGGGAAATGGTGATATTGTGTATGTGGAAAAAGTTTTATATCTTTGAGTTCATCTCATACAAAATGGGAGCAAAACCAAAAGTGTTGCGTTTATATCTTTGTTATGTGTAGATTTTAAACATTTCAATAATTTGTTGAGAAACTAGAGAAAGTCTGCTCCTTGCTCCTCAGACTTTTGTGGATAATACTTTTGTGCCAAATCACAATTACCTGTTGACATCACTTGTTTGAAATATTAATTACTGCCACTACTACTTCATTATTAGTCCCAAATTTCCACATCCCAACTTTCTGGAATGTGTTGCAGGTCTGAAACACAGACATGGATGCATTTTAACAAATGAATTGAAGGTGACCATACAAAATCTGAATTATCTTGGGTCTATACACATCTTCTGCAATGAAAATGAAGTCAAAGTGGAAAAATCATTGCCAGATTTAAAAAAAGGGACACAGAATATACACAGATTATGGTGGATTGCGTTTGCAAAAAACATTTGTACAACACTGAAAACTGCCCTTATAAAGATCAAGAAAGTAGTTCTTAACCCCTACATCCAATCGGACAGTAAGCTTTAAGGCTGTTAGAACAGCTATTTCATGTCCTTTTTTGTGAAAACAAAGGAAAAAAATCTTAATCCTTCTTACAAACAACAACACAGACACACAAACAGAAGTCACACACATAGGCAGAGGAAGCAAACTGGTAAACAAAACTATGTGGAGGAAAAAGTACCATCAAGCTGTGTCTTGCCCAACCATGAAACCAACAGTGTGAACACTAAGAAAGCCCTGCCTGTTATTATTGTGGCCTTTCAGAAGTGGGCCTCATTGCCCCTCCCTGCACTGGGGCGGATACACAGATACAACCTTTGTATTCAACACAGCCAGGATCAGCCTCTAACAACCACAGGTATATATGGGTATAATAAACATCTATAAGCTAAGCGATGAAGAATCGCCATCTTATTAGCAATAACATTAGACACGGTGGAATACTAGTTTCAGTCTACTGCAGGTTGAAAATGTGACAATTTTAAAACTGCAAAGACTTCCTGGTCAACAATACAATAGTAAACTATACACAACTGAACAACTACTAAACTCAACGTCATTCCAATTTGTCATGCCAACAAGTGACCTTTGCAAAACTAAAACCTGTGCATCATGGCTGAAGGACAGTGGAAATATTTAACTTATTTAAAAAAAAAGGACAGCCCTTTAGAGGAGGAAAGCCATGTAATAAGCAAAGCATGATTTTGAAAAGTGACAGAAAAAGAAGAAACCAGACCACTCTTACTCTTTATGGAATTCAAGGTAACATTCTGAAACTACCAATCAAGAAGTAAGTAGGGAGATCCTACTTAAAGATACAGAGTTGGCTTGATATCTTACAGTTCATAAATGAATGTTGTAAAAAAAAAAACCATTATATATACATACATATATAAAAAGAATAAGAACAGCCTTTTATTGTCATTGTACATATAAACATACACACAATGAGATTTGGCCTCTGCATTTAAGTTAGACACAATCCAACCACTTGGAGCAGTGGGCTGCCACAGTCCGTCGACCAAGGACCAACTCCAGATGTAAAGACACTGCCTCGGTCAAAGGCAGAAAAAGGAGCAGACCCTAAACAAACACGGTGACGTAATGATGTTTTGATTGTGGTAGGAAACCGGAGTGCCCGGAGGAAAACTCACACAGACACAGGGAGAATATGCAAAATCCACACAAAAAGGGCGGGAAGCGATCCTACAACCTTCTTGCTGTGAGGCATCAGTGCTAACCACTAAAGCCCCGTTTACACACAGACGGTAAGAGCTCCTGGAAGTGTCCCGGGTGAGTTTTTGGCCGTCTTAAGGATCACATGCCGTTGTTAACGCCGGCACTAGGGGGCGTGGCTTAGTTCCTGCTTTACCGGGAATCATCAAAAAAATTATTCAACATGTCGAATAATTCCGGGAGCGCTCCCGGAGACCTCCCGTGACGACGAACAACGGCGTTTGATACTTTTTAATCGCCGTTTCATCCTGCCGCTTCCTGTAGAGCCGCAGTTCTCGTCGCGCAGTGATGACCAGTCAGGGACTGAATATGTAGTGACGTGGAGATGTCTGGAGTTTGAAGATGTGAACATGTCCTGTATCTGGTAGCAGCCTATGAGCAGGACTTATGTCTCTTTTGTCCTTTATTTTACAATCATGACAGAGTTTTTGGAGCGAGCAGCAGCACCACAGCAGCTTGGAGCGGAGGTTCTTTTTAATTTTATTTTATGTGTGTGCGCGCGCGAATCGTCCTGGAGATTATTTTACTTATTAGCTACACAGCTGTATAATAAAGCAAATGGTGACTGGTTTATAAACACAGTTATGACAGTTTTTTGGGGGAAAGAACGAAGAGCAGCCCGCAGCAAACAGCAGCGGGGAGCGGATCGAGTTTCTTTTTTTCTTTCTTTTTTTACGTGAGCGCGCGAGCGAATCATCTGTAGAGAATATTTTATTAATTAACTACACAGATGTAAAATAAAACAAATGGTGACTGGTTTCTAAACACAATTATGAGAGTTTTTTGGGGAAAGAGCGAGCTGCAGCAAGCAACGGAGTTTATTTATTTTTTTTAAATTGTTTACATGTGCGCGCGTGAACGGGACAGTTGATCCTCAAACTGGGTCCTGCAGAGGCAGAAGGACCGCTGAAAGCGGCCATCACCCAGACACAGCTCCTGGAGCAAATGATACTCTCTGTATTGGAACTACCGCGAACTTCGGTCTACGTACTACTCGCCGACAAAACCGTCTGTGTGTAAACCTTGCTTAAGCCACTGTGGCACCAGACACACATTTTGTTTGTTAGCTTTATTCCATAATGAGTAAGTAAGTTTATTTTTTCACTCAAAATTCCACTCACAACACCCCATGATGACAACATGAAAAAGTTTTTTTTTTTTTTGCAAATTTATTAAAAATTTAAAAAACTAAGAAATCACACAAACATAAGTATTCACAGCTTTTGTGCAATACTTTGATTGGTGCTGCGAGACAATCCTGTCTCTGAGGTCCACAGACAATTCCTTTGACTTCATACTTGGTTTGTGCTCTGACATGCACTGCCAACTGTGGGACCTTATATACAGACAGGTGTGTGCCTTTCCAAATCACGTCCAATCAACTGAATTTACCCCAGGTGGACTCCAATTAAGCTGTAGAAACATCTCAAGGACGATCAGTGGAAACATGGTGTACCTGAGCACAATTTTGAGCTTCATGGCACAGACTGTGGATACTTATGTACATGAGGTTTCTTCTTTTTTTTTTTTTTTATAAATTTGCAAAAATCTTAAAAAAAAAATCATTGTCATTATGGAGTATTGTGTGTAGAATTTTGTGGAAAAATTTTTTTTAACCATTTTGGAATAAGGCTGTAACATAAAATATGGAAAAAGTGAAGTACTGTGAATATTTTCTGGATGCACTGTATGTATTTTATTTTACCTTTATTTAACCAGGTTAGTCCCATTGAGATCGAGATCTCTTTTGCAAAGGAGACCTGGACAATTATAAAGTATCCAATTCACCTGACCTGCATGTTTTTAAATGTGGGAGGACTCCAGAGCACCCGGAGGAAACCCACCCAAACATGGTGAGAACATGCAAACTCCACACAAAAAGGCCACAGGTAACTATGAGGTAACATTGCTAACCACTAAGCCACCATGCTGCCCGTGTGTGTGTGTGTATATATATATATATATATATATATATATATATATATATATGTGTGTGTGTGTGTGTGTGTGTGTGTGTGTGTGTGTGAGAAAACCAACAACCAACCAATGTACGTCACACTGTCTTCACTCGGATTGGCAGTCGCCATGTTGCATCATTCAGCATTTGCGTTAAACATACTTGTTCATTTTGGCCCTGGCCTAGCTGGTTGGGGGTTCCAGCCATGCTTAACAGCATTGCAAATAATGTAGACAGAGCACCCTCTACTGAAACTATGTAGTTATGATTTCCAACAGCCAATGCATTTTTCTGTATTGTTTATTCTGTAAAATTTTGGCAAAAATAGTATGTTTGTGAAAGGCTCATATCAGCCGATATTATTAGCATCAACATAACAGCTAGGCTCAAATATGAACCCACTGAAAATTTACCCATTCATCCATTTTCTTCCGCTTTATCCTGAGTCGGGTCGCGGGGGCAGCAGCTCAAGCAAAGCCGCCCAGACCTCCCGATCCACACACACCTCCCCCAGCTCCTCTGGGGGAACCCCAAGGCGTTCCCAAGCCAGCCGAGAGATGCAGTCCCTCCAGCGTGTCCTGGGTCTTCCCCGGGGCACCCTCCCAGTGGGACGTGCCCGGACCACCTCTCCAGCGAGGCGTCCAGGGGGCATCCGGAAAAGATGCCCGAGCCACCTCAACTGACTCATTTCGACGTGAAGGAGCAGCGGCTCAACTCCGAGCTCCTCACCCTATCTCTAAGGGAGCGCCCAGCCACCCTGTGGAGGAAACTCATCTCTGCCGCTTGTACTCGCGACCTCGTTCTTTCGGTCATGAGCCAAATCTCATGACCATAGGTGAGGATTGGAACGTAGATCAATCGGTAAATCGAGAGCTTTGAAAATTTACCCACGGTTCCATATTTCACAGTAGTACATGGACCCAGGGTTATATTCTGCTGTTGAAAATATCCACTCCTGTGAAATATGGACCCATCTGTTTGCATGAGAAAGAGCCACAGTGGGCATCATCACTAATGATGATGCACAAGTGAACAACGTTATTGATGATGAAGACAAGGGAAAAAAAAACTAAACCCAAGTAAGTCTGTCAACGGTTTCACTTGACATAAATATTAGGTTATGGTTAGTATTTTCATTTTATGTAATTGCATAGATGATACCTTTTTACCCAAAACATTATGGCCAACAGACATTACAGTCATGAAAAATTTACAATCTGACACCAGCCTTGACTGGTGAACTAACTTGTGATGGACTAGGGTCCCGTGCAGGACCCTATAAGGATAAGCACCAGCTTGATGGGCCTCAGGGCCCGAAGAGGACTTATATCTGTTACTGATGTACAGCAAGTGAACCTTTTTTCTGCCTCCATATTGGTTTCAAAGTAACAACCTGACCTCTCATCTTCAGGGAAACTTTCATTATCAGCATATCAGTCAGATCACAATGTTTTCTTTAAGCTTTTCACAAAAAAGAAAAGGAACAAAGGCAGCGTCTCAAGTGTGCATCTTCTAAGTTCTATCTGTATACAGTATATATATATATATATATATATATATATATATATATATATATATATAAACTTTAAAGCCCTCTAAACAGTGTAAGCCCAATTAAAACCTGATTAGCTCTAGATAGCTAGACTGAATTCAGTTTAAACGATTCTACATTTGGTTAATAGCCATTGAGAAGTAGCCCAAATGTAGTATTATCTCCACTTTAAAGCAGTGTGTCTCATGTCTGAAGCAGTTTCAGTTTAAAGCAATCAGTTAAAAGCAAACATCACAAAACAGAAAAATGGCAAATCCTCGCTGCAAAAGATGTAACAACTTGTTTTTTTTTAAGTAAATGGCTCAATTAACGAGCGATTAAAATAACCGATTGCTTTTGTGCGGTTCGGCACTGGATGTGAATTGTGGTTCGTTCCGGCAGGCCCGCATGAATAACACAACAGGCTGCTGCACAGAGCACAAAAGACTCAATGCACCGCTATAATAACCACGTCCAACCACACACACACACTTGGCTCATACTGACTTTTTAAAGCCAACACATGTTCCGCTGTTATTAATTCCTCCCGGCAAAGACAAAGAAACGGGTGGCAGTCGCCGGCCAGCTGGCTTAAAAAAAAAAAAAAAAAAAAAAAAAAAAAAAAAAAAAATGAATATGCAAAGCTGTATCAAAAGCCTGTGAGCATCAACACAAAGCCGACCTGCCCAGCGTTAGCACCGCAGCTAATGCTAACGCGCTAGCATGCTCATTTCTACCAAACTGCCTTAATAAAAATCTCTAAATGTGCCATCCACGAGGCAGGGGCGCATTGGCGATGACTAATAAAATATGCTAAATTGTATTTGTCGCCAGAGGTATGAATATGTAGCGGCGTAATCACACAAAGGAGGGGGGGAGGCATGTTTGCGAGTAATTTCTCATCGTTTCCTCCTCTTGTCAAATCACACTTCAGTGTCAAATAAAGCGGTGCCGACTGCCAGCCCGTTTTCCGCCGTTTAATCTCCGTCCCGTCTGCGCGGCGTTTGTCGTAAACAGCGAGGCGCACCGTTTGAATATGAGTATGAATATGTAAAATGCTGTAATCATTACCTGCTCCTGAACTCTCATCTTGACTCGCTGCTCCTCCGTCCGCCATTTTGAATATTTAACCCGAAATCCCAGCCCTGGGCCGCACGCCGCACGCGCACCTATGCTGGCGCGCGCACACTCGCGTGAGGGGAGGGGAGGGGGAGAGTTGAGAAAGGGGCGGGGCGGGGGATTAAAACAATCAGCGCAGAGCTGAAAAAAATTTATTTACATGCTTTAAATAATCATCAAGATTTTTTTTTCTGCGCATGGGAATTAAAATAATTACTCTTATTCCGTGGCTATAAAAATAAATGCATCCGTTTCCTTCAACGTGACCCGATTCAGTTTTCACACTTCATTGTAAAAGTGTTTACAATTTTATCCCCATTCTCTTTCATATATGTGAATATATAGAGCTAAATCCAGGCCAAAAGTTTTGTAATCTGAAAATAAAAAAAGACTGAAAAATAAATTTGAATTAAAATAAATTGTTTCATCAAAATAATTACAGAGCTGAATCAAAAATTTATTTAAACTGAAAAATATATATCTTATATGAATACAGCAGTCATAGTGATGCCAGCAAAGTGGTATGTCTACTTTTCAAAGTTCTCATCATGCGTAAAAAACTTGTTTTTAATCCTTATTTATGAATATATATGTATATGTTAACGCATGACAGATTTGGTCAAAAATGCATTTGTAGCTCCAAAGGATCTCAAAATGATCCTCTGCAGAATGAGCAGACTACAATGAAGAATATTTTATGTTGGGAGCTCGAATGTAAAGGATCCTTTGTCAAAAGAGCCAAAATCCATAAAGAAGGCATCCGATGTGCTGGCAGCTAAAAAAAAAAGACCTGTTACAGCAGCAGGAACTGTGAGGGAAGCCTTCAAAGATGATGTGACTGCTGCAAAGGATGAGCTACTTCCTGTGATCAAAGAAACCTTTAAATATGAGGTCACAGCTGCAAACCACCTTTTTCTAGAAAGAGCTGCTTACCTTGAATGCCATCAAAGATGAGTGCGTCACCACAAAGGATGGTTTGAAGAAGGAGCTGCTCATGATCAAAAAGGTCAACCAAAGTCAAGTCAGAGCTGAAAAGGACTCATGCCACAAGGAGCTGCTGCCCATTAAGGAGGCATTCAAAGAGGATGTCGGTGCAGAAAAGAAGATCAGGAACAAGGAGCAGGCTGGTATGATGGAGGAACTCAAAAAATGATATACGAGTAACACCTAAAAAAATAGTTAATTGAGAAGGAGCTGAGAACCTTGATGGAAAGTCTACATGAACAAAGAGAAATATATTAAACTAGAGCACCATGCCCATAGAGCGTAAACCTCCACCAACACTAGTTTTCAATTCCACAAATTTTTACCTTGGACAAAAATTTTCAAGGTCAAAGTCCTGTTAGAAGTAGCTTTTCATAAGCTAAATGAGATGTAATCAAATGTCAGGAGTATGTATTTAGTTCATGCACTTGAATCAAAGTTTTGTTTTTGTGGTGTTGTCAGATTTTTTTTCAACTTTTTTCTGTTTATGAATTCTTTTTCAGATAATTTTCACAGAACATTGGTTATCCCTGTGATGCACAATTTGTCATTGCTTTTTGGCAGTTAACTGGATAACTGGAAGATAGACAAACAGGCATAAAATTAGAACCTCCGTGCAATTTTGGTGGTGCAGGTAAATCCATAACAGAAACATGAGAGTGATTGAGGCACTTTTGCTTGAGGTATAATGAAAAATGTACATCAAATGGGCTTTTCAATATTAAATTTAAATGTCCACAAAATCCACAATCCGGTTCAGATCCGGATCAAACTTTTATCAGGCGATAGTGGGTGTCAGTCTGCACCCTCACTTTCAAATATGAGAGTGATTGGGGCATGTTTGGTTAAGATATAATGTAAAATATACATTAAACAGAGTTTTCAATATAAAATTTAAATGGTCACAAAATGTGTAACCAGGATCAGATCCAGACCAAACATTGTCAATTGATAAAGGATACCATCCTACATAACACTCTGAAATATGAAAGAGTCTTTTTGACAGTTATGAATTTTTGAAAATTCATTCAATGTTAAACATAGGGATTTTTCCAATTTTCCAAGATTTTTCCTGACCTTTGACCTTGAAAATTGAAAAAGTTCTTTCCTATCAGGATATTTCATAACAATATATGAAATATTGTGGGTTTCAGGCTGTTCACAAACAGACAAACAAACAAATGGGCGAAAACATAACCTCCGCTCAACATCGTTAACGGAGATAAAAAGAAGCAGGAAGCTGATAAATACCACACCCAGAATAAGCTCAGTGCCATGAAGAACGGTTTCCCGAAAGAACTGAAGGCTTTGAAGCAAAGTCTCTAGAAGCAGCTGGCCACCTCAAACACAAGAAGCTACACTTCACCTCCTTCATCCTCATTCATCTGAAGCCTATCATAGGGCAGGAGGCCCTATGATACACCCTGGGGTACACCCTGCACAGGACAGCAGTCTACCGTAGGCCCACATACAGACAGACAAACACGGGCACACCCTCACTCACACCTTCGGTCAATTTAAAGTTTCTATTTCACCAAGCTAGCATGACTTTGGAAGTGGGAAGAAGCCGGAGAATCCACGCAAACATGGGGAAAACATGCAAATTCCACACAGAAAGGTCCAGGTGGGAAGTGACCCCACAACCTTCTTACAATGAGGCAATGCTAACCCCTATGTCAACATGCCGCCAAGCTCCTTCAGTTGCTCATTTTATTTATCACCAATGAAACATGTCTCAGTTCATTCTTACTGTATTTGTTATTGGTTCAGAAAATGCATTTTACTCTTTATTTAATTATTTATTTAATGTTCAAACCGATAGAATTTTTGTTTTTGTGCAAATGTTTGCTCATTTTGAAATGGATGCCTGCAACACGTTTCAAAAAAGTTGGGATGGGGCAACAAAAGACTGGGAAAGTTGATGAATGCTCAAAGAACACCTAATTGGAAACAGGTGAATGTCATGATTGGGTATAAAAGGAGCATCCCCAAAAGGCTCAGCCATTCACAAGCAAAGATGGGGGGAGGATCACCACTCTGTGAACAACTACGTCAAAAAAAGTCCAATAGATTAAGAACAATGTTCCTCAATGTTCAATTGCAAGGAATTTAGGGATTCCATCATCTACAGTCCATAATATAATCATAAGATTCAGAGAATCTGGAGAACTTTCTACACATAACCAGCAAGGCCGAAAACCAACACTGAATGCCCATGACCTTCGATCCCTCAGGCAGCACTGCATTAAAAACTGACATCATTGTGTAAAGGATCTTACCATGTGGACTCAGGAACACTTCAGAAAACCATTGTCAGTTAACACAGTTCGTCACTACATCTACAAGTGCAAGTTAAAACTCTACCATGCAAAGCGAAAGCCATACATCAACAACATCCAGAAACACCGCCGTCTTCTCTGGGCCCGAGCTCATTTGAAATGGACAGACGCAAAGTGGAAAAGTGTGCTGTGGTCTGATGAGTCCACAATTCAAAATGTTTTTGGAAATCATGGACATCGTGTCCTCCGGACAAAAGAGGAAAAAGACCATCCAGATTGTTACCAGCGCAAAGTTCAAAAGCCAGCATCTGTGATGGTATGGGGGTGTGTTAGTGCCCATGGCATTGGCAACTTACACATCTGTGATGGCACCATCAATGCTGAAAAGTACATCTAGGTTTTGGAGCACCACATGCTGCCATCCAAGCAACGTCTTTTTCAGGGACGTCCCTACTTATTTCAGCAAGACAATGCCAAGCCACATTCTGCATGTGTTACAACAGCGTGGCTTTGTAGTAAAAGAGTGCGGGTACGAGACTGGCCTGCCTGCACTCCAGACCTGTTGCCCATTGAAAATGTGTGGTGCATTATGAAGTGCAAAATATGACAATGGAGACCCCGGACTGTTGAAAAACTGAAGTCGTATATCAAGCAAGAATGGGAAAGAATTCCACCTACAAAGCTTCAACAATTAGTGCCCTCAGTTCCCAAACGCTTATTGAGTGTTGTTAGAAGGAAAGGTGATGTAACACAGTGGGAAACATAACACTGTCCAAATGTTTTTGAAACATGCTACAGGCATCCATTTCAAAATGAGCAGATAGTTGCACAAAACAATAAAGTTTATCATTTTGAACAATAAATATTTTGTCTTAGTTATCTTGGTTGTTTTATATATATATATATATATATATATATATATATATATATATATATATATATATATATATATATATATATATATATATATATATATATATATAAGATGATCTATCCAATTCTGTTGTGTTTGTGAACAATTAATAGTGTATTTTAGCCGGTTTAGTGTAATACTGGGTCACCACTCCTTAATATGTCTGGTTCTAACAGGCAGTTTTAATGAAATGTGCCATGGGCCAACGATTGGTGTTCTGGTGACATGTGACCCATGGCTACTGATTTACTCGTATAACCTGGAACAGTGAACATCTCACCACCTTTCCCCGTGAAGGTTACAGGCGGGTTCCTGTTCTGAAACTGAGAAGATCAAATTCATATTCTCTTTTGCTTAAGTGTCTGGATGTTTGAACTGTCTGTCAGTAATGACACAAGACTGGAAATTTTGTGTGAAGATGCTATTCCTGATACTCACAGGTAGGTTTGTGCTTGTTAATGTCTTTCACTTCTCAAAACTGCTGCCACACCTGTGAGGCATTGTCACTGAAGTTAATCATTAAGCCATAAGTTTGCTTCTTACGCGGAAGTAGGCTCGATACATATGTTAAAAAATATTGTGTTTTCTTGCAAAAGAAACTGCTTGTGTTCCATATTGAGAAGTACAATTATACACCAGCTCCAATCTTACATTTTGAATGGCTCAGATTTCATAATTTTTCTCCTGTTCGCCCACCCGTTAATATGTTTGTCCAGGAAATGTGATTCATTTACCATCAATACCAAATGGCTTATAACTGAGAGTGCACGCTGAGTGTGACTTTGTGTAATTCTTATTGTTTCAGTTGTGCCCTGCTGTAGGAGTTTGCAGGTTTCTATTCCAAGTGAACTTTACAAAGCTACACAAGGAGAAGATATTACCTTGACATGCTCGTTCATCCCAGGGAGACCGGACTACAGTATGCTGATGCTCAGCTGGGAGATTCTACCTAACAGTAATAATGAGCCTGTGGTTAGTGTTAAACGTGAACACACAAAAGTGAAAATTACAAGAGATGTTTAAAGGCAAAATCCAAACTCCACTTGCAGTGTTTTTTTTAACCTGTCAATGACACAGCACATTGTGGAAAAGTACTTAAAAATTAACATCCCTTCACACTCATTATTAGCTGAAAAAAATTTTTTTATCTACCTTCCAGCATGTTATAATCCTAAAAATCTGAGGTAAATATTCAGAATCAGTTCACAGCAAAAAAAAAAAGAAAAAAAAAAAGAAAAAAGAAAAAAGTGCCACTCACACCTCAAATTATAACGAGTGACGAGTGAACATGCAAATCATAAAGGAATAAGATATCTACTACAGATATATGTATGTATGAGTGAAAATGAGATTTTTCCAAATAATTCAAGCTATCATGCTGATGGAGCTAATTCAACCTACAAAATTCTAGCATTATGTGAACGTACTGAATGTCAAACACATATTATATCTTGTAATAAATAGCTAATGAAATATAAAACATTCAGTCCATATAATATATATTCAAGACTTTTTTTTTTTTTAGAAAAAGGGGGGGGGGCACTTGGCACTTATTAAAGTGTACAGCTTAACCAAACAAATTTGGCAAAAAATAAATAAATACATACATACATAAATAAAGAAAACACCATAAACTCTTCAGCCTTGGAATAGTTTATTTATTTATTATGGTATCAGGATTTTGTGGGGTTAAGTATTTTTTTCTCTCCTATAAGATATTACAGTTTAAAAAACATTCAAGCATTTATTTATTGATTTTACCTTTATTTAATGTTGACAGTAATCATTTATCATCAGACTAAACACTGTTAATGAACCAGAGTTCACTATACAGGATACCTTTCATCCATTGTCCCTAGTCAGGTATTTAAAAGGCAACCTAAATTGAAATAAAATAATATATTAAATATGCTACACACTCATTGTAAAGATCATAATATTAATATGATGTTTGTGTATTACTTGACAAATCATACAATAATAATAATTATTATTATTTCAGTATAACCATCATATATAATTCATACTTACTGACCATTAAGTTGAAATAAAATATTTTACTCACTCAAGAAGGTTACGTTATCACCAGCTTTCATTTTGTTTTTGGCAGGATATCTTAAAATGTTCTGAGTACATTTAAAAATGGCAAAGAAGAAACAATTTATTCAATTTTGGCAGTAGGTGCAGAATCAGGTTTAATTTGTATTCTTATGTCACCCGCTGCTCTCCATTTTATTTGTAATTTGGCAAAACGGCGCCCCCATTTGCATTTCAACTCACTTTCTGAGTGTCTGCTCATTTACATTTACTTCCTCTATGTTTTACAAGTTATCAATAAGCAATGTATTGTTTTTGTTCTGTGATGTGTACACATTTTCACAATGATCAGCTCATATATGCAAACAAACAACCACAATCAAAGTTAAAGTACTTATTTCTTTTGCCAAAAGGCCATGAAATAAGGAAATGACATACAATGTAATTGCATGAAATGTTATGTTGAGTATTGTACATGTATATGCATTCGTACTAGATTGAACCAGGAGTTCATTTATTTATTTTAATCTTTTTAATATAAAGTGGTAACACTAGTCCTTGCAAAATGAAGCCAAAGACGGCAACATTTTTATTTAACAATTGATTATTTCAGAAACACCGCCCCTAACTCCACCCCTTTATGGTGTTATGGTGACACCATAAAACCTCTGTTCCTTTTCACTGCTAACATCCTAAAAAACAGACCCGAATGAATACAGAACTTATTGGTTTAGGTCTGAGATTCCCAAAGTGTGGGCCATGAGATGTCACAGAAAATGCAAAAAAAATAACCCAACCTCAAATTGGAAGGTGAAAGCAGAAAGCATGTGCTGTATATTTTGCTTTAACTTCACTACGTAGACAGTGTTGCTGTGATAACTGTGTGTCAGTACGGATGAATACTGGGCTTTTATTTCCCTCCCTGTAGAAATCGGTGGCCATGTTCTTTCTAAACAACCCGGTTGACATCGCGCCTCCTTATGAGGGCAGAGCCACTCTGACTGTTGACGTCCACAAACAAGTGAGCACACTCCAGTTAAGAAAACTGACCACAGAGGACAGTCGTACTTACCAGTGCAGTGTCAAGATACCCGATGACGATGAGGGAACAACAGCTGCCACCACATCCCTTTTGGTCCTGGGTGAGAGTTAACAGCTGACACAATTTGAATAAGCAGATCCATCTTATTGCAATGTTATAAAGACACCAGAATAAGATTCCTGTGTTTTTTTAATGTAAATCTTTTATTTATTGATTTGTCCTAGCGCCTCCCTCAAAACCTGTCTGCGGTGTGCAGGGGAAAGCGGAGTACTGGCAGGACATCAGCCTCACCTGCATGTCTGAGGAAGGCTCCCCAAAACCTGATTACAAATGGCAGAGCTACACTGTGAACAACATCCCGAGAAAGTTTCCACCCAAGACAACTGAGAGTATGATTTATTTCTTTAGCTTTTATGCAAACTACCTACGTAAATATGTGCTTCATTTAGTCTAAATCGGGTTTAAAATTAAATTCCTTGATCTTGAACTTTGGCTAAAATAAATTTTTAATGTCAATTTTGGAACCAACCTTCACTGACTAACCAAGTTTGGCAAAAGTCAACAAAAGGACCTGTTTAGATGAGTTTGTGTCTGACCTACAAGCTTACATGCCTTTACTTAAACTAGGTAGTAGCACCCATCGGCATGAAGACATTAAAGGCTGTGGCAATCTGACAGCTGAACCCAATGACCTTGATCTTCACTCATATGATTGACCTCAAGCTGTCCTTGCCAGCGTAATGCTGTAATCCAACGAAATGTGGGCCACATCTTGTCCAAATCAGGTTGAAAAGCATATTCCGTGACCTTGGCTCCTGCCAAAAATCATTTTTAAAGGCCGTTTCTGGGCCAGCCAACACTGACATCACAAATTTTTGTAGAAAACCTCAAATGAATGTTGGAGGAGCAGGCCAACAACAGACTGGGAAAATATGACCTTGATCACAATGATTGACCTTTGGCAAATTTGATGTTTAACATCACTGATTAACATCACTTTGAGCAGATGGGGTGAGTTTATCAATGGTGGAGTTGGTGGTCACAAAGAAAACCTGCACCCTCTTGGCACTTATCAGTTTGACACCACTGATCTATAGAGACCAAAACTGTTTTTGTACCAGGGTGTAAACATGCTTATTTCTGCTCTAAAGTTAGACGATTTAAAATGGACTTCTATGGGAATGTGCTCTGTTTTGGAGCAGGCCTCAAGCGGCCAGTCAAGGAACTGCACTTCCTGGTTGAGGACAAAAAAAAACGAGCTTGAGAGTTCCCGCTTGATACATACCGTACTCACAACTGAATTTTTTACATATATATTTTTTTTTTTTTTTTTTTTTTGAGATCTGTGTTGGCCTCACTTTGAGTGTGGGGTTATGCTCCTGAAGCTCCAGTTTTTTGATGTCATAAAAAGCAAAAATAACACCACTACCACCATCGTCATCTCTTACAACACCGCTGTTATTATTCATATTATTTGTCTTTCTGTTGCAGAAGATGGAATTCTGTCTCTCGTCAATATTTCAATGGAGACGTCAGGGTTCTGGATTTGTACATCAACAAATCAAGTCGGGTCTGAGAGCTGCAACTTAACCTTGGCAGTGATGCCCCGTGAGTGTTCATCAAATATTTTAAAGGGGATGAAATTGTTAGATGAAGAGTTCTTACACATGAAGCTTTGAATATATGTATATTTGAATCATGCATATCAGCATATATTGCATTTTTATAGTAATGGATGGGCAATTTTCTGAACATTTAATTTATTTCTGCTCATATCTTTATTTTCACTATCTTTGTTTTCTTATTTTACATAGCTTATTCATCTTCAAAGACTTGTGATTCTCTTTTACTTATTTCTGTATATAAATGCATTTTATCAGCGCATGACCAATTCAATTATCTTAATTCTAGAAGGAGTTGATTTAAATTTTGGCTGAAATGTGACCATAATTTTACAAAATTTACTACAGTTAAATCACAGAATAATTAAACTTTTGTACCTTGCCTAATTTTATCTTAATTTAACTTCAAATATGAAACCCTACTTTATGTAGCATCTACTATTTTACTTTAAATGTACATAAGGCTAGCTTACCTTACTTCATTTCTGTATACAAATGCATTTTATCAGCGCATAAAAAATTCTTCTGCTCCTTACAATTATCTGATTTCTAAAAGAAGTTGATTTAAATTTTTGCTGAAATATAGCTATAATTTTACAAAACTTACTAGAGTTAAATTACACATTAAACTTTTGTACTTTGCCTAATTTTAGCTTAATTTAACTTAAAATATAAAACCCTATTTTATGTAGCATCTATTACTTTAAATTTTCACAAGGCTAACTCACCTTACTTCATTTTTAATTAACTTTTAATTAATCTGATTTCATTTTAACTATGCTTTACATTAACATTACTCAAATTTAACTTTACTTTAGCTTCCTAACATTACCATAACATACCGAATTCTCCTTTACTTAACTCTTACCTACTCAACCTTACCGTACCTTGCCCCATTTTAAGTATGGTTAAGGCAGTGGTTCCCAGACTTTTTCTGTTGATAAGTATATTTCTGAGCCCCCCGCCACCTGCAACATACATGTACACATTTTTTTGCTTCCAAATGCCATTGAAATTTATTTGATCAGTATCAGTATCAGTACTATGTATGACGTGAAAACCAGTTGTGTTTTTCCTCACCAGCCAACATGAACATGGGAGCAAGTGCAGGTATCATCGCAGGGGTCATCATAGGTATCTTGCTGTTGGGGATTGTCATCTATTGTTGCTGCCGGAAGAAGAACAAAAAGAATACGTACACCGAAGGGTATGTATGCTCTGTATTATTCTTGCCATTGCAAATAAATTACAAGATTAAATCCATCAATTAATTCCATTTTCATATCTGTTTAGCCTGTGTAGAGTATTATCATGTGGTCATGAGCGAATATCTTTTTGTTTATACTTAAATGGTGTTTCATGAGTTAATTCGTTTATCTACGAGTATTACCCATAACCAAGCTCTTTCTTTTTTAAATTCCTTCCTCCCTTTTATTTACTTACATACACATTATGACTTCATGTTTTCTATCTATGGTTCAGTTCCCCAGAAGCAGTGGAGTTTCACCACAAAGATGCTCCTGAAGCTGAAGAGCAGTACAGTGATGACAAGTCGAGCAATGACATAAAGCAAGGCCAGAAGGATGTTCTTCGTAAAGCTAATTACTGTGACGACAGAGAAACAGCTGGACGTAAATTTGAGGATGATCAGGATAGTTATGATAGCAGCAAAGACAGACTCGGATGCAAAGGTAGTGAGACTGAAACCCGACATTACAAAGATGAGCCACATGATAGCGAACAGGGCGGTCGTAATCACTTTGATCAGCATGAGCATTACGGCAGCAGTCAAGATCGTCGCGATGATTATAGAGATCGTTACAGTGACAGCCGTGAACGTCTTGACAATCAACGTGAGCGCAGTGGCAGTCGTGATCGCCTTGATGATCAAAGGAATCATTACAGTGGCAGTCGTGATCGCCTTGATGATCAACGGAATCATTACAGTGGCAGCCATGGGCGCTACGATGACAGGCGTGATCGCTATGGTGGGAGTCGTGAGCGCCTTGATGACAATAATGATTGCTATCGTACCAGCCGCGATAACCTTAATGACCACAGGGCTCGCTATGGAGGCAGTCGTGATCGTCTTGATGACCATCATGACCGGTACAGAAGCCAATATGAATAATTTCATGTTGTTACTGAATGAGGGCGGCACGGTGGCTTAGTGGTTTGCACTTTTGTCCCAGGTTGACTTCCGACCTGGTCCTTTCTGTGTGGAGTTTGCATGTTCTCCCCGTGTTTAAATGGGTTCCCTCTGCACACTCTGACTTCCAAAGACATGCAGATTAGGTGAATTGGTGATTCAAAATTGACCGAAGGTGTGAATGTGTTTTTTTGTCCAAGGCCCTGCGATAGAATAGCAACCTGTCCAGGGTGTACCCCATGTGTCACCCATTGATCACTGGGACAGGCTCCATGCCCCCAAGAACTGGAATAAGCGGGTTTAGAAAATGGATGGATGCTACAGAATGAGAGCTTAATGCCCTACAAGTCTTTATAGGGCTATTTCACAGGGCGCCATCCTACTACACTCACCCACAATCCAAAAAAGTGCAAAAACAGAATGAAACGGCTTGATCCCACATGTACTAGCAGTGACAGGCTTGCCTCCTCTACCCTTGCGCCCTCGGCTAGATATGATCAAGCTGTTCAACTGTGAACAAAAACAGTAACAAACATTCATCAAGGCTGCTTCGGATGCATCGGCTTACCCCAATGGAGCACGATCCAACAAGTTTCAGTCATTACGAATACCCCGTTTAAAGAAGTCTGAACATGATTGAAGCCATTAAGACTACAAATACCTTGAAGTTACAGAGTACAATCAACGATTTTGAGAATAGAGATCCAATTTTTAAACATTTCACAAACTGTATCCCAATTTTAAATCTGGTGCCGATGATGGCAGTAACTACTACATAGTATACCAAGTTTGTTCAAGAATGACAAAGATGGATCAAGATGTTAGTACGATTCTTCAAAATCTGCCCAGATTTGCTATTCTGGATTAAATGGGAAGGAAATCTGTGGAAAAGGTCCTTTACAGTTTTTAATTTACTGATATTTTTGCAGATTTTATAACTGCCCTAAAAGAAACGTCACTGCTCTCTAGCAAAAAATACATTTCTTTAATATTGCAAGAGTCAGGATCATCAAACTGTCATATCCACCAGTAGTTTGATACTCAAGGAAGCCCATGCAAACACTTCGCTATTTTACAGCCAAGATTAGCAAACCATGCAGTGCAACCATTTTGAAACTTAATGGGATGAAAATCTTTCCTTTGTTGCCATCTGGATTATGTCCCATATCTTACTTTTAAAGCTTTGTTTTACATATAAGATTAGATATAAGATATATATATATTTAGATATAAGATTTTTTTTTTCTTTTTTTGAAGGGAGTGGGGTGGGGGCGTAAACTGATTTTTACCTCTGCTTTGTAGATTGTTTTCTGTGTGTCGTTTAATTACCTGGATATCTCAAACTGTTTCAGATTCCCATGAAATTTAACGGAGGGGTGAGCTTTGGATGAAGAGACTGATTATATTTTGAGGGGGACCAACATAAAATTCCATCTGTTTTTGTTTTTGACTCTTCCTTTCTGTAAAATCTACTCCTCAGAATTTTTATGGAAATGTGTTCATAACTTTGAAATATCAACCTGACACAGAGACAGATTGTTGGGCCTCGGTGGAGCTATACACTCTCTGAGTGCCCTCTAGTGTTTGTAATTTCTTTGTCATCTTACAATAACTGAACCCGAAGAAAAGTGATCATTCATTCATGTATCACTCTTTTGTGACAATGATTCTGATATAGGACATGGATTTTTAATAAAAGCAAACCAAAGATTTAAGAAAATTTCGCCTCTTATGTCTTTTCATCTTTGCCAATCACAAGCAGGCAAATGGTGGAAATGAAACAAGTTTTCTGTGAACTGCAGATACTTTCTGTCAGACACATGGTCCAACGCACAAGTCATCAAACTGAATCATCAAAAATGATGCATCTTCAAGGTAAGAATCTGAGGAAAATTTTGATCAGTCTTTACAAGAACAAAATGCCATTTTAAACTAATTTTTTAAAAGTTTTACTCTATGTGTGTGCATGTACAGTATGCTTGTGACAGAGACGAAAAAACTAAGTTTTATTTTCATTTTAGTTTAAAATAATCTGTTCAAAAGCATTGCATGTTACAATATGTGTCATTTCTAGAGATATACTTGATCACGTTATGCTCTGTGGTGTACTCAGGTACTCTTACTCAGTATTTGTCTCGAGCAATAATAACTAGCTACATTTACATGAAGGATTACAATCGTAACCCTTCAGTACAGTGTGTGCATGAGTCAGTTAAATATTTAACTGGTTTAAATTATTTTATCAATTGTGGAATGTATGTACAGTGGCTTGCAAAGGTATTCATACCACTTGGTATTTCACGCATTTTAATTTGTTTATGGCATTTCAAATAGAAAAATTAAATCAGGCTTCTCAATATAACATTTCTAAATTATCATCCTTAGACTCAAATTGAAAGTAAATCTCTACAACTTGATATAAATTAATTAAAAATATAAAAGCCAAGATGATGGGTTGCATAAGTAATCAGCCCCTTTGGTATAATTCCTGTAAATAATCAGTTTAGTTTTCTTCAGACAAGTCAGGGGATGGATACATGAACGTTTCCAAGTCACTGAACATGTCTTGAACTTTATTTACAGCAGTTATGAAGAAATACAAACAGTATGGCACTCTAGGGTAAATCTGTGTGGAGTAGACAGTTCTTAAAAACTGATTGACTGTGCAAGCATGAGAAGAGTGAGGAAAGCCACCAAGACACCCAGACAACCCAGAAGAAGTTATAGGCTTCTCTGGCTGTGATTGGAGAAATTATGCATAGCGAATATTTTGTATTTTGTATCCCGTTATACAGATTCATGATGAAGTGGTACAGAGGAGGGTTTTCTTTCACCAAAACATTAAATCTAGGTTTGCATCTCAGATGTACCTTCTGGCAAATTGTAGCTGAGCTTTCAGGTCTTCTTTTTAATAAAACTCTCCTCTATACCTTATTCCCAAATGTAGTAAATTCATTTTTTTTTTGGCTCAAAATTCTACTCACAACATCCCATAATGACAACATGGAACAAGTTTTTTGATTTTTTTTTTTTTTTTTTTTTTGCAAATTCATTAAAAATAAAAAACCCTGAGAAATCACACGTACGTAAGTATTCACACCTTTTCCCCAATACTTTGTTGATGCACCCTTTGGCAGCAATTACAGCCTCAAGTCTTTTTGAATATGATGCCACAAGCTTGGCGCACTTATCTTTGGGCAGTTTTGCCCATTATTCTTTTTAGCACCTCTCAAGCGCCATTAGGTTGGAAGGGTAGCGTCGGTGCACAGACATTTTCAGATCTCTCCAGAGATGGTCAATCGGATACAGGTCTGGTCTCTAGCTGGGCCACTCAAGGACATTCACAGAGTTGTCCTGAAGCCACTTGTTTGATATCTTGGCTGTGTTATTAGGGTCATTGTCCTGCTGAAAGATGACCCATCTCCCCAGTCTGAGGTCAAGAGTGCTTTGGAGCAGGTTTTCATCCAGAATGTCTCTGTACTTTCATGTCTCTGCATTCATCTTTCTCTCAATCTTGATTAGTCTTCCAGTTCCTGCTGCTGAAAAACATCCCCACAGCATGTTGCTGCCACCACCATACTTCACGGTAGGGATGGTGCCTGGTTTCCTCCAAACATGATGCCTGGCATTCACATCAGCCTATAGATGCCTTTACAGTGTCAAATCTCACCCGTAACTACATTGTTGCTGGGGAGGCCAAGATTTTGTAAACAAGTGTTTGCGGCAACTTGTTTGCAACATTGTATCGTTATGGAGGTGAGTTCAACCAAAATATGTATTTAGGTGTTTAACTAAGATAACCGTGAGTCTTTAATGTGAGTTTTATTTTAACAAAAAGCGTGTTACTGTTAGGGTTGTGTGTTGGGAACCAGTTCTTTTTGGTTATCGTTAAGCAATGATTTGATCCATTGACATCAACAGCCTTTTTGCTTAATGATTCCCTTATCGGTCCTTCAGAGTGACCGTTGTGGTTGGGGGTGTCTGTCAGGAAAATGATCATTTCTCTGCATTGATTATAGACCCTGCAGCGGGTCTGTATATTCAACCGTTTCTGCAGCACGGCTTTGCTTTGAACCTTGAACCAATAAAGCAGTGCTTCGATCTTCAATCTGCTGTTTTGCTGGTTCTTTGTTTTATTTCGCTTTATCTTACTTTTTCCCCGCTAAAACCCTAAACAGCATATGTCTGTGAGTAATATTTACCTTTTTTTATGTTAAACCGACCTGTTATGGTCTTCTGAAACAGTTGATAGATGTATTTTATAACTTAAAAACGGGACAGATGCTAATGCATTAGCATGTCTATGGCATTTTCAATGTTAAAGTTAGCATTAAGCTGAGCCATTATCAAGCCTCCCTCCCCAGCGTGCAAAGGATTCTGGGATACTCTAAAATAGTGAATAAACATGTTGATTTCTGCTCTAAAGTTGGACATTTTAACAGCTGATGCTCGCTTGTGGAGCCAACCTCAAGCGGGCAGTCAAGGAACTGCATCTTTTTCTGGTAAAGCTTGTGTGCACCCTACTTGAAACTCCCGAATGCCAATTCGGGGTTTTCATGTATCCCATAATCCCTTGCGCACCAGAGAGTCACTGCAGTCAAAAAACAACATAGAGAATCCACGCGATGACAACTGTAAATGAATATTATACTACAAAAATGTAATTTTTTTATGCTTTTCATCACGTTAATAAGAAACTGCTGCATGATACCCTGAAAACTTGCTAAAACAATTATAACAAATAATCCGTGTCTGCTATGTTTAATCTGCGTGGAATTTAATAAGAGCAAACCGAATTTCAGACATATTATATATATTAGTCTGGAACAAAGAGGACAAACAGTGTTGTAAAGAACAATAATCAAGACATTAAAGAGCAAACTTCACTTTCCTCCAGAACGACATGATCAGGAAGCGAGCGTAGCTCACAGCAGCTCCCATTGAAAACAACGGAAAGACAGCCTGTGATTCTCGCATGTTTACATAAAACAAACGCAATAACAACATCTATAAACCCAGAGAATATATTCATGAGAGTTTTAGGCACAATATAAAAATAGTTTTATGTTGCGATGTTAATGGTGTCTGTGTGCAGCGGTTCAGAGCGTCTCAGTGTTACTGAGAACTCGCAGCGAGATCTCCAAGATCTCTCCGAGATTTTGTGGGATTTGAAACCTGAAAAGCCTCAACTGGCTGGCACAAAGCACGTTTATTGGCACTAGCTAAGTGCCCCTCTTGCCCCCACCTAGATACGCCCCTGCATAATATCATGGGCACTGGTTGATTTCTTGAAGACGCACCTTTATCATTAACCAAAGCACGTCTAAATCCTTAACCAACCAAAGAAAAACCTACTCTTACCTCTAAATTATAGTAATTACCTCGACTTTTCAGTGCATTTTGGCCCACAATGTTGTAATTACACACACACACACACACACACACACACACACACACTAAGCATTGGCCTACCTCACAGTAGTTTTGTTTTGTTTTGTTTTTACCGTGTGTAGATGATAATTTATCCGTGTTTTTTTTTTTTTGGGGGGGGGGGGGGGTGTTTTTATTTATTTATTTATTTTATGTTAGCTTGTGTAGCGGTAGCATCGCGTTTGTTGCTATGACTCACCTCTGGGTAGAAGAAGTGGTACAGTCCCGTTAGTTCTCTCAGCCGCGCCAGTCTGCGGATATTAACGACAATGAACACGCATAAACTGCACCTTCCTCTAAAACGAACTCTAAAATGAACTTTTACCCGTTGGTTATTTTACTAGGAGCTTCGGGTAAGTTTGAACTCCATTAGTTGTTTTCTTCTTTTTTTTTTTTTTCTTTTACGTCAGCAGTGCAACAGGTTGATTCACTTTACGTTCACCGAAAATAGTTTAACTTCAGATTTATCCAGTAATAACTGTAAATCCTTTCGAATTCTCCCTTTTTCACTTGGGGTCGCCACAGCAGATCCGATATATTTTTTATACAAAATTGATTCTGATCTCTTGTGGACATGCGCCGCCTATGGTTTGACCCATTTTTTTGTTGAATTAATAACACTTTACTGATTATTTGGGGCAATCCCGTAGGGATTAATTACGTGACATAATCCATATTGGGTTAACTGCATTTAGTGATAATTACTACCACACTTTCATACATGCAGTTGCGAATATAGATTTACATTGGCGAAAAACATTCAGTTTTCCCGTTTTTTAAAACAATATGCTTCTTTAATCCGTACACTGGTTTAATCCGATAGAATGTCTACGTTTTCCACATAAAAATTATGTGAATATAACGGTCACTATGTCAGATTTTAGCTGGTCACGTTTATACATACATCAAGATGATTGCTTCTTTAAACAGCGTGGAATATTATATGGAGTTAATTATAAAGGCTTCTAAATGACTAAATTACATAATTTGGAGTTAATTGGGGAACTATTTGGCTGTATTTAAGTGCCTACTTGTCCAACCTTGTTTTGAAGTGGGGAGATCTATGTCAAACCAAGACTTCCAGAACACAATTTTGGATCTCCACAAATCTGGTTCCTCCTTAGGATCCACTTCAGATATATTCTTCAAGCAAATGTACAGTTGATTATACAATAATATGAAAATCTTGGGACCATGATACAATTTTGACACCACTGAGGCAGGAGTCCCAAAGTAACATTTGGGAATTACAAAACTTTTGTTCTAAAGGACCATGAGAACCTCATCATCACAACTGAGGAAATGATGAAGGGAGTTGGAAGCATCATCAGATAGAAATGTGAAGTGACCCACCTTTAAGATGGTGCTACTCTTGCACATTTTGTTAAACACAACACTCTTTTTATGTTAATTTCAGATGAATAGCTTCTTCCTTGGTTGAAAATCTTCAGGTCATTGTCACATTTCTGTTTGATGCTTTGAACTCCTTCACTATAGTTCCCAGGGTTCTGCTGGATCTTTATAACAAAGGTTTTGTTCATTCCTAGGTGTTAATTTGGGTCCCCTTCCTCAGTGGTTTCAAGTTTCTTATATTTGTGTACAGTTGTTTGGGGTTGGTAAATTTTGACCTTATTTATGGGAAGCACCTTGAGGCAGCTTTGCTGTGATTTGGTTCTAAATAAATGAAATAAATTAAAATAATTAATTAATTGGTTGCTTATGGAATTGTTTGGGGTGCCATAAATCTTTTGGAGATTTGTCTGTATTTTTATATGCATAATGTCAGTACATCAAAGATAGAAAGATGCTTTCACCCTTTTTGTGAAAAAATATTGTATTAGTTCTGTGTTTTCATATATATATACACACACACACACACACTCACACGGTGCGTTCGGAAAGTATTCACAGCACTTCACTTTTTCCACATTTTATTATGTTACAACCTTATTCTAAAATCGATAAATTCATTTTTTTCCTCAAAATTCTACACACAATGCCCCGTAATGACAATGTGAAAAAAGTTTTTTGTGCAAATTTATTAAAAATAGTAAGTAAATCCCTTTAGCTGCTCCCTTGTTTTCACTCGGGGTGGCCACAGCAAATCCAAGTTGCATGTTGAATTGGCACAAGTTTTACACCGGATGCCCTTCCTGACGCAGCTCCACATAACATGGAGAAATGTGGCAAGGGCAGGGTTTGAATCGGGAACCTTTTGCACTGAAACCAAGTGCACTAATCACTTGGCTACCACACCTGCACAAATTTATTAAAAATATAACTAAGAAATCACATGTACATAAGTAGTCACAGTCTTTTCCATGAAGCTCAAAATTGAGCTCAGGTGCCCCCTGTTTCCACTGATCATCCTTGAGATGTACAGCTTAATTGGAGTCTACCTGGGGTAAATTCAGTTGACTGGACATAATTTGGAAAGGCAGACACCTGTCTAAGGTACCACAGTTGACAGTGCATGTCAGAGCACAAACCAAGCATGAAGTCAAAGGAATTGTCTCTACACCTCTGAGACAGGATTGTCCCGAGGCACAAATCTGGGGAAGAGTAGTGAAACATTTGTGCTGCTTTGAAGTTCCCAATGAGTACAGTGGCCTCCAACCGGGGACCTTCTGTTTTGAAAGCAAGTGCATTAACCACTTGGCCACCATGCCGTATTAAGAATATCGTTTAAAAAAGTTTTAATGGAGCACAGAAGAATCACCTGCATCACCGACACCTGTACTTTCCACTACAAGTGATTGTAAAATTATCTATGTAAAAAATTAACCTGCCGGCAGTACTGTGGATCAGTGGTTAGCACTGTTGCCTCACAGCAAAAAAGTCCTGGGATCGCTTCCTGCCTCTGCCTTTCTCTGTGGCAGTTGCACATTCTCCCAGTGTCTGCGTGGGTTTTCTCCAGGCTCTCCGTTCCCCCCACAATCAAAAAACATGCTCTAAAACAGAAAGAAATCAACCGGTGCAGTCATATTGCTCAGTATGATGGTTTACCACTCTGAGAAGATCAGCAAGTCGATTTTAAAATTAAATCAGAAAGAACCAAACCACTCAGACAAAGCAGGTGAAAGTACCTTTAACCTCTGCTTTTCAGTCTTATCTTTTAGGATATCCTTGACAGTAACATGTACGATAGTTTTGCCTCTTTCTACAGAGATGTCCACAAATTGAATGTGGGTTTTTTTTTAATGGGCCAAATGTTCTGTAGAGCTCAGTGAAAATAATGACTAAAAACACTCTATATTGTAATTTTAAAATGTCTAAAATTTTACAGCATCCCGTAAAATCTGTTTAATTTTAACCATTCATGAAACATGGTGAAAACAGGTCACTTATGTTGGGTAATATGAGTAATACCAATAAACAAGTAAATGCTAAAGAGAAGCACAGATATACATAGAGGGCAGATGATTACGCATTTCAGTCTCCTTAAAAACAAGTGTTAATGATATTGGGGCAAATTGTTCTTCTCTTGACACACAATCTCTTGAGTTTTCTGTAGTGATGTTTGTTGAAAATGCAGAGGAATCCCTTATCAGACATGCAGACTACTCATTCTTATCAGAGCTTTTTGTTGAGACGAGTCAGTGTGAAGGAATGCTTAACAGGGTAAAAGGCAGGAAATGCAACAGAGTTGGAAAGGAAAAGTCTGCCCGTGTTCAGGAAACCCGGCGCGTCCACCGGTTATGTGCAGAAATAGATCGGTGAGCACACTTGTTAAACGATAACCTCAGCTTGAAGTAAGGTCTTTGGTTTGAAACTGTCTGTACGTCTTCATTAGTTTACAGTGACTCACTCACCTGAGTCAACAATCACAGGTTTCTGTGATATTTTTTTTTTCTCTCACTTTATCTCAACTCAGATTGATGCATTCAAGGAGTGACGGTTTGTTATAAGCTCTTGCAGTTTATTGGTCTGTTTACATCCAGTTGGAGTAGGCCAGATATTCTTATTGGTTAAAGGCTGTAAGCTCCTCCCCCCCCCTCTCAAGTGGGACAGCCCTAACAATGGACTGATCCACGAGGAAAAGAAGAAACAAAAGAAAGACCAGAGACTCTTTCATAGGAGGAATTTAGCACATCACCCTCCTCTTGTGCGTGTGTCCTGTAAGAATAATTTAGCCATCAGTTCACATTAGTGAACTTTCAGTGACAAAATGTGAGAACCTGGACGGGGTGTTCCATACTGTCTTACATCTCACAGTGTTGGAAAAAAAGAAAAGCCTAAAGGTTTCCCGCTCGTCTTTATCCATATCTGGATAATTACAGCCACACCCAGTGATAGCGCATGTGGGAGTGCTGCTTTCTGTCTCGTGTGTGAAGATTGTTGATCTCATTTGGACCAAACTTGGTGGAATTACTGACGATCAGTCAATGACAAAATGATTTGATTTTAAGAAAAAAATTGTAAAAAAAAAAGTTGCGGTCACAGGCCAATTCAAAATTTGGGTTGAGTGCTTACAGGGGACATTTAGAATGGCTATCCTGAGGAACAGGGTAAAGACATGCATATATAAGAATAAACAAAAACTTTCAATTGGGCACACGACCTTTGATCTTGGGTGGCCATGAAAGGTCTAACACAAGGTTATAACTGCTTAATTCAAACAGTTTGAGCCAGTATGACCTATACATGATGGGATGGTTGGGTTTGTCAAGAACAGAGTATAGTGCAGCAAATAACTGAAACAATACTTTGCATGGTGATACAAGCACCAAATCCAGCACAAATTCTCCTTAGACAATACTCTTTTGAAAAAACCCAACAGGCCACTTGAATTTTCAATAGGCGGCCACGTAGGGGTCAGTTGAAGAATTACACAGGGGTTAAAATATAAAAATGCTCCAGTCATATTGAAAACTATACCACATTATTTGTCTGATCATAAAGATTCCAAAAAGATATAGTTTGGACTATCTATGACTGAATGTTATGGAGTTACGGGGTAAAAACCTTAAGAATGGTGGCAAAGGTAAGTTTCAGTTTGTACAGGGGTCAAAAGTTAAAGTTGCTCCAATTTTAGTAAAAAACGGTGCAAATTGTTGATTGAGCTACTTGGATTAATAAATGGGATAGTTTTTACTGTGTTGAATGCTTGGTCTCTAAAGTAAAGGTCAAATAATGTTGACCTCCATTGAATTCTATGACATGTGACATATGTTACCCCCCTTAACGTGATAACTAAGCATGATACATGGTGCAAACTATTCCTTTTTGACTATTCCTTTAACTCAACCAATAATTTGCATCACCTTTGAACAAAACTGGAGCAACTCTAACTTTTGACCCCTGTACAAACTGAAACTGAACTTTGTCAACATTTTTGTTGTTTTTACCCCATAACGCTATAGAGTTCAGTCATAGATAGTCCAAACTATATCTTTTTGAAAGCTTTACAATCAGACAAATAATGTGGTATAATTTTCAATATGACTGGAGCATTTTTAAATTTTGACCCCTATGTAATTCTTCAATTGACCCCTACGCGGCCGCCTATTGAAAATTCAAGTGGCCTATCTGTTTTTTCAAAAGAGTAATATCTAAGGTGTACTTTTGCCCAATTTGGTGCTTGTATCACCATTTGAAGGAATCTGTAAATATTCTGTTATCTGCTGCACTAGTAGTGAAAGTTTGGACAGAATTGGTCAACTGTTACGGCTATATTGAGCAGGTTATTATGGTATCAATGAATCACAATGAATTAATTTGGATGACTGTGTCAAATGTAAGGTGGATGTTTTTTTTTTAATATTCATATTTTTTATATTTTATATCTATATATTATAGTCACATTTTTAAGAGTAGATTCAAGCATTTCTTCAAGTTTTGTGCAGGTTGTTTCTTTTTTTGGTTTGTTTGCCCATCTAACAACAAAAAGCAATCAAACTTTTGTTATAATGTACTTTATTTGCACAGGGTTTATTATTACAGTTCCTCCCCCATTTTTGAGAACTTCAGCATCCCATGGGAATTAGACTTGTTCAAAATGTCAAATGTTACAAAATCTTTTGGGCGACCACATGTTGTTCTTGTTCCACTAATAAAATAAAAGATCTGTGCCAAATTTGATTGTAATCGGAGATTGTTTAGGGGTCCCCCACAAGGCAACAATTTCCCCAAACAAGCAATGTAGTAATCCAGTAATTCCAGTAATGTTCTCCTCTGGGTGACCAATCAACCACCACTTTTTGCGATTAGAAGCCATCGCATGTACCTGTAAAAGAAAATAATAACAATTGATCAATTAGCTTTTGACCAATCCTGTAAATAAAGCAAATAGAATGGATTGAAAACATTAACCCCTTGGTCACGGTTTAAAAGTGCATGAAATTTAACTCTTGGATCCATGTCTGATGTGGATCATGCCTTAAATTTAAAAATTCTTCTTACAGAAACTAAAAGTGTTCAGCAGTTTTCGAGTAGCCCTGTTAGACACACAAGCAGAAACATTATGAGGCTGATCCATTTAAGTTCTACGTTGTAGTTCACTGTGTCGTCACTTTGAATTTCTCATGTGCTTAAGGAGAAGCAGGCTTTTGTTTTGATTTCCTGTCTTCTGGGAAATATTTAGATTGAGTTTCTGTCCCACCCAGACCTAAACATCTCCTCTCCCCATCTGCAGACAACCCCTTACCTCTCTGCAGGCCTCCTAAGCCCCCCAACGCACACTGGAATTTAACCTGCTTGACCCTGATAACAAGGAGTGTCACCCCACATCACTCCTGTTCCTGCACTGCATGTGACTTCTCACATTATATTTTAGAAATCCAGATAATGAACTGGAATCGGGGATTGTGAAAGGAGGATGTTTTCAGTCTTGGCAGCACTCTGAAGGATTTTGTAATGGACTAAATATTTATCAGTTGTATTTAAAAATGCACATTACAATTGATCAGAGTTGAAAAATGCACTTTCACGTTGTGTGTTTTGTCTGAACAAAAGTGGGATTTATCTTATACTACACAATTATCAGATACGGTGGTTTAGTCATTAGCACTGATGCCTAACAGTGAGAAGGTCGTGGGGTCGCATCCTGCCTGATCCTTTCTGTGTGGAGTTTGCAGAATTTGTGTAGGTTTCCTCCGGGCACTCTGGTTTCCTCCCACTATCAAAAACATACTTATTTCGAGTCTGTCCCTTTCCCTGCCCCTGGCCAAGGCAGCGTCTGTACATCTGGAATTGGTACCCAGGCGCCAGGCTGTGGCTACCCACTGCTCCTAGTGGTTGGATTGAGTCTAACTGTAATTAGGATAACTTTTGTTGCACGTATGTATGCACAATGACAATAAAGGCCCTTCTTATTCTTCTTAAATATACCTATGACCTGAGAAGCTTATTTGCTAACAATATTTTATTTTCATGAAGGTTGTAAACAAAAAAAATCTACACTTTAATTTGACTGAATGCATGTTTTTTCTTGATTGATTGACTATTTTCATTAGAAGTGTCTCAGTATTTTATGCTAACAGGGTGCCCATATGGAAGTAAATCTGTGCCATCAGAGTGTGAATTTGAATTTTTAAGGTTGAATTTTTTTAGCATCACAATCAGACTTTGAAGTTGGTTGCATGTGTTTAGCATCAAAATATTCAGCCTCAAAAACGTCAACCTAAAAAAAAAAATTAAACCTCAAAAAAATAGAAAAGCAGGGAGAAGCAATCGATCCTTGTCGCAATCATCCAACGTTTATGGAAGTAAATCTGTGACGTTGGATGATTGAGACACGGATCGAGTTTTTTAGGCTGAATATTTAGATGCTAAAAAAAATTAAACCTTAAAAATTCAAATTCAAACTCTGATGGCACAGATTTCCTTCCATATACCCAGGCAATGTCCGGCCGTTTGATTTCATAGACATTTATGAGTGCGTCCCATCTGACAATATGGTTACTAAGCAACCTCCCATCCCACTCTGCTTTGATATACACTTAAGTCCATATTATTTGAACATTTCCTCGTCCCCTTCTGCCTTGACATTCAGTTCCATAAGTATTTGGACATTATCCCATCCCACTTTCCTTATTAGGTGAATGCTTGCTTGGTTAATTGTCTTTGATTATAGCCATCAATAGAATCAAAGACAGACTTGAGTCACAATAAAGCCATCTTTAATCTTGTGTGTTGCCAAGCAACAGGACAGTCATAGGCGGTCATACCCACACATGCACCTGAATTTTATGATTTTTGTAAACTGTAAATTGTTTTACTTGTCCATTATGTTTAATAGCTACTGATACAAACATTTCTTTCATGACACTAAAGTTGCTTTTTTATGTGTTTTGCATGTATTCCCACTGTTTGTCTCTGTGTGGCCTGTCAGTCTTTGTGTGTGATGGCGTACATGTCACAGTGCGGGAGAAGCAGCGTTTTGCGATGCTCTTCCAGTCTGTGGTCCTCCCGTGTCATTACCACACGCCGTCCGTTCAGACTCCTGTGGTGCAGTGGTGGTACAAGTCCTACTGCCGAGACCGTACACGGGACTCCTTCACCTTGTCTGAGTCTCTGGGTGTCCACGCGTCCGAGCTTGGAGCTTCATCGCAGCTGGAGTGCGCTGACAGCAGACGCACAGTCCGTGTTGTGGCCTCGGCGCAGGGACCCTCCATCACACTGGCTGAACACTACAAAGGCAGAGACATCACCATCATAAACAGTAATGCACTCGTCATTTTCCTCCTACCATAAGGTTGTGACTGTAAGAGAAAGAGTGGCTGCAGCTGTTTGACTGTTCTGGTTTTGTGTTGACCTTTGCACTGACTCATGCACAGGCAGGAATTTGATTGTTCTTAAGGTTTCCTGTCTTTTAAATAGTCCTTTTTTTGTTTTTGTCTCACAAGCATGCACTAAACTCATGATTGCTCATGTGTTGGCTTTTTATTTGCTGCACACTCTTTATCGAGTTTGAAGAACTGTCACGTTGCTTCAAACACATGTAAATGAGACCAGTCTGTTGTCGCTGACGGTATTATGCCAAAAAACAGTGACTCAGATGCTCCTTTTTAGGTCCGTGGTGGTGGTGTTGTTAGGAAATGGTGAACAAAGGCAGTTTCCAAACAAAAACAATGCCATGGGGCTCCACACTAGGGGCGCTGTTTCAAGCTCAAGTAATTATAAAACAGTGTTTCTTTAATTACTAATTAAAAATCTGTATTGAAAGATAAGATAAATAAATATACCGTGCCTGCACCAGCATAGTGCTCCAACTAAGACATTCATTTTTACAAATAGAAAACAACAGCGACCTGCTTTCTGTAGAGGAGTTTTTCACAGTGATGTGCTTTTCATCTCTTTGCAGAAGCAGACTTGAGGATCGGGGAGCTGCGGTGGGGCGACAGCGGAGTTTACTTCTGTAAAGTTGTCATTGCTGATGATGTGCAGGGGCAGAACGAGGACCACCTGGAATTACTTGTGCTCGGTATGAAGTCATTTGTGTCACGTACATAGAGCCGGATTATGATGATCTTTTTCAAAAATACTCAGTGGATCATGATTCACTGATCTGTGGTTTGAAAGCTACAGTGAGCTCACAAGTTGTGAAGTATAAATAATCATATGATTTCAGTCACATACAAAGCCACATGCAAATTCCTGCCAAATTCTGAAGTTGACTTTGGCCAGACTTTGAATCGCGCCTTGTTTGTCTTTGGTAGTAGTTAGTGTTGGCCACAAAATAATCCAGAGACCAGGAAATGCTAAACAACTTGGGTGGAATGTATTGGATTCAGAATGTATTTGATGGCATTGCTACATTTCATAGACATGAGAAGACGGCACGCCAGTGTCAAGATAAAGAACCTCAAGGCCAATTACAAAAAGGTAAAGGATCACAATTGAGTTTGGATTCTTGTGCAGGATGAGCCGGTGTCGCAGACTGAACGGTCCCCCTTAAAAATTGGTCCGCCCTGCCTCCACTGCGCATGCGCCATTTTGTAGCGTCAACAGCCTGTTTCACAAAAAGTCTCTTCACCCAAAGCGATCAAATGAATTAATGGGATTATTAACTATCAGGTGACAAGGTAAACCCTCTTAAATCATTCTAAAGTCAGTTTTAAGCAGAAACGAGGCGATAATCGCTGAAGCTTTGAAATGACAGACGCTAAGTGAACGTAACAGCTAGCAGCCCATGTAGCTGCGGCGCTCTGATCACTTTCTCCATCTTTTATGATGAAATAATGCTGAATTTGGAAAGGATTGTTGTACAAAAGCTTCAGATATCGGTCGCTGAGATAGATGATGACTGGAGTGCAGTTTTAAGCAGAAACGAGGTGATAATCTGTGAACCGCGGCTAATGACGCATCCACAGTGAAGGCAGGCCGACTGATTTTTAGAGGGGACTGTTCGGTCAGCGACATCGGATTTGAAAAACAAGGGAATGCTATCCGACAAGAATGCATTCTGGATGAATCCCGCTTGAGCCAGCTTCCCAACACCCAATCTGAACCTTGGTCTGCCGCTCAGAAAGATATGTTTTGTTACATACAGACAGTGTTGTTTCGGTAACATAACTTATTTTAAAATCTGACATTTTCCATCGCAACACAGTGGTGTGCTGCTAGTGCACCTGACTTACAACCCCCCCCCCCCAAAAAAATGGTTAGGATTAGGGCCACAACTAAATGTGAGTGACAAAACATGAAGCGGTCAAACCAGCACAAGTGAGACAAAACCTGGTTTATTTTTTGTGATGTTTTTGTCTAAAATAAAATAAATCTTTGGCACAAATCTATAGATGATCCATGACTATGACATGAAAAGACGTTATACTGTGTTACAATGATTGAATCATCAAATTTACTTCAACTTATCTTTTCAAGTTCACTCAAATTGAAACTTTAAGGCACTACGAATGCTAACTTTTTAAAGTTCAAATAGAGTCTTTTTCAACCTAATGGTGCATTCACACCTTGACGAGGAGGCCGAGCAGGCAATAAGTAAATGTGAGTCGGGAAATGCTGTTGTTTGTTGTGGTCCCGGAAAATTTTTCAGCATGCTAAATCTTGGATATTCATGCTATAATGTTCATGCTACTGCTACGTCAACCCCATTAGTATGCTGTTACTGCTGCGTTCGTCTCCGCTGGCCAACATTGGAGGCTTGACTGGACACGCCACCTCCTCTGGATCACTTGGGCATGAAGATATCTAGTGCAGCAGATAAGGAGAAAAATACTTCAGTTATACAAAGAAACATAAAATTTGGCACACTTGCTCACTAGGACCAACTCTTTTGAAAAGTTTGGATAGCCACGCAAAATTTCAATATGGCCACCATTTTTTCAAGATGGCCACCAGTTGTACCGATTTCCGTCATTTTTTGGGTATACATATAAAAAAATACACATTCAAGTGTTCCATTCCTGTTCCACTTTGCAGAACAGTTAATTTAATAAGTCAGAAGTAATATATTTTTCATTATGATGAATTATATTTAACAAAATGACCATCGAGGGACCCTTTTGCTATGAGAAACATCTCTAAAATCCCTTTCGCGATAGAAAACTTTCTTTTTTGTTTGTCTGGTAAGAGAACTTGGTTCTAGGATTTGTATTGCTATATATGATGCACAAATGTATGGTGGTAATAAAGAAGATCACAACAATGCATTGAAAACTCCAAATTATAAAGCTGGAATTTTTGTTCCATTACGGCGTTGACGTATCCTAAATTATTTTGAATGCAAGAGTTGTGAGATACCTATAGATGCAATCTCTGCCTGTCATGAAATATTTTCAGAATTTATGAATGAAAAGATGGACTATAGATATCTAGGGAAAATAGAACTGATTCAGATGTGCATCATTGTGACACTGGCTCAGTTTTGCAGTTACAAGCTGGTAAATATGCACTGTATGAGTGTCAGTCTTGCCGGACAATGATTTGATTTAATGCACCTTTTGGAAGAAAAATATATTTACCACTTTCACTTTGTGCTATTTTAATTGTATTCTGTAAGTATAAGCAAATGAAAATCAATTAAAAAAGTATGAGCTCATTTATGTGGCTTGTGGGTTTGCAGCTGAAAAAAAACTTCAGGCCAGATAGGAAGAAGATGTGTCCTTTTCCAAAAGACATTAGCCTGACTAACTCAGCAAACCCATACAAAAATCATAAGCTCATTCAGGAGACAGCTTACAGGTCACGTTTGCAATTGCACAAAGCTGTACAAGCTAGTCCAAGCCTGTAGCATTTGCACCTGCCACGGCAGCCAGAGTTGCAGCCACATTTGGTGAGTTGTTCACGACTCTGCAATTGATGAGTTAGCTGTCCAGTAGACCGTCCACTCATCACCTGCTTTCTCCCAGCCCCAATCAGATGGACTCTCTGCTTCTGGCTGACGTAGTATTGCCTGAGCCCATATGCATCCTGCCTGGTATGCTGCACGTTTGGTGTGTTGAAGCAGAGCTGCACTGGTAGGAGGGATGGCTTCATACGACCTCTGCTTCCTGGCAGACAGGTCAAGTCTGGCTTCATCTACACTGTCAACAGTGCTGGATCTGTCATACATGAGAACCACAAATTTCTCTAGAATCTCCATGTCTGCATCCTCAATGGACAGAGGGTACTTGCTCAGTTTAGAAAATACTGGGGTAGCCTCTGGGAACATATCCCAAGTTTGCCAAGCTGTCTTCTTCCCTTTGTTTGTAAAGGCTGAGACCACATCACAGCCAGTGAAGGCATGGAAGAATGGCATTCCTGTGGCCCTCTCTTGGCCTACATAGTCTGACAGGTTGTGGATGGGAATCCAGCGAAGGCTCGAACCTTGACCGAATGCCAACCACAACTGCTGCACAGCTGACACTGAACCCCATGCTGAGTTTCACAGCAGTGAAGTCACCACTGTGCCCTGGTTGTGCACTGACATTCACTCCTTCCAACTACATAGATCACTAAAACTACTACTAATGATCAGAAATGTATGTGCTAGAATGACTGTCATAGAACATTCTCACTTTTTAGAAGCGAATATTTATTTTCAAATTAAATATGACAAACAACTAATGATTTTGACGGCCATATTGTCAGCCATCTTGTTTCATGTGTGCTTTTCCAAATTTTAAGAAAAAAACACAATGCTTTTGCCAACTGACATTGCATAGGCTCTATAAAACCAACAAAGAAACTCAAATATATGGCCAGGAGGGCATAATTGACGTGATCAAAACTTCATGGCGGCATCTTGAAAAAACAGCAGCCATCTTGAAACTTTGAGTGGCCATCCAGTGAAAATGATGACTTAACCTATGAAGAAGATGTGTAGAAAATTTCATGTTTCTTTGTATAAGTGAAGTATTTCACTGACTAAATGAATTTATCTGCTGCACTAATCTAGCAATATGAGGAAATGTGAAGGAATATGTAGAACCTGTCTCAAGGATGCACCAGTAGTAACTATTGAACAGCGTCCTATAGTAAATCGATGGGCTATTCCTAAACGTTGAGGTCCACAAGTACAATGCCACGCTTCAGTGAGCTACTTCAGCTTGCGTTGAAGACAGGAAATTTGGACCCCTGGAGTGAGCCTTCTCTGGCTTTTCAGAGAGATTTTTGAGAATCTGCTACATCGGACAGTGTCAGCCACTTCATATCATAGTGCGAATTGACCTGAAATAACTATGAAATGACATCAGACTAATTGGATTATGGGCAGGGTGAAACTTTTTGGTGCATGGAATTAAATCATTATATCCCGGCTAACTATTTTTTTGGTTTGTTTGTTAGTTTGAATCTGTGCATTTCCTTCATAGTGTTGGTAAAGACTTTAGGAACTGCTTCCTTGTGTGGTGTGTGTGTTCATGTCTTTACATTCCAAAGGCTCTATACAAGAGCATCCATAGGAACAGCCACATTGTCTTTGCTCTTTACGTGGTGTTAATCCTCCGTGACAAACTTTTTGTTGAGCTGTATCTTTAAGTGGTACACACGTACCATACGTTAGACACCCTGTGATGTTGTGCAGACTTATTGATAACAAGGAATCACATGTATTGTTCCAGAACCGTGTATCTTTGCAGATGATTGTGCTGCATTTGTTTATTTGGAAGCATTTGTCGGCGTTGAGTTTGCAGAGCTTAAACAGCTACTGTAGAATGTTTCACTGTAAATTATCATTCGGACATGTTCGTGTTCACATCTAGTGAAAGAAATTCTGGGAGCTATTGTTGGCAGAAATGCACACCCGTCCTTAAACTGTTACTATGGCAGTGCAGTTTTCTGAGTAGACCGGAGCACTTGGAGAGCTGCCGCTGTAGACGTGTAGAGCGAGAATCTGAAAGAGGCCCAGCCAACTGTAACAGTGACTGTAAAGCAATCAGCAAGTTACTCAAAATGCTGTTTTGTCTGACTGTAGTTGTCTGATACGATGCGCATGCTGTACTAATGTCTGTTCATATGTGCAGCTCTCCTCTGGTGTAATCTGATTATCACAGGTGAGATGGAGCTGTGTGTGTGTGTGTGTGTGGGGGGGGGGGGGGGGGGGGGGGTCATAAAATGAGTCACATTTTTGTGACAGTTTTTTTTATTTTATTGTTTCTAACCCTACCCCTTCCCCTAATCCTGACCATAACCAAACCCTTCCCCAATCCTAATCCTAAACCTACCCCTTCCCCTAATCCTAAACCTACCCCTTCCCTAATTCTAACCATAACATAACCTAACCCTACCCCTTCTCCTAATCCTAATCCTAACTCTACCCCTTCCCCTAATTCTTACCATAACCATAACCTAACCCTTCTCCTAATCCCAATCCTAAACCTATCCCTTCCCCTAATTCTTACCATAACCTAACCCCACCCCTTCCCCTAATCCTAACCATGACCTAACCCTTCCCCTAATCCCAATCCTAACTCTACCCCTTCCCCTAATTCTTACCATAACCATAACCTAGCCCTACCCCTTCCCCCAATCCTAGCCATAACCTAAACCTACCCTTTCCCCTAATCCTAACTCTACCCCTTTCCCTATTCCTAACCATAACCTAACCCTGCCCCTTCCCCCAACCTAATCCTAGCCCTACCCCTTCCCTTATTCCTAACCATAACCTAACCCTGCCCCTTCCCCTAATCCTAATCCTACCCGTAACCCTTAACCTACCCCTTCCCCTAATCCTAACCATAACATAACCCTTCCCCTAATCCTAATCCTAATTCTACCCCTACCCCTTCCCTTAATTCTAACCATAACCTAACCCTACCCCTACCCCTAATTCTAACCCTCTCCCTTCCTTAACCCTAACATCAACACCCCCCCATGTCACCCTGCATTTCATGATACCGTCACGAAATGAACCAGTAGATTAATTTATTTTTCGTGATGCCATCACGTAATGGTGTTAGATTGGTTTGGGTGGGGAGCAGATACACCAAAAGGCTGCTGGTTTTCTTTTTCTTTTTTTCTTTGCAATGCTACAAAGTTGCCAGTGTGGCCTTTCTCAGACAGCTTTTACTGCAGTCTTTACAAACTTTAAGCTCATGTTTCTCCCACATTCTGCAAACCTGTGTTCGGGTTAGGTGGTTGGGGAGGCATGGGGGCGGGGTTGTGCTTAATTTTTAGCTCACTTTCACTGCTCCTCTTGCCATTGCAAAATCTTATCCTGGCTGCACTCCTCCTCTATTCATTTCCTGGCCTTCCATGTTCTCCCTGCATCATTTGCTCCTTCCCTCCCTCCCTCTGAGGGGTACATAACTCCTCGGCTCTCTCAGGTTACTCACTGTTACTGAGCTTCTTGGTATGTAGTTGACTGCCAGACTAGCATAGGAAGATTACTTTTTAAGCAGAAGGGAAGGGTATGCTGTTTTTTTTCTCTCTATAGTCCGTCGACTCAGCAGAAACTGGAGCCCGACTGTCTGTGGGGTCTTTAGTGGATCCTTGTGGTCAGACAGTGATTGGTCTGTTCTTTAATAACAGTCTTTAGATGCCACTAAATAAGTATATGTTAAAGCCGTGAAGATGAACACCTGCAGCTGCACCTGCTGAACACTAAAGTAAATGCTGCTGTTCTCTTTTCTGCATCTTACATAATAGTGACTGACTCAACTTTTATTTTTGTGCTTGTGTATCTGTTGTATGAAGCACAAAACAGACACTGTTTCCTGATGGCAGACCTTGAATAACCTTTTTAATGAGTTCTTGTATTAATTGGTGTTCTGCATTCATTACATGCCCCAGTGCAGTCTTTGTCCTCCCACACTGAATAACTTGGTATGGCTCTCTTGGTGTGTGTCCATGTGTGTACCACTGCATGCACAGGCTTTCAATCATGTGCAGGCTTTCAGACATGTGCAGCACATCATTGGGCATAGGCTATGTGCAGACTGTTGGGCCAAATCTGATTTTTGGTGTGTCCAGATTGTATTCACGTTGCTTTTTGAAGGTCTAAACAGTAATTTAAAAAATGAATAAAACAAAACAAAAACCCTCATAAAATCTGATTTTTGCAGAATTGATTCAAATTACAATTGGAGATGGTTTGAAATGTAATTCTCTTGGGATGTGTCTCAGCTCCGATACTCAAATTTGTTCACTTGCAGTGCATCCGGAAAGTATTCACAGCGCCTCGCTTTTTCCACATTATTTTGTTATGGACTTTTTCCAAAATGGATCACATTCATTTTTTTCTCAAACATCTACACACAATACCCCATAATGACAATGTGAAAAGTTTTTTTTTTTTTTTTTTTAGAATTTGGCAAATTTAGAAAAAAAATACAACAACTAAGAAATCACACGTACTTAAGTATTCACAGCCTTTGCCAGGAAGGTCAAAATTGAGCTCAGGTGCATCCTGTTTCCACTGATCATCACTGAGAGGTTTCTGCAGCTTATTTGAGTCCACCTGGGATAAATTCAGTTGATTGGGTATGATTTGTAAAGACACACACCTGTCTACATATACGGTCCCACAGTTGACAGTGCATGTCAGAGCACAAACCAAGCATGAAGTCAAAGGAATTGCCTGTAGACCTCAGAGACAGGATTGTCTGTAGGCACAAATCTGGGGAAGTGGCCTCCATCATCTGTAAATGAAAGATGTTTGGATCCACCAGGACTCTTCCTAGAGCTGGCTGCCCATCTAAACTGAGTGATCGGGGGAGAAGGGCCTTAGTCAGGGAGGTGACCAAGAACCCAATGGTCAATCTGTCAGAGCTCCAGCATTCCTCTGTGGAGAGAGATGAACCTTCCAGAAGGACAGCCATCGCTGCAGCAATCCACCAATCAGGCCTGTATGGTAGAGTGGCCAGATGGAAGCCACTCCTTAGTAAAAGGTGCATGGCAGCCCACCTGGAGTTTACCAAAAGGCACCTGAAGGACTCTCAGACCATGAGAAACAAAACTCTCTGGTCAGATGAGACAATGATTGAACTCTTTGGTGTCAGTGCCATGTGTCATGTTTGGAGGAAACCAGGCACCATCCCTACAGTGAAGCATGGTGGTTGCAGCAGCATGCTGTGGGGATGTTTTTCAGCAGCAGGAACTGGGAAACAGGTCAGGATTGAGGGAAAAATAAATGTAGCAATGTACAGAGACATCCTGGATGAAAACCTGCTCCAGAGCGCTCTTGACCTCAGACTGGGGCAACGGTTCATCTTTCAGCAGGACAATGACCCTAAGCACACAGCCAAGATATCGAAGGAGTGACTTCAGAACAACTCTGTGAATGTCCTTGAGTGGCCCAGCCAGAGCCCAGACCTGAATCCGATTGAACATCTCTGGAGGAATCTGAAAATGGCTGTGCACCGACGCTTCCCATCCAAAATAATGGAGCTTGAGAGGTGTTAAAAAGTGGAATGGGAAAAACTGCCCAAAGATAGGTGCACCAAGCTTGTGGCATTATATTCAAGAAGACTTGAGGCTGTAATTGCTGCCAAAGGTGCATCAACAAAGTATTGAGCAAAGCGTGTGAATACTTATGTACACGTGATTTCTTAGTTTTTAATTTTTAATAAATTTGCAAAAATTTCAAAAAAACTAAAAACTTTTTCATGTTGTCATTATGGGGTGTTGTGAGTAGAATTTTGAGGGAAAAATGAATTTACTCAATTTATGAATAATGTTGTAACACAACAAAATTTGAAGTGCTGTGAATACTTTCTGGATGCTCCGTCCAGTGTGACACTTAACCATAATGTCAAATACAGAGCGATGAACATGCTGGAATTCATGCTGATCAACATATTTTGTGACGTATACACCAAAGCAACCCAGATAGACAGATATCGTATTTTCTGGCACATCTGTGTAAAAAATGCCTATTGAAGAGGTAAAACTCAAGTCGAACCAGAGTAAAAGCTGCACCTGTATTATCTGCTCTTTAATTTTGGATTTTTGTGAATTGTTGTGGACTTTATAGCTTTGGCATTTATTCCTTTATTATTAGAGTTTAGGGATGGTGGTGTAGTGGTTAGTGTGCTTGCTTTCAGTGTAGAATATTCCCAGTTCAAACCCCATCTCTGCCGCATTTCTCCAAGTAATGTGGAGTTGTGTCAGGAAGGGTATCTGGTGTAAAACTTATGCCAAATCAACATGCAGATCCACCTTGGATCTATTGTGGCGACCCCGAATGAAAACAAGGGACCAGCTAAAGGGACTTACTACTTTTATTTTGGATAGTAGTTTGAATCCTGAGAAAGTCCTGTATAAATAGCTATTATTCTTATTCTTATTATTCATAACACGTGTGATTTTCATTATATAAGTCGCACTGAAGTATAAGTCAAAAGACATCCCAAACTAGTTAAAAAAAACCCACAACTTATACTTTGGAAAATACGGTATGCAGTGACTGGTTGTGACGTCCGGAAACACAAATCCACACTGATCACTTGCAAATAACAGTGTGGACAGTCTGTGTCAAAGATCTGATTTTAGTAAAGATTCAATTTGCCTGGAGTATGAACACTGACTTACACGGGCCAAGGACAAGCAACCTAATGTTACATTTAAAAAAAAGTTCTCGGCCTCCCCAGTGAACAAAACTATCGCAAGGCTCAAGGTGTGACCTTCTTCTGCAAAGGGATAATGAAGCTTGAACATCAGTGGACCAAGTGCACAGACAAACATTGCTCAAATTACAGTTTGATTGTGTCTGGGGTGGATCCCAAATGACCTTTTTCATTCATGGAGCAAGTGTTGAGATCCTGTTGTCAAGACCCGGGTCAGTAGCCAGGAAATTCAACATGACCTTGACTTGTTGGCCTTAAATAGGACCCATGTCATTGTTTTTTGTCCAGGTTTGGTCGTCAATCAAATATATGCCTGGAAATGGATTAAATTACTCATAAGTGTATCTTGCTGTAAAACACCTAACCCTTTACTCACACAGTGCATGGCAATCAGCCACTCTGCCCTGAATTTTGCTAATTTGCCTTAGCTTTTGCGCTTTTCCTGCTTTCGCCGCCAGCCTTCACCTGTACTGTCCCTCTCTCTGCAGGCAGGACAGCTCAGCAGGACGATCTCCTACCTGAGTTTGATCTGGAAATTATGCCAGGTATGGCTCCTCACCTGCACGTTTGGCTAACTGGTCACCTAATGCTGCAGTATTTTACGCTCCCTGACCAATCAGAACTCTTAACTAACAAAACGCACATAGAAATCTGTGCTTACGCTGAACTACCATCTGATCTTTCTTACTGTTAGAACAAAGACAGAGATTAAGCAGCTGTGTTACAGGATTAATTGGTGAATATGTGTAAAACCGCAGACTGTACATATACTGGACAAGACCTGCGTGATGTCACCGTTGGTTTTCTATAGAGATTCGGAACAGCTGATAAGAAGCGGAGATCTGGGTGCCACCATGTTGGCAGCAGCGGCAGACTGTGGGTGACTTTGGTTACATCACAGCAAACCTGTAAATGGATAAAGGGGTAGAGCGTGGGTGGTTCGGTTGTCTAATGAAAGAAGTCTGACCATGCCCCTATCGCCAAGTCCGAACCACCTAAGCTAACAGGCTAACCTGTTGCTGCTGCGTCCGCTGCTTATTAAATCATAGTTTTGGGGACTGTGCGGTGGTTCTCTTAATAGTTTGCTTTGGTGTGGGCATTATATATTATGAGTCACTTATTTTCTCAGTAATTGTGCATTAAAGGGACTAAACAGATCAGGCTACCGATAGCTGCTAAAAATGCTAACGCCATTAGCATACAGCAATAAATAGGACATGAATTTCACTCAGTGCAAATATTGTAGCAGGCGCATCTTTGATGATCCTTTAGGATGTTTCACCACTCAACAAGACATATTATTCCAGGTGTTTCTAATAAAATGCTCCAAATGAGACAGAGCCCTCAATAACAGCTAGCAGCCACATTGAGCTGACTTATAGACTTTACGAGAGTCAGGATCGGTTCACCCGCTGTCACTCGAAGGGACCACACCCTGAATCATGCATAACTTTATGACTTAAAATGTCTTAAACTAAAAAGTGAAAATAAAATTTACCCCTGTACAGTTGTCATGGAGGGGGAAACTATCCATAGAGACCTAAACTGTTTATTGTACCAGGCTGTAAACATGTTTATTTCTACTCTAAAGATAGACCTTTTAACATCGAGTTGAATGGGAACTTGTTCGCCTTTGGAGCCGACGTCAGGTGGCCAGTGAAGGAATTGCATCTTTTTTCTTTTTCCGGGTGGGCTTCATCTGAGACCATCGAAGCTTCCCGCTTGTATAAAATTGGCAAATCTGTGATTCTGACTCACAGTTCTTAATGAGTACATTGGTGGAATGTGGTTTTTGTGCTCTCTGAGAAAGCGTGTTATTAGGTTGCTGTTCAGATCTGGGTATGTGATGCTTGATAAGATTGGAGGCTTCTCATTTTAGTGCTCTGTGGTTTTAGGATACCCCACAAACATCAGCATGGTTCTGACTACTGAGGACTTTAGACTTTCTCATTCTGTGTTGCCATATTTGTATCACACAAATAGAGAGCTGCAATGGGATTGGGTCCCACTGGGACCCGCGGGACCCAACGCAAATTTGGAGGGAGCAGGTGGTCAGAACTTTGCTGCTAAAAAAAACCACTGCGGGAACGAAAGCAACAGGATGAATCAGTCAACAAAGGAGAATATTGTAAAGACTGCGGTGTCCACACACGACTTTCATCTTAAATAGAACGGCTTTAATTAAACAGGAGCAGCGGCCATAATAGGAGCGAATAGGTACACATACAGAGAGACACACAGCGCAGCGAGTTACCGTGGCTGTGAATATGAATATGGGAATATGAAGGCGCCTGTGGGGACCTATAACATTTGTGAGTATGATGTGTTGTAATAATTTCTCTGGGAACTACCACCTTATCATGGTGGAAAGGTTTATTTACCCCGGGGTCTTGTTCACGAGTGAGGGGTCAGTGGAGTGTGAGATTGGTTGAAGAATCAGCGCAGCAGGGCAGTATTGCATTCGCTCTGCAGTACTGTTGGGACACAAAGGGAGCTGAGCCAAAAGGCATAGCTCTCAATCTACTGGTCAATCTTTGTTCCTTTTCTCACCTATGGTCATGAGGGTTGGGTCATGACCGAAAGAATGAGATTGCAGGTACACTCACAGAAATATTTAACCCTAAATTTTAAGATTTCTGCAATTTTATTACATGACAAATTCCCATTTACTTTTTTTTAGATAATTGTAATATAAACCTACCAAATAAACCTTACATGATGCATATTCATTACTGTAATAAATGCTATTTATTTGACATGCATAATCCTCAGCTTTATGTTAGTATTAATAAAATATAATTACTCTAAATCAATAATAATGACTATTTATTGATTTAGAGTAATTATATTTTATTAATACTAAATACATAAAGCTGAGGATTATGCATTTCAAATAAATAGGATTTAGTACAGTAATGAATATGCATCATGTAAGGTTTATTTGGTAGATTTGTATTAAAATTATCTAAAAAAGTAAATGGGAGTTTGTCATGTAATAGAATTACATAAATCTTGAAAGTTAGGGTTAAATATTTCTGTGAGTGTACAAGCAGCTGCTTGAAGCTCAGTCATTCATGAGGAGCTTGGAGTAGAGCCGCTGCTCCTTCACATTGAGCCAGCTGAGGTGGTTTGCCATCTGGTAAGGATGTTCCCTGGGCACTTCCCTAGAGAGATGTTCCAGGCACATCCATCTGGGAGGAGACCCCAGGGAAGACCCAGGACTAGGTGGAGAGATTATATCTCCACACTGGCCTGGAAACACCTCGGGATTCCCCAGTCAGAGGTGTTAATGTGACCCGGGAAAGGGAAGTTTGGGGTCCCATGATGGAGCGGTTGGCCCCCACGACCTGATCCTGGATAAGCGGTTGAAGATGTATGTATGTATGTATGAGTTGTAATGAGTCCTGCTCTAGTTTATCTGTGTGTGTTTTCCAGAATGGGCGTTTGTTGGGTCTGTAGTCCTGGGCAGCATCTTGTTCCTGCTGCTCCTGGGCATCTGTTGGTGCCAGTGCTGCCCACACTCCTGCTGCTGCTACGTCCGCTGCTGCTGTTGTCCTGACACTTGCTGCTGCCCTCGACACTGTGAGTCTGAAACCTTAAAACCTTCACTGTGAGCTTCATTTACTGTCGATGAAATGTGTCTGGAAGGTTAAGCATTTCATTGCTCCTGTATTCAGTGTATGAAGCGGGGAAGATGGCAAAGACTCGACAGCCTACGCAGGTTCCTGTGTATCCTTACTACATTCCTGCGGTCCCCGGCATGGTTCCTCTTGCTCCTTCTTCCCATGTGGAGCCAAAGGTTTCTTCTATGCCCTCAGTGGAGAATAACGTGACTGGAGGTGAGTGTTTGTCAGAAGAAACTTGAAGAACTGCGAGTAAAAACTTCAGTTTAATGATTTAGTGTTTGCACAAATATTAAATAAAGTCTACAAGTCCAGAATTTAAACATATATTACAGTAGATGGTGAGAAATTTTTAGCCTTTGTATCCACTCTTTTACAGTGACAAAAAAAAAGATCGCCTGTTTACCCAGTGGATATCACCGGCTAAAACAAAAATGCAGGAGACAGCGTAAGAACTGTGTCAGCTGTCACTGATTAACCAGGGTGTACTGAGATGAATGAGTTTCTGCCAACTTTTGGACTGGAGGCCTGTGCACACTAACTATCATTAAGGAAATATGTTGCAAAAGTACTGAAAAGCTTATTAGTATCAAATAATTTATAATAAAGAGTGCTGGCCAATAAGAGATATCTTGTTCATCTGCACTGTCCCAGCTAACCCAGCTGTACGTGGGTACCAACCTTAGCTGGGGAAGTCAGCTGTGATGGGCTCATGTCCCATCCAGGTGAAGTTGTAGCGTCTTATGCACTTTATGCTGTAGTATGTGGGAATAAGCTCCAGCCTGATGGGTCTCGGGGACTTCCTTAACGTGTGTCTCTACTTTTAACCTTTATAACCGAAAGCTTTAATAAATTGAATAATGTTGACGGCGATGAATGTTTGGTCTCCAAAGTCATGGTGAAACAAGGTCAACTTCCACTGCATTCTGTGATGTATGTTACCCTGTAACATGATAACTAAGCATAAAAGATGGTACAAACTATTCCTTTTAAAATCTGTATTATCTCAACCAATAATTGCATCATGTTTTACCAAAATTGGAGCAACTTTAAGTTTTGACCCCTGTACAAACTGAAATTGACCTTTGTCAACATTCTTGCTGTTATTGAATCATAACTCAATAACATTCAGTCATAGAGAGTCCAAACTATACCTTTTTGGAATCTTTATGATCAGATGAATAATGTGGTGTACTTTTCAATATGACTGGAGCATTTCTCTATGTTGATCCTTCTGTAATCCTTCATTGATTGGCTATAGTTGCCACTCTGGGATGGCTATCATACGTTTTTGTTTCGACAATGGTACACTGACGCTCGATTGTAAGTGTTGTTTAGTCCCCTTTAAGTGGTACTGAAAACCTGCTTGACCCATAGACTAAACGGTTTCTTCTCGACCCCAACAGGTATCACTGATATTATTATAATGAACATTTTATAGCTTCTTCACAGAATATTGTGTTTATATAGTTACTGACCAAGTTGAGCTATTTTCAAAGAAAGGCTATGCAAAGGTCACCAATCTTTCAAAGGTTTCTGGCCTATCCCAACATGCACCACTGTCATTAACGTGACAAACATGTCTTGGATTCTTTAGGTGATATTGCCTTTATGTCACTACTAACCAAGTTGGTCTGTTACCACAGAAAAAGATATGATGTAAGTAAATCCCTTTGGTTGCGCCCTGATTTTCACTCAAGGTCGCCACAGCAGATCCGAGGTGGATCTGGCATAAGTTTTACACCGGATGCCCTTCCTGACACAACTCCATATTACATGGAGAATGGGAAAGGGTAGGTTTAAAGTGGGAACCTTCTGTGCTGGAAACAAGCGTACTTAACAGTTTAGGCACCACCCTTAGAAAAGTGTATAATGTAAATTTGAGTAATTTGACAGAAGTAAAAGAAAATACCTCTATTACCTCAGGTTTTATCAACTCAATACAACTTAAAAAAAATTCAAGTTCTGTGTTGCATATGTATTTTGATTGCAGGACAATTTAAATTACTGGTTAAACTGACTCTTGTGTTTTCAGTTTGATTCAACTTACAATCTGTGATGTCATTAACAAAACGCACGACCGTTGCATTCAACCGAAAATGGACACTAATGAGATTGAAGTTTAAACCAGGTTGCAAAACACCTTGCCACATTCAGTCCGGGTTTGATCTTTGTCATCATTTAAGTATTTCAGTTTTGTGTTGGACACAGGTACTACATTGCCTGTGAGAACACGCAGGTTGTGATTTTGTTGGTTGTATACTGGCTTGTGCATCCCTTCAGCATTAATGACATGACTAGCCCTCGTTTCATCTATCGTTAACTCACCCCTTTGCTCTGCAGTTCTGTCCCTAACCTTAAGAGGAGGCACATTGCCGTCTGACCCGCATGCTTGTGAATGTAACATTTTATTTCTGTTTGAGTTTGTTTGCTAGTTTTTGGGCAAACATGCAATGCAACTGTTTCTGTGTGTGCTTGCATGATTATGTCTGTGTAGTTCCATATGTGTGTCCACATCCACAGTGCGCAGTGGTTATCGGCTGAAACCCAGACAGAACCAGGACTCAATGACAGTTCTGTACTACATAGAGAAGGAGCTGGCTCAGTTTCCCTCTACCAAGATGGCTGCACTCCAATGTAAGCCTGCACAGATGAGGCACTTTTCCGTGATCCGTGCGACAGTTGGATGTGTTTATGTCTCCTATTTGTATGCATGCTTTATATAAACCAACTACCACCTGTCTCTATTTAATCATTAATTTTTCCTCATCTCCGTGACCCTTAACTGGAGTCACATGTTGGCCATAAGATCTTTCTCTGATAATATAATGTTGTAAAAACAATAAAAATCCATTGTATCTTCCAATCAATTCAGTTCAATTCATGTATATAGCACCAAATCACAACAGAGGTTTCCCCAATGCATTTCACAAGGGTAAGGTCTAACCTTGCCTACCTCCTGTCCTGAACAAACACATTGGCAACAGTGGTAAGGAACTATGTCATTAACATGGAATAATGAATGCACCTCACGATCACCCACAGTCTACCACTGCAGATGAGAGGAATTCTGCTATGATGACCGGTGTCGCCGACCGAACGGTCCCCTCTAAAAATCGGTCCGCCCTGCCTTCACTGCGCATGCGTCATTAGCCGCGGTTCACAGATTATCACCTCATTTCTGCTTCAAACTGTACTCCAGTCATCATCTACCTTAGCGACAGATATCTGAAGCTTTTGTACAACAATCATTTCCACATAAATTCAGCATTATTTCATCATAAAAGATGGAGGAAGCGATCAGAGCGCCGCAGCTACACAAGCTGCTAGCTGATGTGTCGGTCAATTCAATGCGTCACAGAGTATCACCTCTTTTCTGCTTAAAACTGACTTTAGAATGATTTAAGAGGTTTTACCTTGTTATCTGATGGTTAATAATCCCATTAATTCTATTGATTGCTTTGGGCAAAGAGACTCTGTTTTAGACAAGCTGCCGAGCTCCGAAATGATGCATGTGCAGTGGAAATCAAGAAAAAAAGATTGTGGCAGTCAGTAACGGTTACTTTTTAGACCAAGCAGAGGAAAAAAATATGGAATCACTCAATTCTGAGGAAAAAATTATGGAATCACCCTGTAAATTTTCATCCCACAAATTAACACCTGCATCAAATCAGATCTGCTCATTGACATTGACCCTATGCCATGACATTGACCCTATGTGTCTTTTTGCAAGGAATGTTTTTGCAGTTTTTGCTCTATGGCAAGATGCATTATCATCTTGAAAAATGATTTCATCATCCCCAAACATCCTTTCAATTGTCCAAAATATCAACATAAACTTGTGCATTTATTGATGATGTAATGACAGCCATCTCCCCAGTGCCTTTACCTGACATGCAGCCCCATATCATCAATGACTGTGGAAATTTACATGTTCTCTTCAGGCAGTCATCTTTATAAATCTCAATGGAAAGGCACCAAACAAAAGTTCCAGCATCATCACCTTGCCCAATGCAGATTCGAGATTCATCACTGAATATGACTTTCATCCAGTCATCCACAGTCCACAATTGCTTTTCCTTAGCCCATTGTAACCTTGTTTTTTTCTGTTTAGGTGTTAATGATGGCTTTCGTTTAGCTTTTCTGTATGTAAATCCCATTTCCTTTAGGCGGTTTCTTACAGTTCGGTCACAGACGTTGACTCCAGTTTCCTCCCATTCGTTCCTCATTTGTTTTGTTGTACATTTTTCGATTTTTGACACATATTGCTTTAAGTTTTGTGTCTTGACGCTTTGTCTTCCTTGGTCTACCAGTATGTTTGCCTTTAACAACCTTCCCATGTTGTTTGTATTTGGTCCAGAGTTTAGACACAGCTGACTGTGAACAACCAACATCTTTTGCAACATTGCGTGATGATTTACTCTCTTTTAAGAGTTTGATAATGCTCTCCTTTGTTTCAATTGACATCTCTCCTGTTGGAGCCATGATTCATGTCAGTCCACTTGGTGCAACAGCTCTCCAAGGTGTGTTCACTCCTTTTTAGATGCAGACTAACGAGCAGATCTGATATGATGCAGGTGTTAGTTTTGGGGATGAAAATTTACAGGGTGATTCCATAATTGTTTCCTCAGAATTGAGTGATTCCATATTTTTTTCCTCTGCTTGGTCTAAAAAAGTAAGCGTTACTGACTGCCACAATCTTTTTTTCTTGATTTCTTATAGTGTTTCTTAAAGCCAGAATGTTGCCATTTGAAATGACTTAAGTTTTGTGTCATGTCTGTGATCTGCCTTTTTTCTACTAAATTAAACAACTGAATGAACATCCTCCGAGGCCGGTGATTCCATAATTTTTGCCAGGGGTTGTATGACCCCACAGCTTGTGTTTTTCATTGTCACACCTGCCTGTTTCTGCATGGACACTTCTACTGTTCAGTATCAGATCTCCTGTGTTTGACTTTGGACTGTCCCAGATTGTTGATTCAGCCTCTGAGGTCCAGGCACTTACTGGCGCATCTAAGTGTACTTCTTGTTATTTTTCTGTGACTAGATCAGCAATGGAATGTCACAGAAATTTCGTTTGACCACTTCCTGAAACTACAAATTATGAGCTATAACATACATCTTTTCTCTAGACAATCTGTGACTGACAGCCAATCCCAGAGGCTGGAGAATGTCGCTTGGGTATGTTTCCTTTCTGTCCCTGTGAGAGGAGGCATTCTGGCTGCTGTGTTTGATAGTGGGAGAGCTTCACTGTAATGCAGCACTAAACACTCATAAACTTTGAATAAGTGGTCTCGTTGGCCTGCAAACACTTTTTAATTTTTAATTAGTGTTACAGATAAAGAAATTGTGGGAAAACACATGATGCTACATCTTTCCTCATGTGCAGCAATTTATTATTATTTTTTTCAAGGCAGCAATGGACTTTTTTTGCATCAGTTTTCTTCATTAATGGATTTTATTCTTCCAAAATTAAAATATACAAATATACTGTTTTAGAATGTTCCAGATCTCTGCTGTGCAGTTCACAGTGGGTGGTGCTGCTGCACTGCATGACACATTTATTTATTTATTACATCTGCCAACGAAGTTGGGCGGAGGTTATCTTTTCACTGTTGTTTGTTTGTCTGATTGTGAACAGCCTAGAACCCACAATTTTTCATATATCGTTATGAAATTTTTACAGAGGATAAACATTATGATAGCCAAGAACTGAGTCAATTTTCAAGGTCAAAGGTCAGTGTCAGGAAAAATCTTTGAAAAATCCTGATCCTTTAACATACAAAAAAAAAAAATTCATAACTCTTTCCAAAAAATTTGAATTGCTTTCATATTTGAGAGCGTTATGTACAGTAGGATGCCATCCTTTATTGACTGACAAAGTTTGATTCGGATCTGATCTGGATTACAGATTTTGTAGCTATTGAAACCCCCATTTAACGGGTATTTTATATCTTAATCAAATCTGCCACAATCACTCTCATATTTGAAAGTGAGGTTCAGACTGGCACCCACTATCGTCTGACAAAGCTTGATCCGGATCTGATCCGTGTTGTGGATTTTGTGGACATTTGAATTTAATATTGAAAAGCCCATTTGATGTACATTTTGCGTTATATCACAAGCAAAGGTGCCTCAATCATTCTTATTTTTCTGTTCTGGATTCATCTACACCACCAAAATTGGATGGAGGTTTCAATTTTATTCCTGTTTACTTATCTTCCAGTTATCAGTTGGAAACCAGATGCCCAAAAGCAATGACAAATTGTGCATAGCAGAGATAACAATGTTCTGTGAAAATGATGTGAAAAAGAATTCAGAAACCGAAAAAGTTGGAAAAAGAAAAAGAAAAAACAAAAGAAAACTTGACAAAACCACAAAAAAAAACTTGATTCAAGTGCATGAACTAAATTCATACTCCTGGCATTTGATCACATCTAATTTAGCTTACAAAAACCCACTTCTAACAGGACTTTGGCGTAGAAATTTTTCAAGGTAAAAATTTGTGGAATTTTAAACTAGTGTTGGTGGAGGTTTGCGCTCTACGAGCATGGTGCTCTAGTTTATTATTATGCAATTTTTAAAAATGTTTTTCATATATTATGCTACTTTTGTAACCTAAAGCCTTTGATAAACCTATTTCTAACACCAAAACAGTTCATCCACAAACAAAAAAAATATGTTGACTAGTGTTTTGAAGCATTTCTCAAAACAAACTTCAGATTTTCAGATTTGGAGCCACATTATATCTTTTGAACAGTGTTCTAGAGATATATATTGTCTCAAATTCAGAAAGCTGAAATTATTCTGAACATTTTGATGTGGAACACATGGGCATTATACTATAGGCAAGCACCCTAAAATGGAAATTGCTGAAAACATGGCAAAATCAAGAAAATGCCTTTGAAACCCAGAGGGTTCAAGAACTTTGTACTCTTCCTTCTGCCTATACTCTGTGTTGAGGTCATCACAGTCCTCTGAAAGATTATATGTTTTAACAACTTCGTTCTCTTTGTCACCTTAGCATGAAGCTGTTTCTTGTGACGCAACACACAGAAGTTGTTGTATAAACGGTCTCTCCAGTCACTGCCCCTGAAGATTGTAAAGCCCTGTTGTCACATTCACCAATATGTATCACAGTTTCTTACTGCGAATGTGATCTAATTCTGTAATTTATGTTTGTAGCATGGCCCAAGCAGAGGGTAACCCCTTTGAGTCTGGTCTGCTTGAGGTTTCTTCCTCAGAGGGAGTTTTTCCTTACCACTGTTGCTCTGGGGCTTGGTAAGGTTAGACCTTACCTGTGTGAAGCGCTTTGAGGCAACTCTGTTGTGATTTGGCGCTATATAAATTAAAATAAATTGAAAAATTGAAATTGAAATCTAGTACGCTGTTTGATAATGTACCGTATTGGACTTTAATGTGACGTGCGCCAAAACAACCTCCTTTAGCATAATGTTAGGCTCCACAGAACTACAGGGGATTATTAAAGTTCATCAAAGTTTGTAAAGGAAAAGACGTTTTGGAACATCTTGGAACTTGAAAGCAAGATCACAGCACACTGACAGAATATCCCAGTTTATCACGTACATGCTCCCGGACCCTTTGAGGTTTTCAAAGTTATGGACATGGTTTTGAGCCATGACCTTCTGGGATGCATACCTGTGAAAATGAGACTCCTTCATAGTGTTGTGTGTTCTTGTGGCTTCCCTCACTTGTGTGTGTCATGCATGGTTGTTCAGTTTTTGAGGGCGGCCTGTTGTAATGAGATTTATCATACAAAATTATCAATCAATTTGTTACTGTATGATTTGAGATGTGTTTGTATTCTTCAAGTGTAGTCTCCATGGGGGGGGGTGATGGTCTAGTGGTTAAACTTTGGGTTTGAGACCAGAGGATCCTGGGTTCAAATCCCAGCCTGACTGGAAAATCACTAAGGGCCCTTGGGCAAGGTCCTTAATCCCGTAGATGCTCCCGGTGTATAGTGAGCGCCTTGTATGGCAGCACCCTGACATCGGGGTGAATGTGAGGCATTACTCTAAAGCATTTTGAGCATCTGATGCAAATGGAAAAGTGCTATATAAATGCAGTCCATTTACCATTTTCATATCAAAATGTTTGTCCAGCAGCTAGTAGCCTTTCAGAGCTGAGTTCGCTTCATGATGGAGGGAATACAAACTTTCATCACACCTATCAGACGGTCCAGATGAAGGCATTGCCTCCAATTGAAGATCTTGACAACCCGTCTCTACTGAGAGTTTCCTCCGCCAACCCATAGTCGCAGGCACAAACGGGACAGAGACCAACACTCCGATGATGAACAAGACAGCAGGTAGAACGTTTAACGTGTTGTCTGTTTTATTTTGGTAGATGGCTAATTTCTGTCCATATTGTCTGCAAATCTTTTTACAGACTCCAAAGTAGAGATCTGATCTGGAGCAAAATTTTGGACTTGATGGGACACAGTACATGAAATATCCAAACACAACGTGCATATGTTTATTTTCAAAATATGAGGCTCAAGGAGCTCAAAAATTAATTTCAGCAAATCAAAAGCTTATGCAAACATACACAGTGAGAGAGACTGAACACCAACTCTGACGCCAGCAGAAATAATTTCCAGCACTTCATAGTTCATAATCTATTACTCGACTGGGATATTAGACATAGTATCGCACAGACTTGTTACCACTGCAGGAGAGTGGGACCTCATTAGGTTGATTAAAATTACTACCCAACCCAGTTTTAACAACTCTCACGCCTGGCCGAGTTGTTTGGTTCCATAAAAAGCCAAGTTACAACTTGATGCACCTAAACTGATTTTCTCAAGCAGCTCTTAACTGTCTTAACTGCAGGATCCTCCCAAGCAGGCACACCACTCGGCACACCTTGGAAAAAGTTTTTGTTTTCCACAATTCGGTGAAACTCCCAACCATCGTGGCCCAACCTGCACTCAATTGGGACTGTCCAGATCAAATCCGGCACAATTTAGTGTAATTCCAGTGAACTTGTACTCAGCTGGAGATAGTGCTGAGTAACCCTTTCCATACTCATCATGAAAGTTGCATGAGTTTCTCCAAGGCACATGAAGTCACAGCCGTCCAACTGAGCTCTCAAAAATTTTGAACATGGTCAAAACTGGTACAAGTTTAACTGACCTTTTCTGACTTGTGCCAAGTCACGCTTGCCCAGTCTGTTCACGCTAATTTGGAAATTTTGGCACCAAAGCTGCTTTCAATCATGGATTGGAGTTCTTGATTATGGGCACCAACTCCAACAGTACGTAAAATCTGTATTTGAATTTTGTACTTCTTCCCACCACAGGTGGAACCCTCGTTCTGAGAACCTGCAGAGAAAAACACTGGACAGGAGAGGGCATTTTGGCTCCCTGGACGAACTGGAGGAATTTGCGCGTTCATATGGCTCCCGAGCTCGTCGGGCTGAGCCTCGAGACCGACGCGGTTATTGGGATTATCCAAACAACAGTCCTCCCAGGCGCTTCTGCAGAGAGGAGGCTGATGGTTGGGGTCGTCGCAGCACTTCTCCTTTATCTCACAAGAGGAGGGACACATGGGACAGTGAGTGCCCTGCTAGGCCATCCCAAAATCAGGCTCAGGCCAGCAGAGACTATGATGACACCTTCCTTAACAATGTGCTGGAGAGCAAGGCGAGGGGGTGGAAAGGGGACAGAGTTGCTGGGAGGGTGGATGAGGACAGTGATACACCTTCCAAGGCAGCTCCAGAGGAAAGGGTAGCAACAGCTACTACAGTCGCTCGCCAAGCAACCGTCCAGAAGACGAGGACCCATTGCCTCCGTACTCTGAGGTGGAGCGTTCCCGAAGGGCTGTCACAACACAGAACGCTATCGAACAGTAGAGCCTCCCAGTACAGAACGTTATGGACCAACTGACCCAGCCATGAGACCTTTTTCTTACACCCGCCCCCATCCAGGAAAGTCCCAAACCGTACAAGGATCCAGACAGGAGAGAGAGAGGGTGCCCAAATCTGGTGAGTTACTGTAGTAAGAAAAATGACATCGCAAGTTTCTCTGTGAAGGATCTTAAAGAAATTCTAAAATGTTGTCCACATGTAATATTTTGAAATCTTTTACACATTGTGAATATAATCTAACTTTTCTTTGTGGTAATGCATGTGCAGCATTTTTTTAATTCAAATGCCAGTTTTACTGATTTTCAGGGAAGCTGGGAAGTATATGTGATTAATAGATAAATCATTGACACAATATATGTATTTTTTATCATTTTAATCTTGTCAATATATTGTTACCTCAATATGTAAATTAGAAATTTTCTCCAGCTACATCCTGTGTTTTCTCCTCCATCCCACAAGGACAGATATGTTGAAAAACTTGACATGTGATAGACCCCTGAGTCCAGTTTGTGGTGGTAATGCACTAACTTCCACTATGTGAATAAATCAGAAGAAGTAAAAGATTAAAAAAAAACAAATCAGTTGAAATATTATCAAATACTTAAAAGTTTTCAAGCCAGTATGGTATATACCTAAACCTGATAGCCCTCCCGAATCCCCACATAATCACAACTGGACCTGGCTTTAATTGAGATCTGCCAAAAATAAAAATAAATAAATAAAAATGTTACTTTTTTAGCTCGATCTAACAATTGTAAAAATTATTGAATCTGTTTTGGCGTAATCCTGCCAAGAAACCAACACTGGAATTTACATTGTTTTCCGGCAGATAGCCAAACAGTTATCGTGTTTGCTTCCAGAGCAGGAGATTCCCTGGTTCAAGGCCACCCCTGCCCATTTCTCCATAGGAAGGACATCAGACATAAAACGTCTGCCAAATCAACAAAAAAGGGAGAAGGCAAAAAAAAATTATTTTATGTGCAGTAATGCTCTGTTTTTGGAACATTTACCCCCCCCCCCCAAAAAAAAAAAAAATTATTTAAATGGTAAATAAATGAATAAATAAATATTAATATGAAAAGTCCTGAACAGTATTTTATTAATTAAAAACAGGTAAACTGCTTATTCCCCTTTACATGTTTTTTTAAATATGATAATCATAAATTATTTTTCTTTAAATTTCTAAGAAACTGAGATTTAGTTTAATGATGTTTTTACAAAGGTTTAATTGGTAACCCTTTACAATAAGGGTGCATTAATTGACATTATTTAATATAGTAATAAGCATTAACTAGCAGTGAATGAAGCGTTAACTAATGTGTTTCGTAAAAACACATTGTGGTGTTCAATATCATTAAAAATATGAATAACATACAAATGAATACCTTAGTTAACATGATCATGTGTTTAGATTTCATCACACCTATCAGACTAAACAATTCATTATTAGTAATGCTAATTACTGCATTAATTAATGTATCATTTTTGTACCGTGTTACCAGTTTATTACTTTATTATTCTGCAACTCTCTTTGTGTTGTCACATACCAGGAGACACACCTACAGTTTATTTTCTTTTAAATGAGGTTTAGGACTCCCCTTTTGATTTCTGTTGGAATAAGAATGTTGTATTTCTGTTGACTTGTAAAATTTTTCACAGCCCTGCACATTTTAGTCACGCTCCCAGTGGACACGGGATCACAAATGCCTTTCTGCTAGCTGAATAAATCTCACCATAGAATTTTTTTTTCTTTCTGGACGTCAGTGTCACAGTGGGATCACAGTTTTCACTAACACAGCTTGAGCTGCATGATTTCTTTGAGCTGTCGTGATGCTTTGATGCTACAGTTACCGAGCTACAGCCTAGCCAAGCATGAGTATGGCTGGATGACCCCTCTAACGTGTGGCTCTCACTGTATTTCTTAACAGAGCATTTCACTGAGCGAGATTCTCTGTAGTGTGACTGACGAGCGTTCCACAGCCTCGGCCCACACAGCACACTGACAGTCACTCACTTACACCGTCCTGTCACTACACAGGAGTGGCTAAACGCTGCACGTGAAGTCTCACCTCACTGAAATAACAGGACCGATAACTCCTGCAGATGTGTGCACATTTTCCTCAGTGCATGTGCATACCTGTGTACTTATAACTGTGTAGTCTATAGATGGATGTATGTGGTGTGTGTGCTCATGTATTTGTAAAAACTGATGTGCTAAATGATTGTAAAACAAGTGCCAAGTGTCATTTTCTGTTGCCACACCCAGAATGATTGATGCCATGTGTTGTATGACACAAAACAGGAAGCCACATTTTTCAGAATTTTTAAAAAGATTCATACTTCTGGCTGTGTATACTGCACCTCAGGTTTACTTTGTGTGTTTATAGAGAAATATAATGTATCTTGAATTTATTCTGCATATTTAAATTGCACTGCTTACATTCCAAACCTGCAGAATACACAAACTGGCCTTTGAGGACTTGCCTTATTTACCTTTTAATTGTGTTGACCTGAATTATTTTGATATAAAATGTCTCTTATAGAATCTGATCTGTGTGGTTATTTTGTCTGATAATATGTATGATAAGATGTGTGTGTTCTAGACAAGTGTGTGTTCTTTATCGTTTCTTATCAAAAATACACAGCTAATTAAATACCAGTGTGCAACCTTTATAAACACAGCAGGCACACTGTGCTTATAAATAAGATTAATTTGAAATGTGAATAACATTTTTTGCGCCTAAATAAACAGCCATACACTCTGAAATGTTCATAAATGATGAGATAGCTGTTAAAACTACACTTAACTGCTATGGAACTGATGAGTTGATTAACTGATTAGTTAATCTTGACTAGAATATAATTTCTTTATTTTGAAAATTGTCTTGCTTTTTTTTGAGTGTTTTACATCCTTAGAAATGGAATATGGGGTTTGCAGTGTGTTGCTGTTACAGTACAAACAATTTGTTAATATTGTGCCATCCTCTTGAAAGTTTTAATTTTGTAAATGTGACAATTTTATCGTAATTCATTAAGGCACTTTAAAGTAGCTACGGGAGTTCCAACCTTAGCTCCAGCCCCGGAGTCGGAGTGCATGCATATTATAACTTGTAAATTTTTTGTATTGGTCACTTGTGAGGTGTCTAAACGCTCCTGAAGGTGGATAAATAAAAAGGTTAATTTACCAAACACCCCTATAAAATTTTGAGTTCCCACTGCAGTGGATTGATAATAGGCCCTGGCCTTACAGTGAAATATTTTTTAGTCTGATCACAGAAAATGAAGATTCTCATTTAAATTTGTTATTTATTTGGGTATAGTTTTTGGATGCTCCCACATGGCATTAGATCAAAATCTAGAAAACAACACAGAAGAAAATATTTGCATGACTCTTCAGCCAATGATTTGATTATGTCATGTTTACTATAACTATCGAGTGTCTTACGTCAACCTCCCTTATATCTATAGTTCAGTGTGTTTCTGAGGAGTTCATTTATTCTAACTGGCATCCACTGGTCATAACATTAAACTAAACATCATTGAATAAAATAAGGAATCATGCAGTTGATTCCCAAATACAACACCAGAGAGAAACCATGAAGACAGAACGGGTCTCAAAGCTTCATTCATGAAGCATTTTTCACAGAAATTTGAAGCACACTCACCGGGTTAAGGAGCACTACATTCAGCTCAGGCAGGCTTGGTATGTGTAAAACTCTCCAGGATCTGTCACCGATAAAAGACGCGTAAGCATCTTTGCACAAAGAACTCCAGCAGGCTTTCAACAAGACTCAGGACTGAGGCCTTTTAGCTCAATTTACAGTATATTCACCCTCAAGTCATTGTGTGTTACACAACTTCTACTCAGTCATAAATTTAGCAAATTATAACAAGACCACAAGTTTTTTTTTCATCCTAAAGTGTCTCTAAAAATATTCTGTCTTTTGCACACTTGCAGCATTACTGGAAAAGCTTGACTCAGTCCCAATCAATATGCTCATTTGAAATGCATTTATGATCGTTAAATGATTGTTTCAATACCTATACCACAGCTGCTTGTCTAATTTTTGCAGACCCGTCTTAAAAATCCAAAAAATGAATGGATGAATAGATTTTTTTTTTTTTAATTGAGATAAAATATAAGAAACATCTGAAAAGGACAGAGCTGGTAAAAGTTTCTGTATTTTTTTTTTATTATTATTTAAAATAGCATGGAATTATTTAAACAGCATCATATTATACATCATTTCAGTAACTGAATGTTGGTTAATATATGACTCAAAAACAGATATTGAAGTTTGTGAGTAAAAATACTCCAACACTGATGCCTGTTGCTTTAAATGTAAAGGACCTGCTGCTTGCCACGCCCCCTTTCCCTTTTCCTCGCCATGTGGGGTGGTCTCACAGAGCAAGCAGAAGTCCAATATGGACCGTGACATATGCAACAGAAATTTAATATATAATTAATTTCAAGCCTAGATTTTGGTTCAGCCACAGTAGATTTTCGGAGCACAGACGGGGGGATGTGGATTTTGAGAATGTTTAACATCAACTGCAAGCACTCATAGCAATCATGTTTTAGAGTGAAGTGAGATCCCCCATGATTTTTCACACGAGGATTCCTTTAAAATAAATGTTCTAGAAAGTCTGTAAGAAGGCATATGACCCACATAAGACAGCCAGAGGCATATTACTGTTGATGGACAGTACAGCAATAATTTCACTGAGCTATTTCTCAGTCTAGAAATTAATAAAATAATGTAAATAAATCCATATCACTCACTCATCTTCAACCGCTTTTCGGGTTTGGGTCACGGGGACAACAGCTCCAGCAGGGGACCCCAGACTTCCCTTTCCCGGGGCCACATTGACCACCTCTGACTGTGGGATCCTGAGGTGTTCCCAGGGCCAGTGCAGGAATATAATCTTTCCACCTAGTCCTGGGTCTTCCCCGGGGTCTCCTCCCAGATGGGCGTGCCTGGAACACCCTCTTTGGGAGGCGCCCAGCAGGCATTCTTACCAGATGCCCGAACCACCTCAGCTGGCTCATTTCATTCAACATGAAGGAGGCAGCATCTCTACTCCGAGCTCCCCACAGAATGACCTCTTTCGATCATGACCCAAACACTCATGTACCATAGGTGAAAGTAGGAACGAAGATTGACCAGTAGATCTAGAGCTTCGCCTTTTGTCTCAGCTCCCTTTTGTCACACAGTATGTAGAGCGAATGCAATATTGCCCCTGCTGCGGCCGATTCTCCAGCCAATCTCACCTCCATCGTCCCCTCACTCGTGAACAGACCCCGAGGTCTTCACTCCTTCACTTGGGGGCAAGGCCGCATTCCCTACCCAGAGTAGGCATCCATCGGTTTTCCTGCTGAGAACGATGGCCTCAAATTTAGAGATGCTGATTCTCATCCCACCCGCTTCACACTTGGCTGCGAACTGATCCAGTGAGTGTTGGAGGTCACCGGGCGATGAAGCCAACAGGACCACATCATCTGCAAAAAGCAGTGATGAGACCCTAAGCCCACCAAACTGGAAACCCTTTTTTAAAAAATTACAACATATAAAAATAAAAACTCTCTAGAAAATTGGACAATCCAGACTCCAATCTTAATTTGTCTAATTTTGGTGGCATGTGTGTAAAATTTCACAGTCAAATGGAAGTGTTTCACAACAGAGACCAATGGTGAAAAAGAAGCCACACTTAAAAAAAGGATCTGGGTTAAGAGCTGAATCCACCTTTATAATGGTGTGTAAAGTTTAATTTCACTACAATTAGAGGTCAATATGGCAAAATGATGAATTTCAATTAAAAGCACAATTAAATAAAAATATAATCAGATGAAGATGTGTGTGTAATAGTCAAGAAATAATTTAAATATGCTTGACTCCACCTTAATGTGGCGGGCCTGGGAGTCATTTTTTTTTTTTTTTTTTTTTTTTTTTTTTTTTTTTTTTAAGTTTTAACGGAACTAATCTGAACAATTAAAGTTTTTAATGACAAACAAATGTAAAATTAAACGATACCATTTTTGATGCCAAAACAAAAGAGAGAAACAGGGAAAAAAGAAAGCAAAACAAAAAGTGCCCGAGGTTAATTTAAATCTGAAAAACATTCTGTCAATATCACTGTAAACACAAAATTAGATTAACTGAAAATCTTAAAATATTTACAAAAATTGAAAGAACTGGACAGATTTAAGATATTATCATAAAATTTGCTTCAGAAATGATGAATAAAATTCTTCTCACCTCCTCCCCCCTCTTGCACCTGTCACAGGGGGCGTAGTTATGATGTCACCTGAAACCAGGCTCCTCCTCCGCGGTACGACGGGGAAGTTTTCAACACAGCAAATCTACCCAAAATCGATTAACACGGCTTCTAGATAAGTGTTATATGAAATTTAATATGACGCGTTTATTTTCGTGAAATGCTGGCGATTTTTTTGGTGGAATTGTTTTGGATACAGGATACAGAGTGAAGGTTCCGCGGAAGGATAAAAAGCAACAAAATGGGAAATACGGGCCTGGTGGTGCTTCTGCTGCTTTTGTTGTCCACAGGTGAGACTTTAAAAGTCATTAAATGTGCTTTTATCCGGTTACTACTGTAAATCCCATACTTGTAAATTATTCTCACGTTTATCGTGAGAAATGTCGAGTTAAGGCCTTTATCAAATGAACTATGTTTACGGGTTAATAATCAACGGGTGTAAACAAGACAAGGCCGACCATCAGTCACGTGACTACACGAAGAAGAGTTCACGAGATCAAAAGACAAGCGGCTTTAAATACACAAGTAAATGACCCATAAATTATGACTTGGCTTCAAGAGTGACAGGTGTATACTTTATCTTTGAAATAAATGTTTCATGAGGGATTTTGGGGGATTTTTTTATTTTTTTATCATAGTGTATTTTTAAACATAACCCTTAGATTATAGATATGAAAATTTTTGTCACCTACAACACTCTTTGCAAATTTAAGTTATAATTAAGTGGGGATAGGTATTGATTTTTTTTTTTTTTATGACTGTAGCAGCATTACACAAAAATGAGCACACATCATTTAACTTTATTTTTTTGCTCTTCTGAGCGGCTCACATTTTTCCGTGTAATGTACCTTGAAATTTTGAGGGGCTTTAGGATGTTTCCATGAGGAGAACCCACAGACTGGCCAGAAAAAATATATATATAGGGGAAACACTATGAATTAGTATCTTGTCCTATGATCTTGTCACTATACTGCCACCTGGGGGACAACAACATAAATAATGACAGCATGCTGCGTTGAGGAACATCTTTTTTTTACTGCAGCTCCCACACTTATGACTCCTTGATGTTAAAACCTTTTTCAGTTATGTTGAATAATGTAGGCAGCTGCCACCAGAGACCAGAGCTGATGATCAGAGGGCCGTGGACCTGCTTCTTCAGTTCCTTCTCCTTTTCATTAATTTCTTCTTCAAAATGAGTTTGCTGGGCTCCCAGCTTCTGCTCATAATATTGTCCTGGGATGCCAGCAGATATTTGTAGTAGACCTCCTTAGCTTCCAGCTGTTTTTTGAAAGAAGTCTTAAACAATTCAATCTACTCCCAAAGTTCATCTCAGCCAGTTCTTACCTCATCCTGCATGTCTCGGCATCCATCTTTGTTCTTCTCAGGTTTTTGTTGTAGTTTTGAGCTCAGTTTGGCAGAAATCTACAACCCAGAGTAACTTCAGGTCTCCATTGCAAAAGAGATTGCGATCTCAATGGGGACTAACCTGGATAAATAAAGGTTAAATTTAAGATTTGTTGACCTTCTGTTGCTCAGCATGTATGTCCTTCTGGAGTTAAGGCAAAAGAGCAGTTTGTGTGCTTGTTTCCAGTGTGGATTGGTTCCCGGTTCAAGGCCACCCCTGCTCATTCTCCTTGTAATGTGGAGTTGTGTCAGGACGTGCATCTGGCGTAAAACTGGTGCCAAATTCACCACAACAGATCTGACATGGGTCTGCTGTGGGGACCCTGAGTAAAACAAGGGATCAGCTTAAGGGTCTTACTTACTTTTTACATGTAGTTACTGTAAAATAAACAGATAGAACATAGTTGTAGTTTTGAACGTAAACAAAAGCCTCGTTGTAATGTTATTACTTCATTAGCAAGCTGCTTTTCTCCTGTGTTGTGATTGACAGCTTTTATAACTCATAATTGTACAATACAATTTTCAGCCAAAGATGTCTAAAGGAAGTTACTACCAGTCTGGTTAGGTTCCTGACAAAGTCATATTGTACCTCTTTTGTGTTTATTAAAAAAAAGTTACCAGGTGTCTTAAATGTAGGTATTGTTTGTATGTTCAGTGTAGAATTTTGGATGTGAGAGCAGGAAGCACCAGTCCACACTCCCGTATCCAGCTCTTAGCTGTTTGTGGCCAAAAATACCTCCTTTAAAAAAAAAAAAAAAAAAAAAATCTAGGTTTCGAAGGCCACATTAACACTTTTGCACACATGTGCTATCTGATTCTTAACTTGTGCTTGCATGTGGCTGCATTGTGAAAATGTAAATTGTAAAATAAAGAATTGTTCAAGTCAGATATTGCCAGATCAGATTTGGGTCACATTCATATTTGGGAATAAATCAGTTATACATCAGATATCCACCAGTGCAGCTGTGGTCTAAACACACAGATCAGAAATTCTCTCTCCTTCCAGTGTCCCGTTGAAATGAGGTGCGTCGCGCTACTGCGCTTGCGCACATCGCTCTACCCCGGACTTGAAGACTTCACCTGTCGAGATGAGGTGCCTCGCGCAACTGCACATGTGGAGATGATGTAACTCACTCGACGTGCAACTGCGCATGCGCATTTTGTTTTGTTTTGTTTTTTTTTCCGTCAAACTTTTTTTTTTATTAATTGTATTCAGTGTATTTATAGCCTAGTAAGTAAAACATTTTCTGTATTTTACGTTAGGGAGCATAAATGTATGTATATGTATATTTTGCCTGTCGAAATAAGCTAACTCCAGGTTAAAAATACTTATCGTTTTATAGTGAGTAGATTTTATACATTACTACATTCGGATGAACAATTTATACATTTACTTGCCCATCAAAATAAGCGAACTTCTTCTAGTAATTTTTTCAGTGCACACATATGCAGTTGTGTGAGGAACCTCATCTCAACGACGCACCTCGACAGAACACCGTCTCATCCTGAGTCTTTGCTTTGTCTTCTCTGTGCTAACAGCAAGTGTTCTAATCCTTTTGTCAGCCTGAAAACACACTTCAGGCATTGAGACACTTTAAAGACTTTCAAAAGAAAAGATCTTGTGGAAGCATTTTTTAAAAATTTTTCCCAGAATATTTTAGCATCTCCTTCGGGAAACTGCATGTGTTTAACCCATGCCTTTGCATCCAAGGTTTTTCAGGTCAAAACCATTTGTGTCAGACAGACACAGTAATAAAATTTGACTTCAGGCTTTTATTTCATGTTTTTTCCACCCTACTCATTCAGTGTCTATTCTATTTTCTGATAGGGGTCACATCCATCCAGGTGATTGTTCCGGAGGCAGAGAGGAGTACGACTCTGTTTGCTTCTGTGATCCTGCGCTGTGACTACTCAACTTCAGCAACCCACAAGATGTTCTGGTTACCTGGAGGTATAAATCCTTCTGTAAGGACCCCGTGCTGGAGTACTACTCCACAGGTGAGTCTGAGCAGAGCTGAAGCATGACGCCAAACACTCATCATGAGTTGTTCTTTCCTGACTGATCAGTATCATAAAATAAGCTCATAGTTGGTAGAGTCAACAAATTTGATCTAAATGTTATTTTTATTTAATTGTTTATTGGTGAGCTGGGTGTGGTCAGAAACGGGAGCTCAGTGGGATCAGGATTTGGACTTCCAATAGGGTTTGATTTTTGGTGACACTACGAGTTTGTGTTCTTGGGTAAGACTCTTCATCTGCATTGTCCCACTGCACCCAGTTGTAAATGGGGATCAGCCTCGGTTGGGGAAATACCATATTTTCTGGACTATAAATCACACCTGTCATGAAAATGTATATAAGTCACGTCAAGAATAAGCTGCATTTATTTCTGAAATAATGTAACAAGAAGCATAATTAATTTACTGACGCATTATTTTTTCTAACGCAAACACTGTTACAGCATTAATCCAAAATGGAGTAAATTTATTTTTTCCCTCAAAATTATACACACAATACCCCATAATGACAATGTGAATTTTTTGTTGATATTTTTACAAATTTATTGAAAATAAAAAACTAAAATCACGTATACATAAGTATTCACAGCCTTTGCCAGGAAGTTCAAAATTGAGCTCAGGTGCATCCTGTTTCCACTGGTCATCTTTGAGGCATTTCTACGGCTTAATTGGAGTCCATCTGGGGTAAATTCAGTTGAGTGGACAGGATTTGGAAAGACACACACCTGTCTACATATAAGGTCCCACAGTTAACAGTGCATGTCAGAGCACAAACCAAACATGAAGTCAAAGGAATTGTCTGTAGACCTCTGAGACAAGATTGTCTCGAGGCACAAATCTGGGGAAGGGTGCAGAAACATTTCTGCTGCTTTGAAGGTCCCACTAAGTACAGTGGCTTCCATCATTCATAAACGGAAGAAGTTCAGATCCACCAGGACTCTTACAAGAGCTGGCCGCCTGTCTATCGATTGGGGGAGAGGGCCCATAGTCAGGGAGGTGACCAAGAATCTGATAGTCACTGTGTCAGAGCGCCAGCATTCCTCTGTGGAGAGAGGAGAACCTTCTAGAATGACAACCATCTCTGCAGCAATCCACCACTCAGGCCTGTATGGTAGAGTGGCCAGACGGAAGCCACTTCTTAGTAAAAGGCACATGACAGCTCACCTGGAGTTTGCCAAAAGGCACCTGAAGGACTCTCAGACCATGAGAAACAAAGAGTGAACTCTTTGGTGTGAATGCCAGGTGTCATGTTTGGAGGAAACCATGCCCCATTCCTACAGTGAAGCATGGTGGTGGCAGCATCATGCTGTGGGGATGTTTTTCAGCAGCAGGAACTGGGAGACTAATCAGGATTGAGGTAAAGATAGATGCAACAATGTACAGAGGCATCCTGGATGAAAACCTGCTCCAGAGCGCTCTTAACCTCAGAAGGGGGCAATGGTTCATCTTGCAGCAGGACAAAGACCCAAAGCACACAGCTAAGATATTAAAGGATTGGCTTCAGGACAACTCTGTGAATGTCCTTGAGTGGCCCAGCCAGAGCCCAGACCTGAATCTGATTTGAACATCTCTGGAGAGATCTGAAAATGTCTGTGCACCAACACTCCCCATCCAGCCTGATAGAGCTTGAGACGTGCTGCAAAGAGGAATGGACAAAACTGCACAAAGATAGGTGCATCACGTGCGGCATCACGTTCAAGAGGACCTGAGGCTGTAATTGCTGCCAAAGGTGCATCAACTAAGTATTGAGAAAAGGCTGTGAATACTTATGTACATGTGATTTCTTAGGTTTTAATTTTTAATAAATTTGCCAAAAAAAACCCTCTTTTTTTCATGTTGTCATTATGGGGTGTTGTGAGTCAGATTTTTGAGGAGAAAAGAAATTAATTTACTCCATTTTGGAATAAGGCTGTAACATAAGAAAATGTGGAAAAAGTGAAGCACTGTGAATACTTTCTGCATGCACTGTATATCAAAACCAAAATAATGGAATGCATCCATGTGGGTGCCCTTTAATATCTATTGAATTTATACCATGTTTTCTCAACATGGAGAAGCCAAAAGAAAATAAGCGAATAAGTGCATCATTTTCCAGGTTTTTGTTCATGGTCACACTGATGATGGTGCGTCATGAGGAGAAATGTTAATGTAAGAATAATCTGCAGGTACATCGTTATTCAATAATCCACCATCATTTACTCTCATACTCCTGCAGCTTTTCAGGCTGCTCTGCAGCTGGGTCAGGATCCAGCCAATGACTGTCAGGACAGGCAGCGCACAGTTCGCACAGTGATCCAGAAGAGAGGCAACAACGAACCAATCCTGGGTGCAGATTATCGAAACCGCAAGATAACCATCCAAAACAGTGAGTCACTGTAACGCTGCCATGATGTCAGTTTAAAGTCCCACCTTCTGAGTACTGCACTGCAAAATAATGTGAAATGTTATCAAACATTTTTCCAATTTATAATCAAAATATCTAATTACACTTGGTATACATATATTTAAAGTAAATAAACTTAGTGTTTTCTTTTCAAAATTCTAGGATCAGACTTTATGAATTCCTTGGATATTTTGTTTTCATGTATTTCTGTTTGTTAGTAGTATAGTATCATACTAAACCAACTTTGTTGACTCTCATGACAAATGTTGGTTGGAAACTACAGACTAAATGATGCTGTGTCCACAGAGGCTGACCTAGTCATTAATGAGGTGATGTGGTGGGATAACGGCGTGTATTTCTGCTCTATTGATGCTCCCGGTGACACGACGGGTGACTCGGATCGTGAAGTCAAGCTCATAGTGTATCGTGAGTTATTTCGATTCTTTGCACTTGTGGCGTTTGCAGCGCTCCTGATGCTAAATAATCTTCCGAACCTTTGTTGCTCTTCCAGACTGGCTGACAGTTTTGTTCATCATCCTTGGCGCCTTGCTGCTGATCATATTGTTTTGCATATGCTGCTGTCAGTGCTGTCCGCAGAGGTGCTGCTGCTACGTGCGTTGCCCGTGTTGTCCAAAGACCTGCTGCTGCCCAGAAAAAAGTACTCTTTGTTTTTCTTTTCTCCTTTCTCTTCTCCAAAACTGACTGAGCGTACAAGAATGAGTGTAGAAAATCACCAAGACATCCGTGACAGATATGAAGGAGTTATAGAATCTTGTGGCTGTTCTGAAAATGTTGATGTGACTTTTCAGCTACAATTTGCCAGAAGGCACATGGGAGGCTCAAACCTAAGATTTGCTCTGTTTTCTTGTCCAAGACGCAAGACTCCTCATTTGTTTTAACGGTAATCCTTAAAACGAGTTTGTCCAATTACTTATGGACCTGAACGTACTACCACCAATATACAATACATTGAAACAACTAATATTTGAGCAAACCTTTAGAATATCACAGACAAATATGTGGTCATGAAACATCTGGTGGACTTTTTACAACTTTTACTGGTGCCAGATTTGACTTATGACCTCTCGGCTGTGCTTTGCAGTGGTGATGCAGCACAGGATGCTGAAAGAAGCTCAGAAGGCAATGGTTCCTTGGATGCATGGTCAGCACATTTACGCTCCCATTAACTCCAGTATCTCCTCTCAGGGAGTCCCCATGCTGTATTCAGGTGAGTAACAAATTAAGACCCATATGTAAATGAAACAACTCCCTCGTCAGCATAGTGTAATTCTGTCTGTTGACACAGAATCTCTTCCAGTAATTTACTGTAGTTTTGCTGTGTAATATAGCTGCACAACACACGTATCATTTAAATATAGCAGATATGTTGTGCACTGAGGGTATCTGCATTAAATAAATCAGCCTGCATCACAGCTTCCTTGTAATAGTTTCTTATATCTTGCAGTGTAGTGACGAATATTTGTAAAATATGTGCGGCTGAAGCATTTCTGTGTACAGATGTTTCCAAAGAGCTTCTCTTCTTATTCAGCTGGAACTAAACACCAAATTAAAAGGCAGTTTACAGGAGGCACCACTCCTGAAATATGAAGCTGAAGTAGAAGTCAAAGACTGCTCTGCTTGTATCACCTTGCTGCATATCGTCATATTATGTTAGTGACTGAGGCTGGCTCAGCAGCAGTGGTGCACTGGAATGACGTTTTTATTGCATGTACCAGCTGCAGTACCTTTAAACCCTGCAACGCACTGTTGAGTTTGAAAGGTGTGATTTCTTCTTTTCAAATCACAGAAATTACACTTTGTAATGGCCAAAAACTAAAAATCCGAGTTATCATCTAATGATCAACTTTCCAACGGCCCTGGAATTAACCACATGCACCAAATGCTTCAGTCAGGAAATATAACAAAGTATAAGCTTGTGATATTATCAGTTTTCATCATAGTGGTTGTATATTATTAGTAGTGATACTTCTTCACGCTTATCTACATTTCATTTATTTTTTTTGCCAAAAATAAAATATTTGCTTTTTCCAGATCCTGAAATTAAAAATTCTGTGCACCTCAGCACAACTGTGATGCCTTGAATGATTCGACTGAAACAGTCACATGTACAGTTGGGTATCGAGAACCGGTTCTTTTTGGGTATCGTTAAGAAATGATTCGATCCACCGATGTCAATGGACTTTTTGCTTAACGATTCCCTTATCAGTCCTTCAGAGCAGCCGTTGTTTTGAGGGTGTTTGTCGGGAAAATTATCATTTCTCTAAGTTGATTACAGACCCTGCAGCGGGTCTGTAATCAACCGCTTCTGCAGCGTGACTACACTTTGAAGCGTGAACCATTGAAGCAATGCTTCGATACACTGGCTCGTTGGTTCTTTGATTCGCTACTCTTCAGAAGCGGCAAATCCGCTTCTTAACCCCTCTCAAAGCCATTAAAATATGTCATCGTGAGTCACTTTTGTGTGGATTAAAGTCACTAACTGGGACTCTTGTCTTATTGCAGTCAAGAAATGATACTCGTCCTCTGTTCCATTGGCACAGCTCCAAACACTGTGTGGCTCTCTGCCGAGACTGAGTCCGGTTGGAATTAATAACTTCAAAACGAATCGCTGTTTTAAATAAAATGACACCTCTTTCCAATGCTGTAATACAGACAAACTAAAATCGACTAAAACGTTTTTTCCTCCCAAAATGAGACATCCTGCATTCTTTATGAATTACATCCTGACATGCAGCACAGTCAGCAGCAAGAGCTCATTTCAGATGTATGGAAATACTTTCATGCCAATAATGTCTGAAAGGAAATGCTTTTGACAAAAACTACAGATTTTATTTCTATTACTGTAGCCTGGAGAACAAAGTTATGGGAAGAGAGATAGAACAGTAAATAAATTATCAATTAGTTTTTAAATTTCTTTTAGGATTGATGACATCATAACTGTTATACTGCATAAAAGACATTTTGAGTTCTGTGTATTTTTAGCCACGATTGTGCTGTTTTTGTGGAGGTGCAGGACTTGCAGGTGCAGTAAAAAATGAGCACAAAGCGTTCAAAGGGTTAAACATATCTTACTATATGAAGCTGTAATTTCTCACAAATGCATATATGGATTATGAGATTGTCTCCAAATGTTGGCAAAACCTGAACCTGTTTGATGTCTCTGTCATTTCAGGCTCGTATTCAGACCCCTCTGCTAAAGAGAACTTCGGCATGGCTCCCATGCAGCTGTCACCGCTGCCCGTTCTGCAGCAGCCTCCTCTTGTACCAACCCATGGAAACAGCAGTATGCAGAGCAGCAAACAAGGTACCAATCAGATGTTGAACTACTTGGAAAACCAGGTGATGGGTTTGGATGTTGGACCCCCACAAGTTGCACCACATCTTGTCCAAAATCTGCCACCGTTGCAACCTCAGCCCCATCCAGTTCAACCACCAATTCCTTTTGCACCCGGGCCTCCCAGTATGCTGTCAGCGCTGGATGAGATTGGTGTAAGAGGAATGGACAGGCGAGTAATCACATTGCCGCCAATTATCCAACATGCACCCACAGGAGGTGCTGAAGGAGCTCGGAGTGGTCCGAGAATATCCAGCCAGTCCAGTGGGAGTACAAACCGCTCCGCAGGGTCTCGCCATCGCAACAGCCGTGGCTACAGAGATGACTCTCCTCCTCTGCGGGGGATCTTGCGTGATTACAGTGACGATTTGGAGTGGGACAACAGACGGGGAAGAGGGTCACACAGTGGCTCAAGGAATGAGCCAGGAGGTTCAGCCAGGAGACGAGTAGATGAGTCCAGGCCACGATCTCGTAGTCGTGACAACCTAATGGGTGAACTGCGGGGCAGAATGACACGGAGACAAAGAAGTTATTCACCTCCCGTGCGACACAGAGGGTCCTGGAGCTCAGATGAAGAGGACAGTTGGAGAGCAAAGGGAGGTAAAGACAGGGGGTGGCCCGAGAAGCCCCCCAGCTACTCCGCCATTAATATTGAACCAGGAGGACACAGCAACAGCCGGAGGAACTACGACCGCTTTTCTGTAAGAGACACACACCAATACTAGTGACACACTCTGAACCTTTGCTAGCCAACTATGTGCCATGCAGGTTTTAGTCCAGCCAATCACAGGTCACATCCACTACCCCAAAGGTTCTGGACAGCAACCACCCAGGCGAGAGAATCAAACTGCATAGTTGCTCATTCAATAGTTAAAACCCTTTTTGAAGTAAACTGCCTGCCCACCAATCAGGGCTTTGAACCAGGATTTTTTTCCCCAATTGGTTTGTTCCAAACAGAAACTGTATTTTAAACATTTCCGGTTTGGGTTCCACCCCAAAATTGATGTTCCCCAACCTTTAGAACAAAAATATCATTCCCAAACTGGTTAATAATGATCCTTGTCAGCTGTGGGGCACTGAAAACACTGTATAACGCTCCCATGAAAAACAGAGATGACAATAGAGTATGCTGTAGCGGGCAGCAGAAGTTTGAACTTTTCAAAACGGCACACTGAGTAAAATAAAGCCTATTACGAGACAGCGGGTCCATGCTGATCACCTGAAATAGACTTATTGTGTCTTTAAAGTGAAGCAGTGTGTTTTGTGTATTTTTAAAAGACCCAGCGCTGTGTTGCTGTCTGCGTCGCAGAGAAGCCTGCGCAAATCCACTGCTGCCCATTGATTGGCTCAGCGGCTAACGCTACAGTCCTCACATGACCATAACCATAACAATAACCCCTAACCATAACAGGCGTACTAGGTGCGAGGTCTGTTAGAAAGTATCCGACCTTTTTATTTTTTGCAAAAAACCATATGGATTGAATCACGTGTGATTGCATCAGCCAAGCTTGGACCTTCGTGCGCATGTGTGAGTTTTTTCACGCCTGTCGGTTGCGTCATTCGCCTGTGAGCACGCTTTGTGGGAGGAGTGGTCCAGCCCCCTTGGCGGATTTTTATTGTCAGGAAAATGGCTGAGCAACTGCCGCTTTGCTGCATCCAAATTTTTTCAGAGACAGTCAGGTGGAAACCATTCGGAAAATTCAGATGGCTTTCGGTGAAGATCTTATGGGCATCACACAGATTAAAGAGCATTACAACCGGATTAAAGACGGCCCACAGCAGCTGAGGGCGTGGCCCGCGCTTCGAGCGGCCATCAACAGGCTGAAACGACCAGATCATTTCCAAAGTGAAGGCTGTGTTGATCCGGGACATCGTCTGACTACCAGAGAAATGGCAAGAGAGGTGGACATAGCACTTTTTTCGGCACATTACACTGTTACAGGAGATTTTGTAATGAAGACGTGTGGGCGGAATTCGCTGCGTCAGGATGGAGCCGCGTAATGGCGCAGAACAAAAAGCACCTCCGTGTTGGAAGTCTCACGGGACATGCCCAGCTCTTCCACCATTCGGAAGATTCAGACGGCTTGGGTGGCTTTTCAGTCGAGTGAGTATCCGAGAAATTGTCGAAGATCTGGGCATGTCACATGTCCTGTGAGACCAACACGGAGGTGCTTTTGTTCCGCGCCATTAGCGGCTCCGTGGCGAATTCCTTCGATCCTGTTTTCATGACAAAATCTCCTTTAACAGTGGAATGTGCCGGAAAAGTGCTGATGTCCACCTTTTCTGCCATTTCTCTGGTAGTCAGACGACGTCCCGGATCAACACAGCATTCAGTTTGGAAATGATCTGGTCGTTTAGCCTGTCGATCGACCCTCTGAGCGCAGCGCGCCCTCCGCCATTGTGCGCTGTCTTTAAACGCGGCTGTAAAGACACTCCTTAATCTGTGTGATGCCCATAAAATCGTCCCTGAAAGCCATCTGAATTTTCCGAATGGTGTCCACCTGGCTGTCTCTCACAGTTTCTGGAAAAATTTGATGCAGCGCTGCTCCAGCCGTTCAGACATTTTCCTCATAATGAAAATCCGACGAGGGGGAGGACCAGTGCTCACTCAAAGCCTGCTCACAGGCAAATGACGCAACCGACAGGCGTGAAAAACCGCACGCATGCGCACGAAGGTTCAAGCTTGGCTGATGCAATCACACGTGATTCAAATCCATATGGTTTTTGCAAAAAATAAAAAGGTTGGATACTTTTCTAACAGACCTCGTATGAATGATATTAATACGGCTACGTACGAATAGCCACTTCTAAATGCATTCACACACTGAGTAAATATAAAGTCTTAATCTGACCTGCTGCGTCGTTTCAGTTGGATTCATCATTGCAGCCTGATGAGAAGGCGTTGTTTTGGAAGGCAACATCTGGGAATGCATTAATTCCTATCATGGAAATTACTGAAGAAAGGCAGTGGTTTTTAAGAAGTCCTTCAGTGTTGGTCTGCTGCGGGTGTGTTTCTCAGCCTGAACCAGAGAACTCCAGTACTTTGTCCCACAAACAACAACAAAAATAAGTTATTTTAAAATTTGAAATATATTTCTGCCAGCATTCAACCATCTGACGTACCTTCAGCGTGATGGAAATTAATCCCATTCAATCCACAAAGACAAAAAAAAAAAAAAAAAAGAATAATGACCCGAATAAATGCAGTGTTTTTAAAGAAGTTTGTCAAAGTTTGTCTGCTCTGGGTGCATTTCTTAGCATGAAACACGGGATGGTGTCAAATAGTCAGATGATCTCTGTACTAATTTGTATATTAGCTGTCTGCCATGCACAAAGGTTTGTTCTATACTGTGTTTACCTTTTCTGCGTGTGGAAAAAAAACAGAGCTGGTTTCATTTATGGAGAAAACTAACCTGCCTGTAAACCTGATTTTTGTCCGCACACAGAAAGGGTAAATTCAGTACAGAAAAAAACATCTTGTTTTTGTGTATTCACAGATAGTGAATATAAAAATGTGGTATGGGGGGGGGGGGGGGGGGGGGGGGGGGGGGGGGGGGGGGTCATCTCAGTCCGTGACAACAGCAGCGATTTGTCCCTCCAGCAACATCCAAAACAAATGACAGGCATAAGTGAACCTCATGAGTCGTTTTTTTCTGTTGAGTTTATTGGTGGTTTTCAGTGCGCAGTTCAATCTCCAAGGAAATTTCACACAGTCCAACATGTTTGAAATGAACGGGACGCTCAGATGAGGTCTACAGTTGTGCCCTCTGCTGAATGAAGGTGGTACTGTATTTCCATCTTGTTTTAACCAGCAATTGAATTGTATTGAGTCTGGACTATAAAAATTGATTCTTGTATTGAGAAAATTAATATTGCGATATCATGAGTGTCAATTCCCCCACCCTTAACATCCACACAGTCAGACAGGAAGCACCAGGATCCAAAGACTTGGACCTTTGCTCTCCTTCATTGCCAGATGCCTCAGCAGATGTTGCTGATGAACAGAACTTATCATTGTGGACTGTTGACCTTCATGGCACATAGTTATCTTTTTTTCTAAATCATTCTGTTCTCTATTTCAGTGCTGCTTCTTCTTTATCTCCCATTTTCCTACTTTCTCTTACTTGTAGGTTTCTTTCTTCTGATTTTGTCTTTTGGCCTCTTATTTGTCTTCATCATGCATCATCCCTTTTAACTTCGTCTCAACTCTGTCACTTGTTTCCCCTTTGTAGGATAAAAGCTCCCATAGCAGCACCACCGTCGTGATCTGAGGCATTTCTGTGCTTTTCACTTTTGATGAATGTTTCCAGAAGGGTGAAAACGAGGACATGGTCGGTGCCTTGATCTGTTTAGTCAGAGTACAATGAAGTTGTAGTTGTGGCAAAACTATGTCTACAATTTTACTCTGTATGCACTGCATGAAAATAACTGGTTTATGAAGAAAACATGCAAGGTTAAGGCTGGGAACTGCCGATGATATGCAGTTGTATAAAGCTTATCTTTTTTAAAAATGATTATCATGTATGATATGTGTTGTAGTTGCATTAATGCTACAGTGTGTAGGATTTAGTGTCCTCTAGTGGTGAGGATGCAGATTGCATTATGTTGTTGTTGATCACAATGTGGCATTCCTTCACCTTGATGCTTCTTTGGTAATAGGGATTAATGCTCCCTTGCCTTGTGTTGTGATAGTCAATATGAGTGATCGTCCATTCACAAAATTATAGTTCTCAGACTTGTTGGCCTGCACTAGCAACCAGTAGTGTACGCGGTAACAACTAGGGTGTGGATGACTAATGAAAATCATTAATCGACTTGTTGGGTACTGTTAATTGGCGACTAAATTTGACATTGAATGAATTAAGCCAATTTCGAATCTTCATGGTGAAACTCAAATATGACATTTATTTTAACTATATAAGAACAAAATCACAAATACAAAAAACAGTATTAGCATGAAGACAATACCTGCATTCATTACTAGGCATAGACTGCCCATTTGAGCTAATTCACTTGCCAAGGTTTACATGCTTTCTTCACTGAGTGAAGGGAGCAGTGGCAGCTCCAGCAGATCTGTTCTTTTAAGGGTTAAAATGAACTTAATACATGGGTTTCGACTAGTCGATTAAAAAAAAAAAAAAAAAAAAAAAAAAATACACCACTAGTCGGATATTAGCTAGTTGCAGTTGACTATTACAACTAGTCGCCCCATCCCTAGTAACATCACTGATTCTTATTTGTTCTTCAGTCTTTGGCCAAGCTGTAAAGTGCAAAGGTGGAGTTAAGTATGCCTATTTTGGGCCACTCTCAATGGTGGTGCAACATGGCGGCATCTATGAGATGGGCCCACTCTCATGTGCATATGAAGGACTCATTCTAAGATTACAAAAACACATAAATGTGTTGTTGCAGGTGCTTGTACATAATGGACATATGGTTATAAATGTTATATTCTATTTCTGCTCGTAAATATCCCTAAATCCTACAAAAAGTAGCTTTAAGATCTATTTTGTGTGGTCTCTTCTTGGTGATGGATATTTGTATTATGTGTTTTTAGTGCAGCTAATGTAAGCAGAGTTTTTTTTTTTTTTTTTTTTTTTTTGACGAGCAGATTGTTTGCAGCGTTCGTGGAGGATCGGCTGTATTTGACATTTCTGAAAGAAGTCTGAATAATTTTCCCTTGTATTTACAGAAGCAGAGTTTGTATAATTTATTTTTTTGTATAACTGCATGCGTCATTTAAAATTGGAACTATCTGTACCATGATTAGACACTAAGAGCAATTGTCAATGGACAATCTTTGAACTAAAATGTGACTTGCATTAATGGTTTGTAACAAGCAAGAAAAGTTGTTCTGTCAAACTAATTTCAATAAACCATTTTTGATGTAATTACTGTGAACTGGATAATTTTCCTGCTGACATGGAAAATATTAACATCTGAAAATGAGTCATTCCATATAAGCTCAACCAAAGTCCAGAAATTACCCATGGTCACCGACTCAGATTTGGCTTTAAAAAAATTGTGTTGTTAAGAAATAAACAGTTGAGCAAATATGTATTGAGCAGGCAGTTCTCAAAAAGTGAGGAACTGTGCAAGGAGACGTGAGGGAAGCCACCAAGACACCTTTGAAGGAAGAGATCAGAGAAATGAAAGAGTGCAACTTTTGTCAGTCACATGGTGGAGTGGCACAGGGGTTTTTCTTTTTTAAAAAAAAAAGGTTTATATAAATGTCAAGAGCTCCAAAACAGGATTTAATCTTTGACAACTTTACTTTCCAGTCATAGCCTGAATAAGAGACATTACTGTCCAGTAGGGGGAGCCAGAGATCCAACATGAGCTGTATGTTGTCTTCCTCCCTCCGGCTGCAGGTGTGATTAACAATTAAAATATATCACTTTTAGTGAGGAATGAGACCATGCAGCTTTAATGACATCGCAGTGACTTTGTCACTTTAGGATTCACTGAAAGTGTCTAATGTCAAATAAAGATGCAGCAGCCCTGAGCAAGTGGGGGAGGGGCTGGAACTCCTCTGTGGGCTCCTGCTGTCTGATTGGTGGAGCCGGTGTGACCGGAGGAGGCCTCCGATCCGCTGCTAGTTTGTTTCAGAGCGGAGCACAGCGACGTCTATGAAGACGGAACTCAGACACACAAGAGGAGCAGCTATTCACCTCGTTTTCAGGTAAAGAAACAAACGTAAATAGTTAGCCAAGCTAGCTAACGTTAGCGGTTCCAATGAAGGGGGCGGGGGGAGCATATTAGATGTGGAAGCTAACGGGAGCTAAGTCATGGAGCTGCGGGACACTGCAGGTGGAAATTTGTGTCCACACACAAAAACAAACAACAAAAAATAACTCGTGTGTAAGCTTTAATGTCGGCGCTAACGCTTGTAGCTAGCAGGTTGTTTACTGGTTGATGAAGGATACCTGCGGCGCGTGCGGCGTTATTTGGGGGGGTCATGTGACTTTTTGGTGGTGGTGGGGGGCTGCTGCTATCAGTCGCATTGAGTATTTTGGGGTCTCCGGGTTTAGTGAGGCACCTCGCATCTCCAAATTCATAACATGAGACGTTTTGCCCATGCTGACAGAATTACAAATTTTTGTTTGCGCAGTATCAGTGAGGGAACTCAATTTTTTTTTTGTGCTTCTGGAACTGGCTGCAAACTCCATGAAGTTGCATTGCACAATTCTGGAATCCAAGCCTCTAGCATGCATCGCATGATGGGACACAGCCAAAACGGAATTCAGCCAATTCAGTAGGAAATCTGGTCAGGGTGTACCGCAAGGAATGTGTCTATAAAATACGACTCTCCTCATCCCGATATCATGGTATGACATTTTGGGTATTCTCAAAACCTCACAGGTATGTGATATTTGCTAGGCTCACCTGAAACAGAAGAGTTCTGGTTTGTTATTGAATCCTTGTGGATTGGAACATGGTGACCATGTAGGGACGAGACAAAAAAATGAAAGTCCATGAATTGTTCTTTTTACAGGTGCAGTTGATAGAGCATGGAAAAAACAAAGAAATTGACACCAAGATTGTCAAGATTGGTTAAGAAATAATGAAGTTATATGGTAATTTTAGTCTAAAAAAATCCGTATATTTTTTTCCTATCGATCAGTTACACACGGTCATTTTCGCATTCTCAAAAACCACGTTCTCAATATCGGATTGTCATGAAACTTCATCATTATGTCAACAGAATATTACATTTTAGGGTGACTTACCTTTTGAATGAGTGCTGTAAAGGCGATCATGGTTTTTACACTTGGTAAAGTTGAGCAAAATATTCAGCACGAACGAAGTGCAGAATTGAACCGGACAAAGAGGAACTTCCTGCCTATGTCATTACAAGGAATTCCATGGGGAATACCCCAGCAAGACAATGAAAAAAGTGTTTTTTGTGGGGAATCCTCTGCACACTGCGCACAACGATAAACACGCATCGATGGAATGCGCATGCAGGCCTTGATCGGGAGATTGTCTCGTCCCTACATGGTGTTTCCAGCTTGGTCATCAGTTATTTGCGATGTCCGTAGTCCTAGCTACCGGGCATCTGTGATGGACACACTTTTTTCCCTGGCAAAGTTTTGTCCGAGGGATTGACAAAAGCTGGACCGGATACTGTGCAAAGCAAAAGGTGACCACAGTGGTACAGAATGTGGTGATTTCCAAGCAGTGGTGGGCACAGTTCCGCTAATCCGCTAACTGCGAATTAGCGATGCTAACTTTCTTGTTAGAGATTAGCTTTTCAGCTAATTTTGAAAACCATCAGCAGACCACTTGGCTACTGCTAAATTTATCCACTAACTTTTTTTTTTTTTTTTGCTGGTATAGTGAATAAAACTTTAACAGCCAAAATCATACATTTTACTTACCTGTTGCATATTTTGCAATTCTCGGACAGCTGTGAGCTCAGTCCTCCCTCAGCAGAAGAGAGCGGAGTGAGCCGGCTGCTGTTGCCCCAAGAAAAAAAAAGGTAATTTACTTTCAACATGCAGAAAGACTGATAGTGTGGAGGAGACATGAAGCGCAACACACTTTTCACAGATGGTTTTACTCATAAACAACTAATTCTGGACAGTTTATCAATATTGATACCTCTGTCATTTATACAGAGAGAAAATATCACACATATGACATCTTTTAAAGGAATGCGCTAAATTCTGAAGGTTTGAGCTTTTAAGAGATGCATGGCACATGGCATTATGGAAAATTCAAATGTCTCTTTCCATCATTCCCACCCCCTGTCAAAATGCATCGAACACTACCATCTACTGGATGGGAGTGTGAATAGCGGCCCATGTTGGTTGTGAGCTACACTTCACAAACAGAATTTTCAGTTTTGCAAATGCCTTTTTTTAACAAATAAAAAATGACAAATTTACAAATGGGTCATTGACAAATTAGGCTTCAAAAAAGGTATTTTTATAAAGTATTTTCAATATAGATGTAAAACATATTTTTGAGTCCAGAAAAATGTGTTTTAACAAATCTCATTTATTGAATAACATTTTTAACTGTTTTAACTCATTTTGAAATATTTTGAACTGCAGTATTTTGAACTGCATGACAAAAAATGTCAGGTGGTGCCTCAGAGACTGCAAGCTGTTATAAAAGCCAGAGGTGGTGCAACAAAATACTAGTGATGTGCTGGAGCGTTCTTTTGTTTTTCATGATTCCATAATTTTTTCCTCAGAATTGAGTGATTCCATATTTTTTTCCCTCTGCTTGGTCTAAAAAGTAACCGTTACTGACTGCCACAATTTTTTTTTTTCCTGATTTCTTACAGTGTTTCTTAAAGCCAGAAAGTTGCCATTTGAAATGACTTTAGTTTTGTGTCATGTCTGTGATCTTTTTTTTTCTACAAAATTAAACAACTGAATGAACATCCTCCGAGGCCAGTGATTCCATATTTTTTGCAAAGGGTTGTAGTAACATATGTTCTAGTCATAGGTCTCTATTTAAGTACAATAGAGATATTTGATGCTCAGCTAATTGCATTCTCACATTGTTGGGAGAGTTAGGTTCAACATTGTTCTTGTTGGGAGAGTTAGGTTCAAGTTCTTCTGAGGGTTCATTTGACTTGGGGGTAAAATTCAATATTTCCTCATTGGCTTTTTCTGTCCCAGTGCTTTTTTTTGATCTTCCCTCCACTGTTGCCTATTTTTTTCTGTTCTCTTAGAGAATTGGCCGATAGGGGGCTTCACAATTTTCCCTTCTCTCTTCCCCTCTGTAGCTATAAAACACAAGACGTAATAAGCTGACAAATTTCTATTTAAGAATGTGGAAGTTGTAATATAATAAAATGTAAATGGACTATGTATAGATGCATTATCTCTCTTTTCTTTTTGCAAGATATGCTTCCCTTGCAGCCGGATCATTATTAATGCTGACTTTTCTTTACTTCATAGTGGCATCTAAAATGTACAAATTATAATTTGAAATGTTTTAAAGTGTATAATATCTTTAAATTTAAAACTACAAAATATTTATGGTTTCATGGATATCTTAGAGCTTTGAATAGCATTATATAGTAACATTCCTTACAGTTGTGCCACCTGACTAGCTGGTTACACCACCTGACTATTGCAGCTAATCTCAAATAAGCAGGCTTCTGTTTGGATGCTAGCATTAGCTTCTACCAATAGCATGAAGTTCAAACGGACCACTTTTTAAAAATTAAGAGTTTTATGATAAAATACGAGTAATTTCATGAGTTTTACATTTACATACACTGACATGAAAAGTGTACCAGCATACGTATGAGTTGAAAGTAGTTATTTTTATTACTATTTGACAGAGATCTACAAAAATTTTAGCTTAGTCCAAACAATCACTTAGGGTCCTCTGGCTGATGGAATGTCCTCTTTACAGCTGTTGTCTCTTCATTTCAAAATAAAAGTCATACGTTTATGGTTGCGTCACCCTGATATTTAGGAAATGTAAATTATTGGACAAAAGTTTAAAGATTTTTTTTACAGCTTTAAAAACAAATGATATTAGAAATAAGAATATAATCAAAAATTTTAAATGCAAAACAATGCCATAGTATTTCATTTTGACTTTATCATTGTCAAAATAACATTTTATTAGTTTTCTTAGTCTGCTCTCTTGTTCAACATCTGACATCTTGGAGGTTTGAGAGGACAAAACATAGAACAATATTACTATTTGAACTGAAAAACTAATTAAAAATTGGTTTTATAGATTAAAGTGATAGATGTCATGAATAGATTTATTTATCATTCTTTAAATAATGGACGGCTTGGTAAGGTTAGACCTTACCTGTGTGAAGCGCTTTGAGGCAACTCTGTTGTGATTTGGCGCTATATAAATTAAAATAAATTGAAAAATTGAAATTGAAATCTAGTACGCTGTTTGATAATGTACCGTATTGGACTTTAATGTGACGTGCGCCAAAACAACCTCCTTTAGCATAATGTTAGGCTCCACAGAACTACAGGGGATTATTAAAGTTCATCAAAGTTTGTAAAGGAAAAGACGTTTTGGAACATCTTGGAACTTGAAAGCAAGATCACAGCACACTGACAGAATATCCCAGTTTATCACGTACATGCTCCCGGACCCTTTGAGGTTTTCAAAGTTATGGACATGGTTTTGAGCCATGACCTTCTGGGATGCATACCTGTGAAAATGAGACTCCTTCATAGTGTTGTGTGTTCTTGTGGCTTCCCTCACTTGTGTGTGTCATGCATGGTTGTTCAGTTTTTGAGGGCGGCCTGTTGTAATGAGATTTATCATACAAAATTATCAATCAATTTGTTACTGTATGATTTGAGATGTGTTTGTATTCTTCAAGTGTAGTCTCCATGGGGGGGGTGATGGTCTAGTGGTTAAACTTTGGGTTTGAGACCAGAGGATCCTGGGTTCAAATCCCAGCCTGACTGGAAAATCACTAAGGGCCCTTGGGCAAGGTCCTTAATCCCGTAGATGCTCCCGGTGTATAGTGAGCGCCTTGTATGGCAGCACCCTGACATCGGGGTGAATGTGAGGCATTACTCTAAAGCATTTTGAGCATCTGATGCAAATGGAAAAGTGCTATATAAATGCAGTCCATTTACCATTTTCATATCAAAATGTTTGTCCCAGCAGCTAGTAGCCTTTCAGAGCTGAGTTCGCTTCATGATGGAGGGAATACAAACTTTCATCACACCTATCAGACGGTCCAGATGAAGGCATTGCCTCCAATTGAAGATCTTGACAACCCGTCTCTACTGAGAGTTCCTCCGCCAACCCATAGTCGCAGGCACAAACGGGACAGAGACCAACACTCCGATGATGAACAAGACAGCAGGTAGAACGTTTAACGTGTTGTCTGTTTTATTTTGGTAGATGGCTAATTTCTGTCCATATTTGTCTGCAAATCTTTTTACAGACTCCAAAGTAGAGATCTGATCTGGAGCAAAATTTTGGACTTGATGGGACACAGTACATGAAATATCCAAACACAACGTGCATATGTTTATTTTCAAAATATGAGGCTCAAGGAGCTCAAAAATTAATTTCAGCAAATCAAAAGCTTATGCAAACATACACAGTGAGAGAGACTGAACACCAACTCTGACGCCAGCAGAAATAATTTCCAGCACTTCATAGTTCATAATCTATTACTCGACTGGGATATTAGACATAGTATCGCACAGACTTGTTACCACTGCAGGAGAGTGGGACCTCATTAGGTTGATTAAAATTACTACCCAACCCAGTTTTAACAACTCTCACGCCTGGCCGAGTTGTTTGGTTCCATAAAAAGCCAAGTTACAACTTGATGCACCTAAACTGATTTTCTCAAGCAGCTCTTAACTGTCTTAACTGCAGGATCCTCCCAAGCAGGCACACCACTCGGCACACCTTGGAAAAAGTTTTTGTTTTCCACAATTCGGTGAAACTCCCAACCATCGTGGCCCAACCTGCACTCAAATTGGGACTGTCCAGATCAAATCCGGCACAATTTAGTGTAATTCCAGTGAACTTGTACTCAGCTGGAGATAGTGCTGAGTAACCCTTTCCATACTCATCATGAAAGTTGCATGAGTTTCTCCAAGGCACATGAAGTCACAGCCGTCCAACTGAGCTCTCAAAAATTTTGAACATGGTCAAAACTGGTACAAGTTTAACTGACCTTTTCTGACTTGTGCCAAGTCACGCTTGCCCAGTCTGTTCACGCTAATTTGGAAATTTTGGCACCAAAGCTGCTTTCAATCATGGATTGGAGTTCTTGATTATGGGCACCAACTCCAACAGTACGTAAAATCTGTATTTGAATTTTGTACTTCTTCCCACCACAGGTGGAACCCTCGTTCTGAGAACCTGCAGAGAAAAACACTGGACAGGAGAGGGCATTTTGGCTCCCTGGACGAACTGGAGGAATTTGCGCGTTCATATGGCTCCCGAGCTCGTCGGGCTGAGCCTCGAGACCGACGCGGTTATTGGGATTATCCAAACAACAGTCCTCCCAGGCGCTTCTGCAGAGAGGAGGCTGATGGTTGGGGTCGTCGCAGCACTTCTCCTTTATCTCACAAGAGGAGGGACACATGGGACAGTGAGTGCCCTGCTAGGCCATCCCAAAATCAGGCTCAGGCCAGCAGAGACTATGATGACACCTTCCTTAACAATGTGCTGGAGAGCAAGGCGAGGGGGTGGAAAGGGGACAGAGTTGCTGGGAGGGTGGATGAGGACAGTGATACACCTTCCAAGGGCAGCTCCAGAGGAAAGGGTAGCAACAGCTACTACAGTCGCTCGCCAAGCAACCGTCCAGAAGACGAGGACCCATTGCCTCCGTACTCTGAGGTGGAGCGTTCCCGAAGGGCTGGTCACAACACAGAACGCTATCGAACAGTAGAGCCTCCCAGTACAGAACGTTATGGACCAACTGACCCAGCCATGAGACCTTTTTCTTACACCCGCCCCCATCCAGGAAAGTCCCAAACCGTACAAGGATCCAGACAGGAGAGAGAGAGGTGCCCAAATCTGGTGAGTTACTTGTAGTAAGAAAAATGACATCGCAAGTTTCTCTGTGAAGGATCTTAAAGAAATTCTAAAAATGTTGTCCACATGTAATATTTTGAAATCTTTTACACATTGTGAATATAATCTAACTTTTCTTTGTGGTAATGCATGTGCAGCATTTTTTTAATTCAAATGCCAGTTTTACTGATTTTCAGGGAAGCTGGGAAGTATATGTGATTAATAGATAAATCATTGACACAATATATGTATTTTTTATCATTTTAATCTTGTCAATATATTGTTACCTCAATATGTAAATTAGAAATTTTCTCCAGCTACATCCTGTGTTTTCTCCTCCATCCCACAAGGACAGATATGTTGAAAAACTTGACATGTGATAGACCCCTGAGTCCAGTTTGTGGTGGTAATGCACTAACTTCCACTATGTGAATAAATCAGAAGAAGTAAAAGATTAAAAAAAAAACAAATCAGTTGAAATATTATCAAATACTTAAAAGTTTTCAAGCCAGTATGGTATATACCTAAACCTGATAGCCCTCCCGAATCCCCACATAATCACAACTGGACCTGGCTTTAATTGAGATCTGCCAAAAATAAAAATAAATAAATAAAAATGTTACTTTTTTAGCTCAGATCTAACAATTGTAAAAATTATTGAATCTGTTTTGGCGTAATCCTGCCAAGAAACCAACACTGGAATTTACATTGTTTTCCGGCAGATAGCCAAACAGTTATCGTGTTTGCTTCCAGAGCAGGAGATTCCCTGGTTCAAGGCCACCCCTGCCCATTTCTCCATAGGAAGGACATCAGACATAAAACGTCTGCCAAATCAACAAAAAAGGGAGAAGGCAAAAAAAATTATTTTATGTGCAGTAATGCTCTGTTTTTGGAACATTTACCCCCCCCCCAAAAAAAAAAAAATTATTTAAATGTAAATAAATGAATAAATAAATATTTAATATGAAAAGTCCTGAACAGTATTTTATTAATTAAAAACAGGTAAACTGCTTATTCCCCTTTACATGTTTTTTTAAATATGATAATCATAAATTATTTTTCTTTAAATTTCTAAGAAACTGAGATTTAGTTTAATGATGTTTTTACAAAGGTTTAATTGGTAACCCTTTACAATAAGGGTGCATTAATTGACATTATTTAATATAGTAATAAGCATTAACTAGCAGTGAATGAAGCGTTAACTAATGTGTTTCGTAAAAACACATTGTGGTGTTCAATATCATTAAAAATATGAAATAACATACAAATGAATACCTTAGTTAACATGATCATGTGTTTAGATTTCATCACACCTATCAGACTAAACAATTCATTATTAGTTAATGCTAATTACTGCATTAATTAATGTATCATTTTTGTACCGTGTTACCAGTTTATTACTTTATTATTCTGCAACTCTCTTTGTGTTGTCACATACCAGGAGACACACCTACAGTTTATTTTCTTTTAAATGAGGTTTAGGACTCCCCTTTTGATTTCTGTTGGAATAAGAATGTTGTATTTCTGTTGACTTGTAAAATTTTTCACAGCCCTGCACATTTTAGTCACGCTCCCAGTGGACACGGGATCACAAATGCCTTTCTGCTAGCTGAATAAATCTCACCATAGAATTTTTTTTTCTTTCTGGACGTCAGTGTCACAGTGGGATCACAGTTTTCACTAACACAGCTTGAGCTGCATGATTTCTTTGAGCTGTCGTGATGCTTTGATGCTACAGTTACCGAGCTACAGCCTAGCCAAGCATGAGTATGGCTGGATGACCCCTCTAACGTGTGGCTCTCACTGTATTTTCTTAACAGAGCATTTCACTGAGCCGAGATTCTCTGGTAGTGTGACTGACGAGCGTTCCACAGCCTCGGCCCACACAGCACACTGACAGTCCACTCACTTACACCGTCCTGTCACTACACAGGAGTGGCTAAACGCTGCACGTGAAGTCTCACCTCACTGAAATAACAGGACCGATAACTCCTGCAGATGTGTGCACATTTTTCCTCATGTGCATGTGCATACCTGTGTACTTATAACTGTGTAGTCTATAGATGGATGTATGTGGTGTGTGTGCTCATGTATTTGTAAAAACTGATGTGCTAAATGATTGTAAAACAAGTGCCAAGTGTCATTTTCTGTTGCCACACCCAGAATGATTGATGCCATGTGTTGTATGACACAAAACAGGAAGCCACATTTTTCAGAATTTTTAAAAAGATTTCATACTTCTGGCTGTGTATACTGCACCTCAGGTTTACTTTGTGTGTTTATAGAGAAATATAATGTATCTTGAATTTATTCTGCATATTTAAATTGCACTGCTTACATATCCAAACCTGCAGAATACACAAACTGGCCTTTGAGGACTTGCCTTTATTTACCTTTTAATTGTGTTGACCTGAATTATTTTGATATAAAATGTCTCTTATAGAATCTGATCTGTGTGGTTATTTTGTCTGATAATATGTATGATAAGATGTGTGTGTTCTAGACAAAGTGTGTGTTTCTTATCGTTTCTTATCAAAAAATACACAGCTAATTAAATACCAGTGTGCAACCTTTATAAACACAGCAGGCACACTGTGCTTATAAATAAGATTAATTTGAAATGTGAATAACATTTTTTGCGCCTTAAATAAACAGCACATTACACTCTGAAATGTTCATAAATGATGAGATTAGCTGTTAAAACTACACTTAACTGCTATGGAACTGATGAGTTGATTAACTGATTAGTTAATCTTGACTAGAATATAATTTTCTTTTATTTTGAAAATTGTCTTGCTTTTTTTGAGTGTTTTACATCCTTAGAAATGGAATATGGGGTTTGCAGTGTTGCTGTTACAGTACAAACAATTTGTTAATATTGTGCCATCCTCTTGAAAGTTTTAATTTGTTAAATGTGACAATTTTATCGTAATTCATTAAGGCACTTTAAAGTAGCTACGGGAGTTCCAACCTTAGCTCCAGCCCCGGAGTCGGAGTGCATGCATATTATAACTTGTAAATTTTTGTATTGGTCCATTGTGAGGTGTCTAAACGCTCCTGAAGGTGGATAAATAAAAAGGTTAATTTACCAAACACCCCTATAAAATTTTGAGTTCCCACTGCAGTGGATTGATAATAGGCCCTGGCCTTACAGTGAAATATTTTTTTAGTCTGATCACAGAAAATAGAAGATTCTCATTTAAATTTGTTTATTTATTTGGGTAATAAGTTTTTGGATGCTCCCACATGGCATTAGATCAAAATCTAGAAAACAACACAGAAGAAAATATTTGCATGACTCTTCAGCCAATGATTTGATTATGTCATGTTTACTATAACTATCGAGTGTCTTACGTCAACCTCCCTTATATCTATAGTTCAGTGTGTTTCTGAGGAGTTCATTTATTCTAACTGGCATCCACTGGTCATAACATTAAACTAAACATCATTGAATAAAATAATGAATCATGCAGTTGATTCCCAAATACAACACCAGAGAGAAACCATGAAGACAGAAACGGGTCTCAAAGCTTCATTCATGAAGCATTTTTCACAGAAATTTGAAGCACACTTCACCGGGTTAAGGAGCACTTACATTCAGCTCAGGCAGGCTTGGTATGTGTAAAACTCTCCAGGATCTGTCACCGATAAAGACGCGTAAGCATCTTTGCACAAAGAACTCCAGCAGGCTTTCAACAAGACTCAGGACTGAGGCCTTTTAGCTCAATTTACAGTATATTCACCCTCAAGTCATTGTGTGTTACACAACTTCTACTCAGTCATAAATTTAGCAAATTACTAAACAAGACACAAGTTTTTTTTCATCCTAAAGTGTCTCTAAAAATATTCTGTCTTTTGCACACTTGCAGCATTACTGGAAAAGCTTGACTCAGTCCCAATCAATATGCTCATTTGAAATGCATTTATGATCGTTAAATGATTGTTTCAATACCTATACCACAGCTGCTTGTCTAAATTTTTGCAGACCAGTCTTAAAAATCCAAAAAATGAATGGATGAATAAGATTTTTTTTTTTTTTAATTGAAGATAAAATATAAGAAACATCTGAAAAGGACAGAGCTGGTAAAAGTTTCTGTATTTTTTTTTTTATTATTATTTTAAAATAGCATGGAATTATTTAACAGCATCATATTATACATCATTTCAGTAACTGAATGTTGGTTAATATATGACTCAAAAACAGATATTGAAGTTTGTGAGTAAAAATACTCCAACACTGATGCCTGTTGCTTTAAATGTAAAAGACCTGCTGCTTGCCACGCCCCCTTTCCCTTTTCCTCGCCATGTGGGTGTGTCTCACAGAGCAAGCAGAAGTCCAATATGGACCGTGACATATGCAACAGAAATTTAATATATAATTAATTTCAAGCCTAGATTTTGGTTCAGCCACAGTAGATTTTCGGAGCACAGACGGGGGGATGTGGATTTTGAGAATGTTTAACATCAAACTGCAAGCACTCATAGCAATCATGTTTTAGAGTGAAGTGAGATCCCCCATGATTTTTCACACGAGGATTCCTTTAAAATAAATGTTCTAGAAAGTCTGTAAGAAGGCATATGACCCACATAAGACAGCCAGAGGCATATTACTGTTGATGGAAGTACAGCAATAATTTCACTGAGCTATTTCTCAGTCTAGAAATTAATAAAATAATGTAAATAAATCCATATCACTCACTCATCTTCAACCGCTTTTCTGGGTTTGGGTCACGGGGACAACAGCTCCAGCAGGGGACCCCAGACTTCCCTTTCCCGGGCCACATTGACCACCTCTGACTGTGGGATCCTGAGGTGTTCCCAGGCCAGTGCAGGAATATAATCTTTCCACCTAGTCCTGGGTCTTCCCCGGGGTCTCCTCCCAGATGGGCGTGCCTGGAACACCCTCTTTGGGAGGCGCCCAGCAGGCATTCTTACCAGATGCCCGAACCACCTCAGCTGGCTCATTTCATTCAACATGAAGGAGCAGCATCTCTACTCCGAGCTCCCCACAGATGACCTCTTTCGATCATGACCCAACACTCATGACCATAGGTGAAAGTAGGAACGAAGATTGACCAGTAGATCTAGAGCTTCGCCTTTTGTCTCAGCTCCCTTTTTGTCACAACAGTATGGTAGAGCGAATGCAATATTGCCCCTGCTGCGCCGATTCTCCAGCCAATCTCACACTCCATCGTCCCCTCACTCGTGAACAAGACCCCGAGGTACTTCACTCCTTCACTTGGGGCAAGGCCGCATTCCCTACCCAGAGTAGGCAATCCATCGGTTTCCTGCTGAGAACGATGGCCTCAAATTTAGAGATGCTGATTCTCATCCCACCCGCTTCACACTTGGCTGCGAACTGATCCAGTGAGTGTTGGAGGTCACCGGGCGATGAAGCCAACAGGACCACATCATCTGCAAAAAGCAGTGATGAGACCCTAAGCCCACCAAACTGGAAACCCTTTTTTAAAAATTACAACATATAAAAATAAAAACTCTCTAGAAAATTGGACAATCCAGACTCCAATCTTAATTTGTCTAATTTTGGTGGCATGTGTGTAAAATTTCACAGTCAAATGGAAGTGTTTCACAACAGAGACCAATGGTGAAAAAGAAGCCACACTTAAAAAAAGGATCTGGGTTAAGAGCTGAATCCACCTTTATAATGGTGTGTAAAGTTTAATTTCACTACAATTAGAGGTCAATATGGCAAAATGATGAATTTCAATTAAAAGCACAATTAAATAAAAATATAATCAGATGAAGATGTGTGTGTAATAGTCAAGAAATAATTTAAATATGCTTGACTCCACCTTAATGTGGCGGGCCTGGGAGTCATTTTTTTTTTTTTTTTTTTTTTTTTTTTTTTTTTTAAGTTTTAACGGAACTAATCTGAACAATTAAAGTTTTTAATGACAAACAAATGTAAAATTAAACGATACCATTTTTGATGCCAAAACAAAAAGAGAGAAACAGAAAAAAGAAAGCAAAACAAAAGTGCCCGAGGTTAATTTAAATCTGAAAAACATTCTGTCAATATCACTGTAAACACAAAATTAGATTAACTGAAAATCTTAAAATATTTACAAAAATTGAAAGAACTGGACAGATTTAAGATATTATCATAAAATTTGCTTCAGAAATGATGAATAAAATTCTTCTCACCTCCTCCCCCCTCTTGCACCTGTCACAGGGGGCGTAGTTATGATGTCACCTGAAACCAGGCTCCTCCTCCGCGGTACGACGGGGAAGTTTTCAACACAGCAAATCTACCCAAAATCGATTAACACGGCTTCTAGATAAAGTGTTATATGAAATTTATATGACGCGTTTATTTTCGTGAAATGCTGGCGATTTTTTGGTGGAATTTGTTTTGGATACAGGATACAGAGTGAAGGTTCCGCGGAAGGATAAAAAGCAACAAAATGGGAAATACGGGCCTGGTGGTGCTTCTGCTGCTTTTGTTGTCCACAGGTGAGACTTTAAAAGTCATTAAATGTGCTTTTATCCGGTTACTACTGTAAATCCCATACTTGTAAATTATTCTCACGTTTATCGTGAGAAATGTCGAGTTAAGGCCTTTATCAAATGAACTATGTTTACGGGTTAATAATCAACGGGTGTAAACAAGACAAGGCCGACCATCAGTCACGTGACTACACGAAGAAGAGTTCACGAGATCAAAAGACAAGCGGCTTTAAATACACAAGTAAATGACCCATAAATTATGACTTGGCTTCAAGAGTGACAGGTGTATACTTATCTTTGAAATAAATGTTTCATGAGGGATTTTGGGGGATTTTTTTATTTTTTATCATAGTGTATTTTTAAACATAACCCTTAGATTATAGATATGAAAATTTTTGTCACCTACAACACTCTTTGCAAATTTAAGTTATAATTAAGTGGGGATAGGTATTGATTTTTTTTTTTTTTATGACTGTAGCAGCATTACACAAAAATGAGCACACATCATTTAACTTTATTTTTTTGCTCTTCTGAGCGGCTCACATTTTTCCGTGTAATGTACCTTGAAATTTTGAGGGGCTTTAGGATGTTTCCATGAGGAGAACCCACAGACTGGCCAGAAAAAATATATATATAGGGGAAACACTATGAATTAGTATCTTGTCCTATGATCTTGTCACTAATACTGCCACCTGGGGGACAACAACATAAATAATGACAGCATGCTGCGTTGAGGAACATCTTTTTTTTTACTGCAGCTCCCACACTTATGACTCCTTGATGTTAAAACCTTTTTCAGTTATTGTTGAATAATGTAGGCAGCTGCCACCAGAGACCAGAGCTGATGATCAGAGGGCCGTGGACCTGCTTCTTCAGTTCCTTCTCCTTTTCATTAATTTCTTCTTCAAAATGAGTTTGCTGGGCTCCCAGCTTCTGCTCATAATAATTGTCCTGGGATGCCAGCAGATATTTGTAGTAGACCTCCTTAGCTTCCAGCTGTTTTTTGAAAGAAGTCTTAAACAATTCAATCTACTCCCAAAAGTTCATCTCAGCCAGTTCTTACCTCATCCTGCATGTCTCGGCATCCATCTTTGTTCTTCTCAGGTTTTTGTTGTAGTTTTGAGCTCAGTTTGGCAGAAAATCTACAACCCAGAGTAACTTCAGGTCTCCATTGCAAAAGAGATTGCGATCTCAATGGGGACTAACCTGGATAAATAAAGGTTAAATTTAAGATTTGTTGACCTTCTGTTGCTCAGCATGTATGTCCTTCTGGAGTTAAGGCAAAAGAGCAGTTTGTGTGCTTGTTTCCAGTGTGGATTGGTTCCCGGTTCAAGGCCACCCCTGCTCATTCTCCTTGTAATGTGGAGTTGTGTCAGGACGTGCATCTGGCGTAAAACTGGTGCCAAATTCACCACAACAGATCTGACATGGGTCTGCTGTGGGGACCCTGAGTAAAACAAGGGATCAGCTTAAGGGTCTTACTTACTTTTTACATGTAGTTACTGTAAAATAAACAGATAGAACATAGTTGTAGTTTTGAACGTAAACAAAAGCCTCGTTGTAATGTTATTACTTCATAGCAAGCTGCTTTTCCTCCTGTGTTGTGATTGACAGCTTTTATAACTCATAATTGTACAATACAATTTTCAGCCAAGATGTCTAAAGGAAGTTACTACCAGTCTGGTTAGGTTCCTGACAAAGTCATATTGTACCTCTTTTGTGTTTATAAAAAAAAGTTACCAGGTGTCTTAAATGTAGGTATTGTTTGTATGTTCGTGTAGAATTTTGGATGTGAGAGCAGGAAGCACCAGTCCACACTCCCGTATCCAGCTCTTAGCTGTTTGTGGCCAAAATACCTCCTTTAAAAAAAAAAAAAAAAAAAAATCTAGGTTTCGAAGGCCACATTAACACTTTTGCACACATGTGCTATCTGATTCTTAACTTGTGCTTGCATGGTGGCTGCATTGTGAAAATGTAAATTGTAAAATAAAGAATTGTTCAAGTCAGATATTGCCAGATCAGATTTGGGTCACATTCATATTTGGGAATAAATCAGTTATACATCAGATATCCACCAGTGCAGCTGTGGTCTAAACACACAGATCAGAAATTCTCTCTCCTTCCAGTGTCCCGTTGAAATGAGGTGCGTCGCGCTACTGCGCTTGCGCACATCGCTCTACCCCGGACTTGAAGACTTCACCTGTCGAGATGAGGTGCCTCGCGCAACTGCACATGTGGAGATGATGTAACTCACTCGACGTGCAACTGCGCATGCGCATTTTGTTTTGTTTTTTTTTTTTTTTCCGTCAAACTTTTTTTTTTATTAATTGTATTCAGTGTATTTATAGCCTAGTAAGTAAAACATTTTCTGTATTTTACGTTAGGGAGCATAAATGTATGTATATGTATATTTTGCCTGTCGAAATAAGGCTAACTCCAGGTTAAAATACTTATCGTTTTATAGTGAGTAGATTTTATACATTACTACATTCGGTATGAACAATTTATACATTTACTTGCCCATCAAAATAAGCGAACTTCTTCTAGTAATTTTTTCAGTGCACACATATGCAGTTGTGTGAGGACCTCATCTCAACGACGCACCTCGACAGAACACCGTCTCATCCTGAGTCTTTGCTTTGTCTTCTCTGTGCTAACAGCAAGTGTTCTAATCCTTTTGTCAGCCTGAAAACACACTTCAGGCATTGAGACACTTTTTAAAGACTTTCAAAAGAAAAGATCTTGTGGAAGCATTTTTTAAAAATTTTTTCCCAGAATATTTTAGCATCTCCTTCGGGAAACTGCATGTGTTTAACCCATGCCTTTGCATCCAAGGTTTTTCAGGTCAAAACCATTTGTGTCAGACAGACACAGTAATAAAATTTGACTTCAGGCTTTTATTTCATGTTTTTTCCACCCTACTCATTCAGTGTCTATTCTATTTTCTGATAGGGGTCACATCCATCCAGGTGATTGTTCCGGAGGCAGAGAGGAGTACGACTCTGTTTGCTTCTGTGATCCTGCGCTGTGACTACTCAACTTCAGCAAACCCACAAGATGTTCTGGTTACCTGGAGGTATAAATCCTTCTGTAAGGACCCCGTGCTGGAGTACTACTCCACAGGTGAGTCTGAGCAGAGCTGAAGCATGACGCCAAACACTCATCATGAGTTGTTCTTTCCTGACTGATCAGTATCATAAAATAAGCTCATAGTTGGTAGAGTCAACAAATTTGATCTAAATGTTATTTTTATTTAATTGTTTATTGGTGAGCTGGGTGTGGTCAGAAACGGGAGCTCAGTGGGATCAGGATTTGGACTTCCAATAGGGTTTGATTTTTGGTGACAATACGAGTTTGTGTTCTTGGGTAAGACTCTCATCTGCATTGTCCCACTGCACCCAGTTGTAATGGGGATCAGCCTCGGTTGGGGAAATACCATATTTTCTGGACTATAAATCACACCTGTCATGAAAATGTATATAAGTCACGTCAAGAATAAGCTGCATTTATTTCTGAAATAATGTAACAAGAAGCATAATTAATTTACTGACGCATTATTTTTTCTAACGCAAACACTGTTACAGCATTAATCCAAAATGGAGTAAATTTATTTTTTCCCTCAAAATTATACACACAATACCCCATAATGACAATGTGAATTTTTTGTTGATATTTTACAAATTTATTGAAAATAAAAAACTAAAATCACGTATACATAAGTATTCACAGCCTTTGCCAGGAAGTTCAAAATTGAGCTCAGGTGCATCCTGTTTCCACTGGTCATCTTTGAGGCATTTCTACGGCTTAATTGGAGTCCATCTGGGGTAAATTCAGTTGAGTGGACAGGATTTGGAAAGACACACACCTGTCTACATATAAGGTCCCACAGTTAACAGTGCATGTCAGAGCACAAACCAAACATGAAGTCAAAGGAATTGTCTGTAGACCTCTGAGACAAGATTGTCTCGAGGCACAAATCTGGGGAAGGGTGCAGAAACATTTCTGCTGCTTTGAAGGTCCCACTAAGTACAGTGGCTTCCATCATTCATAACGGAAGAAGTTCAGATCCACCAGGACTCTTACAAGAGCTGGCCGCCTGTCCTATCGATTGGGGGAGAGGGCCCATAGTCAGGGAGGTGACCAAGAATCTGATAGTCACTGTGTCAGAGCGCCAGCATTCCTCTGTGGAGAGAGGAGAACCTTCTAGAATGACAACCATCTCTGCAGCAATCCACCACTCAGGCCTGTATGGTAGAGTGGCCAGACGGAAGCCACTTCTTAGTAAAGGCACATGACAGCTCACCTGGAGTTTGCCAAAAGGCACCTGAAGGACTCTCAGACCATGAGAACAAAGAGTGAACTCTTTGGTGTGAATGCCAGGTGTCATGTTTGGAGGAAAACCATGCCCCATTCCTACAGTGAAGCATGGTGGTGGCAGCATCATGCTGGGGGATGTTTTTCAGCAGCAGGAACTGGGAGACTAATCAGGATTGAGGTAAAGATAGATGCAACAATGTACAGAGGCATCCTGGATGAAAACCTGCTCCAGAGCGCTCTTAACCTCAGAAGGGGGCAATGGTTCATCTTGCAGCAGGACAAAGACCCAAAGCACACAGCTAAGATATTAAAGGATTGGCTTCAGGACAACTCTGTGAATGTCCTTGAGTGGCCCAGCCAGAGCCCAGACCTGAATCTGATTTGAACATCTCTGGAGAGATCTGAAAATGTCTGTGCACCAACACTCCCCATCCAGCCTGATAGAGCTTGAGACGTGCTGCAAAGAGGAATGGACAAACTGCACAAAGATAGGTGCATCACGTGCGGCATCACGTTCAGAGGACCGAGGCTGTAATTGCTGCCAAAGGTGCATCAACTAAGTATTGAGAAAAGGCTGTGAATACTTATGTACATGTGATTTCTTAGGTTTTAATTTTTAATAAATTTGCCAAAAAAAAACCCTCTTTTTTTCATGTTGTCATTATGGGTGTGTTGTGAGTCAGATTTTTGAGGAGAAAAGAAATTAATTTACTCCATTTTGGAATAAGGCTGTAACATAAGAAAATGTGGAAAAAGTGAAGCACTGTGAATACTTTCTGCATGCACTGTATATCAAAACCAAAATAATGGAATGCATCCATGTGGGTGCCCTTAATATCTATTGAATTTATACCATGTTTTCTCAACATGGAGAAGCCAAAGAAAATAAGCGAATAAGTGCATCATTTTCCAGGTTTTTGTTCATGGTCACACTGATGATGGTGCGTCATGAGGAGAAATGTTAATGTAAGAATATCTGCAGGTACATCGTTATTCAATAATCCACCATCATTTACTCTCATACTCCTGCAGCTTTTCAGGCTGCTCTGCAGCTGGGTCAGGATCCAGCCAATGACTGTCAGGACAGGCAGCGCACAGTTCGCACAGTGATCCAGAAGAGAGGCAACAACGAACCAATCCTGGGTGCAGATTATCGAAACCGCAAGATAACCATCCAAAACAGTGAGTCACTGTAACGCTGCCATGATGTCAGTTTAAAGTCCCACCTTCTGAGTACTGCACTGCAAAATAATGTGAAATGTTATCAAACATTTTTCCAATTTATAATCAAAATATCTAATTACACTTGGTATACATATATTTAAAGTAAATAAACTTAGTGTTTTCTTTTCAAAATTCTAGGATCAGACTTTATGAATTCCTTGGATATTTTGTTTTCATGTATTTCTGTTTGTTAGTAGTATAGTATCATACTAACCAACTTTGTTGACTCTCATGACAAATGTTGGTTGGAAACTACAGACTAAATGATGCTGTGTCCACAGAGGCTGACCTAGTCATTAATGAGGTGATGTGGTGGGATAACGGCGTGTATTTCTGCTCTATTGATGCTCCCGGTGACACGACGGGTGACTCGGATCGTGAAGTCAAGCTCATAGTGTATCGTGAGTTATTTCGATTCTTTGCACTTGTGGCGTTTGCAGCGCTCCTGATGCTAAATAATCTTCCGAACCTTTGTTGCTCTTCCAGACTGGCTGACAGTTTTGTTCATCATCCTTGGCGCCTTGCTGATGATCATATTGTTTTGCATATGCTGCTGTCAGTGCTGTCCGCAGAGGTGCTGCTGCTACGTGCGTTGCCCGTGTTGTCCAAAGACCTGCTGCTGCCCAGAAAAAAGTACTCTTGGTTTTTCTTTTCTCCTTTCTCTTCTCCAAAACTGACTGAGCGTACAAGAATGAGTGTAGAAAATCACCAAGACATCCGTGACAGATATGAAGGAGTTATAGAATCTTGTGGCTGTTCTGAAAATGTTGATGTGACTTTTCAGCTACAATTGCCAGAAGGCACATGGGAGGCTCAAACCTAAGATTTGCTCTGTTTTCTTGTCCAAGACGCAAGACTCCTCATTTGTTTTAACGGTAATCCTTAAACGAGTTTGTCCAATTACTTATGGACCTGAACGTACTACCACCAATATACAATACATTGAAACAACTAATATTTGAGCAAACCTTTAGAATATCACAGACAAATATGTGGTCATGAAACATCTGGTGGACTTTTTACAACTTTTTACTGGTGCCAGATTTGACTTATGACCTCTCGGCTGTGCTTTGCAGTGGTGATGCAGCACAGGATGCTGAAAGAAGCTCAGAAGGCAATGGTTCCTTGGATGCATGGTCAGCACATTTACGCTCCCATTAACTCCAGTATCTCCTCTCAGGGAGTCCCCATGCTGTATTCAGGTGAGTAACAAATTAAGACCCATATGTAAATGAAACAACTCCCTCGTCAGCATAGTGTAATTCTGTCTGTTGACACAGAATCTCTTCCAGTAATTTACTGTAGTTTTGCTGTGTAATATAGCTGCACAACACACGTATCATTTAAATATAGCAGATATGTTGTGCACTGAGGGTATCTGCATTAAATAAATCAGCCTGCATCACAGCTTCCTTGTAATAGTTTCTTATATCTTGCAGTGTAGTGACGAATATTTGTAAAATATGTGCGGCTGAAGCATTTCTGTGTACAGATGTTTCCAAAGAGCTTCTCTTCTTATTCAGCTGGAACTAAACACCAAATTAAAAGGCAGTTTACAGGAGGCACCACTCCTGAAATATGAAGCTGAAGTAGAAGTCAAAGACTGCTCTGCTTGTATCACCTTGCTGCATATCGTCATATTATGTTAGTGACTGAGGCTGGCTCAGCAGCAGTGGTGCACTGGAATGACGTTTTTATTGCATGTACCAGCTGCAGTACCTTTAAACCCTGCAACGCACTGTTGAGTTTGAAAGGTGTGATTTCTTCTTTCAAATCACAGAAATTACACTTTGTAATGGCCAAAAACTAAAAATCCGAGTTATCATCTAATGATCAACTTTCCAACGGCCCTGGAATTAACCACATGCACCAAATGCTTCAGTCAGGAAATATAACAAAGTATAAGCTTGTGATATTATCAGTTTTCATCATAGTGGTTGTATATTATTAGTAGTGATACTTCTTCACGCTTATCTACATTTCATTTATTTTTTTTTGCCAAAAATAAAATATTTGCTTTTTCCAGATCCTGAAATTAAAAATTCTGTGCACCTCAGCACAACTGTGATGCCTTGAATGATTCGACTGAAACAGTCACATGTACAGTTGGGTATCGAGAACCGGTTCTTTTTGGGTATCGTTAAGAAATGATTCGATCCACCGATGTCAATGGACTTTTTGCTTAACGATTCCCTTATCAGTCCTTCAGAGCAGCCGTTGTTTTTGAGGGTGTTTGTCGGGAAAATGATCATTTCTCTAAGTTGATTACAGACCCTGCAGCGGGTCTGTAATCAACCGCTTCTGCAGCGTGACTACACTTTGAAGCGTGAACCATTGAAGCAATGCTTCGATACACTGGCTCGTTGGTTCTTTGATTCGCTACTCTTCAGAAGCGGCAAATCCGCTTCTTAACCCCTCTCAAAGCCATTAAAATATGTCAATCGTGAGTCACTTTTGTGTGGATTAAAGTCACTAACTGGGACTCTTGTCTTATTGCAGTCAAGAAATGATACTCGTCCTCTGTTCCATTGGCACAGCTCCAAACACTGTGTGGCTCTCTGCCGAGACTGAGTCCGGTTGGAATTAATAACTTCAAAACGAATCGCTGTTTTAAATAAAATGACACCTCTTTCCAAATGCTGTAATACAGACAAACTAAAATCGACTAAAACGTTTTTTCCTCCCAAAATGAGACATCCTGCATTCTTTATGAATTACATCCTGACATGCAGCACAGTCAGCAGCAAGAGCTCATTTCAGATGTATGGAAATACTTTCATGCCAATAATGTCTGAAAGGAAATGCTTTTGACAAAAACTACAGATTTTATTTCTATTACTGTAGCCTGGAGAACAAAGTTATGGGAAGAGAGATAGAACAGTAAATAAATTATCAATTAGTTTTTAAATTTCTTTTAGGATTGATGACATCATAACTGTTATACTGCATAAAAGACATTTTGAGTTCTGTGTATTTTTAGCCACGATTGTGCTGTTTTTGTGGAGGTGCAGGACTTGCAGGTGCAGTAAAAAATGAGCACAAAGCGTTCAAAGGGTTAAACATATCTTACTATATGAAGCTGTAATTTCTCACAAATGCATATATGGATTATGAGATTGTCTCCAAATGTTGGCAAAACCTGAACCTGTTTGATGTCTCTGTCATTTCAGGCTCGTATTCAGACCCCTCTGCTAAAGAGAACTTCGGCATGGCTCCCATGCAGCTGTCACCGCTGCCCGTCTGCAGCAGCCTCCTCTTGTACCACCATGGAAAACAGCAGTATGCAGAGCAGCAAACAAGGGTACCCAATCAGATGTTGAACTACTTGGAAAACCAGGTGATGGGTTTGGATGTTGGACCCCCCACAAGTTGCACCACATCTTGTCCAAAATCGGCCACCGTTGCAACCTCAGCCCCCATCCAGTTCAACCACCAATTCCTTTTGCACCCGGGCCCTCCCAGTATGCTGTCAGCGCTGGATGAGATGGTGTAAGAGGAATGGACAGGCGCGTGATACACATTGCCGCCAATATCCCACATGCACCCACAGGAGGTGCGTGAAGGAGCTCGGAGTGGTCCGAGAATATCCAGCCAGTCCATGGGGAGTACAAACCGCTCCGCAGGGTCTCGCCATCGCAACAGCGTGGCTACAGAGATGACGCTCTCCTCCTCTGCGGGGGCATCTGCGTGATTACAGTGACGATTTGGAGTGGGACAACAGACGGGGAAGAGGGTCACACAGTGGCTCAAGGAATGAGCCAGGAGGTTCAGCCAGGAGACGAGTAGATGAGTCCAGGCCACGATCTCGTAGGTCGTGACAACCTAATGGGTGAACTGCGGGGCAGAATGACCGGAGACCAAGAAGTTATTCACCTCCCGTGCGACACAGAGGGTCCTGGAGCTCAGATGAATAGGACAGTTGGAGAGCAAAGGGAGGTAAGACAGGGGGTGGCCCGAGAAGCCCCCAGCTACTCCGCCATTAATATTGAACCAGGAGGACACAGCAACAGCCGGAGGAACTACGACCCGCTTTCTGTAAGAGACACACACCAATACTAGTGACACACTCTGAACCTTTGCTAGCCAACTATGTGCCATGCAGGTTTTTAGTCCAGCCAATCACAGGTCACATCCACTACCCCAAAGGTTCTGGACAGCAACCACCCAGGCGAGAGAATCAAACTGCATAGTTGCTCATTCAATAGTTAAAACCCTTTTTGAAGTAAACTGCCTGCCCACCAATCAGGCTTTGAACCAGGATTTTTTCCCCAATTGGTTTGTTCCAAACAGAAACTGTATTTTAACATTTCCGGTTTTGGGTTCCACCCCAAAATTGATGTTCCCCAACCTTTTAGAACAAAAATATCATTCCCAAACTGGTTATAATGATCCTTGTCAGCTGTGGGGCACTGAAAACACTGTATAAACGCTCCCATGAAAAACAGAGATGACAATAGAGTATGCTGTAGCGGGCAGCAGAAGTTTGAACTTTTCAAAACGGCACACTGAGTAAAATAAAGCCTATTACGAGACAGCGGGTCCATGCTGATCACCTGAAAATAGACCTTATTGTGTCTTTAAAGTGAAGCAGTGTGTTTTGTGTATTTTTAAAGACCCAGCGCTGTGTTGCTGTCTGCGTCGCAGAGAAGCCTGCGCAAATCCACTGCTGCCCATTGATTGGCTCAGCGGCTAACGCTACAGTCCTCACATGACCATAACCATAACAATAACCCCTAACCATAACAAGGCTGTACTATGTGCGAGGTCTGTTAGAAAAGTATCCGACCTTTTTATTTTTTGCAAAAACATATGGATTTGATCACGTGTGATTGCATCAGCCAAGCTTGGACCTTCGTGCGCATGTGTGAGTTTTTTCACGCCTGTCGGTTGCGTCATTCGCCCTGTGAGCACGCTTTGTGGGAGGAGTGGTCCAGCCCCCTTGGCGGATTTTTATTGTCAGGAAAATGGCTGAGCAACTGCCGCTTTTGCTGCATCCAAATTTTTTCAGAGACAGTCAGGTGAAACCATTCGGAAAATTCAGATGGCTTTCGGTGAAGATCTTATGGGCATCACACAGATTAAAGAGCATTACAACCGGATTAAAGACTGGCCCACAGCAGCTGAGGGCGTGCCGCGCTTCGAGCGGCCATCAACAGGCTGAAACGACCAGATCATTTCCAAAGTGAAGGCTGTGTTGATCCGGGACATCGTCTGACTACCAGAGAAATGGCAAGAGAGGTGGACATAGCACTTTTTTCGGCACATTACACTGTTACAGGAGATTTGTAATGAAAGACGTTGTGGCGGAATTCGCTGCGTCAGGATGGAGCCGCGTAATGGCGCAGAACAAAAAGCACCTCCGTGTTGGAAGTTCTCACGGGACATGCCAGCTCTTCCACCATTCGAAGATTCAGGACGGCTTTGGTGGCTTTTCAGTCGAGTGAGTATCCGAGAAATTGTCGAAGATCTGGCATGTCACATGTCCTGTGAGACCAACACGGAGTGTGCTTTTGTTCCGCGCCATTAGCGGCTCCGTGGCGATTCCTTCGATCCTGTTTTCATGACAAAATCTCCTTTAACAGTGGAATGTGCCGGAAAAGTGCTGATGTCCACCTTTTCTGCCATTTCTCTGGTAGTCAGACGACGTCCCGGATCAACACAGCATTCAGTTTGGAAATGATCTGGTCGTTTTAGCCTGTCGATCGACCCTCTGAGCGCAGCGCGCCCTCCGCCATTGTGCGCTGTCTTTAAACCGGCTGTAACACTCCTTAATCTGTGTGATGCCCATAAAATCGTCCCTGAAAGCCATCTGAATTTTCCGAATGGTGTCCACCTGGCTGTCTCTCACAGTTTCTGGAAAAATTTGATGCAGCGCTGCTCCAGCCGTTCAGACATTTTCCTCATAATGAAAATCCGACGAGGGGGGAGGACCAGTGCTCACTCAAAGCCTGCTCACAGGCAAATGACGCAACCGACAGGCGTGAAAAACCGCACGCATGCGCACGAAGGTTCAAGCTTGGCTGATGCAATCACACGTGATTCAAATCCATATGGTTTTTGCAAAAAATAAAAAGGTTGGATACTTTTCTAACAGACCTCGTATGAATGATATTAATACGGCTACGTACGAATAGCCACTTCTAAATGCATTCACACACTGAGTAAATATAAAGTCTTAATCTGACCTGCTGCGTCGTTTCAGTTGGATTCATCATTGCAGCCTGATGAGAAGGCGTTGTTTTGGAAGGCAACATCTGGGAAATGCATTAATTCCTTATCATGGAAATTACTGAAGAAATGCAGTGGTTTTTAAGAAGTCCTTCAGTGTTGGTCTGCTGCGGGTGTGTTTCTCAGCCTGAACCAGAGAACTCCAGTACTTTGTCCCACAAACAACAACAAAAATAAGTTATTTTAAAATTTGAAATATATTTCTGCCAGCATTCAACCATCTGACGTACCTTCAGCGTGATGGAAATTAATCCCATTCAATCCACAAAAAAAAAAAAAAAAAAAAAAAGAATAATGACCCGAATAAATGCAGTGTTTTTAAAGAAGTTTGTCAAAGTTTGTCTGCTCTGGGTGCATTTCTTAGCATGAAACACGGGATGGTGTCAAATAGTCAGATGATCTCTGTACTAAATTTGTATATTAGCTGTCTGCACATGCACAAAGGTTTGTTCTATACTGTGTTTACCTTTTCTGCGTGTGGAAAAAACAGAGCTGGTTTCAATTTATGGAGAAAACTAACCTGCCTGTAAACCTGATTTTTGTCCGCACACAGAAAGGGTAAATTCAGTACAGAAAAAAACATCTTGTTTTTGTGTATTCACAGATAGTGAATATAAAAATGTGGTATGGGGGGGGGGGGGGGGGGTCATCTCAGTCCGTGACAACAGCAGCGATTTGTCCCTCCAGCAACATCCAAAACAAATGACAGGCATAAGTGAACCTCATGAGTCGTTTTTTTCTGTTGAGTTTATTGGTGGTTTTCAGTGCGCAGTTCAATCTCCAAGGAAATTTCACACAGTCCAACATGTTTGAAATGAACGGGACGCTCAGATGAGGTCTACAGTTGTGCCCTCTGCTGAATGAAGGTGGTACTGTATTTCCATCTTGTTTTAACCAGCAATTTGAATTGTATTGATTCTGGACTATAAAAATTGATTCTTGTATTGAGAAAATTAAATATTGCGATATCATGAGTGTCAATTCCCCCCACCCTTAACATCCACACAGTCAGACAGGAAGCACCAGGATCCCAAAGACTTGGACCTTTGCTCTCCTTCATTGCCAGATGCCTCAGCAGATGTTGCTGATGAACAGAACTTATCATTGTGGACTGTTGACCTTCATGGCACATAGTTATCTTTTTTTCTAAATCATTCTGTTCTCTATTTCAGTGCTGCTTCTTCTTTATCTCCCATTTTCCTAATTTCTCTTACTTGTAGTTTTCTTTCTTCTGATTTTGTCTTTTTGGCCTCTTATTTTTCTTCATCATGCATCATCCCTTTTAACTTCGTCTCAACTCTGTCACTTGTTTCCCCTTTGTAGGATAAAAGCTCCCATAGCAGCACCACCGTCGTGATCTGAGGCATTTCTGTGCTTTTTCACTTTTTGATGAATGTTTCCAGAAGGGTGAAAACGAGGACATGGTCGGTGCCTTGATCTGTTTAGTCAGAGTACAATGAAGTTGTAGTTGTGGCAAAACTATGTCTACAATTTTACTCTGTATGCACTGCATGAAAATAACTGGTTTATGAAGAAAACATGCAAGGTTAAGGCTGGGAACTGCCGATGATATGCAGTTGTATAAAGCTTATCTTTTTTAAAAATGATTATCATGTATGATATGTGTTGTAGTTGCATTAATGCTACAGTGTGTAGGATTTAGTGTCCTCTAGTGGTGAGGATGCAGATTGCATTATGTTGTTGTTGATCACAATGTGGCATTCCTTCACCTTGATGCTTCTTTGGTAATAGGGATTAATGCTCCCTTGCCTTGTGTTGTGATAGTCAATATGAGTGATCGTCCATTTCACAAAAATTATAGTTCTCAGACTTGTTGGCCTGCACTAGCAACCAGTAGTGTACCGGGTAACAACTAGGGTGTGGATGACTAATGAAAATCATTAATCGACTTGTTGGGTACTGTTAATTGGCGACTAAATTTGACATTGAATGAATTAAGCCAATTTCGAATCTTCATGGTGAAACTCAAATATGACATTTATTTTAACTAATATAAGAACAAAATCACAAATACAAAAAACAGTATTAGCATGAAGACAATACCTGCATTCATTTACTAGGCATAGACTGCCCATTTGAGCTAATTCACTTGCCAAGGTTTACATGCTTTCTTCACTGAGTGAAGGGAGCAGTGGCAGCTCCAGCAGATCTGTTCTTTTAAGGGTTAAATGAACTTAATAAATGGGTTTCGACTAGTCGATTAAAAAAAAAAAAAAAAAAAAAAAATACACCACTAGTCGGATATTAGCTAGTTGCAGTTGACTATTACAACTAGTCGCCCCATCCCTAGTAACAATCACTGATTCTTATTTGTTCTTCAGTCTTTGGCCAAGCTGTAAAGTGCAAAAGGTGGAGTTAAGTATGCCTATTTTGGGCCACTCTCAATGGTGGTGCAACATGGCGGCATCTATGAGATGGGCCCACTCTCATGTGCATATGAAGGACTCATTCTAAGATTACAAAAACACATAAATGTGTTGTTGCAGGTGCTTGTACATAATGGACATATGGTTATAAATGTTATATTCTATTTCTGCTCGTAAATATCCCTAAATCCTACAAAAAGTAGCTTTAAGATCTATTTTGTGTGGTCTCTTCTTGGTGATGGATATTTGTATTATGTGTTTTTAGTGCAGCTAATGTAAGCAGAGTTTTTTTTTTTTTTTTTTTTTTTTGACGAGCAGATTGTTTGCAGCGTTCGTGGAGGATCGGCTGTATTTGACATTTCTGAAAGAAGTCTGAATAATTTTCCCTTGTATTTACAGAAGCAGAGTTTGTATAATTTATTTTTTTGTATAACTGCATGCGTCATTTAAAATTGGAACTATCTGTACCATGATTAGACACTAAGAGCAATTGTCAATGGACAATCTTTGAACTAAAATGTGACTTGCATTAATGGTTTGTAACAAGCAAGAAAAGTTGTTCTGTCAAACTAATTTCAATAAACCATTTTTGATGTAATTACTGTGAACTGGATAATTTTCCTGCTGACATGGAAAATATTAACATCTGAAAATGAGTCATTCCATATAAGCTCAACCAAAGTCCAGAAATTACCCATGGTCACCGACTCAGATTTGGCTTTAAAAAAATTGTGTTGTTAAGAAATAAACAGTTGAGCAAATATGTATTGAGCAGGCAGTTCTCAAAAAGTGAGGAACTGTGCAAGGAGACGTGAGGGAAGCCACCAAGACACCTTTGAAGGAAGAGATCAGAGAAATGAAAGAGTGCAACTTTTGTCAGTCACATGGTGGAGTGGCACAGGGGTTTTTCTTTTTTAAAAAAAAAAGGTTTATATAAATGTCAAGAGCTCCAAAACAGGATTTAATCTTTGACAACTTTACTTTCCAGTCATAGCCTGAATAAGAGACATTACTGTCCAGTAGGGGGAGCCAGAGATCCAACATGAGCTGTATGTTGTCTTCCTCCCTCCGGCTGCAGGTGTGATTAACAATTAAAATATATCACTTTTAGTGAGGAATGAGACCATGCAGCTTTAATGACATCGCAGTGACTTTGTCACTTTAGGATTCACTGAAAGTGTCTAATGTCAAATAAAGATGCAGCAGCCCTGAGCAGGTGGGGGAGGGGCTGGAACTCCTCTGTGGGCTCCTGCTGTCTGATTGGTGGAGCCGGTGTGACCGGAGGAGGCCTCCGATCCGCTGCTAGTTTGTTTCAGAGCGGAGCACAGCGACGTCTATGAAGACGGAACTCAGACACACAAGAGGAGCAGCTATTCACCTCGTTTTCAGGTAAAGAAACAAACGTAAATAGTTAGCCAAGCTAGCTAACGTTAGCGGTTCCAATGAAGGGGGCGGGGGGAGCATATTAGATGTGGAAGCTAACGGGAGCTAAGTCATGGAGCTGCGGGGACACTGCAGGTGGAAATTTGTGTCCACACACAAAAACAAACAACAAAAAATAACTCGTGTGTAAGCTTTAATGTCGGCGCTAACGCTTGTAGCTAGCAGGTTGTTTACTGGTTGATGAAGGATACCTGCGGCGCGTGCGGCGTTATTTGGGGGGTCATGTGACTTTTTGGTGGTGGTGGGGGGCTGCTGCTATCAGTCGCATTGAGTATTTTGGGGTCTCCGGGTTTAGTGAGGCACCTCGCATCTCCAAATTCATAACATGAGACGTTTTGCCCATGCTGACAGAATTACAAATTTTTGTTTGCGCAGTATCAGTGAGGGAACTCAATTTTTTTTTGTGCTTCTGGAACTGGCTGCAAACTCCATGAAGTTGCATTGCACAATTCTGGAATCCAAGCCTCTAGCATGCATCGCATGATGGGACACAGCCAAAACGGAATTCAGCCAATTCAGTAGGAAATCTGGTCAGGGTGTACCGCAAGGAATGTGTCTATAAATACGACTCTCCTCATCCCGATATCATGGTATGACATTTTGGGTATTCTCAAAACCTCACAGGTATGTGATATTTGCTAGGCTCACCTGAAACAGAAGAGTTCTGGTTTGTTATTGAATCCTTGTGGATTGGAACATGGTGACCATGTAGGGACGAGACAAAAAAATGAAAGTCCATGAATTGTTCTTTTTACAGGTGCAGTTGATAGAGCATGGAAAAAACAAAGAAATTGACACCAAGATTGTCAAGATTGGTTAAGAAATAATGAAGTTATATGGTAATTTTAGTCTAAAAAAATCCGTATATTTTTTTCCTATCGATCAGTTACACACGGTCATTTTCGCATTCTCAAAAACCACGTTCTCAATATCGGATTGTCATGAAACTTCATCATTATGTCAACAGAATATTACATTTTAGGGTGACTTACCTTTGAATGAGTGCTGTAAAGGCGATCATGGTTTTTACACTTGGTAAAGTTGAGCAAAATATTCAGCACGAACGAAGTGCAGAATTGAACCGGACAAAGAGGAACTTCCTGCCTATGTCATTACAAGGAATTCCATGGGGAATACCCCAGCAAGACAATGAAAAAAGTGTTTTTTGTGGGGAATCCTCTGCACACTGCGCACAACGATAAACACGCATCGATGGAATGCGCATGCAGGCCTTGATCGGGAGATTGTCTCGTCCCTACATGGTGTTTCCAGCTTGGTCATCAGTTATTTGCGATGTCCGTAGTCCTAGCTACCGGGCATCTGTGATGGACACACTTTTTTCCCTGGCAAAGTTTTGTCCGAGGGAGATTGACAAAAGCTGGACCGGATACTGTGCAAAGCAAAAGGTGACCACAGTGGTACAGAATGTGGTGATTTCCAAGCAGTGGTGGGCACAGTTCCGCTAATCCGCTAACTGCGAATTAGCGATGCTAACTTTCTTGTTAGCAGATTAGCTTTTCAGCTAATTTTGAAAACCATCAGCAGACCACTTGGCTACTGCTAAATTTATCCACTAACTTTTTTTTTTTTTTTTGCTGGTATAGTGAATAAAACTTTAACAGCCAAAATCATACATTTTACTTACCTGTTGCATATTTTGCAATTCTCGGACAGCTGTGAGCTCAGTCCTCCCTCAGCAGAAGAGAGCGGAGTGAGCCGGCTGCTGTTGCCCCAAGAAAAAAAAAGGTAATTTACTTTCAACATGCAGAAAGACTGATAGTGTGGAGGAGACATGAAGCGCAACACACTTTTCACAGATGGTTTTACTCATAAACAACTAATTCTGGACAGTTTATCAATATTGATACCTCTGTCATTTATACAGAGAGAAAATATCACACATATGACATCTTTTAAAGGAATGCGCTAAATTCTGAAGGTTTGAGCTTTTAAGAGATGCATGGCACATGGCATTATGGAAAATTCAAATGTCTCTTTCCATCATTCCCACCCCCTGTCAAAATGCATCGAACACTACCATCTACTGGATGGGAGTGTGAATAGCGGCCCATGTTGGTTGTGAGCTACACTTCACAAACAGAATTTTCAGTTTTGCAAATGCCTTTTTTAACAAATAAAAAAATGACAAATTTACAAATGGGTCATTGACAAATTAGGCTTCAAAAAAGGTATTTTTATAAAGTATTTTCAATATAGATGTAAAACATATTTTTGAGTCCAGAAAAATGTGTTTTAACAAATCTCATTTATTGAATAACATTTTTAACTGTTTTAACTCATTTTGAAATATTTTGAACTGCAGTATTTTGAACTGCATGACAAAAAAATGTCAGGTGGTGCCTCAGAGACTGCAAGCTGTTATAAAAGCCAGAGGTGGTGCAACAAAATACTAGTGATGTGTTGGAGCGTTCTTTTGTTTTTCATGATTCCATAATTTTTTCCTCAGAATTGAGTGATTCCATATTTTTTTCCCTCTGCTTGGTCTAAAAAAGTAACCGTTACTGACTGCCACAATTTTTTTTTTTCCTGATTTCTTACAGTGTTTCTTAAAGCCAGAAAGTTGCCATTTGAAATGACTTTAGTTTTGTGTCATGTCTGTGATCTTTTTTTTTCTACAAAATTAAACAACTGAATGAACATCCTCCGAGGCCAGTGATTCCATATTTTTTGCAAAGGGTTGTAGTAACATATGTTCTAGTCATAGGTCTCTATTTAAGTAAATAGAGATATTTGATGCTCAGCTAATTGCATTCTCACATTGTTGGGAGAGTTAGGTTCAACATTGTTCTTGTTGGGAGAGTTAGGTTCAAGTTCTTCTGAGGGTTCATTTGACTTGGGGGTAAAATTCAATATTTCCTCATTGGCTCTTTTTCTGTCCCAGTGCTTTTTTTTGATCTTCCCTCCACTGTTGCCTATTTTTTTCTGTTCTTGCTTAGAGAATTGGCCGATAGGGGGCTTCACAATTTTCCCTTCTCTCTTCCTCCTCTGATAGCTATAAAACACAAGACGTAATAAGCTGACAAATTTCTATTTAAGAATGTGGAAGTTGTAATATAATAATAAATGTAAAATGGACTATGTATAGATGCATTATCTCTCTTTTCTTTTTGCAAGATATGCTTCCCTTGCAGCCGGATCATTATTAATGCTGACTTTTCTTTACTTCATAGTGGCATCTAAAAATGTACAAATTATAATTTGAAATGTTTTAAAGTGTATAATATCTTTAAATTTAAAACTACAAAATATTTTATGGTTTCATGGATAATCTTAGAGCTTTGAATAGCATTATATAGTAACATTCCTTACAGTTGTGCCACCTGACTAGCTGGTTACACCACCTGACTATTGCAGCTAATCTCAAATAAGCAGGCTTCTGTTTGGATGCTAGCATTAGCTTCTACCAATAGCATGAAGTTCAAACGGACCACTTTTTAAAAAATTAAGAGTTTTATGATAAAATACGAGTATAATTTCATGAGTTTTACATTTACATACACTGACATGAAAAGTGTACCAGCATACGTATGAGTTGAAAGTAGTTATTTTTATTACTATTTGACAGAGATCTACAAAAATTTTAGCTTAGTCCAAACAATCACTTAGGGTCCTCTGGCTGATGGAATGTCCTCTTTACAGCTGTTGTCTCTTCATTTCAAAATAAAAGTCATACGTTTATGGTTGCGTCACCCTGATATTTAGGAAATGTAAATTATTGGACAAAAGTTTAAAGATTTTTTTTACAGCTTTAAAAACAAATGATATTAGAAATAAGAATATAATCAAAAATATTTTAAATGCAAAACAATGCCATAGTATTTCATTTTGACTTTATCATTGTCAAAATAACATTTTTATTAGTTTTCTTAGTCTGCTCTCTTGTTCAGACATCTGACATCTTGGAGGTTTGAGAGGACAAAACATAGAACAATATTACTATTTGAACTGAAAAACTAATTAAAATAAATTGGTTTTATAGATTAAAGTGATAGATGTCATGAATAGATTTATTTATTCATTCTTTAAATAATGGACTTGGACACAAAAATATGCATGTCATGACCCAAATACACATTTGTAAAAACCAACACACACGATACTACTGTAACATGTGTTGGTTGGTTGGTTAGCTCATTTTTCCCATAATGACTTTAGGCAAGTGTGTCTGTTAAAGCTCAAACCTTCAGAATTTATCGCATTCCTTTAAAAGATATTACATATGTGTGTTATTTTCTCTGTGTAAAAATGACACACTTAACCGTTAATGAGCCAACCAACCAACACACACGTTACAGTAGTATTGTGTGTGTTGGTTGGTTGGCTCATTTTTCCCATAATGCCTTCAGGCAGGTGTGTCTGTTAAAGCTCAAACCTTCAGAATTTATCGCATTCCTTTAAAAGATATTGCATATTTGTGTTATTTTATCTCTGTAAAAATTACACACCGTTAATATCGGCAAACTGTCCAGAATTACTTGTTTATAAGTAAAACCATAAGTGAAAAGTGTGTTGCGCTTCATGTCTCCTCCACACTGTCTTTTTGCATGTTGAAAGTAAATGACCCCCCCCCCCCCCCGGCACAACAGTAGCCAGTTTGCTTCTGCTGAAGGAGGATTGAGCTCACAGCCGCCTGACTATGTAAGATAGAAGCTCAGGCTTGTTTGTTTTTGGGTTTGTAATCGCTTTTGATTTTACTCAGAAGCCTTGGCGGTGCTTAAAACTGGCTTATCAGTAGCTGACTGTACTAAATTTTTGTGGTTTATTGGTTTAGCATTATAAAAGTTAACTTTTCAGTGGTTATTGAAACTAACCTTTTGGTTAGCTGTGCCCACCACTGTTTCCAAGTTGTTCACCTTGACTGCCATTTCCAAATCTAATAATCCAGATCAGTGTTTTGTGTTATTGTGACCACTGCACAAATGAACAAAAAGTGCCTGACATGAATAGACACCTCTTGATCATGATGCCATGAGTCCTATTTGGACGTGCTGTATGACCTTAGTTTAAGATGATGTCTAAGCCTAGACATCTTAGACATCATCAATTGCTTCAGAGGTGATGTTTAATTCTCTGAAATTAATAAAGACTTAAGTTGTGACCAGTATACTTAAGCTCTGCTCCTACCTCTGAATTTGTGCTGGGCCACTTCCATGTTCATAAAGTGGGCTTGTGCATTTCTGGAAGTCATACGAAGTGTTGGAATTCTTGTATGATGAAAATCCACTTTAGGAAGTGGACACAGTCCAGTACACCCTGACTGTCTTTGAGGTGTAGGTTGGTATTGTTGCATTACAGAGTATCTTAAACTATGCAGTTTGAAAATTAAATGCTTGTTTCACAGTTTCTTTTAAGCATTCACTAAAATCTTTATTTTCTATTTAAAAGCTTTTCAGTCTCTGGGTTTGTTTTAAATTTTCATAAAGACTTTGTCAGTAGCAGTGAGATCTTTTTGGACTTTGTTTATGGTTAACAGCGATATGTTCCAAATGCAACCTTTGATATCAAGTTGTTTCTTATCAACTGACTTGTAAATGTAATAACATGCATGGCCATGAACCAGATGACCGGCTGCTGTTAAGAAGTGCTGCTCAATCTGCAAATACCCTTGAATTAAGAGTGAAGGTCTGCACTCGTATAACCAGTTTTTTCCCTTTATAATAAGCTGAATTATCACTCTATGTTAACTCTTAAGTTATTGGGACAGGGGTGGTGGCCAAGTGGTTAGTGCACTTGGTTTCAGTATGGAAGGTTCCTGATTCAAACCCCACCGCTGCCAAATTTCTCCATGTAATGTGGAGTTGCATCAGGAAGGCATTCGGTGTAAAACTTGTGCCATTTCAACATGCAGATCCACCTCAGATTTGCTGTGGTGACCCCAAGTGCAAACAAGGGAGTAGCTGAAGGGGCTTACTTACTTACTTTTGTTGACTGTAAGTTTTAATTTTTTTTTCCCACAGGCAGCATGAACTCCCTTACAGGAAGAACCGCACTGTCCCTGTGCAGACAGATGGCAGCAGCTGGGATAAGGCTCCACGCCGCCTCCCCAGGTTACCTTGCCGGGAGCCAGGCTTCTTTGCAGGCTGTGCGGGTCTGTCACTCCAGGTCAAGCCGCAAAGGCAATGTGAGCACCAAGAAGCGGGGTTATGACATCACCAGGAATCCTTACCTCAACAAGGTGCGCTCGCTCTAAAGGTGTCATGTCAGTGAGTGATTGTATGGACTGTTACCCCCAATCTCAATTCTCTTTTGTACCCCTTCCCCTTCCCCTTGGCCCTACCCCTTTTAAACAAGGGGTAAGGTGAAGGGGTATGCCTCTAGCCCTATGAATTGAGACACCCCTCCGCCTTAGGAGAAAAAAAAAAACTGCCGGTGTCAAACTGCCGTCTTCACTGTTTGTTAACATGGCAACCGAATTGCAGCTTGTTGCAGTAGCCTGTTTGCTCTTTTTATTTTCTTTGATGCATTGCAATCATGTCATGTTAATTAATTTAATTAATTTGTAATTTATAATAATAATAATAATAATTAATAGTATTAATAATTAATTGATTAGTAATTTATTAATGCTAATGATACTAGTAATTAATCAATAATAATTAATATTCTTTGATTAATCATTAATTGATTGATTAGTAATTTTTTTTTTTTCTTTTTAATATTTATTTCATTCATTTAAAAGAAAAACAGAAAAGCAAAAAACAAAAGCACCACAATACCAGAATGAAAAGGAGCAGAAAGAAGAACAAGTCTTATGATTTCTGCCCCTTTTAACAATACAATCTTTCAATATACAGCATCATAGTCAACATTATTTAACAGATTGCATTTCTTTAACTTGTCACATACCACTGACCCATTTCATAATTATGACCAGAAATTAATAGATTACATCACTGACAGGTTACATTTAAACTTAAGACACTCCAAACATTATTAACAGTTTACTTTTTTTTTTTTTTACTTTCTTGCAGCCCACTGACTTACTTCATAGTTTCATACTTACTTAATACATCTAATTTAATATGTTTTTTAAATAATTTAAGCGACCTTAATTCTTTAATTTCTTTATTAAGATTGTTCCATAATTTGACACCATTTACTGCAATACTCCTTTCCTTTACTTTGGTTCTAAATCTTGGTTTTTTAAAGACTTCTATTCCTTTCAATTTATAACTACTTACTCTTTTTTCAAACATATTTTGAATGTTTGTTGGTAAAGTATTTTTATTAACTTGGTACATCGTTTGTAATATTTTCAAATCAACTAAATCATGAAATTTAAGTACCCTATACTTAATAAACAATGGATTAGATGGATCTCTAAAACCACTGTTACTAATCACTTTTAAAGCTCTTTTCTGCAAAATAAATAAAGGTTGTATATAGGTTGTATATGTTGATCCCCAGATTTCTACACAGTAAGTTAAATATGGGACAATCAATGAATTGTACAATGTTAATAAACCATAACTATTTAATGAATATTTTACTTTATGCAAAACAGCAATGGCTTTTGCTATTTTTCCTTTTATGTAATTTATGTGTGACTTCCATGTAAGATCTTCATCAATCATGACTCCTAAAAATTTCATTTCTTTTACCCTTTGTATATCCATTCCATCTATTTGTAATGACACATTATTTTCTTTCGCTCTATCATTAAACAATATGAAATTTGTCTTATTAATATTTAGTGACAATCTGTTTATATCAAACCAATGTTTAACTTTTTCCAACTCTGTATTTATCACTTGTGCTACTTCCTGTATATCTGATCCAGAGTAAAACAGCGTTGTATCATCAGCAAATAAAATGCTGCCAAGCACATTGGATACATTCACAAAATCATTGATATACAAAATAAACAGTTTGGGTCCAAGTACCGATCCTTGTGGTACTCCATAAATAATGTTACACAATTCTGATTTGGTATTATTTATCTGAACAAACTGTTTTCTATTTTCTAAGTAGCTTTTTACCCACTGATGTGCAACACCTCTTATTCCATATTGTTGTAACTTGTGGAGCAATCTTGAGTGGTCTATAACATCAAAAGCCTTTTTCAGGTCAATAAAAATACTTACAAAATAATCCTTATTATCTATTGTTGTTGATATTTTCTCTATTAGTTCCATAATTGCCATAGCTGTCGAATGTTTTGTTCTGAATCCATACTGAGCATTATTTAAAATATGATGTTTCTCAATAAATTTATCCAATCTTGTTACAAAAACTTTTTCCATAATTTTAGAAAACTGTGGAAGCAATGATACTGGCCTGTAATTAGAAAAATTATGTTTGTCTCCATTTTTATATAATGGGACTACCTTAGCAATTTTCATTTCATCTGGAAAAACCCCAGTTGACAGAGACAGATTACAAATATAAGTAAATGGTTCAATAACAATTTCTATTATACTTTTTACAGTCATCATGTCTAAATCTTCATGGTCAGTTGATCTTTTGCTTACACAGTTTTTTACAATATTTCTTATTTCATCTTTTTCCACATTGTCCAGGAAAATACTATTGACCGTATTTACCAATGTACATAATTTATCTTCTATTATTGGTTTATTTCCCACCAGACTTGACCCTACATTTGAAAAATAATCATTAAACCCATTTGCAACTTCTTTTATATCATATATCTCTTTATTTTCCTTAACAAAGTAATTTGGAATAGTTTCTTTCGTTCCATCACTATCAATCACACTTTTTATAATTCCCCATGTTACCCTCATATTATCTTTACTCTTATTTAGTTTTTCACTGTAATAATCTTTTTTTTGTTTCCTAATTATTGTTAATAGTTTATTTTTATATTTTTTGTATTTATGTTCTGATTCCTTTGTTTGCAATTTTAAAAAGCACCTGTATAAATAGTTTTTCTTTGCACAAGCATTTTTTATTCCCTTTGTCAGCCATGGTTTATTTACTCTTTTCTTACTAATTTCAATTAATTTACAATTTTTATTGTATGATTTCATCAATATTTTCATAAATGAGTTATATGCTACATTAACATCACTGACATAAACTTCTTCCCAGTTTTGATTTTTAAGGTCATATTTTAATGCCTCTAAGGCTTTTACTGACTTATCTCTTTTAAAGTTTATATCAGTTTTTTTGTTGTACCTATTTTTATATTTAAATATTGAAAAAATTGGTAAATGGTCGCTAATATCTGTCATGAAGATCCCATTCTTAATAATTTCATCTGTTCTGTTTGTAAATATATTATCAATTACCGTTGCACTTTGCGATGTAATTCTGGTTGGTTTTGTTATCAAGGGGAATAACCCCAAACTATACATTGTATTCACAAAATCACTTAATCTTTGGCAGCTGGAGCTTTCTATGTTAATATTAAAGTCCCCACACATAAAAAGCGTTTTGTTTTTAATTTGATGGAATAATTCAATAATTTTATCTGTAAATTTCACAACACAAGAATCTGGTGCTCTGTATACACAACTAATTAAAATATTCTTAGATGTTTCATGTACAAGTTCCACTGTTACAATTTCTATGACATCATTCATAATTGTCATTTCTTCAACAATTGTACACATCAGATCTGTTTTTGTATACAGAGCAATACCACCACCTTTTTTATATCTTCTGTTTACAAAATACAGCTCATATCCCTCCATTTGAACTTCATCCATGAGATCATCTTTAAGCCAAGATTCAGTGATTGCAACAATACTAAATCTATTTTTAAACTGATTTAAATAATCTTTTATTTGTGACATTTTACAATACAAGCTTCGACTGTTTATATGTATGAGTGACAGGGTATCTTCTGCAATTTTTTCACTATTCAGCTGTTCTACTGTATAATACTCACAACCAATCGTTTTTAAGTCAAATATACTTTCATCAATATTAGTGTCTATGTCATATATTTTATCCTCTGTTTCCATGTTTGATCTGATTTTTTGTTGGTCCAATTACCAACAGATGTTATATTTGATTGTCTATTCAGGTCTGTATTTCGTAAGGTCCTCCATGTTTTTGATTTGTATACCGTTTGTTCCTTCTTTCACTCTAATCCACACCCTACAATTCCAGACCCATGTAGCAACAATATGTTTCTGTTTTCTTAGTAGTCGTAGTAATTAGTATAAGTAAGTAGTAATTAATTAGTAATTAAAATAATTTATGATAATTATTAATTTATATAGCGCCAAATCACGACTAATCGCCTCAAGGTGCTTCACAAACATCATTTAAAAGCAGAATAAAATGAAATAAGATTAAAACACAATAAAAAAATTTTAAAACATAAATAAGTAAAAGAAGTAAAATAATAAAAATGACACACAATCATATAAAATACTAATGATAAAACAGGAAAACAGTTTATTTACTTAAAATATATAAACAAAATATATCAGTCTGTGTGCAATGAATGTATACATTATACAAGTTTCACTTTTTGAATGGAATTACTGAAATAAATCAACTTTTTCATGATATTCTAATTATATGACCAGCACCTGTATGTTATGTTTTGGGCTGCATCTAGTTCGGTTAATATTTCTTTTTCAAATTCTCCCATTTTTTGCATCCAGCTCTATTTCCTTTAGAAATTTCCTTGACAAATAATAGCAGTCTATTAGGACGTCAGGTTATGTGTTACACATATACATGTGCGTCTGTATATATCTTCCAACTTATTTCCATTGATGAAACTTCTCCTCATTTTCTGCCTGAAATCTTATTAGGAGTCGAGTGTGTTCAGGGCTCCCTGTTTGTTTATTAAATACACACACGTGTTACAGACCTTGAAATCCAACAGCAGGGGTTGATATTATACAAAGATTTATAAACATACACATTAACGTGCTTATGCTTTATCATGATTTTCTCCATTGTGAGATATAAAAGTGTCTTATCGTAGCGTTCGTGCATATGTGCATTATAACGCCTCAGCGCACGAGCAGCGTTACGATATTCTTCAGAACGACAATATACGCAACATGCATCCAGCAGCCTACACGTTGCTGTCATAGACAACTGCCTGTAAAGTTTTTTTGGTAAGTTATAACTTTCTAAACAGCGTAATTTGTAGTGAAAGCTGCTTCATTTGTGCGGCTCTTTCGGCGCCATGTTTGTTTTTTCAGAGAGAGCAGTAAGCTCCTCCTACCCCTCCAAACGGAGTGTGCATCCAGATTCACTCCAAACGGATGGGTTTGTAGCCCTTCGCCTACCCCACCGCCTCGCTACTAAAAGAGAATTGAGACACCCCTCTGTCTCTCGTGCCTGCACAAAACGGAGGGGAAGGGGTAAGAGGAAGGGCCAAGGGGTAGAATTGAGACTCAGCCTTACTGTTGTCATAACTGTACAAAATGGAAATATGAGTACTGTCAATAATGAACTGGCAGCAAAGTGATGAGGCTCAGATCATGTGTCATGTTTTGTGAGCCGGCTGGTTTTGTCTCTTGAATGGGACAAAGATGAGGAAATCCTGACAGCATTGGTTATGTTAAAGTGCTGACTTTCAGCTTTACGCCCCTGTCACACCTTGATGATTTAACCAGCGTAGACCGACCGTATTAAAAATGCTGGCATACGTCTAATTAGGGATGTCCCGATCAGGTTTTCTGGCCCCGATCCGATTCCGAGTCATCTGATTTTGAGTATCTGCTGATACCGAGTCCCGATCCGATACTTTAAAAAACTGAACAACGAACAAATGCTAAATATATAATAATTTCATTTTAATCACCTTATTTTATTATTTATCACTTAAACAGTGCACTTCTCCTTGAAGTAGCTTGAACAATCAGGTAATAATCTACTAGACTTAAAAAGTAAGTCCCTTCGGCTGCTCCCTTGTTTGCACTCGGGGTCGCCACAGCAAATCCAAGTTGGATCTGCATGTTGATTTGGCACAGGTTTTACGCCGGATGCCCTTCCTGACGCAACTCCACATTACATGGAGAAATGTGGCAGGGGTGGGATTTGAACCCAGAACCTTCCGAACTGAAACCAAGCGCATTAACCACTTGGCCACCACCCATGTACAAATTTCCATGTTATTTGTCTAAAAATAAATGTCCAAGGTTCTGTATGTTAAACAAGAAATTATCTAATCTGAAATAACAGGTGGTTTTAATTTATAGATGAAAGGTTTCTAAAGAACCATTTATTGATTTAGCTATTTTAATTACAAGTGTTCTAAACTTTTTTAAACAGTGATCAGAAATTCTGAGGTAACAAACAACAACAAAACATTTCCATGGATTTTTCTTCAGACACGTGGTTTCTGCACTGATCTGTGGTTCAAATCACTGCCTGACTGGAAAATCACTAAGGGCCCTTGGGCAAGGTCTTTAATCCCCTATTGCTTCCGGTGTGTAGTGAGCGTCTTGTATGGCAGCACCCTGACATCGGGGTGAATGTGAGGCATAGTTGTAAAGCGCTTTGAGCATCTGATGCAGATGGAAAAGCGCTATATAAATGCAGTCCATTTACCATTTGTACAGATCAGTGGTTTCTGTCACTAGTCTTCCATGTTTTGGCCCGACGCGTCATTCCTATTGGACAGCGCAAAGCTACGTCACAGCTCAGAGCGTCGAAAGTTCAAAAGTCAACTTGAAAAGTAAAAGAAAAAAAACAACTTACCTTTGCGTCCTGACAGTCCTCAGTGTACCCCTCTGATGCTTATCAGTGTTCAATAAGTTCAGAGCAGCGCAGTGAACGTGAATGAAGACAGAAGCTCTTTAAGACGCGTTCCTAAATGTGATGAGTGCGCACGTCGCTCGTGCTCACACCATATCTCGCTCCGTTTTGCAGACAAACGATCACAGGACAGTTTGTTTTTTTTCTTTTTGTTAATCAGATGACAGATCGTCGTCCTGAGGACTTGGTCAGCACTGGGTCCTGCTGTGCACGGAAGGATGACTGAGCAAGAGTTTCGGTGGGAAAGTGTCCATCATCCTCTTATCGTTCCATCGAGGCGTCAGGCTGAGCGCGTAAACAAACAGCAGTTCTTCGAAAGAAACTTTGCGCACGTAACCCCCCCCCCGTCCGAGTTACAATTCCATCTCTTCTTCCCAAATTCACTGCGCAACTCTTGTTTCCTTTTCTCCTCTGGAATCGGTTACAGCCGCACGCGTGTGCGAGAATGTCCGGTTGAACTCATGTTTTTTCTTTTGTTCAATTAAAAAAAAAAAAAGATTGGGTTGAACTTTGACCGCATCAGCCTGCCGACAAGCGGCTATGCGCACTCCCGTCCTCTAAAAAGCAACGCGTCTCACGCCTCTGACGCTTCCGACATTTGAAAGGCCCATTAATCTGCAGTATGAGGTTGAAATAGCGCTGATCAAAATAATGAGGATAAAATCTATATCGGATTCCTGATCGGGATGCAACGTCCGATTTCGATCAAGTCTGAAACCACGTGATTGGGCCCGATTTCCGATCACGTGAGCGGATCGGGACATCCCTACGTCTAATACGTTATGGGTATGTTTTGTATAAGTTAGCATGCTGATGTACGGCGAGTATGTCGAGAAATTTTGGGCATGCACAAAAGTCGATTCTTCAGCATTCTGCACATGATGAAAGTAAATCCCACGAGCCACCAAGACTAAAATAAAATTTAAAAAATGATTAATTACTCTGTTTGGCCTCCATGTGGAGCGGGTGAGGCCGCGCGATATTGTGTGCATGTGCTCGATGGCAATATCTTCAATATTTATGTATTCTGGCTGCTAAACAAAAGGCTTCTGCCGGCAGTGGAAATGCAAACCAAGCCAGGCTTAACTGTTCTGACCGAAACCGCTTGGTGGAAATGGGGCTGTGGGCATATGCTGGCTAAATCGTTACGGTGTAACAGGGCCCTGACTCTTTGTGGGTTGTTTATGAAATGTACAAAGCTGCAGCAAATCCACCCTTGTGTTGTTGGGCTTCACTGAAAGTACCAGTTGGTGCCCACACATGACCTTACACCATGTGTATGTGTAATTGATAGTATTGTAGTCTAGACCCTGTGTGATTGTTTAGACTGGTCCTTTTATATGGATGGATCCACATGTTGATTGGCACATTTTATGCCAGATGCCCTTCCTGATGCAAGTCCAATTACGACAGGCATGATGGACTTTGAATCCCTTCTTGTTGGAAGGCAGGAGTGCTGGCCACTGTGCCACGGTGCTGCCCTGGTGTAGTCTAGATGTGCTCACGTCCACAAGATACTGTTTTATGACAACTATAATTTTTTATTATACCTATATTAACACTTTTATTATCTAGATGCGTTTAAGATGCCACAAACAGTAAAACTGTACAGGAGTTTGACTGGTTTTGAAAAACAAAAAATAGCCCAGCTGTAATGCTGTATGAACTATTTTAGTGCCGACACACTCCACTGTGCAAAATGCTAAAATGCTGCCTGTATTTTCGTTAAATAAATGTGTATCTTGTTGTCACTGCAGATTGGATTGTAATTGTCTCCTGTCTACAGACAACAATGTCTCTACTCTTGTGATCGGTGTGAGAGATTTTCTACCTTAATATGTGAATGCAGCATTAGTCGCTGGTGTGTTTGTGTCACAACTGTTGTCTACACACAAACTAATGTCCAGCAAATGATGTGGTGGTGAAACAGAAAACATCATGTACCACATGGCAACATGCAGGAATGTCACATGACTGTTGTAACTCTTTATTTGTTTTTGTTTTGTGAGATGGGTACTCGACTATTGCACTGTGTGTTGAAGTATGAAAAGTCTGCATAGAAATCTGTTGTCCATCTGACCTCCTCTGGTTGATTTTTTTTTTTTTTTTTTTTTTTTACTTTGCCTTTAAAAAGTTTGCAGATACCCTTCAGTGCTATTACAAATGGCTTTTTTTCCCCTCATACAGATTTTTCCATAAATAGTATTCATTATAATGCTGATAAACATCTTGAATCACCTCATCTCCTTTTTACCTTGACAAATGCAGGAGTAAATAAATTAACAGATTTATTTATTTATTTTTTTAGACCTGCCCACTTCCCCAGGGTCTATAATCTCCAGAGCTGCAACGATTGACTAATTAACAACTTTTAAAATAACTGATTAATGGTTTTAAGTCCCTGTTTAAAAAAAAAAAAAAGAAAGAAAAAATATTTATTTTTGAATCATCCAAATTCTTTGATTTCAGCTTCTTATGAATATGAGTATTTTCTGGTTTATTTTATGAGCTCTTCTACTCTTATCTGGAATTAAACAGAATATATTTGGGTTTTGGACAAAACATTTGATTGTAACATCTTAGGTTTTAGATAACACTGCTCAATATTTCATGGACTAACAACTAATCGGGAAAATAAACATTCTGTTCATCAGTTATGAAAATAATCATTAATTACAGCCTAAATAAGCTCACATTTATTTGCACTTGCATAGCTGCAATTGGCTCATTCAAATTTGTGATGCAGGTCTGTGTTAATTTCAGGCAAGTTAAAACAAACAAAAAAACCATCCTCCCACTTTCATCTGAGTATTTTGGTTAACAAAAAAGTTAATTGTGAAAATGAAATATTCATGGAGGGAAAACCACATGGAAAACATATTTTGACTTGACATTTTCTTTAAAAGTACTGTAATAAAAAATTAAGTGAATTGGCTGTTGATGCAACATTGTAATTTTGATAGGTTAAATTGAGATTTTTTTTAAACTGAGCTTTTAACAAATTAAAGTTGTTTTTCTTATTTATTTATTGTTAAAAATAGTAGTTTAATCATTTGTAAAATGTAAAAACGCGCTCCAAGAGTCTTCTTGTTCCTGTTTTTCCCATTAGTCAGTTAGGTGCCAAGTGTTTCTGGACTCTCTCACGCTGGCTTTATGTGGACTGTAGGACGCATACTGATGACTTTTAGTTTCCTGCTTTCTTTTGAGGTCTGTGGGAAGTTGGTCACACTTTCTTCCGCTGTTGATGTCCAGTCAGCAGATAGAACTAAAAAAAAGGATTTTATTTTTTTTTTTTTTTGCTGACTTGCAGCTCAGCTAACTCCAGGAGTTAGGAAGTGAGACCTGCTTCATTTAAAACATTATGGCTTACAAGAAATTTTGAAACATTTGTTGACAGGAAAAAGTAGAGATTTTCAAAAAAAAAACAAATATATATGGGAGAGACCTACAACACATCTTGCTTGGGTTGGAACACAAACTATGGCCATCGCACAGTTGGTGTCCAGACCTAAAAGTTATCTCTTTTTTTTTTTTTTTTTTTTTTGTTATCCAGAATTGTGCCAGCTGATTGCTCTTGCTAGTTTCGAGTGATGTTTTTTCATCTTTCAGTTAACTGTTTAGCTCCTAAAATGTCATGACAGTGTCTGTCGCCGTCTCCCAAAGCCCAAGTGACATCTTTAAATGCTTTGATTTGTCTGAACAAAAGCCTAAAATTGAAGATGGTGAGAGGAAAAAAGTGCAGAATGCAAACGTTTGAACCAGAAAATGTGAGACGCACTTGCTCCATAATTCATTTAACTGATAAACTAATTACAAGGTTTCTAATTTACTTATAATGTTCCACATGTACACACGTCTTAACACAATATCATCCATATCATACATTTGACGGAAATTCTTGGCTGTATGATGAACTGAGGAAGCCGGCAGACAAGGAAGCATTTAGTAGAGGACTCTGTATGACGGTGACACTCCATCTAGGGCAGGGGTGCTCAAGTTCATTCCTTGAGATCTACCTTCCTGACACTCTTAGTTGTCTCCCTGCTCCAACACACCTGAATCCAATGAAAGACTCATTAAAAGCCTGCTAACGAGTCTTTCATTGGATTCAGGTGTGTTGGAGCAGGGAGACAACTAAGAGTGTCAGGAAGGTAGATCTCGAGGACTAAACTTGAGCACCCCTGATCTAGGGTTTAGTGACCTTGTATGCATCATACATCACTTTTTTATTTGGGAGGTGGGGACAAACTGGTTATGTCTACCTGTGTGGTCTCTAATCAGGACAGAGTGGTTCCATGGTGTGGTGCACACAACTTTCTGTGGCACCACCATGTGTTCCCAGACCTGACCTGGGTGTAATGTTGTTTACCAGTGAGTTCGTCTCCATGGCCAACACGTGTGGGCAACGGGGGAAGACGATGTGCACATTTAGACCCACCCACATTTCAGTTATCTCACCAACTCGGATCATTTAACTTAATCATTACACATTATTTCACTTTATTACTGTATTAAGTTGTGTGATGATATTTGGCTGTTCTGATGTTTATTCTAACGTAATCATAAATCTTCTGGCGTATCATGTCATGTATGGAAGTGTTCCTCATCATCCTGCAGGAGCCTCCCACTAGTGTCTGGTTTGACTCTGGTTTAATTACAGCTGCTGGCTAGAAGTACCTCCTTAATGAGGTTTGCTTTGTTTTTCTAAACTTAGTTTGGTTTGAGTTTAAAAGATAAATCCACTTTTTTTTTTCTTTTTATGGGAAATTAAATGTCTAAGTGCTCTAATTAACTTTGACTATTTGTTTGCAAGACATCATTTTAAATTATGATTATTACTTTATTTATTGGCATTATTTTAGGATGGTGATCTATGAGCGTCTATATGGTAGCCAAACCGGGAGTAAAAAAAAAGTTTATTGTATGTTCAAAATACTAAGAAAATAACAGCTCTGTACATCTTGTTTATAGAATATCTGGCACCCATTAAGTTGTCTGTATATTAATAGAATAACATCACCAGAAATGTATGTTTGTAAGGAACAATAAAGTCCACAAACTGTTAATAAGTACACTAAAAACAGAGTTATGAGTGAATTTAGAGTCTCCTGCTGGTACCATAATCCATTGTTTCTTTTGGCTTCATCATTTTTGAATGGGTTTGCCACAGTGGATCTAATATGGATCCACATATTGATTTGGTTTTATTTACAATGTCCTTTTTGAACTTCTCCAAATGGAGCACAGGTAGTCTTGGACATGGAACCTTTTGCGTTGGAAGGACTTTATTTTCCATCTAACAGATTCTAAAATCACTTTACAGTGCCTCACATGTGCACGTCCTTTTCCATGCAAGGCGCTCAACTGCACAGTGGGTGCAATTTGGGATTAGGGACCATGCTCAAAGGCACATTAATAAGTTTCCTGTCTGATAGGGGAGTCAAACTGAGGATCATCTGGTCACAAGCCATCCGCTCTACCATCCCACCTTTTTATAGCATTTTTTCCTCCTTCCTGAATACATGAAAATTCAGTAAGGTATATCTTATATATTATATTCCAATTCTAAGGTGGAACTATGCCAGTATACAAGGTATATCTAAATATCTAAAAAGGAAGAGTAAAATAGGAGAGAAGAAAAGAGTAGAGTAGAGCCACTTAGGTGCCTGGTCTTGAGAACCAGGGATGGTTTGTTTCATACTACAGAATTGTCAAAGATGAGTGGGGCACTCAGACTTCGTTAATAACAATGTTTTAAGGTTGTTTAAAATTAACTTGACCTTGAGCTATAGTTTTTTGTTTTTAGATCCATGTCAGTGGTTTTGGGTCATTTTCGCAGACTTTGCCCTCCTCCCTGATTTTGTCCCACTCTGTCAGTCCTGGAGATTCATTCCACCGTTATCATTTGTACACATTGTGGTTTATAGTGTTAATCTGATTTGGTAATAGTCCTGCTTTTAATGACTTCTGGCAGACCTTCTTTACCATCACCCGCCTCCAACCATGTGTGTCCATAACTGAGACCTTGAAGTTTACAAAAGCTACAGTGTTTCTGTAGCTAGAAATCAGAATCTTCAGGGGTTTTTTTTTTTACCCCAATTGTTCAGTCATGTTTTCTTACTGTATCTAACAGTTAAGGTTGTTAGGAGAAGTCACTTAAATTAGTCTATAAATCATGAAGTGAATGTTCTTAATGCTTGTTACACTTTGACGGAGCTCACAGCAACATCTTTAAATGTCTTGTTCTTTCAGACCAACAGTCCAGAATGCAAAGTAATTAATAAAACGGATGGAAAAGAGCAGATCCTTAATTTAAAAAGCTGCAACCATTCAGATTTTGCCAGTTAGCTTCGATAAATTTGAGACAATTCATTGGATATGTAATTTCATCACTATGTTCTGTGGAATGTGTTAATTTTCTGGTAATACAGTATGTCCAGTCCTGAAAGCAAATGTATTTGTTAAAGCAGGCGTTCCCTCCACAAATCTACAAAAAAATTACTGCCAACGGAACAAATGACTCATCTGAATCTACAAATACTTTCCCATAACGATCATACCATTTCAGTTATTTCCAAATCAAGAGCAGACGAAAGGTCTTCATGGGTTCCTTTGAGTCTGACAAACAAAGACCATGTCTGAGACTAAAGGCAGATCAGGAAACAAGTATCAGTCCGTGTGGTCACACGTGGTTTGGTTCTCCTTCTGTTGCCGCTGGTCTCTGATCTTGAGGAAACAGTGACCTCACATGCGATCATGTGTGCACTGCAGGAAAGGGGGTACACGAACAGCACAGTGTGCAGGGTGCTTACATGAACTGAAAAGAAGAGGAGGGAGATTGTACTGATTTGGGTGACTGCACATGACGAGCTACATCAGTGATGCACAGAGCATCACAGAGATCCTGAGGCTAACATATTTAGCCAGTCCTGGAGAAATCTACTGTCATTATCATAACCACCTTACATTTGACACTTTAAAATGGTGTCACCACATTATCTCCATTTATTATTTGCAGTTGGGTTTATACATTTTTACACATGATTTGCAGTTCATGCATTTGCAATAGAAAATACAATGCAAATAAATAAGTGTCATTGGATGAAGTAATTAATATGTGAAAAACAAAACTCTTATTGTTCTTGTTTGTCCATGTTACTAGATACAGTAAATGCAGTTGTATAGTATGCAAATAATATCCATGGGAACTTCACTTGTATGATGATACTCTTCAGTGTAAATGCAAACAGCTCATGAGAACGACAGTGTACATTAAATTATAAAGAGCTTGTAAAATTTGTCGTCGTATACCAAATCCAGTGTCACGTTTCAAAGCCGGGCTGTAGGTGAGTGCTGCCTGTAATGTCAAGAATTAAACGAGGAAGAGATGAAGCAGCAGCACAGGAAAGTGGAGCTGCGAGGGGAGTGGATTCAGACTCCCAGACTATTGGACAGAAAAAATAGTTTAAAGCTCCATCCCCCTCAAGCCGTACCCTCTGATGCCTGGCAGCGTCGAGACATGAGAGGAACAAGATAGTTTTCTAGAACTGTGTGTCCTCGTATCAGCTGCTGTCAGTTTGCAAATCATTTTGACTGCTTTCTTCTTGTGTTTGACTTCTTAAAATGGATCCAAGCCCCAATGGTCGGTTTTGAATAAAATGGAGAAAAAGAACAAAAAGGCCGCTGTCGTAGTGTGACTGACCCAGTGCTAACCTCAGGCTGCGATGCCTCACAGATGAGTCATTGCGGTCTGGGTTGTTTAATATGAGAATGTTTTCTTTAAATTTAGTGTGGGGCCTCTTTGCATGGAACATATTATTGGATCTGTGCTCCTTTCCCACCCTGTAGGGAATGGCGTTCACACTGGAAGAGCGCTTACAGTTGGGTATCCACGGCCTGCTGCCGCCCTGCTTTCTTTCCCAGGAAGTGCAAGTCCTGCGTGTCATGAAGAGCTACGAAACGCGCACAAATCCTCTGGACAAGTGAGAATCGATATAAGTACATACATGCTGAGACTTTACACAGGTGGAGTGGCAACTGTTCTCGGACGCAATGAGGACATGATTAATTTCTGTTGTCTGAGATCTTATTTATCATATGGTTTACATGGAAACACACTTATTAAAGCTACAGTGTGTAAGAATTAGTGCGGTCTAGGTGCATCTTTGGGAGACGTGCCTGCTGCTGTACCAACATGGCAGCCTCCATGAGTGAATGTAGATATGGAGGGCTCATTCTAAGCTAATAAAAATGCATTGATTTGGTGTTGCATACACTAATGAACTGATGGTTATGAATATTGTAGCCTATTATGCTAATAAACTACTCTAAAACCTACATAGTGTAGCTTTAAACTGTGTACATTAGGGATGTAGCTTTAAATTGCAGACCTCCAGCTAAGCAGGGTTTTTTTTTTCCCCCTTCCACCCATGTTAAACATTTTTTGTGATATTGTGTCCATGACTTAATATCTCATGATTTAAGAGCAGCTGACTGAGAAAATCAGCAATGGGGTGGACAGTCGGGGTTGGCGGATCTTGACAAAGCTCTTCACACATGCTTATTTAGGTGAAAAATAGCATTTTCCAAAGTATTTTTGAAAAATTTAATTTGGTTGCCATAGAAATGAGCTATGCTGAAAAAGGGGCTAAATTAGCCATTGTGGCCACTCAGACTTTTCATGTGCAAATTAGAAAAAGATTTCCTAGACCTATACATGAATGGTACACATCCCTGAAATGTGCATGCTGTATATTTTCAAATGAGGTGCAACATACATACATGCCCGTAAATTGAAAAGAAAATATTTGCGTTTTATAACGTGACCTCTATTCAAATTTTACAAGTTTGAAAAATTCAAAATATTGTCAATTTTCCTTGCGCGACTGCCAGTGTTCGGACCATGGTAGGCCATTTCGCTAACATAAATATGAAAGATAGATTTGTGAGCTACACATTTCTGGGAAAAAATCCAATTGCATCGGACCAAGGGAAAATTTGTGAACAATTCAGTCTTCGCCCAGATTCAAGTATTGGTAAATTTTGAAGAAACAGTGTAAATGGCTATTTTGATATGATCTTCCAGAACGTGAGGATCAACCTATCATTTTGTCATCATATGTCATTTATAGAGTGACCCCTGTAGACCATGATAGCATATTAAAAAGTTATTGCAATTTTGTTTCAATCCCAATATGTGTCATATACATCTCACCATATTTGGCTAAAACGGAAATTTGAGCAAATGTGGTCTTTCAGAATGTGAGCATAAACCTATCATCTTGTCATCATGTCATTTATAGAGTGACCCCTGTAGACCATGATAACACATTTTAAAAAAGTTATAGCAATTTTCTTCCAATGCCCATGTGTGTCATATAAATTTCATTTTATTATCATGGAACAGAAATTTGACAAAAAAACGGTGAAAATGGTTAACTTCACATAATCTCATAGAATGGTGGGACAATCCAATCATCCTGCCATCATATCTGATGTAAATAGTAATCACTGGAGAATATAAAAACACACTAAAAAGTTATTGCAGTTTTACTTCAATGCTGATACGTGTCCTATAGATGTAACCATATTTCGCCCAACAGCCAATTTTGAAGAAACTGAAGTAATGAAATTCTTGAAACAATCTCCCAAAATATGAGAACCACAAGTTTCAAATTAACATAGTACACAAGTTAATAATACCAAGTGATAACTGATAACTCACATGTAACTACAAACTATTGACAAATGGACACTTGCAAGTCACTACAACCAAGTGTAGGTCACAATAACACACAGTCAAGGACAAGTCACCACCACCAGGTGACACAGACTTGGTAAGGAAAAGAAGCTGGTGCTGCAACAATATATATCATACACAGAGTGACAACTGGACACAGGGTCCATGACACAATGTACAATCAAAACAGAGCGCAACATGTAGACTCTGGCAGGGTGAACATTACTGTAGGGCGTTGGTAACACTCTCCACAAGTGACGGCAGTCCACCTTCTGCTTCTGCAGCCACACAGTCAACAGCCTCGACAGGGTCCAGTGTTGATTACATCAGACAGTATACAGCAGAGGGGGCAGCATTGTTTGCACTGATCTCCTGGTGTATAAATTATGAATTGTATATTGGAATATAATTAATGCCAGAAATGCAAGCCATTCTAGAGTTGATAAATGGTCCAGGGAACTAGAAATTGTAGTAAGTGAAGATCACTGGAAACAATGTTTTACAAAGTTGAGATCCTGTACTGAAAATAGCCAACTGAGATCCTTCCAATATAAATTTTTGCACAGAGCTATTGTGACTAATGAAATACTAGTGAAATATGGCAAAAAAACAGTTAGACACATGCTACTTCTGTGGAAGCCACATTGAAACTATGGAACATCTATTCTATGATTGTATGCGTCTCAGTGTGCCGAAAAAGTGCTGATGTCCACGTCTTCTGCAATTTCTGTGCTAGTCAGACGACGTCCCAGATCAACAAAGCCTTCACTTTGGAAATGAACGGCACATTCTACTGTTACAGGAGTTTTTGTCATGGAAAGAGGAGCGGAGAAATTCGCGCATCAGGACGGAGCTGCATGGCGCAAAGCAACACCGTGATGAAGCCTCACAGGACATGTTCTGGCATGTCCAGCTCATCCACAATTTCTCGGATAGTCACACGACTGAAAAGCCACCGAAAGCCGTCTGAAAGCCGTCTTGTGAGACCAACACGGAGGTGCTTTTGTCCCGCGCCATGAGCGACTCCGTGGTGCATCCCTCCGCTTCTCTTTCCATGACAAAAACTCCTGTAACAGTGGAATGTGCCGAAACAGTGCTGATGTCCATGTCTTCTGCCATTTCTGTGGAAGTCAGACGACATCCCGGATCAACAAAGCCTTCACTTTGGAAATGATCTGGTTGTTTCAGCGGGGTTTCAGCCTGTCGATCGGCGCTCTCCGAGCGCCGCACTCTCAGCTGCTGTGGGCGGTCTTTAAACCGGCTGGAGCACTCCTTAATCTGTGTAATCCCCATAAAATCTTCCCTGAAAGCCATCTGAACTTTCCGAATGGTGTCCACCTGGTGGTCTCTCACAGTTTCTGGAAAAATTTGATGCGGCAAAGCTCCAAATCATTCAGACATTTTATTCGCAATAAAAAATCCGATGAGAGGGGTGGACCACTGCTCACGCAAAGCCTGCTCACAGGCGAATGACGCAACCGACAGGCATGAAAAACTCATGCATGTGCACAAAGGTTCAAGCTTGGCTGATGCAATCACACGTGATTCAAATCCATATGGTTTTTGCAAAAAATAAAAAGGTCGGATAGTTTTCTAACAGACCTCGTACATGTAAATGACCTGTGGAAAGATTTTGTACAAAGGTTTTACGATATATAAGACCATATATGAATAAATGCAATGTAATGCTAGGAATAATTAGTGGAGAACACTAATCAATCTTTTATTTATTATCATAAAAAAATATATTTACAACACAAAATGTTATCAACGGGTAATCAGTATGCAGAGCCTATTACTATTTATCCAAGAACATTACAAACAAGATTCTGTGTCAAATAATTGTAAATGGGAGCCAATAAAACGTATTTTTAAAAATGATGGGTTTTTTCCCTTTCTTTTTCTTTTTTTTTTTTTGTTTTTTTGTTTTGTGTGTGATCACCTCTTTGGTAATTTATATCTGATGTATATGTCATGAAAATAAAATAAAAATATAAATAAAAAAAAAATTTGAAACTTGCCAATACAATACTGATTGAAACAATTAAAAAAGAAACACACAAAAAATACTTACTCTGTCCTATTTTCACTTCGAGCTGATCTGACAGTTGTGCACATGCTGTTGTTGTTCAACCACCAGGAAAGATCATCAAAACACACGGCGGTTAAAGTTTCCTTGAACCGTTTGAACGATAAATATCACACTGAAAATGACAGTAAATTCACAAGTTTTGGCCCCCCTATTGGTGCATTTTCCATCAGATGCAATTTAATTTTTTTAACAGGCATGGGAAGATGCACCATTTTTCTCAATATCTACCGAATATGAGGTCACAGATTAGGTCTGATCGCCGACAATTTAAATTTTAGTGAAGCATGTTTTTAACTAATTCGATAGCTCCACATAGGACTTTTTTTTTTTTAATTCATAATTTCTCAAATGTCTGTTCAAAAGACACAGTATGTTTAAAACACCAAGGAGAGTTATGCTACTTCACAAACGAGTGTTAAAACATTGTTTAAAAAGTGTTTTTATGACTTTTTCTATGTACTCAAAAATGCCATTTTTGGTCATATCAGCTTGCTGACTTGGAGGCGCATTTGCCTCAAAAAGTCACGATTGGTTACCATGACAACCACTTAATATTATGGCCAAATATTTTGGGGAAGTTTTACACTAGCCAAGTACTGTTCACACAGCCAGTTTCATTAAAATCCGTGAGATGCCACTTTCCATGTTTTGGGCCCCTATGGTTGATTTTCTCAGTCAGCTGCAAAACAAAAAATCTTATTTGAAAATATCCTTACTCCACCTCTTCATCTACATCCTGCATAAAATATAATGTGGACTACGGAACAAGCCTGGCATTTAAAAAAAAAAAAAAAGTAAAATGGCCTATCTTAAATTTATCCAGAATTCTGAATTTAATGGAGTCTGTTCTGAGATAGGCCACAGAGTTTCTTGAAATGACAGTATATTAAAAATCTGGATCTCACATTAAAAGTGGTTGACATTTTCCATCTCCACCCATCATTTTTTCCTCTCTGTTTTGTAAAAATCAGTTAAACTGATGTTGTTAGTTTGAGTCTGGGGTGACTGGTGCCCATTAATTGAAGGGTTCAGGGGCCTGTACTACGAAGCGGGGTTACTGGCTTATCAGGGTAACTTCGGGAGTAAGTTGATGACGTGTGGAGTAACTTCCCGGTTAACCCGTACTACGAAAGGTGGATAGGTTTTAATGGAGGTATGCTGCCATGGCAATTTATGTTGTGTGCCAAACCTGCTCCGAGCAGGTTATGTTCTACGTTAGCTTGAGGTTTTCGCTTAACCACTCCCTTTATAAGTACCGCCCATCCACCTTCAATCACTCCGAAGACAATGCCGGCCTACCTGGATGATCCTTTGATATTGGGGCACAAATTGTGAGGGGCTCTCTTCGCAGGGCGAGGGCTTTTAAATCCGCTGACATACCCGGAAGATATTCTCCATGAAAGATATAGATTCTCAGCCGAGGGAATTCGTTATCTTTGTCAGCTGATTGGGCCAGACGTCTGTAACATCACCCATTGTAGCACTGCCCTGACGATCGAGCAGATAATGTGCCTTGCGCTTAGATATTTTGCCAGTGGACAATTTATGTATTCCATCGGTGATGCTGAACATCTGAGCAAGAATACTGTATGTCGTATGATTCGCAAGGTAGTACTTGCTCTATCTAAACTGTTGGATGCATTTGTCGTTTTCCCTGGCCGTTTATCCGCAATGCAAATCAAAGAAGGGTTTTATGCAATCGCGGGTAATTACTAATATCAAAATAGGTCTAATGCATGTCCATTAATTAAGCGAAGTGGGGCTTATCAATAACAATTTCTCCTAGGTTTCCCAAGAGTAATAGGAGCCATTGATTGCACGCAAATCCCAATCAGTGCACCCCTGGGAGAGTACGAGGGCGATTATGTCAATCGCAAATCTTTTCACAGTATCAATGTGCAGGCATAACCATTCTATTTGGCCTATTTCATATACCCATTATCGTGTAGTCTACTCTAAGCTCACCTTCTTTTCACTTATTTCAGCCACATAAGGGTTGCTTTGGTTTGGGTGATTTTTCTAAATATTCTAATATACAATTACTGTAATTACATATTTCACATTCTTATTCTCCCCACATGGGGCTGTCCTGTTGGATAACCTTCATGCCAAAGTGATATATATGTAACTATGTTAACAGAATACCATTAATGGCTTTAAATCCTTAGATAGGTAGCCTATTTAGGAAACATTAAATTAACCTAACATCTATTAGTAGGCCTATGCCCACTTCTGAATCGTGTTGCATCTGGGCGTAATTAATGAAAGAAGGTCATTATTTTACACATATCAGATATTCCACAGGTTAATCATCTGTAACAGATTTGGAGAACAGTTGAATTGTACTTACGCATTTACCCGATCAGCAATACGTTGCCAACAAGCCTGTCTTGCTTTATTGGCAGACAATGTGTTCGACTTCCCCCTTAACGTTAATTTAAATTCCTCGTAGCTCCGCATAATAATCGTGCATTCTTCTTTGGTAAAGTAAGGTGACCATCATTGAAAAATGGTGACGTGCGCTGCAACCTGCCCCTTTTATGTGAATACGCACAAACTCCAATTAGGTTAACACAGGTTCAACAAATCAACATCTTAATCAGCGTCGTAGTACCGATTAACACCACTTGAGAACACCAGGTTTTGTCAACCCCGGTTTAAGAAGTTAACCCCGGGTTACATCTGAGTAAGTTAACCCCCTTCGTAGTACAGGCCCCAGGAGTTTGACATCTGATTGCGTTTGTTTGTTTTTTTTAAGAGGGGGGTGTTGAAGTGTAACCTGAATCTTAGACTTCCTCAACCCTGTCACAAAGATATAGAAGTTGAGTGAAATGCAGTCTTGAATCTCTGTCAGATAAAGATGGTACACTCAGGTGTTGGTGTCTTTCAGGTACATTCTGCTGATGTCACTGCAGGACAGGAATGAGAAGTTGTTCTACCGTCTGCTGACCTCTGACCTGGAGGAGTTCATGCCCATCGTGTACACTCCCACCGTCGGCCTGGCCTGTCAGCAGTACGGCCTCGCCTTCAGGAGGCCACGGTGAGACCTCAGTCTTACTTTTTCGCACATTATAGTCCATCCTTCCATTGTCTAAACACCAGTTAAGGGTCACGGGAGGCTGGGGTCTATCCCCATGGTCACTGGGCAAGAGAGGGACTACACCCCGGACAGTCCACCAGTCTATCTCAGCGTCGATTTTCAAATTACAGTTTAATACATCATAATTGTATTATTACATTTACAGATTTTGTATCTTTAGTGTTGTCGCCTATATCGGCTTAAACTTTAGTTAAATCAGGCTGCTTCTTTTTATTCAGTGTAGTACAGCAGATTCAGTTTGCAGAGCGTTAAACCCTGGTTTATTTACTTATTTATTTTGTGAATCATCAAACAGCATTTAGGTTATTTGCTTATTTTTTTGGGGGGGGGGGAATGTTAGTTTTTCGGTTCCAGTTGCATTGTACAACAGCTTAATGTACAAGTCTGATGTTTCTCAGTTGCTGCTTTTGTACTTCTGTCAGTATGCAATGCACTGGTACTGAAGCTAGCAAAGCTAAGAAGTTAACATATTAAAATTAAAGTGCATTAAAGCATTTTGTTCATAGCTGACTCACCAGTATTTGGTTGAGATGAACTATGATCTACCTTTCACCTCATGAACTTGTAACCTAAAGATTCTTCTTCTGTGCATGCAAACTCGTGCTTTTTTTTGTAGTTGTTGTCCCCCCCCAAGTGGGCTCTCACCACTGACTAAAGTGATCACAACTGAGTTTGTCTACAAGTTTAGCAAACTTTTAAACCTTGTCACCAAATCAGTTTGACGCATTAAGATTCCACCAAACTGTTTGCAGTGGACTCTTCATCACGATCCACGACAAAGGCCACATTGCCACAATGCTCAACTCCTGGCCTGAAGATAACATTAAGGTACCTCTCATTTCCTGCACATGGAGATGTTGAAGTTGCACTCTTTGCTAATAATGTGTTTTTGTTGTCTAGGCTATTGTGGTGACAGATGGGGAGCGTATCCTGGGCCTGGGGGACTTGGGTAGCTATGGCATGGGCATCCCTGTTGGGAAATTGGCACTCTACACAGCTTGTGGCGGGGTTCGACCTCAGCAGTGCCTACCTGTGCTGCTGGATGTGGGCACTGACAACCAGGTATGACCTTAGAACACCAGTCAGGCTGAAATAAAAATGACTAAAGGTTGAGAAACTGGGACGCTGCTACAGGAGATAAAGAATCCTATTCTTTGAACTGTCTGGGGAAATCTGAGTACATAGAAAATCCTGACAGACTGGGAGAGCAAACTCCACACAAAACATGAAACACTGGATCTTCATGCTGAGCCACTGTAGCACCATACAGCTTCTTAGCTAACGGCTTGTAATTGATTTGAGTTACAACCTTCAAAGCTGGTTATGCAGTAGAATTTTATTGTAAAAATATTATTCTTTACTCGGTTAATTGTGACAGTGATTATGTCAAACCTGGAGTTGCAGAATCAGCATCTGCTTTCTGTTGTCACCACAAACTTAGTGTGGTACATTAGAGAAAATGTTAAAAGCACAATACTGCAAATCTCTTTAGGGGAATATGTAAAAAACATCCTCCTGTGCAGCTCAAATTCTTAAAGTTCATAAACACATTTAATGCAGTAATTGTGCACTTTAGTGTCATCAAATGATAAAAAGTACATTTTGGTCACAGTCTAAAATTTTCAGATTGTCAGTTATTGGTTGTGGAGTGTTATTTAAATTATTTTCTTTCTTTTTTTAAACCAGACCCTGTTGAATGATCCTTTGTACATCGGTTTGAAGCATAAGAGGATCAGAGGAAAAGAGTATGACGACCTGATTGAGGAGTTCATGCAGGCTGTGACAGATAAGTGAGTAAAAAAACACACACAACCAGAGGGTATGTGGGCGTTCTCAGTTTCTAAACGATGGTCATTTCGCTCTGCAGGTACGGGATGAACTGCATGATTCAGTTTGAGGATTTTGCCAACACAAACGCTTTTCGTATCCTCAACAAATACAGGAATCGTTACTGTACTTTCAACGATGATATCCAAGGTGACACAATTTGAAAACACTCACACACACTAACATTTATATGAAGCCACATGAATGTTGGTGCAGAACTACATACTCCTCAGCACCCCCTGGTGGTGCTAATAGAGTACAACACTTGTCTCTAAAATAAGAAGGCTGGGTGTTGCCAAAGCAAGGTTTGCATCTGAATCCTTGTTCTATAATTTATTTAAAAGAGCCTCTTACTGGAAAATTAAAAATGTTTATATATGTTTTAAAAGAGCAAGTGGTGCTAATAAATAGTTTATTATATGGCTGTTTTTAGCTGCATTGACAGAATTTTATAGATATCTATGGAGTATGTTCATGTCTGACTTGGTTCTGGTTAGTAATAAAGTTTTCAGTCTGTTCTTGACTGTTAGGAGCTGTGCTGTCATCTTTGTGGTCTTCATTTTGCATGCCCACTTCGAGCTGTTAATTCCTCCAATTCAGTGAGAGAAAATGTCAAAGTTGCAATTTTTAAAATTTATTTAACCAAGTTTGTCCCACTGAGATCGAGACCTCTTTTGCAAGGTAGACCTGGACAATTATAAAGTTTCCAATTCACCTAACCTGCATGTCTTTAAATGTGGGAAGAAACCTGGAGCACCCGGAAGAAACCCACGCAAACATGAGGAAAACATGCAAACTCCACACAGAAAGACCACAGGTGGGAATCGATCCCATGACCTTCTTGCTGTGAGGCAACAGTGCTAACCACTAAGCCACTGTGCTGCAAATCTGATACGCGATCTGGACCAGTTGTCATGGTAACAGTCTGAGATTGGAAAATATCAGACTGGAAATCACCCAGTCAGAGACTATATATATATTCATTGCAACATTTTTAGAAATAGGTAAATGTATGTAAACGTATGTTGCATTTGTTTCACTCACTCACTTTATTTATTTATTTATTTTGTCTTTCAGGCACAGCTTCGGTAGCTGTTGCTGGGATTTTAGCAGCTTTGAAGATCACAAAGAACAAACTGTTGGACCACAAATTTGTTTTCCAGGGAGCAGGAGAGGTGAAAAGATCCCTTATTCAATTAAAATGGCTCTCCTACATACCTGTAATTATTGAGATGAGGGCATTTTCATGGGAAAGGTTGCAAAGAATTCCCACTTGCCTTGGTAAACACATTGGATCTTGGACTATCACAAGTGGAAGACAAAAACCAGTGTGTGTCCCAAGCCTCCGTAGACGTGTGTGAACATTTTTACCGTCTCTTTGGCTCTCACTTCCACTGTGTTCAGGAAAGGACAGATTTTAATGGAATGGAATCGTACCAGTATTGGTACATGCTTCCTTCATATAGTATTGTGCTGTCTGCTGGGTGACAAGCCTTCTGATAGGTTGTAATGATACTCTGATAATATGATGCATACCTCACTTGCAAAAACACCTTATATCTGTTGCCATGGTCATTGTTTAGGAAACAACAATTTTACAACCTTTTCCATGAAAATGCACTCCGGTGTGTCATAAAAATGTTGAATCTTTTTATTTATTTATTTAATTTATTTGTCAGGCTGCTCTGGGTATTGCTCACCTGCTTATGATGGCAATGGCCAAAGAGGGTGCAACTCGAGAAGAAGCTGCCAAGAGGATCTGGATGGTGGACTCCAAAGGTCTCATTGTAAAGGTATGGTTTATTCTGGAGGTTCTGTAGTCTGTGTTTATGTAAATCCACAAACTGCACCAACTGGAGGTGTTTTTAACATTTACCTCCATGCAGGGAAGAGGCCACCTAAACCATGAGAAGGAGGAGTTTGCTCATGACCACCATCACCTAAAGACTCTGGAGGAGGTGGTGAACACCATCAAACCCACCGCCATCATAGGTGAGTTTATCCAAAGCAAGGACAGTAAATAACCCTTTTTCTGTAATACATCCTTTTGATAACTTCTTGACCAGTGGTAGGAAAGAAAGAAAGAAAGAAATTAGATTTATGTGCTTTTTCCCCCCTCACATAATCCAATCCATTGGTGGCCATGCCAGAAATGGTAATTTGCTCAAACTTTCTACAGTCCACTAATTCACGCTGTGATTCATTGGTCTCAAATTGTACAGTTGCAATACAGTTTTGCAGGTACGACTGATGCTAAAATGCTTCTGCCGTTAAAGCATTAGCTGCACCATTGTGTTATTACACGTGAATATTAGTGCGTGTACCTGTGAGACATGTGATGGAAAAGTTTGAGAACCTTATAAAGCTAAACGCAGAAACGGATTGTTTGTTTTTGCTACATTTGACTTCCTGGAAAATAGAACGTCAGATTGTCTTTTTTGTTCTTTTTTTTTTTTTTTTACTTCTGTGCACACGTTAGAGAAACTTTCTTGGACATGACATACAGCTAAATACGTTCTACACATTTAACCAATCCTAAATATAGTTAGACACAATGTTGTGTAAATGATGAACACAATTTCTTCAAACTGCATTCATGCTAAAACATTGAGAACAGCTACCATGTTGTAGCAAATAGCCTGTTCACTAACTAGCTGGCTAGCATCATTGTTCACATTTCCACTCTCTCAGAATGTGTAGATGGATTGTTGGGTTACAGGTTCTGATAACTGCATAGCTGTGTCCCAGTTCAGGGGCTGCATCCTTCTAAGGCTGCAATTGTGGGCCATACATGTCATGAGTGGTGCGACTACTCTGTCCCATTTGAAATTATTTTGAAGGATACACCAGTCCCCCCACTACACACACATACACAAAAGACAACACAGTTAAAAACCACTTTTAGGCTCCGTATGTGCAATTGTAAATAAATAAAGTTGTAAGTACTAAAAAATGATTTAATTACAGGCTACACCCACTAGGGTCTCCCATCCAGCTGCCAAGGTTGTTTGGTTCCAGGGCGTAGGAGCGGAAGAGTTACAGACTCAATAGCAGAAACACTCTGTGGCCTAAATACTCTCATTTAGTGGCTGGTTCCAGCCTCTGCTGTATCTGCAGGCCTGAAGAGCTTCATAGGACACAGCACTTAGAAGTTTGCAGACCCTAAATTAGGACACGCCATGAAAGGGTCCTATCTCACTGGGAATGACTGTTGGAGAGCATTTGGAGATGCAGCTTAGCGACCAAACACACAAACAAGCACATTGTAATTCCCTTTTGCTGTTCCCTTGGGGTTTTTTTTTCTCACTCTTGATTTGCACATTACTTTGGCACAGATGCATCCTCCTATGTTTTGGCTCTGATGGACATATGACATCACATTTCCACTGCACGGCATTTAGCAGAAAGACTGTACCGGTTTAAAGACACGTGTGTCGTTTATGAAAGTATGTGCTCATATTTCCTCAATGATCATGCGTTCCTCACAATGAGCACATCAAAGAATGGCAGCATTGGAGGAGAAAAAATTATTTTGACTTTGTTACCAAGTACCATATAACTTAGAACAAAACTCAAATGCTTATAGACTTTGATGATGATGATGAATACTTTATTGAGCAAGTTAAAAACATTTATACATTGCGCACATTCATCTTTGAAAATCCGTACATTACTCAAAGGGAGTAGAATGAAGTAAAACTTATATTTTCTACCCCCTTTCACATGTTTTATTTTCAACTACGCAGACAAGAATAAATAAAAAAACTTTGAGATCATATATACCTATATAAACACACACCTTGCATTATACATATCAACATGTATTTACATAAATACACTACCTCTATACACAAATACCCTTACATACACCAATACACACACTAAATTCAATGATATTTGACAATATAACACTTTTAACCCACCCAAGCCCATGCATGCATGCACGCACATTTACCTATATTCGATTAAACTTGATGATATAATTTTTTTTTTTTTGATGATATAATTTTTTTTTTTTTCCCCACACACATGTATCATGGGCAACTCGTGTGCATTCATATTTCCCATACATTCGTCATGACCAAATAATATAACAGTTTAGATCCACAAACATGCACACCTGTATGTATACTAAGAATTATGTTATTCAGTTTCATATTTTTTTAATATTTTGAGTTTAAAATTTCTTTTGAATTGATGTACTGTATTACATACTTTGATGTCCTCAGTTAGGTTATTCCATAAATCCACCCCATGTCTCGTAAGGCACATTTGTTTCATTGTTGTACGAGCACACTGTTTTTTTAAATTATATTTCCTTCTTAGATTGTAATCTCCCTCTCTTTCACTAAACAATTTTTGGAGGTTATCTGATAGTAGGTTTTGTTTCACTTTAAAAATTATTTGTAAAGTTTTAAATTCTGCAAGATCTCTAAATTTTAGTATTTTGGATTGTAAAAACAGTGTACTCGTATGATCTCTGAAGCCTACATTATGGATGATTCTTATTGCCCTTTTCTGTAACTTAAAAAGTGTGTCTACATTACTTTTATATGTATTACCCCATACCTCAATGCCATAGCTAATATAAGGTAATATTAATGTGCAATAAATAATATATAAGGACTCCTGATCTAAGAAATGTTTGGCTTTCCCCATTATGGAAATACTTCTGGCCATTTTGGATTGTATGCTAGCAATGTGGGGTTTCCAGCACATCCTGTGATCGATTATTATTCCTAAAAATCTATATTAGTTAACCCTTTCAATAGGAACCATGTCAATTTTAAGATTTACTTTTGTTTTCATTTCTCGGTTTCCAAAGAGCATTAATTTTGTCTTTGAAATATTAAGTGACAATTTATTACTGTCAAACCAATTTTTTTATTTAATAATTTCTATTTGCATTTCGATCATAAGTTGTTCCAGGTTTTCCCCAGAACATACTATTGTTGTGTCATCACTTTGTTGACACTTTTGTCAGAGAACAGCCATGCCACTGTTTCCATACCACCCTCTGCTGGTCACAGTCAAAGAGGCGTGTTTGTCACCAATCTGAGTCCAGCTACTGTGGAGGAGCTCCCACTGGGGGGAATTTAGTCTGGCTTGGGGTTCAGAACCCACGGTGGGGTTGTCTTTTTCTTTTCTTCAATGGAAGCCCAACTTTTGAGTTCCAGGTTTGCCTCAGAAGCAGCACTAAAGCTTAAATGTAAGACTGTAATTTGACCAGATATGGCTGCTAGGAGTTCATCATTTCTACTTCAGTACTTAATAACAATCCTACGACAGTCTTCTTAAATCGCTCAGAGTGAGAAACATAGCACTTAGTGTAGGTGATCGAGTCAGCCATTGGAGCAGGTGAACATTAACAATAGATCCCTTAACTGTCCATGTGCCCCACCCGCATGCACACTCAAAATTATGGCGCAACCCCGCTTATTCTGATGGGTTTTGCTTCTTACTGTGTTTGCTGCATTTGAAGGAGTTGCTGCTATTGGAGGAGCATTTACAGAGAAGATAATCAAAGACATGGCGTCCTTCAATGACAGACCGATCATTTTTGCTTTGAGCAACCCGACCAGCAAGGCGGAGTGCACGGCAGAGCAGTGCTACCAGCTCACACAGGTACAGTTCACGATTTTAGTCTTAACTTCTTCAGTTGACACTTCCTAAATTCTTCCTTTCGTTTTCATTTCTGCTTTGGATTATTTTGTTCCTCTGTCTGATCAGGGCCGAGGCATTTTTGCCAGTGGAAGTCCGTTTAGCAAAGTGACCCTGGCAGACGGGCGCAGCTTCTACCCCGGTCAGGGAAACAATGCCTACGTGTTCCCTGGTGTGGCGCTCGGCGTTATCGCCTGCGGAGTGCGCCACATATCGGATGATGTCTTCCTCACGACAGCAGAGGTCTTTTCTTCCTTTACCAATTTTTATTATTGTAACCAACTGACACGGTAATCACAACATTGTTTTTGGAATATAGCATTACAACACAACTCTTTTTTTGTGTGAAGTTACTACCTCAGCTGAGGTGGTTTCAGTTTAGCGGTGGTTTGCTCGTGCAAAAAGTTATGAGCCGATTGTATTCAGTTAAATATCTAAGGCTCTGTTTGTTGGTGGATTAGAAATCTGTGGTCCAAATCTATTTGGAGCACACACTGTTGTTTGTGTGGCGGGAATTGTCGAGGCAAACCAGCGTATCAACCACTTTAACAGCCGAGATATCCTGGAATCTGGTCCATTACTGTTCAGAGGAGGAACACAGGGGTGAGCGGTTTTTCTGCTAAGGAAATAGATTTGGAATCAGCAGGCAGGGGAGACATAACGCCATAAGCTTTCGTGACTGGTATTAAGAACAGCTGTGACATCAACAACTGTAAATGAAGATTTTATTTCATTGTTTGAGATGAACCTCAAACAGAAAGTCCTGAATGACTATAGGTACTGTGACCCACCGACTGCACTATTTTGCTATCACCTTGAATCTCCTTATCTTCTGGGCTGTATGTCACACTGGGGTATTAGTCGCTCTTGTCCAAAATGTGTCATGAAGTGCGAAACGGATATACAAGTCAAACCAGTCTGTCATATTTATTTTAAAAAAGTGTTACTGCTTCATGTAGTAAAAAACAAAATTAATTTAATCAGGGAGTTATTTATATGTAAAGCAAACACTGCATTAGCAAGCAGAAGCTAACAGACTAATTAATGTTATTGTACAAGACAGATCATACGATCAGCGTCTTTGTTTTAAGCCATATTTAAAATTTGGACCTCAAATGAAAAAATGGTTTCTTGTGGTGAACGTTGCAGCTCTGTTGCCTGACCACACCTCATTTCCTGTCTTAACACACCCACGAAAGATTTCATGATTTGGAAAGACTGTCCGTTGGACTGTTAAAGTAACAACTGTGGTGGGTGGAAACTATCACGCACTCATGTTGCTCTGCACATCCCTTTGCACCACATGGAAGATGGAGCCCACAGTTTTACATGAGGATTAACCCATTAAATTTGGTGTATGGTTCAGATTTAGGAGTAATTATAGTATATGTTTTTGATCAGTTTTGTCATTAACAACAAATTAGCACAGTCTTAATACATTTGAAGGAAATGTGTGTTGTATTGCTTATTCTCTACAAATTCAGTTTAATCTTGATCAACAAGGTGATAGATAATGTTCATCTTTTAATGATTGTTTAAATTTTTGTTTTTTAATATTGATATTTGTAAGCATTTTTTGAGAAACATTTTGGAAGTGGTATACAAAGTAATCTACATAAATGAGATGAGTTTAAATTAAATTAATGAATTCTCTCTGCCAGGCGATAGCCGACATGGTAACAGAGGAGCACTTGGCTGAAGGAAGACTCTACCCTCCTCTCAGCACCATCAGAGAGGTGTCCTTCAAGATTGCTTTGAAGGTATGCCATATTTCCACGTACTCTAGTCTCAAAACTAAATCAACGTATTGAGTAGGACATTTTAAGTATATATATATATATATATATATATATATATATATATATATATATATATATATAAAAGTAGGCAGTTTGTCCCACTACCTGATTGACTACCTTTGGCCTCACAATCAGCACACAAAAAAAAAACAACCTAAGTCTGAACTTCTGCATCATCCAACCCCAGGATGAACATTGAGGTCATCCTGGGACTGGGAACATTGTGGTAAACAGGTCCATCTGACTCGTCTTGATGGACCTGTTTACCTACCTCAGCAGCACACTTGCATTGCATAACTATCAATGAAGAAGTGAGTGTCAGGATTGCAAGAGCCAGTACGACTTTTGGGAGACTATATGCCAGTGTCTGGAACAGAAGTGGCATTGGAACAGAAGAGGCATTAGACCAGAGACCAGGCTGAAGGTTTATAGACCAGTAGTGCTCCTGTTGCTGCTCCAGCACGACTTTTGGGAGACTATATACCAGTGTCTGGAACAGAAGAGGCATTAGACCAGAGACTAGGCTGAAGGTTTACAGACCAGTAGTGCTCCTGTTGCTGCTCTACACTAGTGAAACTTGGACAGTGTACCAATGCCACATCAAGAAGTTGAACCACTTCTCCACAACATGCCTCAGAAAGCTGCTGAACACCAAGTGGCAGGACAGCTTCTATACCATTTTAATGCAGTCCTAGTTTTGCTGGACTGGCCGTGTTGCTCACATGCCAGAGTATCAGCTGCTCAAAAGGATCTTCTATGGCAGAGGTCTCAAACTGATTCCAGAAAGGGCCACTAAGGTGCAGGGTTTCTTTGCAACCACCCACTCCACCAGGTGATTTCACTGATTAACATCACTTTACAGATGGAATCCGCTAATCAGTGAAATTATCTGATGAAGTGGGTGGTTACAAAGAACACCTGTAGCCTCTTGGCCGTTTCTGGAATCAGTTTGAGACATCTGTTCTACGGCGACCTACAGCAAGGGAAGTGGTCCCAAGGAGGTCAAAAGAAGTGCTTTGAAGACTCACCTCTTTTTTTCTTTTGGATGACAATGATGATCCTCATCGGAACAATGGACAACACACGCACACACCTGATTCAGTATTTCCACATCCAACTTGCTCTCTTGTTTTCCACATTTATTTGTTAGCTCCTCAAAGTACACCCTCCACCTCCTCAACACAGTCTTTGTCAAAACATTTCCATCCTTCTTCATCCCACCACCAACTGTCCTCGTCTTCCTTCCTCTGTCCAGAGGTCACACCCAGTACCATCCTAGCTGTGTCCCTCACCACTTCAGCAGTAGTTGTCCAGTCATCCAATATCTCAACACGTCACCCAGCGTCTCTCTTCCTCCCTGAATTTCTTACGCCATTTTTATTCTTTCTTCCGTGTCATCTTGGCTCAGTCCTCGCTTTCTTACAAACTACCATCCAATGCTGGCTAGTTATTCTCCTGCAGCAGAATGTTTACCATTATGACAATTTATAGAATACTTCCAGCCCAACATGTAAATTATGAACCCTGTTTCATGTGTTGGGCTGAATTCTAAGACAACTGTGTTTCTGAATGTTCTGATTCCAGCTTTGCATCAGCCTCTTATATTTTCTTGTTGGGTTCTTTGTTTCTCCGTGTGACAGATTGTAAACTACGCATACAGAAACAACATTGCTTCACTGTATCCTGAACCAAAGGACAAGGAGGAGTTCCTCCTGTCTCACATATACAGTCCTGATTACGACTCCTTCACTCTGGACACATACAGCTGGCCGCAGGAGGCCATGAATGTCCAGGTCGTGTAAGAACATCAGTTTCATGCATCTCTGTGGTGTGATTTTCAGTTTCTGCTTTGTCTTTGCTCACAAACACAGCCTCTTTTGTTTTCCTTTTAAAACTGGCAGTACAGCGCCCCCCTCAGTGATTTAGTGCGACTGTATTGTCATAAATGAATTGTGAACCAAAACGTGATTCATATGATCAAGTTGTCTCTGAGCTGCCTTTGTATTTCACCGGTTTTCATTTTTCCATTTTCTGTATTAGTGTTAAATTAAAATACATTTTATAGAGTACCAAACATAAGTGTACACATAACCATATTTAGCTGCACTTAGACATTTATTACAGTTTTATCCTAAGAGGAAAACTATCACAGTATAAAATCATCCAAAGTTCTGCAGAGACTTAAAACTAAAACTGCTGTCTAGAAGGGAACTCATTAAAGTGCCCTAATGCTCCTCTGTCTTTTAGCATATCACTCCAAAATGTAGGCTAACAATCTGTTGCACATAAAGACTCTAACAGTCTCTTTCACAATGGTAAAAATTTATTTAAAAATTTTCTGGCTCTGGCATACACACATGTGTGTGACTCAGTAGCTGACTTTTCTGAAATGATCTGAGTTTAATGAAATTTATTTCTATGTGTATGTTTCAGTGGTGGGCACAGTTCTGCTAATCCGCTAACAGCTAATTAGCGAAGCTATCTTTTTCATGAATGGATTAGCTATTCAGATAACTTTGAAAACTATCAGGGGATTAATTAGCTTCTGCTAAATTTAGTTCCACTAACTTTCAGCCCACTAATATTTCTTCGCTGGCATAGTGAGTAAGACCAAACGGTCAAAAACATTTGTAAACCCTAAAACCAAACATTAATTCCTGCCTCTTGCGTGTTTTGCAACAGCCAAGCTGCCTTAAGGAACTCAGCCCTCCCCCAGCAGAAGGGGGCCGGCCGGCTGCCGCTGGAAAAAAAGTCATTTACTTTCAACATACAGCAGCTCAGACAGTGGCAGAAGAGGTAAATCGCAATGTCATTTTCAGTCATGGTCACAACATAAGTCTTCACCAAACTAACTACATTCCTTGAACTATAAAAACACAACAAATCTGTAACACTAACAACACTCCTAAACTAAAATGTACTCCAATAATAATAATAAAAAAAAACCAAACAAACCCTGAACTCCTATAATGCATTGCTGGAATGCATTATGATCAACAGTGTGTCTGCTTTAAAAGACAGTGTATACATGCAAACCTTTACTTTTATAAGTGAAAAGACATTTATGGAGTTAAATTTGTCTTATTAATACCTGCAAATGCACAGAGGGTGATTGACAAATAGTCCTTGATTTGCACACGTTTTGTGATCCACAAACACAGATTTCTGTTTTTCTGATTTGTAACATGTTTGTTGGTTTTTACATATAGATGTGTATTTGTAAATACATAATTTTTTCCATTTGTAAAAGAAAAAAAAGAAAAAAAAGGCATTTGCAAAACTGAAAATTCTGTTTGTGAAGGGTGACTCAGCTTGTTAGCCGCTTTCACACTCCATCCATTAGATGGCAGTGTTCTATGCATTTTGAAGGGGGGGGCGGGGTGATGAGACGAGACTGATTTCCCATAATGTCTTTTGGCGCGTGGGTCGGTTTAATGCTTAAACCGTCAGAATTAGTGCATTACTTTTAAAAGTGCAATATTTCCACTTTGTCAAAATGACAGAGTTGCTGTTAATGTGTTGATAAATTGTCTGGAATTAGTCTGTTTATAAATGAAACCATGATTGAAAGTGCCTTGCGTTTGATCTGCACTTCCACTGTGAAAGGTAAGTAAGACATCTTTGCAGCAGCCGACAGGGTGTGTAAAGACAAAGGCAGTGGCTCGTTGTTTTGGGTTTGTGATTGCTTTTCATTGAATTTACTCAGAAGCCTCTGCAGCGCTAAAACTCTACACTGTGCCGAGTCAGTAATAAAAGTTAGCACTTAGCTTTAACTTCCACTAATTTTTTTTAGGGGTTTATCGGTTTAGTGTTATGTTAACTTTTCAGTTAGCGATTTAGTGGTTATTGAAGCTAACTTTTCGGTTACCTGTGCCCACCACTATGTTCTCGTGATTTATTTCAAGGACTAAATTTCTTGGTGCATTCTCTTTCCCCCAAATGTTTTTTTCTTTTCTTAGATAACTATTTACAAATTAGAGTTGGGCGGGGGACCTCCTTGGATCAATTCTCATCTGCTTTCCTAATTTTAGTTTCAGGAGTACAAGGAACTATTTATTTCAAAACAAAAAATAATTTCTTAAAGGAGTCAAATTATGCTAATTTTATTTTTAATCTGAAGCTAAACTAAGGGGTTGTGGTTTCATTTTGCACTTAATATGAATGTAGAAACTACACTACTGTAAGAAACATTTGGTTCGGCTGATTTTCATTCTTTTGTCACGTCACAGAAGTCTGTGGCTGTGTCCCAAATCAGGGTCTGCATCCTTCTAAGGTCTGTGTCCCAAAAGTTTTAAGATCTGTTGCCCTGTTTTTTTTTTTTTTTTTTATACAGCTCTTACTAAAGCATGTTACAGATCACAGCCTCTAAGTACACTTACCCCCCCTTTGTGTGTCAAATCTGTTTTCAAAAACATTTGTTTCAGGAGAAATGAATGATGGTGAATGGAGCAGACATTCAGAGAGCTCCAAAAATCCACCGTACGCCCACAATAGCAACTGAATAAAGCGAACGACCTGCTGTTTAATTATCGGCATGTTAGTGGGACGATGTCTGAAGAAATATGGTTGTCAGTGTTTTGTTTTTCATAATAAACCAGTTTATGTCATGCTGCATAGGTTTTAGAAGCTAGCTTCAGTCCATGTGTGCTGTCAATGCAGATTTTAATCTGAATTTACAGTAAAAGTATAAACAGCAAATAAAATAATGCCACCAGCCATGTATCATCAGTACTCATAAAATACAAGAACACGGTCAGACCTACACTAAGGTCTGGGAAAAGTTCATTCATATATGCATGGTACCTTGCATATTATGCATTCGTTGTGCACATCCTCAAATTATCGCTACATGTTCACAAGATGCAGAATACACATGAACAGTAGGGGCAGTATCGGGATGATCATCATCATCATCAACAACAAGAGATCACATCAACTTTATCCTGAAGGAAATTATTTTGCCAGAGTACAGAAACGGTAAACAGTGAATGTTTTTTTTTAATAAGTACAACAAATTAATGCGAAATGACTGGAAGACATTTGCACAAGATGTTTAATAACACTGCACATACCTCTGAATAACTGTTTATGTATTCTAATCCAATTACATTATTTACGCAAATCTGATTGGACGGTGGTAAAATATTTGACCGTTTCACATTTGATGTATTACTCCGCGCCCTGAACGCGTTGCTGCGCAGGTGTCAAAAATGGCACTGTCACCTGAGAGCGACAGAAACTAGTACAGCCACGATGATGCTGAAATGCATGGATTTAACTGGATTGATTGATGGATTTAACTCGATATAGCTGACGAGATGGAGAAATCTGCTCACAGAATTTCCAGTTTGGCATGAAGGCACTGTTGCTATGGTAAGCTTTGAGGAGCCAACCACACCCTTTCACAACAATTCGCCGACCGAATTACTTACAGAAAAATAAACTCTCCAAACATTGGAACTGGATTAGAATGGGAATAACCCTGTTGTGTCTGATGATTTGTGGATGTTAATGCTGGATTACTGTCGCAAATATCAGTTTTATGGGCTCCACTGACGCATTGACAGTAATACTCAACTTGCGACTGTAAAATCCAGCATTAATGTCTGCAAATCAGACACAACAGGGTTATTCCCTAATTCATGCTGCAGAAGGGGAGGAGTTATACAGCCTGATTGCCAGAGGTAGGAAAGCACTCCTGTGGCGTTCCGTGGTGCTCAACAACGAAATAAAAATGTTTTGAAGATTAGTTGTGTGACCATGTCAGCAATTACCTACATCTACTGTAAATGCTTCCTCATCGCCGTTGCACAGCAACAAATACACCCTTCAGAACAGGTTTAAAGAGATCAGCAAAATGATACAACTTGATATAGAAATCTATGTTCTGTAGTCTGAGTACTCTGGTCTGTCCTCTGGTGGTATCCTCCAGTAGCAACGTGAATGTTTTTTTTTTTTTTAAACATCTATTTCTGGCCTCACATTCTTTCATTTATTCCTAAACCAGAAAACAATTTCTCTCATATGATGCAGTCATCAAAGACGAGTATTGTTTTAATATGACCAAGTTTGTTTAAAAAATGTTTTAATGTGTTGAAAATGTGTGTAATAGGACTCAGGCTTTGGATTTTAGGAACATGTTGTGATAAACGAACAAATGGGATTTGTTTTTGCCTGATTTTTCACAGTAGGGCTGGACGGTACGGCCAAACAGTTATATCACAGGACATATTAAAGCACAAACCAACTATATATCACAGTCTTCGTTTTTATAAACATTTCAAAATTAATACTCTGAAGTGGTAAAGTACTGCTGGTAAGAGAACCGCATGGCAGCTACTTCAATACATCATTAACTGAATTACTTCAATATATTTCACATGGAACAGAGATTTTAACACCATTTATGGGTGATTCTTTAACTACGGGCACTATTGGCCTTGTAAATGTAATTTCAACCACACCATTGCCTTACAATATAAAGCGCCTTGGGGCAACTTTGTTGTGATTTGGCGCTATATACATGTGCTCTGATGTCACTGTTTATCTCCATAGAAACTACCCAAACAATCTTTCATACAAACTGTTTAAAAGGACATTACAGTGTTGTGGTGGAAATTACGGCAATAGTGTGGGACAACTACATTTAAAAAAAAAAAAAAAAAAAATCCCTAACCCTAACAGTTGTATGACATTGAATACCCCAATTATGTTTGGATTATTTTACTGATATTTTATTCAGAGATATTTTAAAACATTAGAAATATTTTAAAACATTAGAAAAAAAAACATTTCTTTACCATTCATTTTTATCATTGAAGATCAAAGTCTGGGTGTGGGACAAGCACAAAACGGCAATATTTGCATATAATGATGCTGAAAAAGGGTGAAAAAGTCATCATAGACTACTAGAACAAATTTCTTAACACTTTCATTGTAAAGATAACTATAAAAGTGTGAAATTTCCCCTTTTTTCTGTTTTTCATACAATATGATCAAAGGACATAAGTGCCCGTAGTCTAAGAATCACCCTTATCTGTAGGTTACAGTAAAGTGAAGAAAAAAAAAAAAATCTTAAAAAACACTTTCATGAAATGTAATTTTAAAAAAACTGCAGAAAGTGATAACACCCAACATTTTTCTGCTTGATCATTTATCTGACGTTTTGCAGCCGGCAAATTCTTCTGCATTCTTCGTACTCTACAATGTTTTAATTTCAGGTGACAAAAGATCGTCTGAAGAATTTTCATTCAGCAAACAGTCCACTTTTGTCATGTGCTCCAGTTCCCATTATTTCATTGCAAAACAAGGCAGGATGAACTCTCGCTTGGCCAGATGAGTCGCTTAAATAAAATTTATACCGTACAGCAAATTTATACCTCCGTTTATACCGTCTGACCCTACTTCAGACATCATGTATCGAGTTGTGCAGAATGACATAAATGGCTCATTATGAATATCTGAACACATGATGTTTATTGGTGCCTTTTTTATTTTTTGGGGGGGGGGTTGTGACCTCAGGACTGCTGCTTCAAAGCGTCACTGCTGCTGACGCAGGTTTTGTTGTCAGATGACGTAGTTCCTGTAGTAGTTTTGTGCTTCACACACCTGTGTGTGTGTGTGCAACTTTAACACTCCAGTCAGCTTGTCTCTGTAAGAAGTTTTGTGTTGCTGTTTTGTATTCAGTGCCGTTTATTTTTATACCGACTCTGCCCCCCCGGCAAAAGTTCCTGATGGATTTGATGTTGTCTCGAGATCTTGATGTTTCGTGAGCTAAGGCACTCAAAGGGTTTGAAGGATGTTTTTCAGAAGAATAAAAGACTTTTTCAATAAAACCATTAAATTAACCTGCTGATGGAAGTTTTGTTAAATTTTCACATCATTTTCATCTTGGCGTTTGTCTGCACACTCTAATATGAATGCACTAAACAGCATCTCCTTGGCAACTGTAGATGGATCACAGTAACATTCCAGTGGTGTTATGTAACTGCTTTTGACACTTTGTGGTTTTATGTTAAACACGAGCAATGTCCCACACTGGTGCTCTACTGCTACAAGCAAAATTTAGGCCTGAACCAGTTTGTAAGTGAACCAGCCGCTTGTCCCTGAGCCTGATCCATTGAGGACCCCGGCAACCAAAAAAGGTTAACAGTAGGGGTCTTCAGCTGGTTCAGAAAGCTGCTGGCGCTGTCTTATCTGGCTGATCTGGTGGAACCCTACGTGCCAGCCCGGGCTTTGTGGTCGGAGGATGTGGGACTTCTGTGCTCCCAGGGTAAAGAAGTCAGAAGGTCAAAGAGCTTTTTCTTATCGTGCACCCGTTCTGTGGAATGGTCTTCCTGTGACCAGACCGTGAGGCAGTCGGAGTCTGTGGACATTTAAGTCAAGACTTAAAACCTATTTTTACTCTCTTATGAATAGTTTTTAATGTTTTTATTTAATTTTTTATGTTGAACTGTTCTGTGTGAGGCGCCTTGAGACAGCTTTTGTTGTGATTTGGTGTTTTATAAGTTGATTAAATTGAACAGGATGCCCACAGGTCACCTGCATGCAGCAAATAAATGACTACTTACAGGAGGTTGGTATCGCCAACCCGCTTCCGTAGTGTATAGTCACGGCCCTCACACGAGCTCTTCCAATCATCTCCTTTTAGGCCTCATGACATCACAAAGAGCTACAAGGCTTTGCTCTATATAAACACACATACACTACAAATACAAGCAGAATGTGTGTGTGCGTGACCCCAACTCTACAAAAAGTGAAACTTTCCACCAGCATAGTTTTGGTATACTGCCCTGTTGTATTGTGGACTTCAGTTACAGGAGTAAACATGATTGATGCATAATAAATCTTACAATATGTTTTCATTCCGTCAACTGTACATCAAAGTATTACAACTGCAGTACTACAGTTTGGAATGCATTCCTTTGGCTTCTCCCGCTTTGCCCGGGGTTGCCACAACAGATCTGCTAATGTTAGCGATACTGGCAGGAATTATGACTAAAACTAAAATATATATGAGTCTGATAGAACAGGCGGAGCTGTAATCTCTGCAGGAACACAAATCAACAGAAATGATTCACTATAAATAAATAACAGATTTATTTCACTGTTTGACATGTAAAGTACTGGGCAAAAGTTTTAGGCGCACCAAGATTTTGATAAATTTTCTGATTTTGAACCTTTTGTTTCCAACAAACGTCCTATATTGGCCCCAAGGCTCATTAACGCTTTGGGGTCAATGTGATTCTGTAACATCACATGGGTGAGACTCTGTGACCCCCTCTGGATGGGACGCCAGGCAGACTGGTACCCATTTAGCACTGGATGGATTGAGACCATGCAGGTTAAGGGTCTTGTCCAAGGACACGGACAAGGAGCATGAGTGTATTTCGAACCCAGCTCTACATATGCGCAGACTGACGCTGTACCCTGTCTGTAAAATGCACTACCCCTTACAATTTAAAAAAATAAATAAAAAAAATATCACTTTTTGTGAAAGAAACGAGTAGTTATTATAACTCTTTTTCGAACAACAAAAGGTTTCTTTGTGTGCCACCTGGTACATGACATCATAAAGACGAGTGCTGGTGGTTTGTCGATAATAAACTTGCACAAGTTATTTCACCAGCTTCTTGTTTTAGGAAGTTCCACGTGTGCCTAAAACTTTTGTATAATACTGTATGTAAACACTGACTGTATGTAAAGGCAAAGATGCTGCAAAAGCAGCAAGCGATTAAGCAGATTAACAGTAGTTACATGAACATAACTGCAGTTCTCTGTTTGTGGAGCCTTTTGTTTAAGATGCTAAAGAATAAATGTTTGTCGTGGATTACAACAGCAATATTATACAGAGAAAACCAGGAAGGGTGGGTTCAAATCCTTTGTCGGTTTGATAGTAACACACCCCAACTGAACATCTGGATTTCCTGATCGGAATGAACTCTGATCATAAAGTCCATCTTTGGTAAAGTGGAGCCTCAGTAGCTACTGGCTAATGAAAATGTGTAGCAAAGTGTATGACTGGACAATATAATACACCTCAACTTTTTTCCGTCCAGTTTGAATTCCCAAATTTAGAAGAGGATGTTCTGGACTGAACAACATACAAAAAGGTTTAAAGGACTAAGTTCTGCCTTGTCATTCTAGTTCTGTTGGCTCTTCTGTTCTGGACAAACATAAGACAAGAGGAGGTCTATCATGTTCTTGACTATGGCTGGAGGTGGATGAAGGGCATGAGGGAAGTGGTGCGCTAAACTCATTTGCCAGGCGTCCACCAGGAGAACGTCCATTCCTTTGAACATGGCTCTGAGCACGCCATCGAGCTGCAGGGAGTACCAGTCGCTGTTGTAGAGGCTCACCTCTTGGTCTAAAGCTTGGGGGTTGGCCGAGCGGATCACAATCAACGTTCCCGGTGCTCTGTCCAAAAGTCGCACCAGTGCACGGCGAATGTGACGAAGTCGCCGGATGTAGACCTCCACAGGGAAGGTGCTGAAATGCGCCCAGATGCTGAGGACAACAACAGTGTTTGGTCCTCCGGAGAGGCTGTCCAATTCGTTTGATATGTAGCGCAACTCGCTGGACATAACAGTGGAGAACCGGATGGGGGGGCCGTGGCACCGGTAGGTCAAGAGAATATTATGGGGACTGTCTACTGCCATGAAAGGTCCAACATTTTTAGGACTATGCAGGTTGAACTCCTTCAATCCTGTGGAAGGTGGAAAGCTTTTCAGTCTGAGTCAGGTAAAACGCAAAGAAAAATGCAATGGCACGAAAACAAAACACTCACCTGGTACGAAAGCGTTGAGATACTCAAACCACTGCCTGACAGTCGAGTCTCCATACATATGGATCACTTTGTCCTTCAGACACTGAGTGACTGCAGACGAGTCATTGAAGCGGTGCATTTTGATGCCTCCTAAAGGCCTCCATGAGTCCTCGTAGTAGTATCCAGACGATGCCGGCTGAACAGGCTCTGGTTTCACACTGCCGCTGCTTTCAATGGTTATTTTACCTGATTATACAAAGCAGAAAAAAAAAATGAAGCAAATCGAAAAATGCACAAAACTTTTCAAATGCCATATAAAACCTTTTACCTTTCCTCCGAGGCAGCACGTTAATTTGGTCAGGCCCAGAAGCATGTATGTCAACTTTGATGTTTACACCACTAAGGACATAAACAAACAACAAAACATTGTTAACCACCACAGACACACAAAAGAAAGGGACATCCTCTGCCAAAGACAAACTTTGAAATACGAATAAAGACACGAAGCCATGAACCTGCAAACCCCCAGCTCTGGATAAAATTCTGCTCTGAGACATCATGACATACAGGTAGTGTTGCCACAGTTACTTTGAAAAAGTAATCCAATTACTGATTACTGATTACTCCTTGAAAAAGTAACTTAGTTACTTTACTGATTACTCAATTGTAAAAGTAACTAAGTTAGATTACTAGTTACTTTTTTAGTTACTTTCCCCAGCTGCCGACAACAACCCACGTCAACATGACAATGATACCTGTTTTGCCAAAACTCATTTTATAGTCACCCTTTCTTGACTTCAATGAAAATAAATACTTGTTTTATAAAAAGTAAAATAAAGACCTCTTTCTTGACCTCATATTTAACTGTTGACAGCACTGTAACAGTAAAACTTGCAATTTCAAACCTACATTGTTTATAAATGTAACTATTAAATTCTAACATTTTCTAACATTTAAATTCTCTCTAAACATTTTACTTGTCGAAATTATTATTTTAAGCAATATTAGTAGTTGTAGTAAAAAAACGGCTTCAAAACTGGACCTTTAATCTAGGGGTGTTGTGGGGGGGGCACATCCTTGCCCCACGCCCCCATTCCATCTGGATTTGCCCCTGCTGTGGCGTTTGAGCACAAAGAATGGATAACATTTATTTATGCAGAAAACATGACCAGATTTACAGGTAAGAAAGTTTGATTGCGTTTTCACATCATGTGGTCCTCAGAAAGAGAGTTTAGGTGCATTTGAGTGGAAAATAGTGTTAGTTATTGACGTGTCGCGGAGTATCAGCTGTTTTTAACGAGACGATACGGAGCAGCTCAGCTCAGCTCTAAATAAAGGAGGGAAAAAAGTATAAAAATGTCTTTGTAAAGCTCAGTGCAGGTGTGCTGATCACCGCGCTTTAAGAGGTGAGGACGAGTTGAGCAGCTGCAAAAAACTGTGGATGAAAAGCTCACAGCTCGCTTAAAGTGGGCAGTTCAGTCGAACCCCGACCCCCTGCCCACGGACCAAGTTTAAAGCTGCTATCGACCCACAATGAAAAATAATAGTAACGCACAGTGACATGGAGAAGTAACTTTAATCTGATTACTGATTTGGAAAGATTAACGCGTTAGATTACTCGTTACTAAAAAAAGTGGTCAGATTAGAGTAACGCGTTACTAAGTAACATGTTACCGGCATCACTGCATACAGGCACTTCAATATTTGGACAGTACCAATTTTTGCCTCTGTACACCACCACAATAGAGTTGAAATAAAGAAATGAAGTGTGTGTAGATTAGCTCTGTAATTCCACTGAGTAACAATATAGCATTCTACCTTCAGGATTTATAGCCATATTTACACAGAGCCCTCTGTTTTTATTGTATTTTATTGGTAGTTCATTGGATAAGGAGCTGACCTGCCAATACGCAGACCTGGGCTCAAATCTTGATGCTATTGAATGCTGAGAAAGGACTGACACCCATGAGACTACAACCCCTGGCAATAATTATGGAATCACCGGCCTCGGAGGATGTTCATTCAGTTGTTTAAATTGATTTAGTATAGATAATTAGATAATTAAGTTGATTAAAGGCCTTGCCCAAGGGCCCTTAGTGATTTTCCAGTCAGGCGGGGATTTGAACCTATGATCTTCTGGACTCCAGCCCAACACCTTAACCACTAGACCATCACCTCCCCTAGGTGGGCATCCCCTTTTGGGGATGAAAATTTACACGGTGATTCCATAATTTATTCCTCAGAATTGAGTGAGTCCATATTTTTTTCCCTCTGCTTGGTCTAAAAAAGTAACCGTTACTGCCACAATTTTTTTTTCTTGATTTCTTATAGTGTTTCTTAAAGCCAGAACGTTGCCATTTGAAATGACTTTAGTTTTGTGTCATGTCTGTGATCTGCTTTTTTTCTACAAAATTAAACAACTGAATGAACATCCTCCGAGGCCGGTGATTCCATAATTTTTGCCAGGGGTTGTGTAAGAGGACTTGACTACTGTCGTTTTAATAGGCCACAAGTAAAGGTGCACTTACACAAGCATGCTTTTGCTTCACGACACATCACGACCTGTGTCGTGAAGTGTCCTGCTGGAGAGTAAACTCGTCTTTAACGGGTGCAGACAGGACGCTAGAGGGGTGCTGTAGCGCACAGAGAATTTTGAAATGTTCAAAAAAAAATCTCACGCACAAATGTCGTGCTATGTGGTGCGATCTAATCTCCAACACTACGTGCAGCTCGTCAAGTGGAGTGAACAAGAAGTGAACAGAGCGAGTGGTGACGTCAGTGGATGGCATCAGAGCGCAGCTCGTCTGAAGGATTATAACAAGAAGTTAAATCTGTTATAAACATACTTTAACAGCTGCACACAAGAAGGAAAGAACACACAACTGTTTTATCAATCCATGACAATGTAAACAAGACAAATTACCTTTTTAGACAGATAATTACCTTTTTAGACAGTTTAAAATGCTTTCTGCAGCTTGTTAGGCGCTCGCGTTCGCGTGAACAGCTGCAGCTGCAGCCTCCTCTGTGATTCAGGAAGTGATTAGAGCCATTTTCAATGGCCAATTTGTAGAAAAAAATGATTAATCCATCACGAAATAATTATTTCACATACGTAGCGTGCAGCACAGAGCACGTGGCAGCCGGTACAACAAAGAACACCGTCCTGGTGGGATCGTCACAACGACGTTCGTGCTATTGCGTGAAGCAAAGGCATGCTCGTGTAAGTGCACCTTAATAATTTCATTGAAATGTTACATGGTCAGGTGTTGTCTGTTCCCTCATAATCCCTTACAATGACAAATTAAGCAGGTAAGAGGTCTGGGGTTGATTCCAAGTGTTGAATTTGCATTTGGTGGATGTTCATTGGAACTCTCAATAAGGTCCACAGAGGTGTTGATGCAAATAATGGAGGCCAGAAGACAACTAAAGTGAATGACTGCAGAGCTGTTTTTGGTGAAGAAAAACATTCACAACATGGAGACAAATCGAAACCCTGCTGTTGGAGGTGAGTGTATCATTATCGAAGTCTACCATCATGACTCGTTTCAGAAATATAAATATAGAGGGATTACGTCAAGGTGGAAACCACTGGTAATACTTGACACCAAGAAAAGGAAGTTCACTTCTGGAACAAGATTCTTAGGACAAATGAAAACGCCTCAATGGCAGCACTAAGTGACCATACAATGTGACAACTTATGAGATAATGAAGAGCCTCAGTCATCTGCCTCTACTGGTAGATATCACCTTTAAAAAAAATCTAGACGTTTAGTTTAAAGTAACTGGGCAGCTTGTTTAGTCTTGAAAATGTGACACTCAGCCAATTGACTTCTTCAGTTTTCTTGAGTCAAAGAAGCCAAGCTGGACAAGTGGCCAAATGTCTTGAAGAGTAGCCAAAACAGCCAGTTTGCAAGTAAACTTCTACATGAAAATTCAGTAAGGTATATCTTATATTCCAATTCTAAGGTGGAACTATACTAGTATATAAAGGTATATCTAAAAAAGTACAGGTAAAATAGGAGAGAAGAAAGGAGTAGAGCCACTTAAGTGCCTGGTCTTCAGAACCAGGGATGGTAGGTAGAAAAGCTTTTTTATCCCATGGGAACTCTCCCTACCCACCCAAGCGGCTCAAGAAAAAGTATATATAATACAGTAGTGTTCAGAATAATAGTAGTGCTATGTGACTAAAAAGATTAATACAGGTTTTGAGTATATTTCTTATTGTTACATGGGAAACAAGGTACCAGTAGATTCAGTAGCTTCTCACAAATCCAACAAGACCAAGCATTCATGATATGCACACTCTTAAGGCTATGAAATTGGGCTATTAGTAAAAAAAAAAGTAGAAAAGGGGGTGTTCACAATAATAGTAGCATCTGCTGTTGATGCTACAAACTCAAAACTATTATGTTCAAACTGCTTTTTTTTTTTAGCAATCCTGTGAATCACTAAACTAGTATTTAGTTGTATAACCACAGTTTTTCATGATTTCTTCACATCTGCGAGGCATGGAGTCAACCAACTTGTGGCACCTTTCAGCTGTTATGCCACTCCCAAGATTCTTTAACAACATTCCACAATTCATTCACATTTCTTGGTTTTGCTTCAGAAACAGCTTTGTTGATGTCACCCCACAAGTTCTCAATTGGATTTAGGTCCGGGGATTGGGATTTTGTTGGTTTGGAACCAAGATTTTGCTTGTTTACTAGTGTGCTTGGGGTCATTGTCTTGTTGAAACACCCATTTCAAGGGCATGTCCTCTTCAGCATAAGGCAACATGACCTCTTCAAGTATTTTGACATATCCAAACTGATCCATGATACCTGGTATGTGATATATGGGCCCAAAACCAAAAAAAGGAAAAACATGCCCATATCATGATGCTTGCACCACCATGCTTCACTGTCTTCACTGTGAACTGTGGCTTGAATTCAGAGTTTGGGGGTGGTCTCACAAAGAAGAACAAGAACAATTTTACTCATCAGTCCACAAAATATTCCTCCATTTCTCTTTAGGCCAGCTGATGTGTTCTTTGGCAAATTGTAACCTCTTCTGCACATGTCTTTTATTTAACAGAGGGACTTTGCGGGGGATTCTTGCAAAAAAATTAGCTTCACACAGGCGTCTTCTAACTGTCACAGCACTTACAGGTAACTCCAGACTGTCTTTGATCATCCTGGAGCTGATCAATGGGTGAGCCTTTGCCATTCTGGTTAGTCTTCTATCCATTTTGATGGTTGTTTTCCGTTTTCTTCCACGCGTCTCTGTTTTTTTGTCCATTTTAAAGCATTGGAGATCATTGTAGATGAACAGCCTATAATTTCTTGCACCTATGTATTAGTTTTCCCCTCTCCAATCAACTTTTTAATCAAACTACGCTGTTCTTCTGAACAATGTCTTGAACGTCCCATTTTCCTCAGGTTTTCAAAGAGAAAAGCATGTTCAACAGGTGCTGGCTTCATCCTTAAATAGGGGACACCTGATTCACACCTGTTTGTTCCACAAAACTGACGAACTCACTGACTGAATGCCACACTACTATTATTGTGAACACCCCCTTTTCTACTTTTTTTAACTAATAGCCCAATTTCATAGCCTTAAGAGTGTGCATATCATGAATGCTTGGTCTTGTTGGATTTGTGAGAATCTACTGAATCTACTGGTACCTTGTTTCCCATGTAACAATAAGAAATATACTCAAAACCTGGATTAATCTTTTTAGTCACATAGCACTACTATTATTCTGAACACTACTGTATAATAAATAATAAGACATAAGAAGGATAAGACATCACAGGAGAAGATTGTAGTATAGGTAATTTAGTATGTAGACTAGTAGTAAAATTAAATATAGTTAGGCTAAGCTATAAATCTGGTATTTTATTATAGAAACAGAAGCTATGAGTGTGTGAGTGTATTGGTATCTATCTAAAGTAACTCTGTTAGCATACTATAGGAAAATAAAAAGTATAATCATTATGCTATCAATTGGAAACCTAAGAACTTAGGTACTACAGTATATGTCTAATTATGTACTTTTTAGTAATTCTACAGTTCTACAAACCTCTGGAAGAGCAGAGCTTCTTTGTTGGTGATGAGGTGCTTCTGATAGCCTCCCTTGGCATGGTTAACTCTGCTGTCACAGCTGAGCAGCTTGGGCTTGTAGCAGTACCAGGGTTCGCCGGTGTAAACGTCTGTGTAGTTACACAGTGGATGCTGGTCTGGTGGCAAGCACATGTTGCACACAGTGGTCTCAGACAAGATTCCTGAGCGGTACAGGCTCTTGAAGAAGACCCGATCAGGACGTTCTTCCCTTAGCCGTCGCAGCACAGCAACAGCCTCACTGGAGTGCACGAGCATAATCTCGACGCTTGCAGGCCCTGCCCACAGGAGGGGAAACAGGGCAGAATAAAATCCATTCTTGTGGTCCAACACCTCACCCGCAACGCCCGCTCCGAGCTTTGGAGAATGCAGACGAGCTAACAGGAAATCCCCGCCGTAACGCTTGGGACGACCCTGAAAGTCATGCATTTGGACCAAAGCCTCCAGCTGGTCGCCCACGTGCCACACCCTTCCTTCTTTAGTGGGTAGGATTGCAAACAGGCTGTGCACGGGGTCACTAGTCTGGCGCAGAGTTGTTTTAGAGCCTGGTGGAGGTTCAGGCCAGGTGATGGTGTCCAGAAGGTAATGTTCCTCCAGTTCATCCTCAGGGGAGGGTTTTTGGCCAAGATGGGCACAGAAGGTTCGGTTATGATAAAACTTTGGGAGCTCCACCGACGTGAGGACAGATTGGATCCTTGTCTGGACCTGGTAGAGGGCTGAGATTGTGTGGCAGTTCAAGTGCTGGAAGGAAAGAGAAGAGAAGCTACTGAAAGCAGCAAGTGAGGACAATAAAGAGAAGCTCAATGAGATGGAAGCACCGACCAGTGACTGACTCAATGGCTCTTTAACTTATTCCCTCCATGAAGGAGATCATGCTGCAGAATTGGTTTGTCTTTTAAAAAGTTCTCGACCCAGTTGAATTTGGTGCAGTTGTCCCAAGTAGCAAATTGGCACAAATCACATACAACTCGGAGGGGGGGGATTCAGCATACTACGTGACATAGCTCGGCAGAAGTCACGGAAGTCATACTAGTTTGGAGCATACAGAAAATTTTTGAACTAACAACCAAACAAACTAACTCAGCTTAACTTGTACTCAACTTGCTTGTTACAACTCTGTGTCCAATTCATATACATGAAAATTCACTAAGGTATATCTTATATATTATATTCCAATTCTAAGGTGGAACTATGCTAGTATACTAAGGTATATCTAAAAAGGAAGAGTAAAATAGAAGAGTAGAAAAGAGTAGAGTAGAGCCACTTCGCTGCCTGGTCTTGAGAGCCAGAACATCTTATACTCTGTGTCCTTTTCTGGCTTGTACTAAGCTATGAAGAATAAAGCTTTTTGGATCTCATTTGACTGGACAATGAACAAATCACTCACACCCAGCACAGGAGTGTCACCCACCCGCCATCACTCTGGCTGGAAAAATTATTCTAACGCACTCTTTGGAATGTTAAAATGCACTTTGAAACTCTAACTCAAAACATTTTGCTGGCCAAATTCAAAACGAGAAACCAACTGTGGACTAACTAAGCTACAATACCTCGTTGTCGATTGATAACATCTGATATCAAAGTAGGATATCACATAATTCAAAGCAAAGATTGCAGCCGAAACACTGTGGCATATTAAAAGTTTTGAATCCAAGCTAGTCTTGCAGGCGGAGTTCAAAACATGAAGCCGGTGGTTAGCAGCATGCAGCCAGGTGTCATCAAACATCAACAGTTTCATCGAATGGTGAGTTTTAAAGTATTTGTGGTTCAATTACCTTAGACATGCTGCTATGTAGCCTCACAAAGTAATAATAACACACTGTGAAAGGTTATCTGAACAGTTTATAACGGCTCTACGCTGTGATCATTAAATACACTAATTACTGTCATCTGATGACAGGTGATACTCTGTGTGTGTGTGTGTGTGTGTGTGTGTGTGTGTGTGTGTGTGTGTGTGTGTGTGTGTGTGTGTGTGTGTGTGTGTGTGTGTGTGTGTGCATGCGAACGTTAGCAATATGTCCAACAGGCTTCTTAACATCTGAGAAAGCCATATCATTCATGTGGACCCTGGTCTTGGTTCCATTGTGCAGATGGTCTCGTTTTAGTGAGCACTCACTACCGCTTCCAGGGAACCGCTTTGGTTCCTGACTGGTGGACACCAAGACAGACCTGTTTTCTATCCTTCTCTATCTGCTGAAGCCAGGTGTTGTGTGGATGTCCCTCTGGCTTTGTCCAGTCTATGGGTTCCTCACCAATGAGACATCCACGTTGGGTCGTGGTGCACAATGGTAGTGTTGCAGCTGACACTCCCTCACGAGGAATGTAATCAGACTCACCCGCTTCTCCGCTGACCCAAAGTCTTTCAACAAAGAATTCTCTCAGAACACAACTTCATGGTGGAGTGGAACAGAGAACGATTCTTTACAAGAAGATGTGATATTTCAGCTGGTTTGCCATAAAGCACACGGGAGACTTGAGCCTGAGTTTGACCAAGTTTTCTTGTATTAAAAATCAGTTTCCATGTAGGAAAATCCTTCTCTGTTCCACAGAACCATGAAACTGTGATTCACGATGCGACAGACAAAAGTTTCATTATACCCAGTTTGTCCAATCACAGCCTGTAACTCCTTTAGATGTGTCACAGGTATTTTGGTAGCTTTCAGTCTCCTTCTTGCACGGTCAGTCAGTTTTTGAGAACTACCTACTCCAGACATATACTGATAATACAGTACCATACCATTTGTACTGCTTTGTGTCATATTTACTGAGTTTCAAATGTTCATGTATCCACTCCCTGACTTACCTAAAGGGAAATGGGTGTAAAAGTGATGATTGACTGTGAATTCATTAAAGTGGAAATAACTGTCAGGCATACATTGTTTTATTTAATTATATGACGGCCTTTTGTTGTTCGATTATTGTGCACGTTTTTTTTATTAAATATGATTATACAAAATTGGATAATATTAATTCATTTCTAAACATTTTAAATTCTGTACTTACAGAATACAGGGGTAATACAGGGGTGCCAATAATTCTGACTAGAACTGTTGCCATCTGAATCTGCTCCCAGATTTAAAGCTACAGTGTGTATGACTTATGAGCGTTTATTAGCAGAAATGGAATATAGCGTTCAAAACGGTATAATTTACCTGCAACAACATAGATTTTCAAAAGCTTAGAATAAAACCTTCATATCTACATGGGTGCGGGCCCCCTCATGAAGGCCACCATTTTGGTAGAGTAGCCCAAAAGGCTTACTCAATTTTTCGCATTTTGCAGTGCAGCCGAAAGCCTGAAAGTGAGGTGGGGTGGGGGCAGGGGAAGAGTAACCAGTGCAGCATTACACAATCTGGAATCTCACCACTAGATGATACTAAATCCTACACAATGTAGCTTTAAAATTTATATTTGATCGGTGTCAACTCTCCACCGATATTAAAGAAAATCAATTCATATTGTTTTTGAGTAACACTGGTGACAAAGAAAGCAGACGCCTGGGGAGATGTGATCTCCATGGCAGAGGTAGTGATTGTTTTATGTTTTCTTTTAAAGTAACAGAAGAAATCTGTAAAAGAACAGAATAGTAACTTAACTACCTCCTTACCTCCACCGTATGGATGTTCCGTAGCAGGAAGATGAGGCCACAAAGGGCCAGGAGGAGGAAGATGAAAGCATATTTGGACAGACTTCGGCACATGGTGACCTCCTTCTCTCTCCCATGGTCAGGCCCTCTTTCACGCTCTGCCGTCATCAAAGCGATGATGGCACCATGCCGTCTTCAGCTCATGGTGTCAATGCAGTGTAGCGCCATGGCCTCGATTCACCCTAATTAAATAAATACATTAATGCTGTCTCAACAAAAACCTGAGTTTGGAACTGCAGACAAAAGACTGTGTTTTCCCTCTCAGTTGAGAAATTCCTAAGTCATCTGGAGCTCTTCAGATAAGCTTAGAGACATTCCCCATGGGCCAACACTAGGATTCACAGCAAAACAAAACTGTAATTCAAAGTTCTTCAAAGGGGAGCCCTTGCCTTTTTATCAGAGAATTTTCTGTCATTATGAATTACATGACATTATAATGGTTTCATGTCAGAATCTGAAATTGCCCAGGCCTGAAGAACCCACCTTTATGGCCTCAAGCTAAGGCCAGAACCTCTCAAGACTGCAAAACTTCCCCCACGACAAGACGTGGCTATAAATCTTTGAGTCTTCACAACCAGCTATTATACTTAGATCTAAGCAAAGGAAAAGACCTTTTGTTTAAAATAAAATAATTGCAGCAGTAGTCTTTGATTCACATATATAAAGACTTCTAATGTTGGTGGTATTGATTAATCAAACAAAATGCTTTGCATATAATCATTCCATTTTATTGACATGTGTTATTGTAACTGATATGTGTTTAAGTGTGACTGCATTATTAATATTGTTGATGGTGAAATATTCTGGTTTATCCAAAGGATGTGTATAATGTGTATCCATTGAAGTGTCTCAGAACAGATATGTCAAAATAGTTAATGTGTTTATATAATTGAATCATTTGTGTCTGCACTGTGACCACATGAAATTTTCTGTGAGGTTACACACCCTAAATGGGTGGAGTTTGGTGACGTTAGTCCCCCTTTAAAAAGTTAGAGCCTTGCCGCTCTCTCTCTCTCTCTGCTGCTCTTCTCTTGCCTCTCTCTCTCTCTTCCTTTCTTAAACACTTAATTTTTATTCTTGGGCCAAGGCCCCATTGTTAAGCTAAGCTACAGCTACCATGTGGAATTCATTCTTTGTTCATTTTTGATCATTTTAACAAAGTTTTAACCTGACACTTTAAGGTGCGTCAAGTCTTTTGAATCTTTAAGAGAACTTCCGAGCTGAACTTTTCAAATTAATAGAGAATTTACAGAAAAGCGACTCTCCTTTTCTGTCGGCTATTTTGTTTTTTGTTTTTTTAACACTTTTAAAGTTTTAACTTTTTCCTAAATTCATAAAGATTTTTAATCTCGTTCCAACAAACTTTTTAAACGCTACCAGAAACCATTTTCAACAAACACCTTCCGCCTCTGGGTTAGTGCAAGCTGACGATGGTGCTGATTTCAAACCATCAGCCATCCTGTCGGTAAAGCCGACACAAGCCTTTGGGATTGCCTGGGGAGACCGCTGAGTTAACCCCTTTGACCCAAGTGAGCACGACGGACAGACAGATCCCTCCGAACCACCATTTCAATGGACAACTAAGTGACCCAGTTAAAGGTTCCAGAAAAAGGGCTTGTTGTTAGTGGATACAAGGTGGCTCCTCCTTATTATTCTTCCTTTTAAGCATATTCATATGCTTGTTTAATATTTTTCTTAATAATTGGCTTCAAATTTCATCATTAAATTCTAATCAGATTTATTCACTTCAAGCCTTTAAGCTTTATCTCGCTCTCTCTTTCAAAATCTCATTAGTAAGAATTGTGTCCATCAATGAATTTATTTAATCACTATCCACAAAAATGCCAGTAAACTGTTCAATTCTTGTATACTTGTAAATAAATTGTAAATATTTCTGTTATGGTTCATTTTGTGTTCAGAAGGAAACCCTTGGTTAATCATATTGTAAATATAGATTTCAGATCAGAGACTGATTAACTGAGACTGATTTAATTAAATTGAGACTGATTAATTCATTTGAGACTGATTTTAGAAGTTTAGAAATGTATTGCAGATGATGCAAGGGCAGGCAATATAGTCAACATGGATTATAGTTCTGACAACACCTCAAAATTGATTACAATATGATTAGTAACTTGAATGGCAGAAATGATCTAATCCTGTAATTCTAAAACTGATCACTCACTTTAGTAGGGACAGGTCTGATTTCTTAAAAGTCCTGAGAAGGTGAGAGTATAAAGATTTGAGATCATGCTCCCTGGCCAGGGGATCTTGATCTCTGTTTGCCGATTTTGAGTTCCTCTTCAGTTGACAACAGCCAACCTAAATCCAACCTTCAATCTTCAGCTGGTAACAGCCGGCCTGAACCAACACCCGTATGCCGAGTGTCGGTTCATGGTTCGTTGGGAGCAGAGAGAGAAGTCTTAGATTGATCACCCACATGGGCTGTGGGCCAGTGGTTACTTTCCTCCTTCTGCAGCTTCTCTCCTGGATTGCCTGTGTGTGTATATGTAGAACTCTCTCTTGCAGGTGAGTCTGCTCCAAGGTCCTCACTCTCAATGCATGAAATTCCAGTTGATCATTACAGGCTAGTCAACACCTGTGATCTCCTCCGAAGCCTTTACAGAGGTCTGGAAGAATAACGTAGCTTCCTCATTGCAAACAATTTTTATATGACAGTGTCTTTGGTTGCCAGGGAACATTGACTCAAAGTCCCCTCTCACACCTCCCTCTGATGGGCCTTTCACATTGAACGCTTCAGCGTGACGCGTCAAAGCTTCCCAACGCATCGTGACGTCAGACGCTTCGCTTCGGAAGCGGCAAGAAGGGCGGAGATTGCTACGTCACACTCTGGCTGTTACCACAACCTGAAAAAAGTTCAGCGACTATCTTGAATTTGCGTCAAAAAAAGCTTTAAAAAACAGCAGAACGATTTTCCCATCACCCTGCTGAGAGAAGCTTTTTTCAGCTACTTTTCGGAGTGATGCCGAGGGAGGAGGTGATAGGCTAGTGGTTAAGATGTTGGGCTTGAGACCAGAAGATCCTAAGTTCAAATCCCCGCCTGATTGGAAAATCACTAAGGTCTTTAATCCCCTATTGCTCCCAGTGTGTAGTGAGCGTCATGTATGGCAGAACCCTGACATCACCCTGGGCTGAATGTGAGGCATAATTGTAAAGTATATATATATATATATATATATATATATAAATAAACTGTTTAGTGTTTCTTTATATTTTAAGACATATTTTAATTTGTCCCAATCAGGAACATTTGCTGTGCAGACAACCTAAACACAGATGCACTTCAAAAACTTCCATTGATGAGCTGAACACGATGAAGCTGCAGAAGAGACCTTCATCTGGTCCCGAAAATCCAGCATAACATCACCTGCTTCTAAATAAAAGGCTCTTTCAACAGCAACTATTTTATTATTTTTAAAAAGCTGTTTCATTTTATATTTTAACAATAAATGAACGGATCATTAAAAATGTCCACGAAATCAAAGTCAAAAGACATTTGCACAGGTAGAAGCTCTCCACTTATTGTGCTCAAATTCATATTTTAGAAATGACTCTGTCCTGATAACAGCATTAAAGGCAATTACATATTTTGATGTAATTACAAGTTGAAATGACTATACTATATAAAAAAAATTCATCATGAGGTTTATGTCACAGAAATCTACTTTACAATCACACTGCAGTCATTGTTAAATTATTTCCTGTTGCATTTATAATAAACATTTGTATTTATTTACAGTGTCTGGTTGAAATGAGATATAAATAATCTACCAGACTTAAAAAATGTACAAGTTTCCATGTTATTTTATTTGTCTAAAAATAAATGTCCAAGGTTCCTTATGTTAAACAAGAAATTATCTAATCTGAAATAACAGGTAGTTTTAATTTACAGATGAAAGGTTTCTAAAGTACCATTTATTGACTTATTTAGCTATTTTAATTACAAGTGGTCTAAACTTTTTTTTTTTTTTAACAGTAATCAGAAATTTTGAGGTAACAAAAAAAAAAAACATTTCCAAGGATTTTTCTTCAGAAAACTGCTCTATAAATGAGCAGTCCTGTGACACGTTTCTGTTTTGTAAAGATCAGTGGTTTCTGCCACTAGTCTTCCGTGTTTTGGCCCGATGCGTCGTTCCTATTGGACAGCGCAAAGCTACGTCACAGCTCAGAGCGTCGAAAGTTGCATTGGTTTGAACTTGGACCGCGTCATTGCGCGCTCCTGTCAGAAGCGTCCCTTTAGCTCGGCTTTTGACGCGACGCTTCTGACGCCTTTAAAAAGCAAAGCGTCTCATTGAAAATAATGCTTTTTAGACAGATTCTTGACGCCTTTGACGCTTCCGACGCGTTCAGTGTGAAAGGCCCAACACATTTCTCCTTTTCCTCTCAACAACTTACTTCTTGTTTCTTTCTTAAAACCAATTCAGCCTGTCTCACACTTTGATTCTTTAAAAACATATGAACATCAAAACAGAATCAGTACAGTAAATTATTCATAAATCACTTATTTAATCATTACAAACTTCTTCCAAATCAGTTCTTGCTACCCCTTTCAACAACTTGGCTTTGCCTCACTTTTTGATTCTTACACATATTATCAAAATAACTCATGTGATCATCACTGTTAATCATTCATAAATCACATCTTGATGCCACTAACAATTAACAAAATATCCACTGTGATGCCAACTATTAGGATTATTTGCAGGTAGCATTTTCTTTCAAATTAACAGTCAAATGCAGCAAGATGATGTAGCAGCGTACGACGTAAACAGGCCAACATTTCTCAAGAAAGTTGCATTTTGACTCGCTGGGTGCAATGTTGAGAAATGTTGGTTTCTCAGAATGCAAAAGATGGAGAACCACGCCCTGCTTTTTCTGGATCTGGCTCAAAACCTGTCAATCGCATTGCATGTTATTTACCAAAACCTTGCTTTAATTTGGATGTGGTTATTGTTTATCTTGAATTTGCATAATGCCTTGTTCAAACGGTACAGCAATCGCATTAATTTTATAAACACAAGAATTTTCCCACGTACACTAACCCGCAGCCTTTATGAGAAGACAATTACAGGGTCCTGGAGAGGAGGCAATATGAAACCTTTCCCCTAGAAGTCGCTGATGGGGCCATCACAGTGCATTAATACTGACATGACACAAACCTTGTGACAAACGACCCCGGTCGCCCCTGCTCGTTGTTCTGTTTAATCTGTATTTTTGGGGCACCACCCATTTATTTTGATGTGGAATTAGAACGTATAAAATGACAAAATCACTTTGATTTAAAATGTATTTATAATGTCCTCCTGACTAAAAACAACGGGTACGAGAAGCAACAAAACGGACACACGATATTACTCTGTACCAGTGCTAATATCCATATTTCCCCCTCATGTCAGTCGGTAAATGAGCAGGTTTTTGATGCATTTTTCGGGCTGTTATCATTACTTACGCGCAGGGCTCCATTAGCATGGCGCCTGAAGGAGGAGGCGAAGCTGCTGCGCGTTTAAACAGCTCGTCCGTCGGTGAACCAGGAGGAGTTAAACAACCGACACTGATGACACAAGTACAAGGCGCACACGGACAGCGCCATCTACTGGTTCTAGCTGGCTGGTCCCCCCCGCCTCGTCTGTGCACGCGCAAAAGGAGGCGGCAGCCAGCAACGAAGTCGCGTCACTTCCGGGCAAAAATTCCGAGCACAGGCATTTGGGACATTTATTTATTACTTTTTTTGCCGTTCTGCTTTAATTTTTGCAGTCGAGTTAAAAAGAATTCACGAATAGAATTTTATACGGTGAAAATAAATATGGATAAAAAATTAGCACAGTAGCAAAGAAAGAGGCGGGAGCCAGTGTGTCTTACGTCTGTGTGAGCCAATCAGACGCACTTAGTGCAAAGCGCTCTCCAGCTCCTGCCAATGAAATGAAGGAACTCCCTGCTCCGTACCAGCCTCCTTTCCGCACATCACTGTCAGGATAAATGAATGACTCAAGTTCGACACTTTTCAGGACACAGATACACTTCTGACAGTTGCGTCCAGGAAGTTATTAAAAGCCGAGATCTTCGTCTTGGTCCAGGACAATCGTAAACCTTCGTGAGTCAGGTCATCTTACTGAATACAAAAATATTTTGAAAATAAACTTAAGTGGCCTCTCTCTGCATGTATGTCCCCCCCCACCCTTCACCCTTTTTCTTTTTGCTGTTTGGTACGCTTATGTATTTTGGGGCAAGGATGAACATAATGCTGATAGGACTAAGATTTTTGGAGAAACTACAGATATTAGCTAACAACAGTGAACAATGGATGTTGATGTTGTTGTTGACATTCAAATGATGTTGACATTCTGGACTCACGCGCCATTCCAGCAGGGGGCAGTAAATCACCTATATAATAAAAGCCAAGTGGCATCTGTGTACCTGTATGCAGTATGTGGGTGTGTGTGATTTTATTTAGTAAGTTCAATATAATTACATAATATAATTGTAAAGTAAGTCCCTTCGGCTGCTCCCTTGTTTTGCACTTGGGGTCGCCACAGCAAATCCAAGGTGGATCTGCCTGTTGAATTCGCACAAATTTTATGCCAGATCCCCTTCCTGACACAACTCCACATTACATGGAGAAATGTGGCAGGGGTGGGATTTGAACCAGGAGCCTTCCGCACCAAAACCAAGTGCACTGACTGTAAATACATTAAAAAAAACATGGATGTCACAAGAAAGTGAAAACACTTATTTCCATTGTGGTCCATGTCAAAATCAAATTACAAAATAGAATAAAATAATAAAAATAATAGTGTGTCTATGATAACAAGAACCTAAACAATTTATAAATACATTGATAGTAAATTAACATTAAAAATGAAAAACGTCATCTGCCTATTTTATAAAATCTACCTAGTTTGTTTTAATTAATTGTTAATGGTCCCATTCTGCACCACATAGGTGTTGAAATGTTAAAAACATGGTTCACTAATGAGTATTTTGGAAGCTGCCTCCTCTTCAACTGTTACCTCATTTAAATCTCTTTACTAATCTTTTTACTGTACAACCTGTAAAAAGATTAGTACTGAGGAATAGTAAATGACAGTACAGCAGGAAAACCCGTCTCTCTCCTCTACTTCCAGTTGACTCCAAGTATTTAATCTGGTCTTCTTTCACAAATTTGACTCCTTGCAACCTCACTATTGCACCATGCTCCCTCTCATTCACACACGTACTCCCATCTTACTTCCAGACTTTTATTCCCTTTCTCTCCAGAGCATACCTCCATGTCAACCTGCTCCTTTGACCAAGACAATTTTTAAAACAATGTCAGATTTATTTAACTTATTGTTTTGAAAACGTAAAAGTACAACATATTTTAACCATCAAGCACTCTGCTTTTTTCCTCTCTCGAAAATGGTCAGGCAATGCTCATCAAATGGATTAAGCTAACTTGGTATGTTATATGTATGCATACGTGTATATTTAACTTACTAACTCAACAATCCTATTGTCATGGAATGAAGATTATAAAAACATTTAATATATTGTGTCAGTGAATGAAATATAAACTGATTATCTTCTACTGTGTGCTGAATAACCTTAAGTTACTGTAACCATCCAAGTTATTGATGCCTTGTCAAACTAAATTTTTTAAACATGAAGGTGAAAAAAGGTAATAAATAACAGAGAATATCAAAGTACTTAAGTTTAAATCAACTTGATTTACATTCAAAGAGGACTGATGTTAGTGTAATTCTGGTTGATCCAAATGCTCACTTCTTTGAAGAAAGAAACTGCACAGATGTTTGTGAACTCAGCAGCACATCTTCATCCAGTCCTGCACAAGTGTTTATTATATGTTGTAGGTGTTCAGTTTGGGCTGGTGTCCTGTGTGTTCTGCACCACAGATTGGTCACCAGCAGCTTCCTTTACAGGGGGGCTGCTTTCTGATGTTTTACTGGGAGAGGATGGTGAGGGGGCCAAAGGTGTTTCAGTCCTGTTGCTGACCGTTTCCTCCTCCTCATCATCCTCCTCCTCCTCCTCATCCCTTTGCTGTACAGATGACAGGTACTGATCCAGCAGGCTGCCGTCTGGGCTGTCCGCTCCGTCACCACTAGCAGCACAGCTGCCACACACGGGGCTCAGTGTTCGCACTGTGTCCAGAGAATCTGCCGTCCCATTGCTGAGGAAGCTGTTGCTCAGCGCGGGCTGCTGCTCGCTTGTCGACTGAAAGCCAGAGTCTGGGAAGGAGGCATCGGTGTGTGACGTACACGCGGTTGAGGAAACTGCAGGTGGGGCAGGAGCTGAAAACTGAGCCGGTGAAGGAACCTGAGTGATGCTGGACAGCTGCTGCTCCACAGACTGCTTCCACTGCTGCATCATTTGGAGCTGAAAAAAAAAAAAAAATACAAACATGCAAACTAATGAGGCAGCCAGCGTAGGCAACTATGACCATACACTAAAATCTAAAATCTGGCAAGCTGCTAAATGTATTTTTTCCCCTAATATACAGGTTTATATTAACTCTGTCATAAGTCAGCTTCATTCAGTTCATTTACTGCTAAAGTCATGCAAGGATGTTGCATTAGGGTCCTGCCCACTCCACTTTTTCACTCCCAAAACTTTATTAATATCATATTGAACTTACAGTATCACTAACCCAGCTCGTGGAGATCGACTGTCTTGCATCTTTTCATGTGTACCTGCTGCAACCACAGCTGATTAATCAAGTCTGGTGTTTTGTAGCTTTTAATTGGCTGACTACTCCTATTTAATTAATTAATTAGCAGTGGGTGGAGCAGGTAGAGCGAGAATATGCAGAACAGGTGATCTACAGCTAATTCTACAGCTAGCCAGGCCCCTGTAGTCGGTGCGGACCAAGGTAGCTTAGCCGCCGTTAGTTCCCCCCTGGCAGATCCCGAGCAGCCGGGAAAGCAGGCCGACTGGGTGACTGTGAGGAGGAAGCGTAGCCCTAAACAGAAGCCCCGTGTACACCGTCAACCCGTTCACATCTCTAACCGTTTTTCCCCACTCGACGACACACCCGCCGAGGATCAAACTCTGGTTATTGGCGACTCTGTTTTGAGAAATGTGAAGTTAGCGACACCAGCAACCATAGTCAATTGTCTTCCGGGGGCTAGAGCAGGCGACATTGAAGGAAATTTGAAACTGCTGGCTAAGGCTAAGCGTAAATTTGGTAAGATTGTAATTCACGTCGGCAGTAATGACACCCGGTTACGCCAATCGGAGGTCACTAAAATTAACATTAAATCGGTGTGTAACTTTGCAAAAACAATGTCGGACTCTGTAGTTTTCTCTGGACCCCTCCCCAATCGGACCGGGAGTGACATGTTTAGCCGCATGTTCTCCTTGAATTGCTGGCTGTCTGAGTGGTGTCCAAAAAATGAGGTGGGCTTCATAGATAATTGGCAAAGCTTCTGGGGAAAACCTGGTCTTGTTAGGAGAGACGGCATCCATCCCACTTTGGATGGAGCAGCTCTCATTTCTAGAAATCTGGCCAATTTTCTTAAATCCTCCAAACCGTGACTATCCAGGGTTGGGACCAGGAAGCAGAGTTGTAGTCTTACACACCGCTCTGCAGCTTCTCTCCTCCTGCCATCCCCTCATTACCCCATCCCCGTAGAGACGGTGCCTGCTCCCAGACTACCAATAACCAGCAAAAATCTATTTAAGCATAAAAATTCAAAAAGAAAAAATAATATAGCACCTTCAACTGCACCACAGACTAAAACAGTTAAATGTGGTCTATTAAACATTAGGTCTCTCTCTTCTAAGTCCCTGTTGGTAAATGATATAATAATTGATCAACATATTGATTTATTCTGCCTAACAGAAACCTGGTTACAGCAGGATGAATATGTTAGTTTAAATGAGTCAACACCCCCGAGTCACACTAACTGTCAGAATGCTCGTAGCACGGGCCGGGGTGGAGGATTAGCAGCAATCTTCCATTCCAGCTTATTAATTAATCCAAAACCCAGACAGAGCTTTAATTCATTTGAAAGCTTGTCTCTTAGTCTTGTCCATCCAAATTGGAAGTCCCAAAAAACAGTTTTATTTGTTATTATCTATCGTCCACCTGGTCGTTACTGTGAGTTTCTCTGTGAATTTTCAGACCTTTTGTCTGACTTAGTGCTTAGCTCAGATAAGATAATTATAGTGGGCGATTTTAACATCCACACAGATGCTGAGAATGACAGCCTCAACACTGCATTTAATCTATTATTAGACTCTATTGGCTTTGCTCAAAAAGTAAATGAGTCCACCCACCACTTTAATCATATCTTAGATCTTGTTCTGACTTATGGTATGGAAATAGAAGACTTAACAGTATTCCCTGAAAACTCCCTTCTGTCTGATCATTTCTTAATAACATTTACATTTACTCTGATGGACTACCCAGCAGTGGGGAATAAGTTTCATTACACTAGAAGTCTTTCAGAAAGCGCTGTAACTAGGTTTAAGGATATGATTCCTTCTTTATGTTCTCTAATGCCATATACCAACACAGTGCAGAGTAGCTACCGAAACTCTGTAAGGGAGATAGAGTATCTCGTCAATAGTTTTACATCCTCATTGAAGACAACTTTGGATGCTGTAGCTCCTCTGAAAAAGAGAGCTTTAAATCAGAAGTGTCTGACTCCGTGGTATAACTCACAAACTCGTAGCTTAAAGCAGATAACCCGTAAGTTGGAGAGGAAATGGCGTCTCACTAATTTAGAAGATCTTCATTTAGCCTGGAAAAAGAGTCTGTTGCTCTATAAAAAAGCCCTCCGTAAAGCTAGGACATCTTTCTACTCATCACTAATTGAAGAAAATAAGAACAACCCCAGGTTTCTTTTCAGCACTGTAGCCAGGCTGACAAAGAGTCAGAGCTCTATTGAGCTGAGTATTCCATTAACTTTAACTAGTAATGACTTCATGACTTTCTTTGCTAACAAAATTTTAACTATTAGAGAAAAAATTACTCATAACCATCCCAAAGACGTATCGTTATCTTTGGCTGCTTTCAGTGATGCCGGTATTTGGTTAGACTCTTTCTCTCCGATTGTTCTGTCTGAGTTATTCTCATTAGTTACTTCATCCAAACCATCAACATGTTTATTAGACCCCATTCCTACCAGGCTGCTCAAGGAAGCCCTACCATTATTTAATGCTTCGATCTTAAATATGATCAATCTATCTTTGTTAGTTGGCTATGTACCACAAGCTTTTAAGGTGGCAGTAATTAAACCATTACTTAAAAAGCCATCACTTGACCCAGCTATCTTAGCTAATTATAGGCCAATCTCCAACCTTCCTTTTCTCTCAAAAATTCTTGAAAGGGTAGTTGTAAAACAGCTAACTGATCATCTGCAGAGGAATGGTCTATTTGAAGAGTTTCAGTCAGGTTTTAGAATTCATCATAGTACAGAAACAGCATTAGTGAAGGTTACAAATGATCTTCTTATGGCCTCGGACAGTGGACTCATCTCTGTGCTTGTTCTGTTAGACCTCAGTGCTGCTTTTGATACTGTTGACCATAAAATTTTATTACAGAGATTAGAGCATGCCATAGGTATTAAAGGCACTGCGCTGCGGTGGTTTGAATCATATTTGTCTAATAGATTACAATTTGTTCATGTAAATGGGGAATCTTCCTCACAGACTAAAGTTAATTATGGAGTTCCACAAGGTTCTGTGCTAGGACCAATTTTATTCACTTTATACATGCTTCCCTTAGGCAGTATTATTAGACGGTATTGCTTAAATTTTCATTGTTACGCAGATGATACCCAGCTTTATCTATCCATGAAGCCAGAGGACACACACCAATTAGCTAAACTGCAGGATTGTCTTACAGACATAAAGACATGGATGACCTCTAATTTCCTGCTTTTAAACTCAGATAAAACTGAAGTTATTGTACTTGGCCCCACAAATCTTAGAAACATGGTGTCTAACCAGATCCTTACTCTGGATGGCATTACCCTGACCTCTAGTAATACTGTGAGAAATCTTGGAGTCATTTTTGATCAGGATATGTCATTCAAAGCGCATATTAAACAAATATGTGGGACTGCTTTTTTGCATTTACGCAATATCTCTAAAATCAGAAAGGTCTTGTCTCAGAGTGATGCTGAAAAACTAATTCATGCATTTATTTCCTCTAGGCTGGACTATTGTAATTCATTATTATCAGGTTGTCCTAAAAGTTCCCTAAAAAGCCTTCAGTTAATTCAAAATGCTGCAGCTAGAGTACTGACGGGGACTAGAAGGAGAGAGCATATCTCACCCATATTGGCCTCTCTTCATTGGCTTCCTGTTAATTCTAGAATAGAATTTAAAATTCTTCTTCTTACTTATAAGGTTTTGAATAATCAGGTCCCATCTTATCTTAGGGACCTCGTAGTACCATATCACCCCAATAGAGCGCTTCGCTCTCAGACTGCAGGCTTACTTGTAGTTCCTAGGGTTTGTAAGAGTAGAATGGGAGGCAGAGCCTTCAGCTTTCAGGCTCCTCTCCTGTGGAACCAGCTCCCAATTCAGATCAGGGAGACAGACACCCTCTCTACTTTTAAGATTAGGCTTAAAACTTTCCTTTTTGCTAAAGCTTATAGTTAGGGCTGGATCAGGTGACCCTGAACCATCCCTTAGTTATGCTGCTATAGACGTAGACTGCTGGGGGGTTCCCATGATGCACTGTTTCTTTCTCTTTTTGCTCTGTATGCACCACTCTGCATTTAATCATTAGTGATCGATCTCTGCTCCCCTCCACAGCATGTCTTTTTCCTGGTTCTCTCCCTCAGCCCCAACCAGTCCCAGCAGAAGACTGCCCCTCCCTGAGCCTGGTTCTGCTGGAGGTTTCTTCCTGTTAAAAGGGAGTTTTTCCTTCCCACTGTAGCCAAGTGCTTGCTCACAGGGGGTCGTTTTGACCGTTGGGGTTTTACATAATTATTGTATGGCCTTGCCTTACAATATAAAGCGCCTTGGGGCAACTGTTTGTTGTGATTTGGCGCTATATAAAAAAATTGATTGATTGATTGATCTCAAGGAGGAGTGTTGGGGAACCCTGTAGTACAACCCCTGGCAAAAATTATGGAATCACCGGCCTCGGAGGATGTTCATTCAGTTGTTTAATTTTGTAGAAAAAAAAGCAGATCACAGACATGACACAAAACTAAAATCATTTCAAATGGCAACTTTCTGGCTTTAAGAAACACTATAAGAAATCAAGAAAAAAAATTGTGGCAGTCAGTAACGGTTACTTTTTTAGACCAAGCAGCAGGAAAAAAATATGGACTCACTCAATTCTGAGGAATAAATTATGGAATCACCCTGTAAATTTTCATCCCCAAAACTAACACCTGCATCAAATCAGATCTGCTTGTTAGTCTGCATCTAAAAAGGAGTGATCACACCTTGGAGAGCTGTTGCACCAAGTGGACTGACATGAATCATGGCTCCAACATGAGAGATGTCAATTGAAACAAAGGAGAGGATTATCAAACTCTTAAAAGAGGGTAAATCATCACGCAATGTTGCAAAAGATGTTGGTTGTTCACAGTCAGCTGTGTCTAAACTCTGGACCAAATACAAACAACATGGGAAGGTTGTTAAAGGCAAACATACTGGTAGACCAAGGAAGACATCAAAGCGTCAAGACACAAAACTTAAAGCAATATGTCTCAAAAATCGAAAATGCACAACAAAACAAATGAGGAACGAATGGGAGGAAACTGGAGTCAACGTCTGTGACCGAACTGTAAGAAACCGCCTAAAGGAAATGGGATTTACATACAGAAAAGCTAAACGAAAGCCATCATTAATACCTAAACATAAAAAAACAAGGTTACAATGGGCTAAGGAAAAGCAATCGTGGACTGTGGATGACTGGATGAAAGTCATATTCAGTGATGAATCTCGAATCTGCATTGGGCAAGGTGATGATGCTGGAACTTTTGTTTGGTGCCGTTCCAATGAGATTTATAAAGATGACTGCCTGAAGAGAACATGTAAATTTCCACAGTCATTGATGATACGGGGCTGCATGTCAGGTAAAGGCACTGGGGAGATGGCTGTCATTACATCATCAATAAATGCACAAGTTTATGTTAATATTTTGGACACTTTTCTTATCCCATCAATTGAAAGGATGTTTGGGGATGAAGAAATCATTTTTCAAGATGATAATGCATCTTGCCATAGAGCAAAAACTGTGAAAACATTCCTTGCAAAAAGACAAAAAAGCCAGAAAGTTGCCATTTGAAATTGCCTCAGAGACTGCAAGCTGTTATAAAAGCTGTTAAGAAAGTTGTCTATGACCAATTGCAGGCTTATCTGGATCTTAATGAAATAGGGGAGAAGTTTCTGGTTTTAAATTAAGACACAGCACTGAAACAGCCCTTTTAAAAAGGTTTTAATGACCTTCTTTTAAATGTTGATGCTGGGAACTCTGCAGTTCTTCTGCTTTTAGATTTATCTGCAGCCTTTGACACAGTGGACGACAGTGTCCTTGTGACTCGCTTCGAGACGCACATAGGTATTAAGGGTTCAGCGCTACATTGGTTTCGGTCCTATCTTTCCAACAGAAGTTTTTCTGTTAATGTAGGATAGTACTCTTCTTCTGTGTCTCCTCTTAAATATGGCATGCCCCAGGGCTCAATTTTAGCATCACTTCTCTTTGCTTTGTACATGATCCCTCTTGGGTGTTTTTAAAAAGCACAAAGTCTGTTTTCACTGTTTTGCAGGCGACATTCAGATTTACCTTCCTGTAACTGCCTGTGATACCCAGGCTGCTGTAAAAATACTACAGGACTGTCTGAATGATGTACAAGTCTGGATGAGAGCTAATTTTCTGAATCTTAATAAAAATAAAACTGAGATTTTAGTGTTCGGGCAAAGCTTTTGTGTTAAATATAAAGTTTTGCTGATTGTTTTTAAGTGTCTGCACTGTATAGGCCCAATGTATCTGAGTATCAGCCAGTGTATCAGCCATACACTCCACGTAGGGCTCTGAGGTCAGCTGACCAGCTTCTCCTGGCTGTTCCTAAAGCCAGGCTTAAATTCATGAGGTGATAGAGTCTTTTCTGTGGCAGCGCCACGACTCTGGAACGATCTTCCACCGACTGTCAGGTCCTCAGAGTCTGTGGGACAGTTTAAGTCCAGACTGAAAACCCATCTCTTCTCCCTGGCTTTCAACACTAGCTAAGTGGTATATGCTTTGCTCTACTATTTTGCTCTGTATTTTCAGTTTTTTTTTTAATTCTTTTATTTATTTATTTTATTATTTTCCTTTGTTAATATTTTACACTTTTGTATTGCCATTACTGTGAAGCACTTTGGTCAGCTGCAGCTGTGTTTTAAATGTGCTATATAAATAAATATGAATTTGAGAATGCGACTTTTTAACCTCTTAAAATATGTCAAGGTTAGCCATCTTTGAACTTGTCCAAGGTCTGTGTCCCAAGATGGTCCACGTGAATTTGAAGACTGTGGCAAATGAATGTTGAGAAACATTGTTCTTAAACTGTTGGACTATTTTTTCCACGCAGTTGTTCACAAAGTGGTGACCCTCACCCCATCTTTGCTTGTGAATGGCTGAGCCTTTTGGGGATGCTCCTTTTATACCCAATCATGACACTCAGCGGTTTCCAATTAACCTGTTCACCTGTGGAATGTTCCAAACAGGTGTTCTTTGAGCATTCATCAACTTTCCCAGTCTTTTGTTGCCCCTGTCTCATCTTATTTCCACAAAAACAATAAAGTTTATCAGTTTGAACATTAAATATCTTGTCTTTGTGGTGTATTCAATTGAATATAGGTTGAAGAGGATTTGCAAATCATTTTATTATGTTTTTATTTACATTTTACACAACGTCCCAACTTCATTGGAATTGGGGTTCTACGATGGTTTATCTAATCTAATGCTAATCTGGTCTAACTCTCTCTCTCTGGTTGTCAATCAATGAAACTATATTAATAACACGCCAAAAATCTCCTCTCAAAAACCCCACAAAGTTTTGTGTCTGTTTGAAAGCACTACAAGGGTTTGATAACACCTGCCCTGAACTCAAATCAGTGTGACATGTTGCTGATACGCGTGTGATGTAAAGAAGCTTCATTTGGGGAGTCGTGATTTTTTGCAGGGTGAAGCGAGGCATCGAAACATCTTGCAGTGACACTTCTGCTTTGAAAGATCGATACAGTGTTGAGCCATCTGCTTCCAGCATGACTCAGACTCAGACTCACTTTTATTGTCACTCGACCCTTACAGACAGAACGAAATGCAGTTTCTCCAGGTCTTGGTGTAGTTAACTGGGACAAATTGTTGTTGTTTTTTTTTAACCTAACCTACTGTATAAACTTTTGCAATATAACTTTTGCAATGTACAATATGTGCACCCCTGTGGCCATAGAATATATATACAAGGCACAGGGTCGGCAGCAGCGTTAGAGTATTAAGAAAGTGACAATGTGCACGTAGTGCAATGTTCACAGTTTGGTGGTGGATGCTGAAATGTTCAACAGTCTGACAGCATTCAGGTAGAAGCTGTTTTTCAGTCTGGATGTTTTTGCCCGGATGCTGCACAGCGTCCTTCCAGAGGGAAGGGGTGTGAACAGACTATGCACAGGGTGGGTGGAGTCTCGGAGGATGCAGGTGGCTTTGTCTCTACATCTGGAGATGTAGATGTCCCCAATGGGTGGTAAGCTGCATCCGATGGTCCTCTGTGCAGACTTCACCACCCGCTGCAGCGCTCTCTTGTCCTCAGAATGAAGGGGGGGGTATAGCTTTTTAAATGTTTCTCGGGACATTGTGTGTGTCCTTACTAGGGGCATGCTGAAAAAAGTGGCAATCCCACCGTGACCTGAAGCTAGATCCACCCTTGTGTACGACATTTGTCAAACATCAGTCAAGTACTCAGCAGCTTGATGTATGCAGTTTCAACAAACGTAAATTACAAACCTGTTTCCACAAAAACTTGACGGCCTCCTCCTGAACCAGCCTTTGTAACTTCTCTTCCTCACACTGCTTCTGAACCCTGCAAAAAATTTTCACCTTTAAGTTAACTAATTCATCACTGCCAAAGAGAACTTTTTTATGTGTCCAGCAACATTAAGACAGAACTCCTGAAGCTCACCTGTCCAACCTTTCAGACAGGAAGAGGATGTGGTCCTGCATCCTACGGAGACGGATTTCGCTCCGCACCTCTTTGGCCACCGGATGGCAACAGCGAGTAAACTGTCCCCTCCACCACGCCTGGATTTTAACCGCTGCCCTGTTTGATTCCTCCAAGCTGGATTTACTAACACACATCACAGATTCTTCCTGTTTCCCATCTTCTTCTTTACTGCCATCAGAAGTCTCCTCCAGATGAGTTTGTGCTGTCTGAGGATTGACCCCCACTGATCCTGCTGAAGTGGCGGGACTACCGCTCGAAAAGCCTGAAGCAGGAAAGACGACGTCTTCCTCAGCTGCCCTCTCCTGCTCCTTAACCAAAGGCGTATGGTGCGTCTTCTTGGTTGTGTGTTTTTTGGGCTGGGGTGGACACTTTGGGGCCAGGGAGTCGGGTTCAAATGTCTCAGTCTCGTCCTCGCTGTCGGAGTGCGTCGCCTGTGGCTCCAGGTCAGAGGTGAGGCAGAGGAGGGTGGAGTCTGAAGAAAGGACACTGCTGTTGAGTTTGTCCTCATCTGCCTGCATATCCTCCAAACACATACTGTCCCCTTGAGGCTGCGGGCTGTGAATCACCGGCAGTGGTGGGCGGGACGAGTCAGAAGTCACCCAGGTGTTAAACTGCACAACTGGCTCTACGCAAAAGTAGAATACACACACACACACAAATAAATAAATAATACAACAGAATTATTCACAATGACTGCTGCTTAAGTGAGACATACTGAAGGGTAGTTTGTTGGACACATACCTAGCACTGAAACTATACTGAACACTGGGTTTTCATGAAAATGGTCTTTCTTACCAGCCTCCCTGGTTGACGGAACAGTAACTGGGGCAGAGGTTTTCCTCCCCTGTCCTGCAGCGCCCTGTGGGCCTAAATGCGGGGGACTGTGTTTCTTCACATTGAGCTGAGTTGGACGAGGAGGGCTGGAGCAGCCTCCCTGGGTCTCCTCTAACAGCTGCCTTTGGTGAAACCTGAAACAAACAAGGCATAAATAGACTAATCCTAATCCACCAGCCCGTCCATTTGACATTTTCCATGATATGACTGTGTCCATTTATGTGTAAAGGTGATGAAACGGTTCTTCCAACAACTTCTTCAAATGGGCATATGTCCACAGACATAATGCATCTGAGGGTTAGGGACAAATTTGCTCAAATATTTATTGTTACATTGAACATGGTTACTGACTTAAATTATGATGCAAAATCTTACCTGAAAAGTCATTTTCTATTAAATTTACACTTTGCATGTCATTCTCTAAATTATGTCTAGCTAGTTGAAAGTGACAAAGAAAAGAGATTTCGTAGTTCTGCTATCTCACTTTGGGTAGCATTATGAGAGGCTTCTATTAAATAAAAATTAATTAAATAAATAAATAAACCCAAGATATTGCCATTTAATTAGAAAAACAAATAAAATACCACTTTCCATGTCTTGGCATTTTTAGGACTTTTGAAAGACTGATTTCAGACATTTTAATACTAATTAAGCTCCTATTTTTAGATTAACAAATTCAATGTCTTTAATGACTTTTTAAGGCTCTGTGGGAAATCTACCAAATTACACACACCAACGTATGCATGAACAGCACAACTCCTACTTAAAGACTACTGTACAATGCTCAGGCTTTATTCTTTGTAAGAACCTAATTTATTGTTTGCAGTGTTTCTTTTCCAAGACACACATTTTTGCACACTTAAATCTATATATTAAAAGCCAAGTGGCCTCTGTGTATGTGCATGCGTGTGTATGGCTTCGAACATGGAGAAACTGGGGAGAACCAACATTTTCAGTTTAGTATGTTTATGTATTTTGGGTCAAGGATGAACGCTGCCAAAACGGAACATTGATAGTACTGTTTTTGGAAAAATTACGGATATTACGTAACAATGGACGTTGATAATTACATTCTAGACCGGGGTGGGCAATCATGTGCCATGAAGGACCAAGACACTGCAGGCTTTCCTTGCTACCAATCACCTCAGCAGGTGATTTCATTAATGATCAGGTGTTTATGTTCAGGACAGAAGCTCATCAGCAAACCCACCTGCTGAGGTGATTGGTTGCAAGGAAACTCTGCCCTGTCTTGGCCCTTGTTGCCCACCCCTGTTCTGGACTCACAGGCCTGTTAAAGAATTTCTGTCTGAATTTCTGAAGGAGCAATCAGGAGTCAGAAAGATCGATGCAGAGAGATTTATTTTGGATTGAAGCAGATCAGATGCATCTAGAGAAGTTCCCGATACAGCATGCAGTGTAACACCAAGAGCCTTCTGGGCAATTCCATGAGATGTAACGTTCGTTTCCACTTTCAGTGGTCCTGCTGTGATCTAGCCACCCCAGGGAATTATGGCTTGACCATTACTTATTAATCTGATTGAGAATAAGTTGTTGTGACAGCTAGATTACAGCAGGACCATTGAAATTGGAAACGGACATTACAGTCTCATGGAATAATAACCTGGTCTAATACCAAGTCATGATTCAGCAGCACGAAATATACATTAATCTATTGGTTTGTGATATTGTAACAAAAAGCGCTTCATTTTCATCACGGCAGCACAAATTCATTCTAATTCATTCCGTGATGGCTGCACAAAATTAAAAGTGAAGCGGAGGGGTCGGGTGGTTATGGTTAGGGTTGGGGTAGGAGTAGGAGTAGGGTTAGCAACAGTGAGTTAAAAAAATCTTGTCATGAAAATTTGACTCATTTCGCGGTGGGAGCATGAAAAAAAAAAAAAAAAATCATGAAACTGGGCTGGGAATAATCCTTCCGTCCCCTCAGACATAATACAAGAAGAGTCATAAAACATTTCTGGTATTTAGCTAGTCAGGGCCATGATTGGATGTTTAATTGTTTATTGGCGAAACACAAAGTGTTATAGCAACAAAAGACAGGAAGATGACACTGAGCCAGGCACAGAGCATCCTGCTATACAGAGATGAGGAAAACATCCATTCCCCACCCCCCAAAATGCCATTCCAAATCATTATAGAAACTTTGCATAATTTATTACCACCCTTGAAAAATGTCAGCTACCTATTTTAAAAACACAACCCAATCTAGAGCCTGTGGATCCCCACGGGCAACATGCTAGTTAATTTTTATTTTTTAAGATAAACTCCTGTCATTTTAAGACTAAGGTCTCTGTAATCTCTACTGTTCGTCACTAACACATATTTTGTGTTGCCGAGAACTGGGCATGTTTGTGACAACTAGAGGAGCTCTGCTTAAGGTAGATGTGTTCTTGGAGACGCTCCTCTTTCACGATAGTTAAATACAGACAAAAGCCCTCTTTACAGTGAGGAAAAGGGAGTGGAGGGCACCTAACATATTTGCACAGGTTTTCAGTCTCAACTGTTTAAACACCTGAGTTAGTCTTGCATGCTGGTTGGACAGGTATGCCATACTCATATATTACAGCACGCTTTCATTGAATTTTACTCACATTATTATCTCCTGCTGGCTCATAGGCTCGGGATGGGGATATAAAGCGCACTGGGTGTCTTGAAAAGCGCTCTATAAATCCAAGTTGTTAATTAACTAATTCATTCATATAAAACATGACAGCGTATGTTTCAGGTCAACATTACACTTGTATGGTAAAACCTTACTGTATTTGCTACACATGCCTGTCATTAGTTTTACCAAGCTTCATCTCTGCAATTCTAGCACTCTACTGCCACCTACGTGTCAAATGTAGAACTTTTAGTGCATGCCAATTTTGAACCACATGACTGATTCCCCCCCAAATAATCAGGCACTGTTGCATTCCTTATATCAACACAAATTTAAGGCATCCTATGACATCATTTTCTGTTATACCTGATTTTCTACCATATTGGATTTTTTTATGGAAGAGAGTAAACATTTTTCTACAGGCTGCAAATATTGGGTAGGTTTGACAAAAATTGGCACACTTAATCTTTAGGCTGGGTCTTACAGTTCCATCTATATGCCTGTTTGATTTTTCATTGTGTTCATCTGTCATAGCCAGTTGAAACTGGTGGCAAAGGATCCAAATAGGAAGTGAGGTCATAATCCAGCAATTATTTGAAGTGTCAACACCAAACTTGGTATGTGACAATGGAGCTCCATTGTGAGCACAATAAAACTTGATGTTATTTCACTCTAGGGGGCGCTATAAGTAGCCTTCTTTCTCTAACAGCTGCACACAACAATGATTATAAACACAGTGATGGAAAAATTCCACATATGTTGGCAAGTGTGCCCATGTAACAAGTCCCTTCTCAGACAGGTCAGGATGTTCTGTCCCTCAACTAATTGCAAGTGTTCAAAATAACTATAAGAAGGCTTTTTGAAGCTGGTTGGACAGAGCAAATGCATGCTTTAGCTTTCTCTTTAGGAGCTCCCAGGCATTCCTGCAATTGCCAAATCTCAGGATCATACCTCTGCTTGCTGAGGATTCTTTCCAACTTGGCGTCCTCTGCAGTCTCCAGCGCTGGCGATGAGGTCAGAGGGCAAACCGTGGCCAGGTACTGAACCAGCTGCACATGCTGGCCTGGGCGATAAGAACGTCCTTTGCCCTGACTGTACAGCCATTCTGCTTTGAGACTGCAATATTAATAACAGATACACACAGTTAAATCACATGACAGCATTTATCTTGGCAAGCAAAGTATAATAACACAGGTACATGCGTACCCTTCCTTTTGGGATACTACATAGCCATCCAGGACCTTTAGGCTCAGACACCAACTCATGATATATGGGCGGTAGTCAAATCCTGGCAATGATGGTGTTGCCATAACACAAGTGTTGCTCATAATTGACAGCTGTTCGAGGTCGTGTAGAGCTGACAGGTATGATACCTGTAGAACAATTGGGTAAAAAACAATAACAAAAACAGTCAATGATAGTGTGCATTTAAGTAACGCAGCAGTAATCAAGTACAAAAAACAATAATTACTTCATTGAGGTCCCATATCTCATTTTCAGCCAGTGAAAGGATGGACAAGTGGGCAGGCAGGTGGGCAGGAACAGTCCGAAGAGTTGTAATGCTGTTTCCATGGAGTAAAAGTGCCTGCAATATCAACAGAAAAACAAAACACAGACTTACAGAAGAAGCCTTGTAATAGATACTCCTCACTACAGCCCTGAAATACACTTACAACCCCTGGCAAAAATTATGGAATCACCGGCCTCGGAGGATGTTCATTCAATTGTTTAATTTTGTAGAAAAAAAGCAGATCACAGACATGACACAAAACTAAAGTCATTTCAAATGGCAACTTTCTGGGTTTAAGAAACACTATAAGAAATCAGGAAAAAAAATTGTGGCAGTCAGTAACGGTTACTTTTTTACACCAAGCAGAGGGAAAAAAAATATGGACTCACTCAATTCCGAGGAATAAATTATGGAATCATGAAAAACAAAAGAACGCTCCAACACATCACTAGTATTTTGTTGCACCACCTCTGGCTTTTATAACAGCTTGCAGTCTCTGAGGCATGGACTTAATGAGTGACAAACAGTACTCTTCATCAATCTGGCTCCAACTTTCTCTGATTGCTGTTGCCAGATCAGCTTTGCAGGTTGGAGCCTTGTCATGGACCATTTTCTTCAACTTCCACCAAAGATTTTCAATTGGATTAACATCCGGACTATTTGCAGGCCATGACATTGACCCTATGTGTCTTTTTGCAAGGAATGTTTTCACAGTTTTTGCTCTATGGCAAGATGCATTATCATCTTGAAAAATGATTTCATCATCCCCAAACATCCTTTCAATTGATGGGATAAGAAAAGTCTCCAAAATATCAACGTAAACTTGTGCATTTATTGATGATGTAATGACAGCCATCTCTCCAGTGCCTTTACCTGACATGCAGCCCCATATCATCAATGACTGTGGAAATTTACATGTTCTCTTCAGGCAGTCATCTTTATAAATCTCATTGGAACGGCACCAAACAAACGTTCCAGCATCATCACCTTGCCCAATGCAGATTCGAGATTCATCACTGAATATGACTTTCATCCAGTCATCCACAGTCCACGATTGCTTTTCCTTAGCCCACTGTAACCTTGTTTTTTTATGTTTAGGTATTAATGATGGCTTTCGTTTAGCTTTTCTGTATGTAAATCCCATTTCCTTTAGGCGGTTTCTTACAGTTCGGTCACAGACGTTGACTCCAGTTTCCTCCCATTCGTTCCTCATTTGTTTTGTTGTGCATTTTCGATTTTTGAGACATATTGCTTTAAGTTTTGTGTCTTGACGCTTTGATGTCTTCCTTGGTCTACCAGTATGTTTGCCTTTAACAACCTTCCCATGTTGTTTGTATTTGGTCCAGAGTTTAGACACAGCTGACTGTGAACAACCAACATCTTTTGCAACATTGCGTGATGATTTACCCTCTTTTAAGAGTTTGATAATCCTCTCATTTGTTTCAATTGACATCTCTCATGTTGGAGCCATGATTCATGTCAGTCCACTTGGTGCAACAGCTCTCCAAGGTGTGATCACTCCTTTTTAGATGCAGACTAACGAGCAGATCTGATTTGATGCAGGTGTTAGTTTTGGGGATGAAAATTTACAGGGTGATTGCATAATTTATTCCTCAGAATTGAGTGAGTCCATATTTTTTTCCTGCTGCTTGGTCTAAAAAAGTAACCGTTACTGACTGCCACAATTTTTTTTCTTGATTTCTTATAGTGTTTCTTAAAGCCAGAAAGTTGCCATTTGAAATGACTTTAGTTTTGTGTCATGTCTGTGATCTGCTTTTTTTCTACAAAATTAAACAACTGAATGAACATCCTCCGAGGCCGGTGATTCCATAATTTTTGCCAGGGATTGTACACTCATGCACAACTTATCAAAAAAAAAAAAAAAAAAAAACATCAACTCACCTTTAAGGCCACAAGTTTAGTCAGGTCACCAAGATTAGAAATGTTATTATCAGACAAGTCCAGATGTTGAAGGGAAACACAGTTGTTAAGTTGTTCTATAACCTGAGTAAAACAAGGGGCAGTCAGTCAAACCTGTCTTAAATTAAAAAGGGTGAAAGTACAAAACAAGTGATTTGTGCAATAACATTTCTGAGTCACATCCTATCGAAGCCCTGTTCTCCATCCTATCAAAAGCTATGTACTTCTCACCTTAATATTGTTACCAGACAGGTTGAGCCACTCAAGTTTTGACAGATCTCTTAGCCCCTCAATGTAGCCAATGCTGTTGTTGGGAAGATTAAGAACTCTCAACTCTGTTAGTCGACACACACCCATCATTCGAACAAGACGGTTGCCAGCAACAGATAACTAAAGAAAGAGAGGGGAGAAAAAAGAATACCAGTTGCTGCTAACAGACAGCAAATCATAAAAATGTATTTACAACTTAAAACATACCTGTACGCTGGGGCCTTAACATTTCATCAAGTTACACGGTTATGACTGAGTTAGACCTTTCAAGTTCACAGGTCACGTGGCAATTACAAAGGTGATATGACTCCATATTTGTACTTAGTCTTTGTAGCAAAAAGATTATGTTGACCCACCTGAAACAACCGTTCTAAATATCCTGTAGACATAGGCACTGGGACAGAAATTTGACTTTGATGACTTTTATCCAGTTTTTTCCAAATCAAATCACTTTGTCTGTGGTTGGTCCTCATTCATTCCACCAAGTCTGGGTAATCACACCAAAACCAATACGCCTACATTTACTACTGTAGGATTGAACACCCTACCTGCTGGAGACCTGGGCTTCTTTCCAAATGGTCTAATTTCATGATGTGGTTGCGATCCAGAATGAGAGTGTGCGTATTGTCAGAACAAACTAAACTGGGTTCCAGCTTTTGCATTCCCCGGGCTGAGAGATCCATGACAGGTCCTTGAAAAACAGAAAATAAAACAGATAAATAATAACAAATCAAATGACAAATCTGGACTAAATAAAGATTAGAAAACCATAAATGTCACTTTGCACATTACAGTCCAGATGTAAAGCTGCAAAGAGACCCAACGGCCAGTTAACAAAGAAAGCAGTATGATGATGATTATTATTAATAATAATTCTGATTACATATTTCACAGGAGTTGATCTACTTATGAGTGATCAATCACATTTAACCATCCACCAACAGCAGTAAATTTGAACATTGAGTTAACAGCTAAATCAGGCTAATTAATTTGCTCAAAAAGTGGGTTGTCCCAGCTCTTAGTCTGCAACTTTTGACCTAGATGATTATCTAGGTCAAAAGTTGCAGACTATTATCAGATGCAGGTAGAACAGCGAAATATGTTATGCAGAGTGCTGTGGACCCCAAAATTCATAACCTCTGACCCAGCAGTAGTATGACAGTGTGTTTGGAAATGGTCACATTCTCATATTACTGTAACATGTTTGCAGATTTCTACTGTACCCCCCCCCCCCAAAAAAAAATAACAATAATAATAAAAAAATACAACAACAACTATCTACAAAAACCACCCATATCTACTTCAATAAACATACCTCAGTTCAGGGGGTTAAAATAAACAGCCTGGTCTGGGTGACACATTTTCATGGTAGAGTGGAACATACAAAGACTTTAAAACACACAAACTAGGCTTAAGTCTCCAATATAGCATCAAACAAACAGTTTGATGCCAATTTTAACTTTTTTAAGAAAATACTCCTCTGACATAAAGCTTGATAATTGGTGATGAAACAGATAAAAACTGGTTGCACCATGAGCTGTTCGTCCAATCACAGCCACAGAAGCTTATAACTACATATCGTTATTATGGGTGTCTTGGTGGTTTCCTTCACTAGTCTTCTTCTTGCACAGCCACTCAGTTTTTGAGAGACAGATTTACCCCTCTGCATCATACTGTTTTTATTTCTTAATGATTGATGTCCAAAACATATTCACTGACTTGGAAAGGTTCATGTACACATCCCCCTGACTTGTTTAAATAAAAGTGGCTCTAAAAGTAACAATTTGCATTAAGAATGATCCCTGTATTTAGTTTATCCAATTATTTATGGTCTATAAAAATGGAGGAAATGCTGTCATTCCTGTATGGTTAATATGATATTTTGTTAAACCCCAGCTTAAACTAATGCTGAAGGTCTACACTACAAGCACATCTTGATTGTTTCATTTCAATTCCATGCCAAAAGATATGCTCTGTTTAAAGTGACTTTTTTGAATTGAATTTGACTGAATTCATTACTGTATGTCAGTGCATAAAATGGATACAAGAGCATGAAAATAAAAGAATAAACACAATAAACTGCAAGGACTTATTCCCATTGTGGTCCTTGAGAATGGGAATACACAATCAAGACCTGAGCACAAAATGGAATAAACACTGACAAACTAACATTAACAATAAAAAGTAAGTCCCTTCGGCTGCTCCCTTGTTTTTACTCTGAGTCACCATAGCAGATCCGAAAAGGGTCTGCATGTTGATTTGGAAGAAGTTTTACACCGGATGCCCTCCACATTACAAGGAGAAATGTGGCAGGAGTGGGGCTTGAACCAGGAACCTTCCGCACCGAAACCAAGCAAGCTAACCACTTGTCCATCACCCCTGCCTGACATGAACAATAATAAGAGTTAAAAAAAAATTAAGAGATACTAAAAATGTAAAACAATAATGTAAAACAATTTTAAAAACTCAAGTTAATACTCAAGAAGAGGGCTATAGCCATTGTAAACAAATTCACTGTTTTAGTATGGGTATTTCCACCGATGTAAATAATGTGCCATTTTTTTAAATACATGAAATTGGGTTTATATGTATCCATTTTATTTTTGTATCTTTTATGTTTGATTTATTTGTCTTTTTGGTAACATGCACTGATTACCTATGTTGGGTGTAAATTAGAATAAAGTTTCTTCCAATTCCATTGTGGCGGTGTTCAAAAGCAAAATTAGTCCCTGTCCATTTACTTCTAGGCCTGACTGCTGAATTTCAACGGGACGTTCTGCACATCTGACACGGAGACACAGACGATAACAGCTAGCTAACACAACCACTAGCTCAAGAACGTTAGCTACAGATAAAATTTAAGAAAATCACTCATAAACAAATGTACATCAGCGCGGTTTGACAGCGGGAAACTCACCAGCCTTACAGTCAAACTGTAAATCGGACACCCCCATACTTTCGTTTTTATAACTACTACTGTGCCAGCCTTGATAACGACAAGTTGATGTGTTGTGTACTGACGTTACGCCTGACAACGACGCTCCAAAGCTTGTGTCGAACTCGCAATGTGCCGAGATGTGGTTCACTTGTTTGATACTTATCCTAATTTATCTTCAGTCCCTTTTCACTTCTTTCATTGCACTACACCTACTTCACTACATGTACTTCTCCAATAGATGTTGTCTGTAGGCTCTTCAAGTTGTGAACCCATTTGAGATATAAAAATGTAACAAAAATAAAATAAAAATAAAAAATAGTGCAAAACTTCAGAATCCTATCACGACTTCCCTGTTTTAGCAAGGACCGCGCTTTTCCATAACTAGGGAAATGTAGTTCAAAGTGGTTGTTTCGCTCATTCCAGGCTGGCATTTTTGAGGTTTAAAAAACTACAAATTCACAGCGCGCAAAATAATCAAATGGGATGTAGTTCACTATTATAGACAAAACGTTAATCTATGCCAAAAATAATTCATTCTGTGAAAATAAATTTAACAAGAAGTACTGCTTGTTTAGAGTAAACTTTAGCATTTTTTTTATTTTAACAATGTTTTTTTAAAAGAAGTCACGCAACTTAAAACTGTATCAACGGACATACAGACAAATGAACAGAATTAAAAATATTTTTTCAAACAACTGTAGCTGATATGTAGAGAATGATAAATGCTATGGGAAGCTGTGTTTTTAATTTAAAAAAATCAATGTACTGCTAAAAGGGGCTGATTTCTTTATTTTCTTTTAAATATTTTATTCTTACTTTTATTGGTAATATCATAACTGCAATTTAAATACCAAGACAACCACTGATTAATATTTGCTTATCAATTAATTCATTAATACATTTTAAGAATGATGCACGGTTCAATGTTGTTTTTAATTTGAACTTTTTTATTGACGGATTCATATTTGATTTGTAAATATCTGTTATAATTCCACTTTTTATTGCCCAGTAAAATGTCAAATAATTAATTACTTTGTAATGTAGTCTATTTAAAAAATAAATTAACAAATATATGCATGCCTATTTTATTGTACAATTATTATTTAAATACATTATCACTATTTCCGTGACATTTGTGGTCTGCGTGTTCGTAAAAATTATTTGATTTTGATGAATTTAGTTCCGGGGGCTTCTAGTTCATTTCCGCTTACGTCAACTTTCTTTTCTGTTTGGTCCTCCCTCGTAGCCATCATGAAGTGAGTCTACCGAATAAAATCAAACGCCATCACACTATTTTAACAAGCAGTCTGACGTGATTATCGCCTTTATGTGTGGTAGTTTCGCCATTGCTGTTGGTGATGGTTTGTATTTGTCGTTTTCAGGGTGGAACTGTGTAGTTTCAGCGGGTATAAAATATACCCCGGGCATGGCCGCCGATACGCCAGGATAGACGGAAAGGTAAAAAACAAACAACATTATAGTTTAACGTCAGTATTTTTCTATGTAATGTACGGCTGCGTCAGTATCTTTATAGTGCAGTAGAAATATAGAAGTTTGTACTAGTGTTTTGTAGTGAGCATACAATCTCATGGAATCGTGTTAGCGAGCCAACTGCTAGCTGCATTAAAATGAGAGAAATTCCCAATTCTGTTCTTTTGTTTTTGATAAGTGTTGTTGCACGCAATATTGTAAATAAGCTTGAATTTCACATGGTTTAGTAATGGGTTTTTAAAACTCCATGATACGTCACTGCAGCGTTTGTTGACGTCACCACCAGAGGGGTTATGCTAATCAGCTACATTTGAATGAATGCCTTTTATTGTCACTTATACAAATGTACAGTGAGATTACACATCACTGTTTTTATGCAAAATATTTTCCAAGAGTGTTTGACCAGTAATACTCATATCCATTCCTTAGAGTATGATTCTATAATTATTGACGGAAGTGGCTATTTGCACGGCCGCTGTGTCCATAACTCTCATTTGGCTATTCGCACGGCAAGACTCTGGTGGTAAAACTTGGAACTACTTGTATAAACAAACATACTGCATTAAATGAGAGTTATGGACACGGCCGCCATGCGAATAGCCACGGCCATTATTGACAGAAAGGTACAGTGATGAACACTGAAATTTTATTGTTTTAGTTTAATTAGGGATTCACCAGCACTCAGTGTTGTTAATGGGGATTTACAGTTCATCAGACTTTCCGGACTCTCTTGTTATAATTCTTGGTGATTTTAACAAAGGGAATCTGTTAGGAATTACCAAAATACAGTTTGTTAAATGCCCGACCAGAGAAGGGAGCACGTTAGATCATTGTTACACGACAGTGAGCGGTGCCTACCGCGCGGTGGCCCGTGCAGCTTTGGGACTCTCAGATCACGTGATGGTCCACTTGATCCCCACGTACAGACAGAGACTTAAACTCTCTAAACCTGTTGTGAGGATGTCTAAAGTGTGGAGCAGTGAAGCTGTAGAGGAGCTATGCGCGTGCTTGGCCACCACGGATTGGGATATGTTTGAGGCTTCAACAGACAGTCTAGATGACTACACGGACACTGTGACGTCATATATTCATTTCTGTGAAGACAGCATCATCCCACAGCGTACCAGGATGAGATATAACAATGACAAGCCCTGGTTCACACCTAAACTCCAGCAGCTCTGTCAGCAGAAAGAGGTGGCTTTCAGAGAAGGAGACAGAGACAGCTATAGAAGTGAAAAGTACAGATTTAGCAAGGAGGTGGCAAAGGCTAAATCCATGTACAGCTCACATCTGCAGCAAAGGTTCTCTGCCAACGACTCGGCCTCTGTGTGGAGGGGGTTGAAAGAGATCACCAACTACAAGCCCAAAGCACCTCGTTCTGTTGATGACCTGAAGCTGGCCAACGACCTGAATGTCTTCTATTCACGCTTTGAAGACAAGGACTCACACCTCCCCACCCCCCACACAACTGGATACTCAAACACTCTGGACCTCCCCCTCTCACTGCTGCCCTCCCCACTCCCCCTGTTGCCCTCTCGGTCCAAGAGGAGGACGTGAGGAGACATTTCAAAAGGCTGAATCCAGACTGTGTCTCTCCTGCCACCCTGAGACACTGCGCTGATGAGCTGGCCCCAGTCTTCACGGGGATCTTCAACACCTCCCTGGAGTCATGCCATGTTCCAGTCTGTTTCAAGTCCTCAATCATAGTTCCAGTCCCCAAGAAACCACGCGTCACTGGACTTAATGACTACCGTCCTGTGGCTCTCACGTCTGTAGTCATGAAGACCTTCGAACGCCTGGTTTTATCCCACCTGAAGTCCATCACCGACCCCCTCCTGGACCCCCTGCAGTTTGCCTACAGAGCCAACAGGTCTGTAGATGATGCCATAAACCTGGACCTGCACTCCATCCTCCAGCACCTGGACTCCCCAGGAACCTACGCTAGGATCCTGTTTGTGGACTTCAGCTCTGCATTCAACACCATCCTTCCAGCTTTGCTCCAGGACAAGCTTTCTCTGTTCCACGTGCCCAACTCCACTTGCAGGTGGATCACAGACTTCCTGACGGACCGGAGTCACCGTGTGAGGCTGGGAAAAAATGTCTCGAACACTCGGGCTCTCAGCACAGGATCTCCACAGGGCTGTGTCCTTTCCCCTCTGCTCTTCTCCCTCTACACTAACTGCTGAGTTGTGTTGGTTAACATGTCGTATTTAACTCTTATCATAATATTGTCTGCTGTAATGTTGCAGTTGCAGCAAACAAAACTACACATTTATCACTTGACTTACAGTTGAGTTATGGATCCTCTCCTGTTAGCATGAAAGTGATTTTTATTTTTATTTTTTTTAAATTACTTCAGGCTTGGACAGTTGATAATTTATCCTGTGAGCTTGCGGAATCAGCATTTTGATTTCTTGAGATAAGATTAATCCATCAACTACAGATGATTAAATCCTTATCTATGGCTTGATGGAAAAACCCACTTGATATTATTTTGTGTTTTAGGTTTTGTAGAATTTGCTTTTCAAGGATATTGATGTACCATATTTTCCGGACTATAAGTCGCACCGGAGTATACGTCGCACCAGCCACTTTATCCATTATAAAGAAAACTAAACCATAAATAAGTCGCACCGGAGTATAAGTCGCACCAGCCACTTTATCCATTATAAAGAAAAATAAACCATAAATAAGGTCCACTGGACTATAAGTCCCATGGACATACAGGTATGTTAACATGAAAAGTTCAGATGATAATATTGTGACGGCTACCATTTTCGGATGCATATTTCACCAGTCGCAACTTGTAATCTACAGAGTATGATTTTCTTTTTGGTGGCATTTTTTCGGGCCTTCTCCGTTGTCTTGTTATGTTATCAGTAACATTAACATTTTTATTTTTCTATGGTAGTCAGAAGTCGCAGGAACAGTCACACAAGCCTCGAGTGCCCTCTCGTGAGCTGCATTTTACTTACAGATATGTTTGTATTTTGCGGACCACATTGCGAGCCGAACCATGCAGCGCCTACCTGCGCAGCTCATGACCGCCCAGCGGTGTCGATCCAGCTCCTTCCAAGTGGAGACGCTAATCCTCCGCCGTCGCTCAGTGCTCCCATGCAGCTCTCAGCGTCAACTCTGCTCACACTGATATCCAAGGGTTGAAGCTGTTTTGTTAGCCGTCCCGGAATAAACACCATGTTCGTCTGCTTCAAACGCTTTTCACAATCATCGACGCCAGCTCCTTCCAAGTGCACACGCTAATCCTCCGCCGTCGCTCACCCAATGCTCCCACGCAGCTCTCAGCGTCAACTTAAACACTCTGCTCACATTGATATCCAAGGGTTGAAGCTGTTTTGTTCGCCAAGCCGGAATAACAGCAAGCACCGTGTTCGTCAGCTTCACACGCTGTGGGTGAGGTGAGGAATACGCATCCAAAGTTCTGTTCTCTGATTGGTTATCGCGACCAGCGTGAACTATAGGATGGCCGTCATACTACAGTGCCCATGATGCATTGCATTTCCTTTTCCGGTGGCCATTTTAAAACATAGATCGACTCTGTCACGTAAAATTGTTTTGTTACAGTAAATTAATTGAGATCCTACCGGTATATTTTTCATTTATAAGTCGCACCGGAGTATAGGTCGCACCCCCGGCCAAAACATGTAAAAAAGTGCGACTTATAGTCCGGAAAATACGGTATATTTGAAACCTGATGTTGCTAAATTAACCCAAAACAGTATACAGATCTTCTGTAGTTTTTAGCACTGGAATCAGCAGATGTTTATTGGGAGACAACTACTCAGTTCAACCTGCTTTCGACTTTTGATAGGTGTTCCAGTTTTTGAATGGCAGGTGTGAGTCTGCCTTCCTGGCAAAGAGGAATCCCAGACAGATCAACTGGACTGTGCTGTACAGACGCAAGCACAAGAAGGGCCAGTCTGTAAGTAACTGTGTGTGTGTGTGTGTGTGTGTTGCTTCACATGAATGAGAGGATTCATAACTGAACAATGAAGAGTGAGTTTATCTTAAGATGGAATATAATAATTGGCACAGGAGTTGCATTAGATCTGACTTTATTCATCTTCTGTTGTTGGATGACTTTCAGAACAACTTCACTCTAAATTTCCACCAGAAATTCTGCCATTATCATGCTTTCCTTTTGCTGTCAGAAAACACATGAACTGTGGCATTCTAGGTGCAGGGACGGTGCCAGCCAAATCCACATAAACTGAACCCCAAATATGACAGTTCATGCATCCAGGATTAGCCCTATGATCGGCTGGTGTGTTGTCCAGGGTGTACCCGGCCTCTTGCCCAGTGACTGCTGGGATAGGCTCCAGCTCCCTGTGAGCTTTTAATATGAATAAGTGCAAATAGAAAATAAATGGAGTTGGTATGAGAACAGTTACAGTGTAGTATTGTATCTCTTTAGTCATTGTCCTTGTAGTGTGCTGTTAATGTGATTAAATGGGCGGTTGTCATTTTTAAGTAGTAAACTTATTTTTGGGCTCGCAGACCAATGTTAGTGCATCTGTAAACATTGATTTGCCACAGGTGGTGGGGATGGTGGTTCAGACTCATTAGAGCACGTGTTTGGTTGCAGGTTGAGGGAGTGCACAGTGTCAGTCTGTGTTATGTGTTGTTGCTGGACTGTGTTTTACAGGCTGTGTAACAGCGCTCACTCCAAGCCTGTAGCCACAGAGCAGCTGGAGATCATAGTACTGGCTCTTGATGTCTTTATTGACTTCTCTCCATTGGTCAGCCTCCAAACTCTCCTACATGATGCAACTCCAATGCCTATAGCTGTGGTTTATTTTTGTCTGTATAATGGTGTTTTCAAACATGAAAGTCCCGAACAAGGGCTGAACCAAAGTTCGTGTTTGTATATGTTTGGTCTGGTTAGTTTCAGGGATGAAAGTTCTCAGTCGCTACAACGGATTTCCATCAATTGGCCTGCCAAAAGGCAGGTTTTGTGCTGAAGCCGCCCTGATGAAAAATCAAGGCTGGATGCAAGATGTAAAATTTACTGTGTTCAAAATGTTCAAAAATCAATTTTTAGAATGTTTTTGTTCTGATTGAACAGAAAAGGTTGCAGATTTTTTCATTGTAATGATGCTGCTTTTAAGGTATTTTTACCGGCACGGTACAATGGGGCTTTCCATCAAAAGTGACATATTCTCAAGTTTTACTGCCTGCTGCAACGACACACAAAACAACACAAGGCAAAAAGGAAGACAGCAGTGAGAAGTCATCTGGTTTTATTTGGGTAAATTAATTAAAATGTCTACTGCTACTAGGTGGCAACAACTTGTCTCAACTCCTTGTAATTTGTCTAAAGGTCTGAACCATCAAAAAAAAAAAAAAGTTTTCACACTGCAAACGCATTGGACAATGGTTGAGTTTGTTCTGTAGAGAGACCACCTCTTTTAGTGGTACAGCTTAGCTAAAATTTACATAACAGTTGTTCAGTTTGTGATAAAAGCATAGAATTTGGCACACATATTCCAAATTAACTCGTTTATTTTCAGATATGGAGCCATCCTGGAGCTGACCTCTAATGAGTTACAGGGGTCAATAAAGAATTACACAGGGGTCAAAATTTAAAAATGCTCCAATTATGTTGAAAACTGTGCCACATCATTTGTCTGATCATAAAGATTCCAAAAGGGTATAGTTTGGACTATCTATGACTGAATATTATGGGGTAAAAACAGCAAAAATGGCGACAAAAGTCAGATTCAGTTTGTACAGGGGTCTAAAGTTAAAGTTGCTGCAATTTTGGTTTAAAAAAAGTGATGCAAATTATTGGTTGAGTTAATAGCATTTTAAAAAGGAATAGTTTGCACCATCTGTCAGGCTTTATCATGTTACGGGTAACTTATGTTACATGTCATAGAATCTATGGATGTCATCCTTATTTGACCTTTACTTTGGAGACCAAACATTCAACATAGTCAAAACTATTCCATTTATTAATCCTATTTGTTAAACCAGTTTGCATCACTTTTTTACCAAAATTGAAATAACTTTAACTTTTCACCCCTGTACAAACTGAAAGAACTTTGTCACCATTTTTGGTGTTTTTACCCCATAACTTCAGAACATTCAGTAATAGATAGTCCAAACTATACCTTTTTGTTATCCTTATGAGCACATATAGTGTGGTATAGTTTTCAACATGATTGGAACATTTTTAAATTTTGACCTCTGTGTAATTCTTTATTCACTCCTGTAGCTCTTTAGAGGCTAGGTCCAGGATGGCTCCAATATCTGAAAATAAACATTAGCTAATTTAGAATGTGTGCCAAATTTCATGCTTTTATCACAAATTGAACAATTGTTTTGGTTATCTGCTGCACAATTTTGGTGGTCTGAAATTTTTGTCCTGTTTGGGTTTTACCATGGTGTAGACCAACTTTCATGCCAGCTATTTTGGTTCGAACCAAAGTGAAAAGTCCTTTCATAGTAATGGCATTCAAACACCCTAAAGTAGTGTTTTGTTGTTTTTTTTCTGTATATCTTTGTTCTTCTTTCACATAGCAGGGTTCTAGCTAGCGCAAACTTGCGTTACGGCCCGTTACGCTATAATTTTGGACCATTACGCTTATTTTCAGTACACCATCTGTAATCAACCGTTTCTGCAGCGCGACTCGTTTGAAGCGTGAATCGAAGCAATGCTTCGATTCAATGGCTCGTGGCTCTTTGATTTGCTGCTTTTCAGAAATGGTAAGTCCGCTTCTTAACCTCTCTGAAAGCCATTAAAATATCATGAGTCACTTTGGTGTGGATTAAAGTCACTAAATGGGACTCTTGTCTTGTTGCAGTCAACAAACGAATATCGTCCTCCGTTCTGTTGTCACAGCTTTAAATGCTGCGCGGCTCTGTGCTGAGACAGAGTCCACTCGGAATTAATAACTTCAAAACGAATCGCCGCTTTAAATAAAATGACACCTCTTACAAATGTTGCAACACAGACAATAAACTACAATCGACTAAAATGTTTTTCCTCCCAAAATGAGACGTCCGGCATTCTTTATAAACCTGATCTGCAGCAGAGCTGCAAGAGCTCAGCTCATAGGTATGGAAAGACATTCATGCCAATAATAATGTCTGAAAAGAAATGGTTTTTGACAAAAACTAACATTTTATTTCTGTTTATGTCCAGAGTTTGGGGATCCAGTAACCAATTTCATATTTATTTACTTTAAGAGTCAATAAAATGTTGTTCAATTTCAATTTAATCGGCTTATAAAGCGCCAAATTACAACTAAAACTGTCTCAAGGTGCCTCACACAGAACAGTTCAACATAAAAAAAATTTAAATAAATAAATAAAAATTCAAATACCTAATTAAAAACAGAAGTAAATGAATAAATCATAACAAAATAAAAACTACTCATGAGAAAGAGAATAAAAATAGCTTAAGTCTTGACTTAAAAAATGTCCACGGACTCCGACTGCCTCACTGAGGGCCATGTACTGACTAACCCAGAATGAGATTGCCCACTCAACAAACTTCCCCAGCCTTCTGGACATGAAGGGACTTGGGCTGTCGTACCTGGCTTTTCCCCTTGGGGTACCCCTTAGAATGGCCAATTTTTAGCTTGAATTTTCAGACACTCAGACCCCCCCCCCCCCCCCTTCCCCCCCGTCGCTTCGCTACCTTGACATTACCACTGCGCTAAAATTTTATCCTAGCTAGAACCCTGCATAGTAATCCAACAACCTTTAGCTGGTGTCCAGTTTGTGTGCAGTTGAGCTCTTAAAATTTATTCTGTGCTTAAACTATCTAAGGAACTAGCTTAAATGGTGATTGGCTTTACACACATTTTTCCCAAACTGGTACCATTCCAGGTGTGTGTGTGTGTGTGTGTGTGTGTGTGTGTGTGTGTGTGTTACACAGGTTAGTTTTAGCTCATGTAATAGTATTTCTGTACACTTGATTTTGACAACTCAGTTTGTCGTAGAGTACTTCAGTCTGTCCAGGTAAACATGGGGTGTCTTCATACTGTCTTCTGACAGGAAGAGGTGACAAAGAAGCGTACACGCCGAGCTGTGAAGTTTCAGAGGGCTATCACCGGAGCCTCCCTGGCAGAGATCATGGCCAAGAGGAACCAGAAGCCTGAAGTTCGCAAGGCTCAGAGGGAGCAGGCAATCAGGTGAGTGAAAACTTTGTTCTTAAATATTGTAGATATTATCCTATGAGACAAAACATGTTAATTATGATGAACACCATCTGTATAACAATTAGAGGTGAAATCTACATGAAGCCACATATGGTCAGATCTGACTTGAGAGCAGCTGAAAGTCAGAATGATCTGGGCACAAATCTAGAGGCAGGAAATGAGGCTGTTTCAGGATCTGAAACACCAAACATTAACTCATGATGTTGTAGTGAATGTAATTAGTGGCTGTTGAATATGTTTTCTGTGGCCAATGTATTTATTTGCCCACTCATTTTTGTAGCATTGTGTAAAATTCATATTTTGCTGAGTTTCTGCTTAAAACTGACTTTAGAATGATTTAAGAAGTTTTACCTTTATCATCTGATAGGTAATAGTCCCATTAATCCATTTGATTGCTTTGGGTGAAGAGACTGTCTCAGATGTGCTGCTGTGATCTGAAATGAAGCATGCACAGATGCAAAAGGTGGACTGATTTTTCAGGGGTGGACCGTTCTGTGACACCAGAACTCTGCTGAACCCGACCTTTGACATAAGTCATGGGCCGTGAGACGGCGCGAGATTCACAACTGCGAAACAGCAAACTCACTGTTCATTCAGTTCAGTACTGACATTGGTCCAAAACAAACCTGTTGCCTATTTCCTGTTGCAGTACGTGGTGCTGCCACTGGGACATAACTGAAACAGGCTGCTGCTGTGTCACAGATTATGTGGAAAACTGACATTCCCTTCATGAGCCACAACCTTTCATGTTGTGACACAGTCCCTTGGACACATTTGTTAGTTTTTTGTTTTTGTTTTTTTGTTGCTGGTATACTGCTCCATATTATTTATACTCATGTGAGTGTAGTTTTACACAAAATTCTTGTATTCTACTGCATGATTCTTAGTTTGGTGTTGGCTACTAAATAATATCAATGTTACTGGAATACAGCAAATATAGATGTTTTGGTCACAGGTACTCTGCTGCAGTCTGCTTAAGTTATGTGCAAAGGAATCCCTGAAAATAGGCACAATGTGGCTATTAAACATTAACACAATATACCAAGTTTAACTTGACTGTTTTCACAGGGCTGCCAAGGAAGCAAAGAAGGCAAAACAGGCAGCTAAGAAACCTGCTGCCCCAAGTGCAAAGGTAAGATCTTGTTTGAATAGTTGACTGATATTGTTTGTCTCATAGCATATTCACAAATATCAAATCTGGCTGCTGCATTAGGCTGATGTGTAGTGACTGTGCAGTCTGGAAACCATAGTTAAGGTCTAATCCCTTTGCACATACTTAAAGCATGTCTGCCCGGTGCTAATTTCAGTACCATTGTTCATTTCACTCAAAAGTATGACTATAAGCCCTGCAGCTGCCCTGTCATTTAATCCTGGAGCTCTGGTTTTGTCTGTTTGTGCACTCTTCTTCAGATCATCACAGTTCAGTTGTCTGTTACTAAAATCTTTGTACATTGAGAAATGCTGGTTAGAAAAGTACAATTGTCCTCTGTTCTGTTATGCCTGGTTCATGTGACAGGATTTAAAAATTATCTAAGTTTCCAAAACCTAAGAGACCACACACGTAGAGATAAAAAAATATATATATCATAGATCTGACAGGTTTGGTCATACAGTGTGTTGTGTTCAGTCACACACCAAAAACACACCACACACAGATTTCACAGACAGGAAGTCTCGCAAAATCTTTCGAGATTAAACGTGACTTCAGAGTAAACAGACGGAGATAGTTTGTGGACTATTTAAAATAGGGGGGGGAAACAGTTCAAAAAGAAAAGGTGTTCTTTAAAGGAGTGGAGACAGCGTGACCACCAGACATTCTGGTAAGTCAGCAGGCTGCGTACTTGTTTGTGTTCGGGGGACACCATACGCACTGCGATATCAGGCCAAGCCAATCCAACGTGTGGAATATCCCTGACTTGCGATTGGAGTGCTCCTAATGTCCTTCCGAGCAGATCAGAGCGCTCTTAACACACCACACACGGCAGGAATATCTGATACGATTATCTTGAGCATCATAACGACTGTCGGGGTGTCCTTAAGATTGTTGGAAGGGGAAGATCGAGTCCGATATCGGCCTAATTATCTTGCCGTGTGAACCAGGCTTTAGCAGCACCATTTTGGTTCTTTAAGGAGGCACTGAACAAAAGCAAGACCAATGTCACTGGTTAAAGAATGATTTCGGTGCAGCATACAGTTATCAGCTGTCTAACTGGAAAGGACAAGAGCAGCCAAGTTTTCAGCCAGTTGTTGCACACCACTATCACAGTCCACAGCAAAACTATTTCATGAGTAAAATGCATGTCAAAAGGGCTTCATGTAAAAAAACAAAGAAATCCATTTTTCATGTGAAACTCTGCTGCAGATCGAGCTGTTAGTGTTTTTCTGCTCCTTTTTCTCAGTATTATAAACTGTTCTGATGCACAGCAGGTTTATGTAATCATATGTCCCTTCCAGGCCTCTGCCAAGTCTGCACAGAAACCCAAGATTGCAAAGCCCATGAAGATCAGCGCACCTCGTGTAGGTGGAAAACGCTAAAATTGACCAGTTATGGTTGTGAATAAAATTGTTTAAATTGTATGGTTGTTAATTGTGATTCATTTATCATAAATATGTGCAACATTTTCTATGACGATTTCCAAACTGTTTTTTATGAATATTCGGAAAAGGTAAAATGCTTTGCCCAGTGATTTTTGCAAATGTAAGCTCAGAATGGTGTGAATGTATCAGTTTGGGCAGGAACAGGAACTACCCTGCCCATCTGTTTGACATGTAACTAAAAGTCAGCTAGATGTTGAAGGATTTATTTGTATTACACCTCACATACCAATTCATTAAACATAATTATTGCTATAACAGCTGAGGAAATCCAACCACAGGGTAAAAATTAGTTCTATACTTACACAATTATAAAATGCTTCCCTAATGGTATGATTAAAGAGCTTTGCAATGCAGTACCTATATTTACAATTCAGGTCTTATTCAAAATCTGCACAAGTTTAGGTTTGACAGTCAAGAACTCGAGTAAAAATGATACAAGTTAAAGCCATTAAACCAAACTACTCTTATAGCAATGTGCTGTGACAAATTTATAAATAATGAAAAGACAATCATGACATGTAAATTTAATTTGGAATCAATTCTTAAAACCACAAACACTAAGATTATTGCACAAGGTACTAACTGAACCAGAAAAGCAAATCTTTCCAGTTAGTGCACGACAAAGCACAAACTTTTTTAAAGAATGTACAAATATAGATTAACAATAAGTACTTGTGCATTGATGAACTTTGTGTTGACAGTTATTTTTAATACCCCGAGGAAGTTGTGAAATTGCACCTTTCCATCAGGGGGAAAATGGGCTTACTGTGGAGATTAATAGTCATGGCATGTTTAAGGAGACAACACAGGGTGTGAAAGATGAGAAGGGCTGCTTTGTTCCTAGTGTGAAGTCTCCCCGCTACATCCTCTACAGGGAAGAAGAGCTAAAAGCCGTCAGGGCTGTAAAGCTGCCTTCGCTTCTGCCGCCTTCTTCTGCTCATACCTGAGAACACAGCATTTGTTACAATTAAGATTTGCACAAACTACATCAAATTAATAACTGCAATTCATAAGTTTTACCCTCCATCTTGAAGTTTGGGAAAATTAACAGTAGTTAAAATAAAAGCTGAGTTTCTCAAGATTGAATCCACACCAAAGGATATTTGGCCAAACAGAATGTTACAAACTAAATGCACATGCTCAGTGGCATGTAAATCTCAAGCAACTAAAGCCCAGTTTATGCTACTACGTATCCGCAGAGCCCTCTGTGTTGTCGTGAAGCCCCTCAGCTTGATGTGCACCTCCCAAAAATTGCGATTGCACATCAAGACTATAGTGGTCCGCTAACTACATTATTTCATGAATCTCACTTTTCCAGTTTCACAATCAATGACTTTCATAGGATAGTAAAATAGTCTTGACAAAAAAACGTTGCACCCACCAACCCGGACTGAGAACTTCAAAAGGCTCGCAACTGCATCAAAACAATTGCATGGCCACAGAATTATGTCTCATAAAAAGGCCGTAAGCATGAAGTCCCACTTCCAGTATCGGCTTGGGGGGGGGGGGCAAAGCATTACTCCAAGATTATGACACTATAGTGTGAAGCCTGTATTAGCAACCAGAAAGATCTTATTGTTCCTGTTGTCACATCTGGGACACATTTAAAGGGACTTTGTCCATCCTCCTTTGAGCAAGTTATGGACATTTGCCGCAGTGTTATTATCCACACAGTAAGCCATGTCCTTGTAGAGCACACATCTGAGAACAGCTCAATTAACTCTTTGCACCCCAAGCCGTTCCACACAAGCAACTTCCAGAGTACTTATCACAAATATACCAAACAATGCAACAACGATCTATTAACAGTACAAATTTACTATTAGTTGTATTAAACACAGTGAAACTGTAATGTGGCGTTTTATCTGCCACTGTGCATTTATACCATTTGACCCACTTCATGCCAACTCAAAGTGTATTGTAAGAACAATGAGCAGAAGCTGCAGATTACAAACACACCTCCAGATCCTGTAGAGCTGCGAACCTCCTGCACAGCCAAGGAAGAAGTTGACAGCAAAGAGGTTCCAGTTCTTCGGGATGATGACTAATGAATATCTGGACCAGATGAGCCCTAATGGAAAAGGAAAACGGAACAAGTGACAGTCATTCACACTTCTGTTAAAACACACTGCAGCTCACAACACAGTAGACGTTAAAAAACAAAATCTGACATAAGATTTGTTTGAAGAAACAAATGTTGCGAAAACAGACATGTCAGACAACCTTTGCTACAGATTCCCCTCAGAACTTAACTGTGTAAATATACAAATCACTATTTATTAAGCACTTACTTCAAATGTCTAAATGTACTAGACATAATGAAACAAATATTAAATTTTTAAACAAACCCCTTACAGACCAATAAAGTAAATGAAATGTACTGTTCACCCAGAAAGTATTCACAGCACTTTTCCACATTTTATGTTACAGCCTCATTCCAAAATTGAGTAAATTTTTTATCCCCTCAAAATTTTACTCACAACACCCCATAATGACAACATGAAAAGTTGTGGTTTTTTTAAAAAATTCATTAAAAATAAAAAACTTAAGAAATCACATGTACTTAAGTATTCACACCTTTTGCTCAAGCAATTACAGCCTCAAGTCTTCTTGAATATGATGCCACAAGTAGTTCCATCAGCACAGCAAAATCACCAGTGTTAAATTAACACAGACAGTGTCTATACAGGTCCACACTGGGTCAGTGAGGAATATACAAACGCTGTCAGTGTTAATTTAAGACTGGTGATTTTACGGTGAGGTTGGATGGGGAGTGTTGGTGCACAGCCATTTTCAGATCTCTCCAGAGATGTGCAATAGGATTCAGGTCTGAGCTCTGGCTGGACCACTCAAGGGCATTCACAGAGTTGTCCTTAAGTCACTCCTTTAATATCTTGGCTGTGTGCTTAGGGTCATTGTCCTGCTGAACAATGAACCATCGCCTCAGTCTGAAATCAAGAGCGCTCTGGAGCAGGTTTTCATCCAGGATGAATCTTTACATTGCTGCATTCATCTTTCCCTCAACATCCCCACAGCATGATGCAATCAACTGAATTTACCCCAGGACACAATAATTAAGCTGTAGAAACACAGCAAGGATGATCAGTGAAAACAGGATGCACCTGAACTCAATTTTGAGTTTCATGCTAAAGGCTGTGAATACCATTGTGCATGATTTTTTTTTTAATTGCAAAAATAAACATAAAAAAACTCTCCCACATAGTCATTATGGGGTATTGTGTGTAGAATTTTGAGGGAAAATGAATTTAATCTATTTTGGAATAAGACTAACATAACGTGGAAAAAGTGAAGTGCTGTGAATACATCTGGTCGCACTGTATACGGTCCACAAGTATTTCAACAGTGAAACCTTGTACCCTGCCCTCTGCTGCAGCAGAGCTGAAATGAAGCAATCAAAACATGTTTCATGCAGACAGTCATCAACAAATAGTTAGTTGCTGTGTGTTAAGTCGGCCTGGAGTGGGCAGATGTGAGTAACTGTGCAAGGAGGACATGAGTGAGGGAAGCCATCAAGACAGCCAGGATGAGTTATAGAATTCTGTGGGTGCGACTGGAGAAACTACATGGTGCATCTTTTGTCTGATGAATCACCAGTTACACAAAGGAGTATTTTCTTAAAAAGTAAACATGAAATTGCATCATGAAAATCCTTCTCTAGTACCACTCCACCGTGAAGCTCTGACCAACAAGTTAAACTTGATCCAGGCAAGATGCTGGCAAGTGAGCAGCTGAAGCTAAAGTGTGACCAGTTTAGGATTAAATACGAGCTGAGCAGTACCTGTGGCTGTCAGCACTGCTGACTGGGAGGTACTGAGTTTCTCAGCAGGTCGAGTCATGTCAGCAAAACCAGCAATAACCAGACCCTGCAGACGAGGCACAGATTAGTTGAATACGACAAAGATCTTAAAATTTACTTGTGTTAGTAGTTAGTGTACCTCTCCCAAAGAACAAACACTACTTTTGTTTATGAGCAGGATTACTTGAAATGCAAGAGCATCGTAAGAATGCAAACCTCCACCACCAGACAGCATTCCCGAATAATATAGTTCCAATTTAATTTAATGTGAATCCTGGATAATTTTGGATGAAATTATTATATTTTCAGGGGATAAGTCGTGGTTTGTTTGTTTTTAAGTAGTTTGGGGGGTCCTGTGACTTATACTCTGGTTGCAATTTATCTAATTCTCATTAAAAAAAACAGACCAACATTTACATCACCTCATTAGCGGAGGAGACTGTGGAAATAGAGGAAGAACTCATGAAATCTGATGAATTATCTTTACAATTTTATATATATATACACACATTATTAGTATTAATAGTTATAATAACTATATAGGACTTTCCCCATGAAGTGAAGCACTAAACAAAAACTAATTACAAAAGAATTAGTGCTAATGTAGTGTACTTCAATACACTACAACAAAGTGCAAAAATATCAAATTAAAGAACTGATAACAGAAAAAGGTGCGACATACACTGTGGAAAATGAGGGTAATTTTATCTGTCTATTCCACAAAAATGAAGATAAGGCAAATTCAAACATTTTTATAGACGATATCTATAGAACGTGACACATTCTCACACTGGTGAAGAGATAAAAAGATAAATTTTTAGGAGGATCTGGTATAAAATGCAACCATTCTTCCTTTTGTACACTAAAAAAATTCTCATTAAAAACAGACCAACATTTACATCACCTCACTAGTGGAGGAGACTGTGGAAATAGAGGAAGAACTCATTAAATCTGATGAATTATCTGTACAATTATATATATATATTTAACATTAACATAACCACTAATAATAACAGACATGTTGGTTTATAAAAATAAATAAAAATGGAGGAAATACAAACATTTCCCTTGATTGATTTTTTTAAGCAACACAGTTTTGTTGGATACCAATACAGGTGTGGTTGTTAGTAGAAATATGCATGCTCGTCAGAGCTCACGTGCCCTTGTCTCAAGTATACTAGTGTAGTCAAAACGTTTAGCGTGAAACTCACTTACCCATTTAAACATCGGAGCCCAGAAGAAAACAGTTTTTGGACCTAAAGAATAAATAAAAGATTGTTAAATTATTCAATTTGGCACTTATTCCCTCATAATAGATCCTGTGTTACCTCAGCCCCCCCCAAATCCAGCCTGGCCAAACCTCCAGCCCTGCTTCTGTGTTTATGAGTGAAAACTTTTAAACACACCAGTAAACTTGGTGTCCTTTTCTAATATAGAATACTGACTGCTTTCTCATAAATATGAGCTTCTCTTAAACCAAAAACACAGAAATATTTAACTGAAAGCATAAAATTACGATTCAGTTTTAACAATGTGAGGGACTGTTTAAAGCTGCTGGAGTTTGTTACTCAACCTAAACCCCCACCACTGCTGCTGTAGGCTAAACAAAAGTGACTGTGTCACTGCAAATCATCTTCAAGGGAGGTGGCTTTTGTCACCGCCCCGTAATAAGTGAACATATCATGTAGGTGCCCTTGACGGCACTCATAACCTTGCATAGACATAAGAACAGCCAGCGGTGCCTGACTCTCTAATCTCAGGGTCCACTAGTTTGCACTTAACGAATGTCCAACGTTACAGCGCAGTTACATGAAAATGACCTTTAGACAAAGTAGCAATGTCAGTCACACAGAACTACCAAAATGTTGTTAAAATTAATGCTTAACTCAGTTGACCAATTCATCAAAAAGCAGAAAACTAACAATTTTGCAGATCATCTACAGCTGAAACAATTTTATTAACCAACCACTCCGTAAATAGAAAACTGACAACTAGTCCAATACCAAATATAGTCATTTAGGGAACAAAACTAACAATCATTCCCAAGCTCATACACATCACAATCTCCCAGTTTCTATCAAATTTAGCCAGTTCAAAGGTTAAAACCAGTTATACACATCTAATGCATGGTGGTAAACCAGCTTAGTGTGGTTTAAATGATTCTATTTGTCATAATGAAGCATGTAAAATGTGTTTAAATGAGCCTATTCCTGATGTACAACAAACTTGTTAAATAGAGTTTATTTCAGAACAGAAAAGGAGCAAATTCTCACATTTGACAAGATACAAGAAGTAAAAACTGTCTTGTAGACATGTGATTTATAAGATAGTTTGTTTTTTTCTGTCCAGTGAAAAATTGGTTTAACTCTCGTCCCCACAATAAAGTTTACACAATCTTGAATTGACGGCAAGGTTTCCAGTCACGTGACCCTTTTATATTCTTCAGACACATAAGAGGCCCACTAGTTATTTTCATTGGCGCATCTATAGGCTCAGTTCTGGAAACACTCTTATCCAGGTATGTATGGGTCCCACATCCAGCTTTTTGTGCAGTACAGGTGGCCGTTTACCTCACTCACAGATTCACATATACATATATATGATTCTCATAAAGAGACAGGCAACAAAATTAGTTGAGGAAACCTGCATAAACATGCAAAAAGGAATGGGGTGATAATGCCCTCATCCATATGGCACGAGTGACCACAGTCTGGTTTGATCAGTACGAAAATGACGTGAATAGTATGTTATAGCATTCCCAGTCACCAGATCTCAACCCAGTTGAGCATCTATGAGAGATTTTTGGGCTGACATGTTACAAAGTGCTTTCCAACATCATCAACACACAAAATAAGGGAACATCTTTGAGAAGAAAGATGTCCCATCCCTTGAGTAGGGGTTCAGAGATTTGTAGAATCAATGCCAAAGTGTGTCATATCTGTTCTGGTGGACAGCACCTCAGTAAGACACTTTGTTTTAACTTAACTTTGTCATCTGCTTGTACCTTATGGTAGGCTGACTGTATTAGCAGTTGATGTTAGCAGGTCTGTCAATCAATGCTAGAACAACTTTATGTATCTGCCAGAAGAATAAGGACTGTGTCGTTACATCAGGATTTTGTTTACACCACCATCTTTGGCAGTACAACTGGCACGGACGCACATGACATGTTACATCCAGTATCGGAATGTGGAACAAATAGGACATTTTTTGTGCTTCAGAATCTAGCCACCACTTCCAGAAGGACATCTGCACACTTCGGGATTCAGAATAAGGATATAACGTCTCAGCTCCCTATTAATCTTACAGATCACGTTCTCTTAAGTGGCTTCAGGTTAAGACAAACATCTGAAAATTTTAACAATTCTTTCTGAACTGTGATTCGCACTACCAGATGTCTTGCACAGTACCAGAATTCCATTATGGAATACATCCACTTGCAAATATTTCCTTTCCACCTTCCTGTGATGCGCAGAATAGGTGGAGTTGCTCATTTGATCTGTGTTCCAGGTCTTTTGAGGAGCAATTAAATGACAAATCTGGATTGCCCAGTTGCTGACGTGCAAATGACAGCTGAGCATTCAGTACACATGACAATAATACCTGGAATTAACCTTTTTTATGATAGAGCACTGTTGTGTTACTTTGAAAACAGCTGGAGAAATGCCACGGACATTCACGTCTCTGGATCCTTAACCTTTTGGACAGAGATGCCTGGGAATAGTTTATGGACTCATGAGGTACCTGTACAGATGTGTTTACATTCGCAGGAGAACAAAGGTCCTAGTGTTTAGGATCCTGGTGCTTCCTGTCTTACTGTAGGGTCTTACAGTAAGATTTTGTTATTAACAGTTACTTAAGGAAGCTCAGCTAACCCCTCACCCCTAGTGACTACAGGTATGACAAGCGGAATGCCTCTGATTGACTAATTGTCATCACGTAACAGTCTAATTCATTAGGCCGTGGCTACAGGTATGGACCCGTATCTACAGAGACCGTTCTAAAGATGCAGAGGGTGTCTTACCGACCAATCAGAATACGCAAATATGTCCATACCTGTACCATTTGCGGCTAAAGGTCCAGCAAGGCTTCAAAACTCATCCGTACATTGTCCATATCTTCAGTGATCACTGTTCTAAAGCTACGGAGGGTCTCTTACTGACCAATCAGAATGCGCAAATATAGCCGTACCCGTACCATATACTGCTAAAGGTCCGGCAAGGCTTCAAAACTCATCCATACATTGTCCGTATCTTCAGTGAACCTCGGTCGGTACCTTTAGCAGTCCCGCAGAAGATACGGATGTACGTACCCTTAGCCACTTCAAATTCATTAACCCTAACACTGCTACCTTGATTCACCGGACTGGAAATTCTTCCCCCGTATTTGCAAATGGTTCTTGCCCATCTCAACTTCTTGCATCATGCCTGTAGAATTCACGTTTAGGGATACGCCTTCCATACCTGTAGACACTTTGCAAAATTTGTACATATGAAAAGCTATAACCAGTAGAGCCCTACCGATATCTCAGTTGCCCGATATCATCTAAAATTAGCTTTTCGGAAACATATCGATATGTGCGTTACTTCTGTCAATATGGAAGCTTACTTGTTTTAACCAAATAATGCAGGAAAAAAAAACAAAAAAACACTGGCTGTTGGAAATGGTGTCATTACGTAGTTTGTGTTGTAGATGGCATGGGAAGCATGGCTGGGACCACATCACGTGATCATGAGGGTACTTGTATGTGTGTTTGCTATTGATATGTAGATTCCTAAACTACATTAACCACAACCACTAATCCTAACCATAACCCCTAACAAGGCTCAAATATGTACAAACAAAATTTGGAATGATTAATATGGCTATGTATGAATATGGATAGCCACTTCCTGTTTTATGTGTATATCTGTCATATTTGTTTTTTTTTACTCCTTTACACTGAAGTCATAGCAGCCGCAGAAAAATCCGTATCTGTCAGGTTCTAATAACCAGTAGCTTTTTATATTGTTCTTGATAACTATTAATCTATTATCATAATAGATGACGATTACTGTTTAGTAAAAAGTCAGCGTGAGGAATGTTTGGGTGCAACACTCACCGTCACACAAACTCCCATTGTTCTTAATCACATTACCTGCAGGATGGTTGTAGAAAGGCCTCAACTTGGGGGGCAGCATGTGTTCGATCTTGTTCAAAATCCTGTGGTAGGAAACTCTAAGAGCTGCCATGACTGGAGGTGGTCAGACACAAACCTTAACACTGACACAACTTCAAGCTAGCTCGCTCAGTGGTTAGCGAGCTCAGGTTTGGGACGTAAATATCACCAAATAAAACGCTTCCCTCCTTGCGTCTATGTTTACTTCTGTCAGAGGAATAAACGACAGGCAACCAAAACACCAGTTTGTAATGCTGCCGCCCTCCTGTCGACCTTCCCCGGCCCGTCTGTTAGCCGGTCTGTAGCTTCTGACCGAAAGAAACACAACGAGGTGACTTTCGGAGCGGCGCAATCATAGAGATGGTAAAAAAAAAACACTAGAGCGGACATCAAGTTCTTTCTGAGATATATTTCCGTTCGCCATCTTGGGAGAGGACTAGTGACCAACTTCAACATCCACAACTTAAGTCAGACAAATTTATTACTTGAAGCCCGCAATCTGGTGGCTGTGAAAAAAAAAAAAAATCCAAAGCACAGGCTCCATGTTAAATTACATTTAGTTTACTATTTTACCCAACGTGTCTTTGAAGTGAGGAATCACAATGAAGTTACAGTTCAAAAGGGGGCACACAAACACACACACAATTATGCTCTCTTAATACAAAAGATCTGCATAATAATAAATTAAATAGCAACAACAATTCGCAGGTAAGACCTCCGCCCCAAACATTTTTCCTACTTTTGTAGCGTGAACAAGCAGCACATTTTTGGAACGTCTTTCAAGCCCTCTCGCCGTTACTTGCTGTTTGCATAAAGTCCACGAGTGAATGACGATGTCCATTCTAGTCTTTTTTCATCTATATGAGTGTGCAACCAAGACTCTTCTTCTTTGTTTTTTGCGGATTGCAATACCAATTTTAGGCGCCTACCGCCACCTACCATACAACACCAGCAATATATAACTAAAGAATAATATATCCATTGATATATGTATGGATATACACATACACAATTTATATTCTATTGCTCAATCTCGACAATACTGGGTGTGACATCTGGACAGTGTAAGGAAGACAAGGAGACTTGGTGGTGGAATGAAGAGGTCCAGGAAAGCATAAGGAGAAAGAGGTTGGCAAAAAAAGTTTTGGGATAGTCAGAGAGATGAAGAAAGTAGACAGGAGTACAAGGAGATGCGGCGTAAGGTAAAAAGAGAAGTGGCAAAGCAAAGGAAAAGGCATACTGCGAGCTGTACAAGAAGTTGAATAATAAGGAAGGAGAAAAGGACTTGTACCATTTGGCCAGACTAAAGGACAGTGCTGGAAAGGATGTGCAGCAGGTTAGGGTGGTAAAAGATGCACATGGTAATGTGCTGACAAGTGAGGAGTGTGTTCAGAAGGTGGAGGGAATATTTTGAGGAGCTGATGAACGAAGAAAATGAGAGCGAGAAAAGGCTGGTTGATGTGGTGAGAGTAAGTCAGGAAGTACAAGAGATTAGTAAGGAAGAAGTGAGGGCTCCTATAAAAAGGATGAAAAGTGGAAAAGCAGTTGGTCCAGATGACATTCCAGTGGAGGCATGGAAATATCTAGGAGAGATGGCAGTAGAGTTTCTAACCAGTTTGTTTAATAAAATCTTGGAAAGTGAGAGGATGCCTGAGGAGTGGAGAAGAAATGTCCTGGTTCCTATTTTCAAGAACAAGAGTGATGTGCAGAGCTGCAGTAATTACAGAGGCACAAAGTTGATCAGCCACAGCATGAAGTTATGGGAAAGAGTAGTAGAAGCTATAGGCTTAGAAAGCAGATGAAGATCTGTGAGCAGCAATATGATTTCATGCCAAGAAAGAGCACTACGATGCAATGTTTGCTCTGAGAATACTGTTGGAGAAGTACAGAGAAGGACAGAAAGGGTTACATTGTGTGTTTGTGGACTTAGAAAAAGCTTATGATAGGGTGCCGAGAGAAGAGCTGTGGTATTGTATGAGGAATTCTGGAGTAGCAGAGAAGTATGTTAGGGTAGTGCATGACATGTACAAGAATAGTGTGACAGCGGTGAGATGTGCAGTCGGAATGACAGGCTCATTCAAGGTGGAGGTGGGATTACACCAAGGATCAGCTCTGAGTCCTTTCTTGTTTGCAGTGGTGATGGACAGGTTGACGGATGGGAACAGACAGGAGTCCCCATGGACTATGATGTTTGCAGATGACATTGTGATCTGCAGTGATAGTAGAGAGCAAGTTGAGTCTAGTCTGGAAAGGTGGAGATATGCTCTGGAGAGCAGGGGAATGAAAGTCAGTCGGAGCAAGACTGAGTACATGTGTGTGAATGGGAGGGAGCCCAGTGGAATAGTGCAGTGAGAAGAAGTAGAAATGGAGAAAGTACGAGGTCTATTAGATAAGAAACTGACACTTTTATTTTTTTAACTATATGGATTTGAATGACGTGCGATTACACCAGTCATGCTTGAACCCTCGTGAGCATGCGTAAGTTTTTTCACGCGTGTCGGTGATGTCATTTCCCTGTGGGCAGGCCTTGAGTGAGATGTGGTCCCGCCCTCTCAGCTGAATTCCTTTGTTTCACACGCTGCTCGAGACGGCCCGCGTTGCTTTATCAAAATTTTTCTGGACCTGTGAGGAATATCCGAGTGGACACTATTCGAGAAATTAAGATGGTTTTCGGTGAAAAGTTTAACGGCTGATGAGAGATTATGGGGTGTTTCTGTCGCTGTAAGGACTTCCCACGGAGCGGGATGTCGTGCAGCGCTTCCAGGCGCCGTCGTCGGCCTGTTTCGTCCTGAAAACATCCTAATTTAAGGCTTAATTCACCCAGGACGTCGTGAGAGAACAGAGAAGATTCAGAAGAGGCCGGCATGAGGACTTTATGCGGACATTCCACTGTTTAAGGATATTTTTTAATGAAAGACGTGTGCGCAAATTCGCCGAGTCGTTTCCGTGACGACTCGGCGAATCTGTGTGCGCCGCAACAGGAAAAACACCCCCGTGTTGAAAACCATTTGTAAAATTCAGGCGGCTTTTGATGGCTTTCAACAAGTGAGTAACTGAGAAATTGTTTAACAGCTTGGGCATGTTCCAACTTGCCCGTTAAGGTTTCCAACGGAGGTGTTTTTCTCTCACGGACGTGCGACTCTGCCCGCACGTTCTTTCATTACAAAATGTCCGTTAACAATGGAATGTCCGAATAAACTCCTCATGCTGACTTCTTCTGAAAGTTCAACGACTTACTGGGTCAACAGAGCCTGAAATGTGGAAGTTTTCAACTTGAAACGGCGAGACGCTGCCGCCTTGAAGCGCAGATCGCCGTCAGGCACCGTGGGCCGTCCTTACGGCGACACTACCAGACCAAAATCTCTCATCAGCCGTTAAAATTTTTACCGAAAACCAGCTGAATTTATCGAATGGTGTCCACTCAGTTGTGCCTTACAGTTTTGAAAAAATTTTGATCAAACAAAGCAGCAGTCTCTGAGCCATTCCTAAACAATGAAAAAACGACAAGAGGGTGGGCGACTCCTCACTCAAAGACTGCCCACAGGCGAATGACGTAACCGACAGACGTGAAAAAACTCTCGCATCCCCACGAGGGTTCAAGCATGTCTGATGTAATCACACGTGATTCAAATCCATATGGTTTTTGAAAAAAATAATAAGGTCGGATACTTTTCTAATAGACCTCGCAGATGAGTTTAAATATTTGGGGTCAACTGTTCAAAGTAATGGAGAGTGTGGTAGAGAGATGAAGAAGTGAGTGCAGGCAGGGTGGAGTGGGTGGAGAAAGGTGGCATGAGTGATTTGTGTCGGAAGAATATTGGCAAGAGTGAAGGGGAAAGTCTACAAGACAGTAGTGAGACCAGCTATGCTGTACGGTTTAGAGACGGTGGCACTAACAAAATGACAGGAGGCAGAGCTGAAGATGTTGAGATTCTCTTTGGGAGTGACATGAATGGACAAGATTAGGAATGAACATATCAGAGGGACAGCTCAGGTGGGAAGGTTTGGAGACAAAGTCAGAGATGCAAGATTGAGATGGTTTGGACATGTGCAGAGGAGGGACCCAGGGTATATAGGGAGAAGGATGCTGAGGATGGAGCCACCAGGCAGGAGGAGAAGAGGAAGGCCAAAGAGGAGGTTTATGGATGTGCTGAGGGAGGACATGCAGGTGGTTGGTGTGACAGAGGACGATACAGAGGACAGGGTGAGATGGAAACGATTGATCTGCTGTGGCGCCCCCTAACGGGAACAGCCGAAAGTGTTTCCTGCACTTTGCCTCCATGTATCGCACGAGGGGTGGAGTCGGCTGTTTTCTCGATTCTCATTGGCTCGATGTGTCACTTGCTCCAAATGATTGGCTACCCTGTTTTGTTTACAGGGATGAAACTGTGTTGGAAAGAGTTACTAAGGATTTTTTTTTTATTTACACAGATGTATAATGCGCTCAAATTAAATACATATTGTCGATTTCAAGAAGACGCAGAGGACAGGGTGAGACGGATGATCAGGCTGCTCCTCGCTCGCGGATAAAAGGCGGAGAGCAGCCAGAAGAATGACCTGCTGTGGTGGCGCCCCCTACCGGGAGCACCAAGAGGAGGAAAACTGCAGATAGATAGATAGATAGATAGATAGATAGATAGATAGATAGATAGATAGATAGATAGATAGATAGATAGATAGATAGATAGATAGATAGATAGTAAACACTTACTGTATTTGTTAGACAGATGCTGGTGTTTTCAGTATTTCTCGCAGCATTTCCGGTGGCACCTTTATGTGCCACGAAAGATGCCAGTATTTTCAGTTTATTTATTTATTTCTTTGTTTACAGTAGCTCGTTGATAGATGCCGTTTGTCAGCGTTTATCCATATAATAAAAGGCATTAAGTGGCCTCTGTGTGTGTTTGTGTATCCGGAACATCAGTTTAAATCCAGACATACTTTGGCATACTTATGTTTTGTTTGTTTGTTTTTTCATGAGGATTCAAATAGTGATAACAATAAGGTGATCGGACCAATATTTTTTGAGAAATAGGTTGCAATTGTTTTGAATACAAGCCTGTTTATGTCCCACTTCCACAATAAGAGTCTGTATTTCAAAATAAAAGCATGTGAGGTTGCTGCAGACCTGACAGTAGAGGTGGGCGATTCGTAATTTTATATATTTTTAATACAGGCCCAGTATCACCGATATTGATACAGATACTTTTTCATATTTAAGCTTCATACAACCCCTGGCAAAATTATGGAATCACCGGCCTCAGAGGATGTTCATTCAGTTGTTTAATTTTGTAGAAAAAAAGCAGATCACAGACATGACACAAAACTAAAGTCATTTCAAATGGCAACTTTCTGGCTTTAAGAAACACTATAAGAAATCAGGAAAAAAAAGATTGTGGCAGTCAGTAACGGTTACTTTTTTAGACCAAGCAGAGGAAAAAAAATATGGAATCACTCAATTCTGAGGAAAAAATTATGGAATCACCCTGTAAATTTTCATCCCCCAAATTAACACCTGCATCAAATCAGATCTGCTCATTGACATTGACCCTATGCCATGACATTGACCCTATGTGTCTTTTTGCAAGGAATGTTTTTGCAGTTTTTGCTCTATGGCAAGATGCATTATCATCTTGAAAAAATGATTTCATCATCCCCAAACATCCTTTCAATTGTCCAAAATATCAACATAAACTTGTGCATTTATTGATGATGTAATGACAGCCATCTCCCCAGTGCCTTTACCTGACATGCAGACCCATATCATCAATGACTGTGGAAATTTACATGTTCTCTTCAGGCAGTCATCTTTATAAATCTCATTGGAAAGGCACCAAACAAAAGTTCCAGCATCATCACCTTGCCCAATGCAGATTCGAGATTCATCACTGAATATGACTTTCATCCAGTCATCCACAGTCCACAATTGCTTTTCCTTAGCCTATTGTAACCTTGTTTTTTTCTGTTTAGGTGTTAATGATGGCTTTTGTTTAGCTTTTCTGTATGTAAATCCCATTTCCTTTACGCGGTTTCTTACAGTTCGGTCACAGACGTTGACTCCAGTTTCCTCCCATTCGTTCCTCATTTGTTTTGTTGTACATTTTTTGATTTTTGAAACATATTGCTTTAAGTTTTCTGTCTTGACGCTTTGTCTTCCTAGGTCTACCAGTATGTTTGCCTTTAACAACCTTCCCATGTTGTTTGTATTTGGTCCAGAGTTTAGACACAGCTGACTGTGAACCAACATCTTTTGCAACATTGCGTGATGATTTACTCTCTTTTAAGAGTTTGATAATCCTCTCCTTTGTTTCAATTGACATCTCTCGTGTTGGAGCCATGATTCATGTCAGTCCACTTGGTGCAACAGCTCTCCAAGGTGTGTTCACTCCTTTTTAGATGCAGACTAACGAGCAGATCTGATATGATGCAGGTGTTAGTTTTGGGGATGAAAATTTACAGGGTGATTCCATAATTTTTTCCTCAGAATTGAGTGATTCCATATTTTTTTCCTCTACTTGGTCTAAAAAAGTAACCGTTACTGACTGCCACAATCTTTTTTTCTTGATTTCTTATAGTGTTTCTTAAAGCCAGAAAGTTGCCATTTGAAATGACTTTAGTTTTGTGTCATGTCTGTGATCTGCTTTTTTTCTACAAAATTAAACAACTGAATGTACATCCTCCGAGGCTGGTGATTCCATAATTTTTGCCAGGGGTTGTAGATCCAAAGGATCCAAAGACCTAGGATAGAATTTAGCCAAACATTGTACGTGACAACAAAATACTTTATTATCACAATCAACATTTTTGTTTAAAAAAATATCACTCAAGACAACTTAAAACAAAATCTTCTGAGGTAGAGGGCTGACAAACCACAATACAAGGGTGTGCTGCTCCGTGTTGTGTCACACAATGAGTAGACTTTGATGAATCTGCATGCGCAGCAGTCAGTGCGTGCGGGAGAGAAAAAAAGCTTGAGTATCGATCTTTTTACATGAGGATTGTTCAATATCAATACCAGCATTGGTATCGATATTATCGATATTAGGATCAATCCACCCACCTCTACCTGACAGAATTCAACAGTCTGTCCATCCTGGAACATCCCAGACAGCTTCTGGATATTTTCTGTTTGCATGTGACCCCAAACCCAGAATTAATATGTTCACACTCCAGACAAAAACAGCAGAATTGGGTCCCAACAGTGTGTCACACAGCGGCGCCCCCACCAAAAAAAAAGGAAGATAAAAGTTGAGATGATCTAATGTGAACATTGTCACAGTGCAAATATTAAACTTCGGTTATTCCTAATTTCTTTGCATGGAATATTCTCCTGGTTAAACAGATTCAGAAAAGGTTATTCAATCAATCAATCAATCAATTTTTTTTTATATAGCGACAAATCACAACAAACAGTTGCCCCAAGGCGCTTTATATTGTAAGGCAAGGCCATACAATAATTATGTAAAACCCCAACGGTCAAAACGACCCCCTGTGAGCAAGCACTTGGCTACAGTGGGAAGGAAAAACTCCCTTTTAACAGGAAGAAACCTCCAGCAGAACCAGGCTCAGGGAGGGGCAGTCTTCTGCTGGGACTGGTTGGGGCTGAGGGAGAGAACCAGGAAAAAGACATGCTGTGGAGGGGAGCAGAGATCGATCACTAATGATTAAATGCAGAGTGGTGCATACAGAGCAAAAAGAGAAAGAAACAGTGCATCATGGGAACCCCCCAGCAGTCTACGTCTATAGCAGCATAACTAAGGGATGGTTCAGGGTCACCCGATCCAGCCCTAGCTATAAGCTTTAGCAAAAAGGAAAGTTTTAAGCCTAATCTTAAAAGTAGAGAGGGTGTCTGTCTCCCTGATCTGAATTGGGAGCTGGTTCCACAGGAGAGGAGCCTGAAAGCTGAAGGCTCTGCCTCCCATTCTACTCTTACAAACCCTAGGAACTACAAGTAAGCCTGCAGTCTGAGAGCGAAGTGCTCTATTGGGGTGATATGGTACTACGAGGTCCCTAAGATAAGATGGGACCTGATTATTCAAAACCTTTTAAGTAAGAAGAATTTTAAATTCTAGTCTAGAATTAACAGGAAGCCAATGAAGAGAGGCCAATATGGGTGAGATATGCTCTCTCCTTCTAGTCCCCATTAGTACTCTAGCTGCAGCATTTTGAATTAACTGAAGGCTTTTTAGGGAACTTTTAGGACAACCTGATAATAATGAATTACAATAGTCCAGCCTAGAGGAAATAAATGCATGAATTAGTTTTTCAGCATCACTCTGAGACAAGACCTTTCTAATTTTAGAGATATTGCGTAAATGCAAAAAAGCAGTCCTACATATTTGTTTAATATGCGCTTTGAATGACATATCCTGATCAGAAATGACTCCAAGATTTCTCACAGTATTACTAGAGGTCAGGGTCATGCCATCCAGAGTAAGGATCTGGTTAGACACCATGTTTCTAAGATTTGTGGGGCCAAGTACAATAACTTCAGTTTTATCCGAGTTTAAAAGCAGGAAATTAGAGGTCATCCATGTCTTTATGTCTGTAAGACAATCCTGCATTTTAGCTAATTGGTGTGTGTCCTCTGGCTTCATGGATAGATAAAGCTGGGTATCATCTGCGTAACAATGAAAATTTAAGCAATACCGTCTAATAATACTGCCTAAGGGAAGCATGTATAAAGTGAATAAAATTGGTCCTAGCACAGAACCTTGTGGAACTCCATAATTAACTTTAGTCTGTGAAGAAGATTCCCCATTTACATGAACAAATTGTAATCTATTAGACAAATATGATTCAAACCACGGCAGCGCAGTGCCTGTAATACCTATGGCATGCTCTAATCTCTGTAATAAAATGTTATGGTCAACAGTATCAAAAGCAGCACTGAGGTCTAACAGAACAAGCACAGAGATGAGTCCACTGTCCGAGGCCATAAGAAGATCATTTGTAACCTTCACTAATGCTGTTTCTGTACTATGATGAATTCTAAAACCTGACTGAAACTCTTCAAATAGACCATTCCTCTGCAGATGATCAGTTAGCTGTTTTACAACTACCCTTTCAAGAATTTTTGAGAGAAAAGGAAGGTTGGAGATTGGCCTATAATTAGCTAAGATAGCTGGGTCAAGTGATGGCTTTTTAAGTAATGGTTTAATTACTGCCACCTTAAAAGCCTGTGGTACATAGCCAACTAACAAAGATAGATTGATCATATTTAAGATCGAAGCATTAAATAATGGTAGGGCTTCCTTGAGCAGCCTGGTAGGAATGGGGTCTAATAGACATGTTGATGGTTTGGATGAAGTAACTAATGAAAATAACTCAGAACAATCTGAGAGAAAGAGTCTAACCAAATACCGGCATCACCGAAAGCAGCCAAAGATAACAATACGTCTTTGGGATGGTTATGAGTAATTTTTTCTCTGTTAAAATTTTGTTAGCAAAGAAAGTCATGAAGTCATTACTAGTTAAAGTTAATGGAATACTCAGCTCAATAGAGCTCTGACTCTTTGTCAGCCTGGCTACAGTGCTGAAAAGAAACCTGGGGTTGTTCTTATTTTCTTCAATTAGTGATGAGTAGAAAGATGTCCTAGCTTTACGGAGGGCTTTTTTATAGAGCAACAGACTCTTTTTCCAGGCTAAGTGAAGATCTTCTAAATTAGTGAGACGCCATTTCCTCTCCAACTTACGGGTTATCTGCTTTAAGCTATGAGTTTGTGAGTTATACCACGGAGTCAGGCACTTCTGATTTAAAGCCCTCTTTTTCAGAGGAGCTACAGCATCCAAAGTTGTCTTCAATGAGGATGTAAAACTATTGACGAGATACTCTATCTCACTTACAGAGTTTAGGTAGCTACTCTGCACTGTGTTGGTATATGGCATTAGAGAACATAAAGAAGGAATCATATCCTTAAACCTAGTTACAGCGCTTTCTGAAAGACTTCTAGTGTAATGAAACTTATTCCCCACTGCTGGGTAGTCCATCAGAGTAAATGTAAATGTTATTAAGAAATGATCAGACAGAAGGGAGTTTTCAGGGAATACTGTTAAGTCTTCAATTTCCATACCATAAGTCAGAACAAGATCTAAGATATGATTAAAGTGGTGGGTGGACTCATTTACATTTTGAGCAAAGCCAATAGAGTCTAATAATAGATTAAATGCAGTGTTGAGGCTGTCATTCTCAGCATCTGTGTGGATGTTAAAATCGCCCACTATAATTATCTTATCTGAGCTAAGCACTAAGTCAGACAAAAGGTCTGAAAATTCACAGAGAAACTCACAGTAACGACCAGGTGGACGATAGATAATAACAAATAAAACTGGTTTTACCAACAGGGACTTAGAAGAGAGAGACCTAATGTTTAATAGACCACATTTAACTGTTTTAGTCTGTGGTGCAGTTGAAGGTGCTATATTATTTTTTCTTTTTGAATTTTTATGCTTAAATAGATTTTTACTGGTTGTTGGTGATCTGGGAGCAGGCACCGTCTCTACGGGGATGGGGTAATGAGGGGATGGCAAGGGGAGAGAAGCTGCAGAGAGGTGTGTAAGACTACAACTCTGCTTCCTGGTCCCAACCCTGGATAGTCATGGTTTGGAGGATTTAAGAAAATTGGCCAGATTTCTAGAAATGAGAGCTACTCCATCCAAAGTGGGATGGATGCCGTCTCTCCTAACAAGACCAGGTTTTCCCCAGAAGCTTTGCCAATTATCTATGAAGCCCACCTCATTTTTTGGACACCACTTTTCTTTTTTGGAAACCAAATTTCCATTCAGTTACCGTTACTGACAACAAAGTTCATTTTAGAAAATTGAACACAACTGTAACAGATTAAACCTTCAATAAAGACTTTCAGAAAAGCCAAAACATTTCAGCTAATATATTAGTAACACAGAACATTGTCTATCCTCAAATTCTGTAAATAGTACACGAAATAATTCTCAACAGTAATAGCTGTTATCCTCAAGTCCTGTGAATAACACCAAATAAAAAAAAATCTCAGTAGTTGTCAGCCATAACAACAAATAATTTGTAAAATAATAAATATTGTTCACAAAACAATTTTTCTATATCAATACTTAAAAAATGTAGTATAACTGTAAACAGAGTTTCCCCCAAAGTCAGCTGTTCTCTGGGTATAGTACAAAGGACCACATCTACGTAGATCCCGTGGTTCCCCAGGGGTCAACGTCTGAGTACGTTTGATTTGATTCTGAATATAATTATTTAATTATGTCTGCCAAGGATGTAATAAAAAAAATCATAGGCGTCTATTTATTTATTTATTCATCTGTGTTTTAGCAGGATTTCATCAAAACTACTGTACCGATTTTGATATTTGCACCACAGACAGATATTAGGGCATGGAAGACTCCACTGAATTTTGGAGGTGAGCCGGGTCTGTTTTGGCGGATGTCAGAAATCTCACACTGCTCTTATCATGTTTCTCTTACAGACCTCAGATCCTGAGACTTGCTTACAATAACAACTCATCAGACCCACTGAGAACCCACCTTCATTTTTGGACTTTGAAATATAATCCCGACAGATCTGTAGAATTAAACAGTCAAGTTTTTGTAATTGATGGGTTTAACTCTATTCAAAATCATCTTTTTTTTTTTTTTTACCTTATACACATTATAGCAACACTGCACCACTGTAATAAGATAACTTCAAAAAGCATAATGTTTTCAAATGTGATCTTGTATTAATGTTGTTTATTCAATTTTTTTTGGTGCTATTAGTTTGTCAGTTGTTACAGTTGTGTGTAAATTCTACAATTTCTATTTTAACATATTTCTATTGTTAAATTCACAGTTCACTTTCATTCCACATTTTACAAATGATTGCTGTCATTTAAATACTACTCTATTGTTTTCTTTTTAAAGGTTTTATGTAAGCATTTCACAGAATTTCCCTGAGAATTGCACAGACTTTTTTTTTTACAGTGTTGTTTCACTGGCTGGATCTGATTTTTACTTATTCTTGTCACTGCTGGCACCCGGGAATAGTCCTGTATTCACTTATGAACAAATGATTTTGAAGGCATTTTTTAATACTTGTATTTTTATTTTTTCATCTCTGGTCTACTTATGCTTTTACATGTACACGTCTGAAATAAATAAATCAACTGAAAACACTGGATCTGCCTCGGCCAGCTTGCTTTAGAAATATTGGCCAATGAGCGATCTAGTATTCTATAGATCAGTGGTTGAAATGACTGACAGCAGATCAGTTGGTTACGATGGCTGGGAAGTGCAAACCAAATTTCCATTCAGAAAGCAAATTCCCACTTAAAAGCAAGTTTACCAGTTACAAAAAATTTGAATTTTCTTTTTTAAAAACTTTTTATTTACGATTTTTTTTCAAACCAGAACATTCCGTGAGACAAATATTAAAAATATACAATAATAATATCAAATAAAAATAGAAATAAAAGTACACTGTATATAATAATTGCTGCATGGTACAAAGGCACATATGTAATTCAAGATACATATTGTATAGTGCAATAATAAAGACAACATGCCCCCACACACACAAAATACCAAAGAGACAGGAGAACAGATTAACTTCATGTCAGAATCAGTTCCCAAAACTTTTTCCACCCCTAAACTTTAATGACGAAAATACTCTTTGACCATATACCATCTCCGGTTAAAAAGCTCCATTTTCATTTGTAGTGATGCAGTCATTTTTTTCTATCATATATACTTGTTTTAACGTGTTTCCATTCAGTTACCGTTGGTGACTTCACATTTTTCCAATTAACAGTAATGATTTTCTTGGCAATCAACAGAAAAATGCGTAAAATATATATTTGGTCACCAGTGAAAGTATCAACCGATGTAACACAGAATTAAAAAAAAAAAAAAAAAAAAAAAAAAAAACAGTATTAGAAGGGAATTCACTTTGAACAATTTTCTCAATCTCTTTAATATTTTTCCAGTACTCAAAGAAAAACTGGCATTTTCGAACAGTTTTTAAAAACACTAGGCTGCAAATTTCACTTCTGCAATTTTCCAGATTTTGTCATCAACCAAAAATTTCAACCATTTGATGGCAACATTTCAGTATATCTATGAATTAATGAGGGTTCCAACAGTTTAGTTAGCAGAGAGAATAAGAGAGATAATGGTAATGAATGACCAAAGGAAAAAAATGACAAAAAAAAAAACAAAAACACAAAAAACAAACAGCTACAATTAAAAAAAAAAAAAACCCTAAAGTAACAGAGGGGGTAACCATAGGGTGTGACAAATCGGGTCAGGCCTGCTGAACAAATATGTCTCAGAACATCGCATACTGACCTCACTGGCATCTACCAAGTACTAAACAAATATAAAGTAGAATACTATTTACCCCCCCCCCCCAAAAAGTAGATAAAGCACACACACCTTGGTAAAGAAGAGGTATTATGAAGTTTCACTCTTTATTGACAAACATAAAAATATCAACAGGGAAGACAAATGGAAAAAGTAAAAAAAAAAACTTTCCCAGATAAATATTTGCTTATAAGACTTAGTGGATAATTTAACCCCATGGGGGTCCACGGACTTCCTGGCAAGTCCGAATCAATGTCTAATTAATATTATTATTAATGTTTTTGGACCCCCGAGAGTTAAATGTAAAAGCACTGGTTAGTATCATGGGAAATTAAAACAAAACAATGTATTGTACAACCCCAAATTAGACAAAGCAAATGATAAATAAATAAATACATAAACTAACAGTGATTCTTACACTTATGTCTGTTTCATTGCAGACATTATCAACCCAACATATTTCACATTTTGTGTGTGGTCAACTTTATTGCATTTGTAAATAATCATCCAAGCCCTGCCCTACACACCTTCCCACAACAATTAAAAGCTGTGTTGCCATTGAGGGCACCAAATGATGAAACAGTTTTTTTTTTCCCGTTCTTCATGCCATCATGTCTTAATGTGTATAACACTACAGGTTCCTCATTGCTGCAATTTTCACCTCAAAATCCTCTGTACATTCTTTCTGGAGTTCAGGTCTGGACTACAGGCAGGCAGGCCGTGCCAGTACCCATACTCTCTTCTTCCACAGTCATAACTTTGTAATGTGTGCAGAATGTGGTTTTGCATTGCCTTGTTGAAAAATGCATCGTCACTGGAAAAGATGTGGTCTTGAAGGCAGTATATGTTCCTCTAAAACCTCTGTGTACTTTTCTGCATGAATGCTGCCATCATAGAAGTGGAAATTACTTTTGTCAAGGGCACTGACACATCCCCATACCATGATAGACCCTGTATTTTGGACTTGTTGGTGACACTTGTCTGGATGGTCCTTTTTGTCTTTGGCCTGGAACATAAAAAAGAAAATCTGGAAAATGGATTACCTGACCAGAGTCCACATTTCCACTGTGTCATAGTCCAACCCAGATGCCTCTGAATGTAGAGAAGTCTATGCTTCTTCTGGACAAGGTTAACATATGGCTTCTTTTTAACATACTAAAGTTTTAAGCAGCATTTGTGAATGTAACTTTGTATTGTGCTTGTTCAGGAGGATAAGCATCATTAGACCTTACCTTGCTTTGTGAAATGCCTTGGAGTGACTTATGTTGTGATTTGGTGCTATATAAATGAATCGAGGTGAACTGTAGTGCTTGACGATGCTTTCCCAAAGTAATCTCTTACCTATATGATTACAGATGAGGACAAAATTATCAGCCCACCTGTGAAATGTAACTGTTTCTTCAAAATTTTCCCAAGTACTTTTTGACCAGAGAAAGCAATTTTCAAGACAGACTTTCTAAACATCATAATTTTATTTTGGATAGTTACATTATTTTACTTTGCAATCAATCAATCAATTTTATTTATATAGCGCCAAATCACAACAAACAGTTGCCCCAAGGCGCTTTATATTGTAAGGCAAGGCCATACAATAATTACAGAAAAATGACCAACGGTCAAAACGACCCACTGTGAGCAAGCACTTGGCGACAGTGGGAAGGAAAAACTCCCTTTTAACAGGAAGAAACCTCCAGCAGAACCAGGCTCAGGGAGGGGCAGTCTTCTGCTGGGACTGGTTGGGGCTGAGGGAGAGAACCAGGAAAAAGACATGCTGTGGAGGGGAGCAGAGATCAATCACTAATGATTAAATGCAGAGTGGTGCATACAGAGCAAAAAGAGAAAGAAACGCTCAGTGCATCATGGGAACCCCCCAGCAGTCTAAGTCTATAGCAGCATAACTAAGGGATGGTTCAGGGTCACCTGATCCAGCCCGAACTATAAGCTTTAGCAAAAAGGAAAGTTTTAAGCCTAATCTTAAAAGTAGAGAGGGTGTCTGTCTCCCTGATCCGAATTGGGAGCTGGTTCCACAGGAGAGGAGCCTGAAAGCTGAAGGCTCTGCCTCCCATTCTACTCTTACAAACCCTAGGAACTACAAGAAAGCCTGCAGTCTGAGAGCGAAGCGCTCTATTGGGGTGATATGGTACTATGAGGTCCCTAAGATAAGATGGGACCTGATTATTCAAAACCTTATAAGTAAGAAGAAGAATTTTAAATTCTATTCTAGAATTAACAGGAAGCCAATGAAGAGAGGCCAATATGGGTGAGATATGCTCTCTCCTTCTAGTCCCTGTCAGTACTCTAGCTGCAGCATTTTGAATTAACTGAAGGCTTTTCAGGGAACTTTTAGGACAACCTGATAATAATGAACCTGATAATACTCGAAACGTTGAGTAATAGTCTGAACTTCTTTTGCAGCCGTTTTCCTGTGGTGTTTGCCTTATCTGTGGGATCGGCGTTTGGTGTGATCAGCGACGGCTTCGCTTCACACTCCAACCAGATAAGTGGTTAGACAGGAGCTGCACGAGTGTGTGATTGGAGGTGGAGGTTCTCCCTCCTTTTCTGAATACAGACTGTGGGATTACTGAGTGTGCGACCTCACACTCATCTGGACTGTCTCTGTTCTCTGCCAGCAGTACTGGGTCTGACTGCTGAAGACAGCGGCCACCTGGGGCGCAGGGCTTGGCGGCTCCGGTGTTCTTCAGCTCCGTTGGCGGTGGAAGCTGTGTGGATCCGGCTTTTCTCTCGCCAGGCGTCTTCTATTGTCAAGCCTGCCCACACGTCACCTGGTGTATGATTGACAGTCACTGTATTATTATTGTCTGTACATCGTTGTGCGATTCACAACATTAAATTGTTACTTTTTGGCTTATCCACTGTCTGTTCATTAATGCCCCCTGTTGTGGGTCCGTGTCACGACACTTTCACAACAGAAAGAGTCTAACCAAATACCGGCATCACTGAAAGCAGCCAAAGATAACGATACGTCTTTGGGATGGTTATGAGTATTTTTTTCTCTAATAGTTAAAATTTTATTAGCAAAGAAAGTCATGAAGTCATTACTAGTTAAAGTTAAAGGAATACTCGGCTCAATAGAGCTCTGACTCTTTGTCAGCCTGGCTACAGTGCTGAAAAGAAACCTGGGGTTGCTCTTATTTTCTTCAATTAGTGATGAGTAGTAAGATGTCCTAGCTTTACGGAGGGCTTTTTTTATAGAGCAACAGATTCTTTTTCCAGGCTAAGTGAAGATCTTCTAAATTAGTGAGACGCCATTTCCTCTCCAACTTACGGGTTATGTGCTTTAAGCTGCGAGTTTGTGAGTTATACCACGGAGTCAGGCACTTCTGATTTAAAGCTCTCTTTTTCAGAGGAGCTACAGCATCCAAAGTTGTCTTCAATGAGGATGTAAAACTATTGACGAGATACTCTAGCTCACTTACAGAGTTTCGGTAGCTACTCTGCACTGTGTTGGTATATGGCATTAGAGAACATAAAGAAGGAATCATATCCTTAAACCTAGTTACAGCGCTTTCTGAAAGACTTCTAGTGTAATGAAACTTATTCCCCACTGCTGGGTAGTCCATCAGAGTAAATGTAAATGTTATTAAGAAATGATCAGACAGAGGGGAGTTTTCAGGGAATACTGTTAAGTCTTCAATTTCCATACCACAAGTCAGAACAAGATCTAAGATATGATTAAAGTGGTGGGTGGACTCATTTACATTTTGAGCAAAGCAAACTGAGTCTAATAATAGATTAAATGCAGTGTTGAGGCTGTCATTCTCAGCATCTGTGTGGATGTTAAAATCGCCCACTATAATTATCTTATCTGAGCTAAGCACTAAGTCAGACAAAAGGTCTGAAAATTCACAGTAACGACCAGGTGGACGATAGATAATAACAAATAAAACTGGTTTTTGGGACTTCCAATTTGGATGGACAAGACTAAGAGTCAAGCTTTCAAATGAATTAAAGCTCTGTCTGGGTTTTTGATTAATTAATAAGCTGGAATGGAAGATTGCTGCTAATCCTCCGCCTCGGCCCGTGCTACGAGCATTCTGGCAGTTAGTGTGACTCGGGGGTGTTGACTCATTTAAACTAACATATTCATCCTGCTGTAACCAGGTTTCTGTAAGGCAGAATAAATCAATATGTTGATCAATTATTATATCATTTACCAACAGGGACTTAGAAGAGAGAGACCTAATGTTTAATAGACCACATTTAACCGTTTTAGTCTGTGGTGCAGTTGAAGGTGCTATATTATTTTTTCTTTTTGAATTTTTATGCTTAAATAGATTTTTGCTGGTTATTGGTGGTCTGGGAGCAGGCACCGTCTCTACGGGGATGGGGTAATGAGGGGATGGCAGGGGGAGAGAAGCTGCAGAGAGGTGTGTAAGACTACAACTCTGCTTCCTGGTCCCAACCCTGGATAGTCACGGTTTGAAGGATTTAAGAAAATTGGCCAGATTTCTAGAAATGAGAGCTGCTCCATCCAAAGTGGGATGGATGCCGTCTCTCCTAACAAGACCAGGTTTTCCCCAGAAGCTTTGCCAATTATCTATGAAGACCACCTCATTTTTTGGACACCACTCAGACAGCCAGCAATTCAAGGAGAACATGCGGCTAAACATGTCACTCCCGGTCCGATTGGGGAGGGGCCCAGAGAAAACTACAGAGTCCGACATTGTTTTTGCAAAGTTACACACCGATTCAATGTTAATTTTAGTGACCTCCGATTGGCGTAACCGGGTGTCATTACTGCCGACGTGAATTACAATCTTACCAAATTTACGCTTAGCCTTAGCCAGCAGTTTCAAATTTCCTTCAATGTTGCCTGCTCTGGCCCCCAGAAGACAATTGACTATGGTTGCTGGTGTCGCTAACTTCACATGTTGTCAGCCATGTGAAGCACACAGAAACAAAATTATTTGGCAAAAACGAAAAACTACCAGGGTCAAAATTATTAGTCCTTTAAAAACTGACTTTTTTGTTATTGGTTCAATATGCTCCTGCCAGACTTTTGACAGGAACCACATTACACCCATTTTGGCATCCCTTCACTGGCTTCCTGTCCTGGTGAGATCAGATTTTAAGCTTCTGCTACTGGCCTATAAAACTGTTCATGGACTGGCACCTCCCTACTTAGCTGACCTAATTAAACCCTACGTACCGGCCCGAGCTTTGTTTTCTCAAGGTGCAGGACTACTTTGTGTCCCTAAGGTGAATAAGAAGTCTGCTGATCATAGAGCTTTCTCTTATTGTGCCCCTGTTTTGTGGAATGATCTCCCTGCATCAATAAAACAGTCAGATTCTGTGGAGACTTTCAAGTCCAGACTTAAGATGCACTTATTTTCCATTTTGTATGGCTAGCATACTGGTATAGTATGTTACTATGTTTTTTACTCTTTAAATTAATTTCCTTAGGAAACGGCGCGTGCCGCGGCCTCAACTTTATCTAAATTATGGGTCTTTTAGTGAAGCTTAGGGCCAGTGGCCACCTAAGGTGGCGGTCACCTTAGTATTTCTTTTTCTTGTTGCTTAATGCTGACAAATTATACTGTAATTGCTGTCTCTCTGACGCCTGATTCTGTTTTCTTCTCTCTCTCTCTCTCTGTTTAAGGTGCGGCTCCATCCAGAGATGGCTGAATTGTTTTGTAAATTGTGTCTGTAGCATGGCCCAAGCAGAGGGTCACCCCTTTGAGTCTGGTCTGCTTGAGGTTTCTTCCTCAGATTTGTCATCCGAGGGAGTTTTTCCTTTCCACTGTTGCCTGTGTGATTGCTCTGGGCGTTGCTAAGGTTAGACCTTACTTGTGTGAAGCGCCTTGAGGCAACTTGTGATTTGGTGCTATATAAATGAAAATAAAACTAAATTGAAACTGAAGGCAAAAACCACTGTTGTGCAATGGTGTGCTTTAAAGTGTAGGTGACACAAAAAAATGTGCACAAATAATCACTAAAAATGATGAAATGTTGATATTTTTAAAAATGCTGAACAATAAATCCTCATTCTTGTCCTGGTTTTCAACAGTGTGATCATCAAACACGTTCTGCTGTTTGAACCATTTGGTTTTTATATTGCCATCGTCACCCTCTTCCATATCTTGGGCTCTTTTTCTGGAAGGGCCAGGCAATGAGTTTTCCTCCTTATGGGGACGAACAGAGAGCCTCCTCACCAGATGCCCGAACCACCTAAACTGGCTCCTTTCTAAGTGAAGAAGTTCATTTGCATCTGGCCCAGAATTCTGAGATGAGCACAGTGGGAATCTCAATCCAGAGTATAAATTGCACCTGTCAAAAAAAAAAAATCCCTCTTGAAGAGGAAGATAACATGTATAAATCACACCTTTTTCTGTGTTATGACATCTTTTATTTGGGATTTTTTTGTGCATTGCTGTATTTTTTTTATTTCTGGTATTTATTCTTTCATTATTTGGATTTATTTTGTTTAGTGTTTTGATTCTTGGGAAAATTCTGTGTAAATAGTCATTATAATTACTATTATTAATAACAAACGTGAATTTTCAGTGTACGGTGCATCCAGAAAGTATTCACAACACTCTTCTCATTCTTCTGTCTAAACTGTTTGTTATTTACATTACCATCATCATCCTCTTCTTCATCTCTGGTTCTCTTTCTGGATGGGCCAGGCAACAAGTTTTCTTCAACATTATCCTCATTGTTGTCCTGGTTCTCAACAGTGTGATCATCAGACACGTTCTTCTGTCTGAACCGTTTGGCTTTTCTGTGATCTTCAGTATCTTCTTCATCTCTGGTTCTCTTTCTGGATGGGCCAGGCAGTGAGGCATTGTCACTATTGTTGTCCTCACTGCTGTCAACAAGCTAATTCCTTGTCGTGTTTCTATTTCCATCCTCATCAACATCTCTTGCTCTTGGTTCAGAGGGGCCAGGCATTGACTGTTCATCCTCAATGGCATTATTATTATTATTATTATTAACTTCAGGAGAACCATCCTCACGCTGATGCTCATCGATACTGTGGTCATTAACATTGGGAACAGCAATGTCTTCTTCATGATGAACTTCCTGTCTATCATGGTGGATGAGTGGGACGCGTCTGACAGCTTGACGTCGTTGTACAAACTGGAGATATCGTTGTGCCGCATCTTGAAAATTTAGAGGTCTGAAAGGGTTGACATGCATATCTCTCACATGTTCGGGAATTATGAAACGTCTTTGAATAACAGGGCCAACACCTTGCCCATGATGAGGTCTGCCCTCTTGGGGACCAGGAATTACTGGCCTATGTCTCACATGTCCGGGAATTCTGACATGTCCTCGAATCATAGGGCTGTCATCTTGTCCATAATGAGGTACGTCCTCCTGGGGACCAGGACTCATTGGCCTATGTCCCACATGTCTGAGAATTCTGAAATGTCCTCGAATCATAGGGCCGTCACCTTGCCCATAATGAGGTACACCCCCTTGGGGACCAGGAATTATTGGCCTATGTCCCACATGTCTGAGAATTCTGAAATGTCCTCGAATCATAGGGCCGTCACCTTGCCCATAATGAGGTACGTCCCCCTGGGTGGGGAACAGGAATTATTGGCCTATGTCCCACATGTCCGAGATGTTGTCTAAAAAAGCATAATATATGGGCCATTCGACCATGTCCTCTACCATCCATTTTACTTAATATAATCCCAGGCAGTAGCCTTAAAAAACTGATACACTTGAGTGGGAACTAATCTGCAAATTACAAATTTGTAGTTAGACTCTGTAATTTGAGTTCTTCCCAAGCTTAGAACACCTACAGTTTAATTGTAAGTCTCTATGAGTTATGTTTAAGCTTTACTCACCGAAGTCTGAATTTTCCACCTGTGAATATACGAGGTCTGTCAATAAAGTATAGGTCCTTTTTATTTTTTTCAAAAACTATATGGATTTCATTCATATGTTTTTACGTCAGACATGCTTGAACCCTCATGCGCATGCGTGAGTTTTTCCACGCCTGTCGGTGATGTCATTCGCCTGTGAGCACTCCTTGTGGGAGGAGTCGTCCAGCCCCTCGTCGGAATTCCCTTGTCTGAGAAGTTGCTGAGAGACTGGCGCTTTGTTTGATCAAAGTTTTTTCTAAACCTGTGAGACACATCGAAGTGGACACAGTTCGAAAAATTAAGCTGGTTTTCAGTGAAAATTTTAACGGCTGATGAGAGATTTTGAGGTGATACTGTCGCTTTAAGGACTTCCCACAGAGTGGGACATCGCGCAGCGCTCTCAGGCGCCGTCGTCAGCCTGTTTCAAGCTGAAAACCTCCACATTTCAGGCTCTATTGATCCAGGATGTCGTGAGAGAACAGAGAAGTTTCAGAAGGGGGGCATTAGCTTCATAAGATGTTGGCCCTTCTAGCACATCAATGTGTCTTTGTGAAGTGTAATAAATTAAAGTCATTTAAGATTTTTATGAAGATTTTGTAACAGACTAAAAGCCACAGCTTGAGGCAACATAAATGATGCCTCTTTCATGTTTCTGTTGTTATGCGCAAGTCAAATACCATTTAAAAGGTTACAAACTGTTAAAATGCACATATTCAAACTAAATATTCACATATTAAGTTTTTTTCCCTTCAACATTTTTGACTGGGATTGCTTTTTTGAATGTATTTATTTATTTTTAACAATATAACCCCTTTAATAATAGTCTTATTTGAACAAGAGCTGAACCTGGACTTATTTTTATTGTCAAACCTGTTTTTTAAAGGATAAAACGCTTTCTCAATCAGTTTTTCCACACTTTCATGTTTCTAATTACATTAAGCTGTATGTTGAAGATCCTTTATGATCGTTAGCTGCTTTAATGAGCATTTAGCGCTAAAGTCAGCTGTTCACACAAATGATCACTTGTGAACAATTTGTGCAGTTTTAAACAGTTCCACGAAAACTTGCTTTGTGAAAATTAGTGAACCCCCCTACTACTCTCACCCCTCTCCCTGTTTATCTCAAAGCCAGGATCAGCAACTCTCTTTTCTCTTCCTGGCTGTTTTTGGAAACACGAAACTTTTATTCTGTAAAATATACTGTTAATTTCTGAATATAACAGCAGCTACAGACACAGGAGGAGCTCTGGATTATTTAACGAAGGTAAAGTTTTTTTCTTTCGGTGACAACTAAAACTCAGATACCTGCAGCGGAAGAGAGACATAGCTTTGAGGTGTTTAATGGAGAGAGCATTGTACTGCTGTGGCGCACAGTGTGGAACGCTAAAGTTGCCGAATGGCGACGTCTTGTTAAAAAGGAATACATGAAGGTGGAACTTGGCAACCAGCAAATCGCTACATCGAGCGCTGAGAAAAATAAATGTATTGGCTGCTATCAATGGCCGATACAGATATTCACAAAAATGCCAATAACCTGTAGACCCCTAATTTAAAGCTGCCTGAAATACTCATTCATGACACCCAACTCAAAAATTTGTTTTCCAAGCTAAGTGCAAAAGAAAAAGTTATTGACCAACCAGTTGACAGCATGCTGTGAGTTGTCGTACCTTTTTTCTGTTTGTTGCAGAGTCCGTTCCATTCTGTGGAAGAAACAGCCACAACATTAGCACTGCATGTCAGTTTCAGAAATGAAAGTGTTCTAACAGCACACGGCATACCTGCAGTGCTCGTGGATGCTCTTACCTCGACAGTGATAGTTCAAAGCTTCAACTAGATGGCGACAACTAAGCAGCAGCTTCCCATTACCCTCGTCCACCTCCGGACATGTGACGGGGGAAGTGAAAGTAGGAGCTGGAGTGGGCGTGTCCTCACGAGGCTGGGTTGTGTGATTGATCTGCAGGTCCGGTGGCTGGTTGATGTCTGTGGGCTGAGGTGGAGATGCTGTGGCTGAGGGATGAAGGCCTGAACTCTCTGTGGGCGTCCTGACTTCGCTGATGAAACTGAGACCCCACTGGTTCTGCAGCAGGTCACCAATGGCAGGGCGGTCATCATCCAGGGCGCCACACGGTGCCCCCGCCTTCACCTTGGAGGCGTAGCTGACGGCAGGTTGCAGCTTGGCAGGGCTGTCCTGCACTGGGAAGGCAGGCGGGAGCTTGAGTAGTGACAGACTGTCCTCCGGCCACCGTTCTTTTTGGTTCACCTTCTGGCTTCGATCGTGTGATCTGTGGACCCCCTTCTGGCTGTCCCTGCGGAGGCTGCGGCTTTTGTGCTGCTGACCCTTACGTTCTTTTTCCCTGCGGTGGTTGTAGGTGTTTGTGAGAGGGGACTCCATCGGGTCGCTTTCAGGGGAAAGCTGTTGGCGCTGCTGGTCACCTCCAGAGATGCAGCCTCCGCCTCCACCAACTCTACAGTTGCCTGAGCCGGGGGATAAGCGGCGGTTACGAATGTGAGGCTCAGAGTTGGTGGCAGACACGAGATCGCAAAAGGTGTCCGACTCACACCCTGCGCCGTTGGACTCCCACGTACCTGAAAGAGAAGTTTAAGTGTTCTTAAAAATCAAACAAACAGACTACAAACTCCTATCTTTGTTGTCGATATTCGTTACTGTGTTCTCAGACGTAATGTGGCAAAACATCCACACAGAGATTTTAAATCTTAGTCCTCAGCTTGTCAGCCTCAGTGTTTAGAGTTTCAATAGTTTCTTGATTTTTGCTAACAGCTTCTGAGCACAATCTCTATTGGTGGATCAATTACTCGAGCAGCCAATCAAATGCCTTTTGGGATATAACATGGCAGCAGGTGCCTTAAAACACTGGGAAGTGTTTTGAAACAGTGGGGAAATTCATCAATGCTGGATGTAAGATTATACAATTTAAGACTTGAATAGAAGTGATGCAGACAACAGCAATGTTAAATAAATGGTCATTAAGGTACAGCTATTTTGTATCTCATATCGCATGCAATGAAATGAGTTAAAAAAAATTGCATTATACATCAGCCACTGACCTGCTTGTCCTCTGAAAAATCAATACTGTTCATTGGAAAACCCATATCAATCAACCAGTCATGTTCTACACCATTGTTGAGCTGACAATTTACAAATAAACAGACAAAATTATTACCTATTAGAGGTAAATGCCAAGAACAGCAAGTGCACAGAGCCAGACACAAAACTCACTTTCTCCAAAAACTTGTTCCTTGTGGCTGAACAACATAGTGACTAGAGTGTTGAACAGAGGTAAAAATCAGATCGTTACAACAGTTTTATGAGCTCAAAAATATAAGTTAACTGGGTTTCCCACACTCCAGTGTTCTCTATCAATTATACCAGTAAGTAAATATACACGGGGGGGAATCACACGAGCACAACGAAAGAAAAAAAAAATACCCAAAGACTAGAATCTGCCAGTTTCATCACCACAAAGCTAAAATTTTGTCAAAACCTCTCTGGCCTGCACCCAATCTGGTTTCATCAAGAGAAGTGAGCATTTAAGCAGCAGATTGAGCTCATTCTGCAACTTACTTAACCACCAGATGTTCTTATTGGTCAGTATAAACCCAACCAGCACTTTGAAAGCTTCCTATGAGTTTACAGCAACTGATTCAACCGCATTTAGAAAGTGGCAACAGTAGAGTAGGCGGCCTCCAGTATTTCCCCACAGACACCATAATTTCAGGAAAGACTGGAGCCGACATCACTGGTCACAAAATATTCAGAGGAAATGTCTTTAAGGAGTCTTCTGTTGCCTTCTACCGAAGGGGCCGTCTCCAACACCTACTTCAGTGCCTCCTACCCAGCCACATGAATGTGTGTTGAATATCCAATATCTTTCCAACTTTAGCTCAGCAGTTTCCCAGAGTACGGGAGCTCAGGTTGTCATTTTGAAACCAATCTGCACGGGGAAAAAACACTGCGTGCTTCATACAACTACTACTATATAAAGTTGAAGCACTAAGCCTCACTTTTCACATCAATCACAATATAAGCTCAACTCTACTAAGACAATCTAGGGAGAAGGGGTGGAGTTCAACAGCTGGGGTCACAGTGGTGTGACTTGATGGAACCACCATGAAATATTGATCACTGACTAATAGGAGCATCTCATGGGCAAATAACATTACTGAACCAGCAATGTGTAACCACTAAACAACCACTATGTTAAAGAAAAATTTGCAAGTAGTTTTCCTACAATCCTGCTAACAACTAACCATTCCACTGTTAAAGGAGATTTTTTTAATGAAAGACGTGCGGACGGGTCCGCGCGTCGGGACGCAGCCGACGCGGCGCGGCGGCACAGAAAAAACACCTCCGTGTTGATAACCATTTGTAAAATCCAGGCGGCTTTTGATGGCTTTCAGTGGAGTGAGTATATGAGAAATTGTTATCAGCTGGAGATGTTCCAACTTGTCCTCAAGGCTTCCAACAGAGGTGTTTTTCCTGTGGCGGAGAGCCGACGCTGCAATCCGCCTGCACGTCTTTCATTAAAAAAAAATCTCCTTTAACAGTGGACTATCCGGATCAAATGCTGAAACCGACTTCTTCTGAAACTTCTCTGTTCTCTCACGACGTCCTGGATCAATAAAGCCTGAAATGTGAAGGTTTTAAGCTTGAAACAGGCTGATGACGCCGCCTGAGAGCGCTGCGCGACGTCTCGCACCGTGAAAAGTCCTTAAAGCGACAGAATCACCTCAAAATCTCTCATCAACTGTTAAAATTTTCACTGAAGACCAGCTTAATTTTTCGAACCATGTCCACTTCGATGTGTCTCACAGGTTTAGAAAAAATTTTGATCAAACAAAGCGCCAGTCTCTCAGCAACTTCTCAGACAAAGGAATTCCGACGAGGGGCTGGACGACTCCTCCCACAAGGAGTGCTCACAGGCGAATGACGTCACCGACAGGCGTGGAAAAACTCACGCATGCGCACGAGGGTTCAAGCATGTCTGACGTAAAAACATATGAATGAAATCCATATAGTTTTAGAAAAAAATAAAAAGGACCTATACTTTACGGACAGCCCTCGTATTCTTGACTGTAAGACTATGTGGTAGAAACATACAGTAATAATTAGTGCTCATAAACATTTGTTATAGTCTCACTGACTAATGCACATGGTGAAAATAGTCTCACAGACCATTCCCACCATACAATGAAATAGTCACCAATTTCTTACACGGAAGTGTTACAAAATGTTGGCGTTCATTAAAATATATGATGTGTGGAGTATTTGTGAACTAGTTGGTCACACTGATAAGAGTTTACAAGTGCTTCTCAAAGCCAACAGGAGATGTTCTGCCACGAGCTGCCTTGCTTTTTTCCTCGATATCCTCGGGAAAGGAGACTAAAAACATCATTATCACGTTGGATGTACTCAATAAACGCTTGATGCTGTGATTATGTTCATTCAGAAAGGATTACATTTTGTAGCTTGATCCTCTGGCCTGTGTGGTGATGAGTATGAGTAGCAGTTACCAGCAGCTCTGGAGCCTCAGGAACACGCTGTGATTGAACCCATTCTATGCTAGCAGCTAATTAGCAAAACGGCAAAAGCTCCGCGTCAGCGCCGGTGTTAGCCAACTTTATTTAGCAACGTCACGGCCCGCCGAATAAAACACCGAAGCCTTACGTGGCCATAATTAGCGACAACAAATTTAATTCAACTCGACAATTGGAGTCGTCGTCGAGATTACCCCTCAACTTTTACACCCTTTCTACAAACAACTAGTTAGCTAGCTAGCTAGCGTACTGTTAGCCGCAGCCAAAGTTTCGTAACCCCCTTCATTCAAATCGGCGAGTAGGCTAACTCTCAGTTAGCACAAATGCTAACGCCCTAAACAAGGCAAACATATATAAACACAAATACCTGTAAAAAGTTGTGAATTTCGGTGGGATATGCCGAAAAGTCGTGTAAACATACCTGTTTTGATATGCATGTCTTTCAGTTGCGTATGTTGCTGAAGATAAACCGTTGAATAACTTATGTTTACAGCGCTGATAGAATCTGCTCGCCGGATGAGTGCGGCCAGTGGAAGTGTTCCGTACCGGAGCTTCGGCTCATGTGCCGAACAACGCCGAATCTCTGTGTCGACACTTCAAAAGGGCAACGAGGATATTCTTAATTTGGTCAGATGATTTTTATTTACCAGAATTGTGACTTTTACTCTAAAAAAAGTTTATGTAGTTGTAATATTTACTAGGATTTCCTTCCTTTGCTTTATCTTGAATTATGTCTCAAAATATTGTTTATGTATATTTTTGTCGAGTGGTGTACTTTAATTACTGATTTATCATTGTATGTCTGTGACTTAAAAAAAAAATCCACGAGAACCACAACAGAAATAAGTATCCTTTTCGAAGCTGTATTCATTCTTTATTTGAAACAGACAAATGAAGTCCATATAGAATTAAAAGAAAAGACAAGTAAAACATTCATTTAAACAGTCTGTCCATCCGATGATTCCTCAAAGTAGAGGTGTAACGACAACAGCTCAATTGACAATATGTAATATGTAATTTTACCCCCGGGTGTAATTAGGTTCATTAAAGAAAAGATGAAAGGGGGGCTTAAAAAATAATTTTTGGAATTTTGAAATCTGAGGAAAACAGGACAAAACAAATAGGAAAATAAAAGTTTATATGGGAAGTGTAATCTTTTTTCTTTTTTCATCTTGTCTTCTGTTTCATGTTTTTCCAGGTTCTTTGCAGCAAAGGGAAAAGATGTGTTTCACAAACAGCAGCAATATAACATTGTGGCAAAGTCCCACATATTATTCACACACACAGCAAAATCACCAGTGTCCTATTCTGACCCAGAGTGGGACCACATGTGCACTGTCAGTGTTAATTTAACACTGGTGATTTTTATTGTGCAGTATTTTCTTTTTCTGGATATATTGATGGTTTGAATTCATAATCACACACACACTCATTTTTTAAAGAAGTCGATGACCCACGGTAGCTTTGATCCTTTTTTATTTATTTAGATTATTATCCTTACTCATCATTAATAAAAACCACAATATGGGCTGAACCCTCAGAAATCATCTCATTGAGAAACATGAGGGGTCCCACGAAGCCCAGAACAAGTCCAACCAGGATGGAGCCTCCAGACATCAGCAGACCTTTACACCTGCACCACCTCCTCTTTTTGCATTCAGCTTCAGCTTTCTGCTGAAGCTCGTCTGCCAGTTTCTCCAGCTTTTCTATCTGAGTGTCCTTTTCCACCATCTCATTTTCCATCTCGGATATCAGATGTTTCAATCCGTGCTCTTCCAGCTCTCTGAGCTGCCATCAACGCCTCCTCTCTCTCCTTCATGGCTGCACCTTCCTCCTCCTCCTCCTCCTCCTCCTCTTTCCTCTCGATCTCCATCAGATGTCCCGTGAGGATCTCGAAGGGCTCGTTCTGAGAGTCAACATCCTGGTGGTGGTCAGATCTTAGGTGCACTTCATCAGCACTGGTGGTGTCCCCCTGATCCATTTTTTTTCTGCTCTCAGTGGCTGTAAACGGTTGATATGACAACTTTAACTGATTCCACACAGGAAAAAATCACTTTGCTGCAGCAAAAGGTGTAAAGAAAAAATACTTACATTTACAAAAGGTGACTAAATTATACTGCTCCTCCTTTAAAACTGTCCTGTTCTTGTGTGTCTGCTCTCCAGGAAAGGAAGACGCCAACTGCTGTATGTGCTCTGCTGCACAGCCTTTATGACGTCATAGCACAAAGCACCATAAAGTTGCAAAGCTTTTCCACGGTTTGTGACGTCACTTCCGGGTAGATTTCTGCTCGGCTTTGCTAGCGCCCCCCCCCCACTAAAAAAAAAAAAAAAAAAAAAAACACACAAAACACTGGTGAAGTTAATTTGCAATTAAGTAATTAAAGTCACACTTTTTTTTTAAACTTAGCCATAAAGTACTTTGTTTTCCACACATACCTACCCACACCTGACCTTTACACAGAAGACACACTTTAACAGTGTGCACAGTGCTGTGCTCGCAGCAACCCTGAAAAATAGTTCTCACATTGTTCACTAAAAGAAGGCTCCGGGTTCAAATCCCCCTTGCCACATTTCTCCATGTAATGTGGAGTTGCGTCAGGAAGGGCATCCGGTGTAAAACATGTGCCAAATCAACATGCAGATCCACCTTGGATTGCTGTGGTGACCCTGAGTGCAAACAAGGGAGCAACTGAAGGGACTTTACTTTTAGTGATAATACCATATTAAAAGTTGTGTTAATGGACAAGTTCCATGAAATCAAATATAAAACTATATACTGCAAATATATGTTGTTCTGTGATTAATTCGAATTTTAAAGGAGGAAAAGGTGATACAACTCGTACAAATTAGATTAAAATGGATACATTTAAATATTACATGTCCATATTTCAGTTAAAAAACGACCAATAAACCATTACATGATTGATACAACTTTTCAATATAAAAATAAATAAAACAAACTAACATTCCACTTTGGAATGTTGGTTGGTTTGATGTAAAACTCTTCAAGCACACGTGACGATTATTTGTGATCACATTTTATTGTCATTTACATCTTTGACCACTAGATGTCCACAGTGTTCACTTAAAGCTTTGCGCCATGAACCGTTATGTGACACGTGTTTCGGTAAAAGGTTTCAATTCGAAACTCGGAAGCGACACAAAAATGCGTGGGCTGTGCCGTCACGGGATGTCCCGGTGTCATCAGTTCTGGTAGGAAACTTGGTGACGATTTTATTATTTTAACGGTTTATTATGAGCCAGTAATTCACGAGACTGCAGCCGAAAGTAAGTATGAAATAATCATTTTCAGACAAGTCAGAATTATGATATAAATCATTTTCAGGCACAGAAGCCTGGTTAGATCACTGAGAACCCACAGATTATTAAAGATCAGTGACTGTCACCTGACCTCTACCCAAAGGAACCACCTGCTCGGTCAGTGGACACAGACTTGACCTCCAAAAGTGCACCCTGAGTTCAGTCTGTTCTGGACTCCCCAGAGGAGCTGCACATGGCTGATGTAACCATGTTACATGTACCAAAAGAAAGGTGGTCATCAGGGGGTATCAGTTTGCTTCAGCAACCAACGAGGCCACCATCACCCACATCAGAGGGGTGAATCCTGCAGATATTCAATGTCAACCCGGGTCGACTTCTGGAAAAGTCCCTCAGAAGGGCACCAAAGGAAGTTAAGCAGCACACCCCGAAAAAGTACATCTCAGAGCTCACCACTGATGATCACAAAGTGGTTAAATTCCCACCCTCCAGTAGGTGCAACTCAGAGCTGGTGAATATTGGCGGTAACTCTGGAGCACCACATGGACTTACACAGCCAAGTTTAATTCTTGTGATGGCAACGAGTTCACAGAAAATAAAACTTTTAACACAAAACCACTGTTTAATTTATATGATATATATATATATATATATATATATATATATATATATATATATATATATTTAATTTGTTCCTGAAAGTTACTGCACCTCTTTGCGCTCAATGTCACTTTATTTGTACCCAAAGGTAGATTTGCTTTTAAAATGTTTTTGACATAAAGATATTTTCATTTAAAACCTTGTGTCATTAATAGCTCAAAATTACATCCTGAACTGAGCTGATACCTGCATATTGAGAGAAAAAAAAAATCTGTTTTCATACTGTATTGTTTATTCCTGAGGCGTCAAATTGAAATCACATAACTACAAACAGTTTTCTGCTAAACTGAAGCTACACACAAAAGTATGTCTTTACATAGGCAAATCTGGAATGTTTGTACATATACATATTACAGACATCAAATCATCAGACATCACCTGTCACTATTAAGCAGGGAGTTAAAACATTTTATTTCTGTCATTTTCTATGTGCAAATGCTTCAGATGGGAACACAGTGAAATTATTCATTAAATATACTGTTCTTTGTTTCAGAAGGAAGTCTTGAACTGGGGTATGGAGCCATTACTGTTGTTCAGGTCAGTGGACAAGACCAAAAGCAGAACACCTTAGGGTGATTCTTAACTACGGGCACTATTGGCCTTGTAAATGTAATTTCCACCACACCATTGCCTTACAATATAAAGCGCCTTGGGGCAACTGTTGTGATTTGGCGCTATATACATGTGCCCTGATGTCACTTTATCTCCATAGAAACTACCCAAACAATCTTTCATACAAACTGTTTAAAGGGACATTACAGTGTTGTGGTGGAAATTACGGCAATAGTGTGGGACAACTACATTTTGTTTAAAAAAAAAAAAATCACAACAGTTGTATGACATTGAATACCCCAATTATGTTTTGATTATTTTACTGATATTTATTCAGAGATATTTTAAAACATTAGAAAAAACGTTTTTTACCGTTCATTTTATCATTGAAGATCAAAAGTCTGGGTGTGGGACAAGCACAAAACGGCAATATTTGCATATAATGATGCTGAAAAAAAGGTGAAAAAGTCATCATAGACTACTTGAACAAATTTCTTAAAACACTTTCATTGTAAAGATAACTATAAAAGTGTGAAAATTCCCCTTTTTTTTTTTTCCTGTTTTTCATACAATATGATCAAAGGACATAAGTGCCCGTAGTCTAAGAATCACCCCTTAATAAAAAGGAGAAAAACAAAAACAATAAGCTCCACGTCAGGCTCATAAAAACACTGAGTAAACCTGCTTCATTTGCAGGAGTAACACTTTTTAGTGATGCGCAAGTAAGTTTCACACCTCCTGAAGACGGCATGGCCCTTTTTGGATAATACTACAGCTGTTGCCATCAAACTGAATCCATCCACTTCAAAAGGCAAAAGGTCATATGAAGGAGCGCTGTTGCAGAAGCTGCAGGTGGCACATGGACAAAGCTACAGGCTGACATCGCGAGTGTTAGAATCTCATTTGATATCCAATAATAAGAGTTAATTTCACTTAGAGTGAGGTAAGTGTTCAGAGAGCAGGGAAAGAACAACCCGCCATGTCTTCAGCCTTCAGTCCACAAAACAAACACCTTTTCTCAGTGTGGTGCATCTGTTGAAGAGAAGGGACACTTTAGCAGCCAAAATAACATTTTCTTCAGGTTAAAAACATCTGTACACATTCTCTGAACTGTACATTTAATGGAATCTTAGCCTGCCGAATTGCTGGTAATTAAGTAAAATGACAGAGGATAAAAAGTGTGGGCTAAGGTGGTGGTTCTACTGTCACTTGCAACCTGGAACCAGACGAGCAACAGAAAATTAATGAATAAGTAAAATATGCCTCCTTATTTGTCCAAACAACTGTACAGCTACTTTAAATCAAGTTCTAACAGTCAGGACGTTACGAGCATATCAAATTTTTAGGATAATGTGCGCACACCTACTGTTTTAATTAAACCTAACCACACTCTGAATATTAAGACAGTTACTCAACCTGCAAAATAGCACTGAAATTAGTGAACATAAAATAAGCAGTGCTTGCTGTCATCTTGAACAACCTCTTCAAATACTCCTACACTGTAGTTTTCTATGAAGTCTTATTTCTTTGAAGTTCTCCTGCACAGTCTCCACTCTCCAAGCACACAGGGGTCTGTTGCAAGTACTGACAGCATTAGAATAATATATTAAATTAATGCAAAAGCACACTAATAGTAATTTGGGGTGCGTGTGTCTCCATGGTATCATATTAGTTGCAACAGGCTAAAAATGACTTTCACTGACCCACCCATAAGTGACCAGAATATTAATAAAAAATATTTTGTTTGGACTTGTAACCACAGGTGCGTGCTACATTTGATAAAGTCATGAAATGGCATTCTTGCAGCCAGCTGCTGTAGCCCCAAGTGATCCAGAAGTTCCCACATTTTCCCCCCACATTGGCAACATAAGATTGTGGATCCTTTATCTGAATAGCAACAAATTATAGGGGTACCAAAGAAAATCCTTTCCATAATATGGATGGTTAAAACAAAAATAAAGTTACACAACTGTATAAAATGATCAAAAAAATTTTTTTTTTAATTCCATGAATAAGAATTTCCTTTCACTGAATCTTGTTTGCCTTTGTAAAATTGTAAAAATTTGTAGTTAGACTCTGTAATTTGAGTTCTTCCCAAGCTTAGAACACCTACAGTTTAATTGTAAGTCTCTATGAGTTATGTTTAAGCTTTACTCACCGAAGTCTGAATTTTCCACCTGTGAATATACGAGGTCTGTCCATGAAGTATAGGTCCTTTTTATTTTTTGATCAAAGTTTTTTCTAAACCTGTGAGACACATCGAAGTGGACACAGTTCGAACAATTACGATGGTTTTCGGTGAAAACTTTAACGGCTGATGAGAGATTTTGAGGTGATACTGTCGCTTTAAGGACTTCCCACAGAGCGAGCGTCGAGCAGCGGTCCCAGGCGCCGTCGTCAGCCTGTTTCAAGCTGAAAACCTCCACATTTCAGGCTCTATTGATCCAGGACGTCGTGAGAGAACAGAGACGTTTCAGAAGAAGTCGGTTTCAGCATTTTATCCGGATATTCCACTGTTAAAGGAGATTTTTTTTAATGAAAGACGTGCAGATGGGTCCGCGCGTCGGGACGCAGCCGGCGTGCACAGGAAAAACACCTCCGTGTTGATAACCATTTGTAAAATCCAGGCGGCTTTTGATGGCTTTCAGTGGAGTGAGTATATGAGAAATTGTTTAACAGGCAGGACATGTTCCAACTTGTCCTTAAGGCTTCCAACAGAGGTGTTTTTCCTGTGGCGGAGCGTCGCGGCGGCTGCGAGCCGATGCTGCAATCCGTCTGCACATCTTTCATTAAAAAAATCTCCTTTAACAGTGGAATATCCGGATAAAATGCTGAAACCGACTTCTTCTGAAACTTCTGTTCTCTCACGACGTCCTGGATCAATAGAGCCTGAAATGTGGAGGTTTTCAGCTTGAAACAGGCTGACGACATCTTGCACCATGGGAAGTCCTTAAAGCGACAGTATCACCTCAAAATCTCTCATCAGCCGTTAAAATTTTCACCGAAAATCAGCTTAATTTTTCGAACCGTGTCCACTTCGATGTGCCTCACAGATTTAGAAAAAATTTTGATCAAACAACGCGCCAGTCTCTCAGCAACTTCTCAGACAAAGGAATTAAACAAATATAAAGTAGAATACTATTTACCCCCCCCCCCAAAAAGTAGATAAAGCACACACACCTTGGTAAAGAAGAGGTATTATGAAGTTTCACTCTTTATTGACAAACATAAAAATATCAACAGGGAAGACAAATGGAAAAAGTAAAAAAAAAAAACTTTCCCAGATAAATATTTGCTTATAAGACTTAGTGGATAATTTAACCCCATGGGGGTCCACGGACTTCCTGGCAAGTCCGAATCAATGTCTAATTAATATTATATTAATTTTTGGACCCCCGAGAGTTAAATGTAAAAGCACTGGTTAGTATCATGGGAAATTAAAACAAAACAATGTATTGTACAACCCCAAATAGACAAAGCAAATGAAATAAATAAATACATAAACTAACAGTGATTCTTACACTTATGTCTGTTTCATTGCAGACATTATCAACCCAACATATTTCACATTTTGTGTGTGGTCAACTTTATTGCATTTGTAAATAATCATCCAAGCCCTGCCCTACACACCTTCCCACAACAATTAAAAGCTGTGTTGCCATTGAGGGCACCAAATGATGAAACAGTTTTTTTTTTCCCGTTCTTCATGCCATCATGTCTTAATGTGTATAACACTACAGGTTCCTCATTGCTGCAATTTTCACCTCAAAATCCTCTGTACATTCTTTCTGGAGTTCAGGTCTGGACTACAGGCAGGCAGGCGTGCCAGTACCCATACTCTTCTTCCACAGTCATAACTTTGTAATGTGTGCAGAATGTGGTTTTGCATTGCCTTGTTGAAAAATGCATCGTCACTGGAAAAGATGTGGTCTTGAAGGCAGTATATGTTCCTCTAAAACCTCTGTGTACTTTTCTGCATGAATGCTGCCATCATAGAAGTGGAAATTACTTTTGTCAAGGGCACTGACACACCCATACCATGATAGACCCTGTATTTTGGACTTGTTGGTGACACTTGTCTGGATGGTCCTTTTTGTCTTTGGCCTGGAACAAAAAAGAAAATCTGGAAAATGGATTACCTGACCAGAGTCCACATTTCCACTGTGTCATAGTCCAACCCAGATGCCTCTGAATGTAGAGAAGTCTATGCTTCTTCTGGACAAGGTTAACATATGGCTTCTTTTTAACATACTAAAGTTTTAAGCAGCATTTGTGAATGTAACTTTGTATTGTGCTTGTTCAGGAGGATAAGCATCATTAGACCTTACCTTGCTTTGTGAAATGCCTTGGAGTGACTTATGTTGTGATTTGGTGCTATATAAATGAATCGAGGTGAACTGTAGTGCTTGACGATGCTTTCCCAAAGTAATCTCTTACCTATATGATTACAGATGAGGACAAAATTATCAGCCCACCTGTGAAATGTAACTGTTTCTTCAAAATTTTCCCAAGTACTTTTTGACCAGAGAAAGCAATTTTCAAGACAGACTTTCTAAACATCATAATTTTATTTTGGATAGTTACATTATTTTACTTTGCAATCAATCAATCAATTTTATTTATATAGCGCCAAATCACAACAAACAGTTGCCCCAAGGCGCTTTATATTGTAAGGCAAGGCCATACAATAATTACAGAAAAATGACCAACGGTCAAAACGACCCACTGTGAGCAAGCACTTGGCGACAGTGGGAAGGAAAAACTCCCTTTTAACAGGAAGAAACCTCCAGCAGAACCAGGCTCAGGGAGGGGCAGTCTTCTGCTGGGACTGGTTGGGGCTGAGGGAGAGAACCAGGAAAAAGACATGCTGTGGAGGGGAGCAGAGATCAATCACTAATGATTAAATGCAGAGTGGTGCATACAGAGCAAAAAGAGAAAGAAACGCTCAGTGCATCATGGGAACCCCCCAGCAGTCTAAGTCTATAGCAGCATAACTAAGGGATGGTTCAGGGTCACCTGATCCAGCCCGAACTATAAGCTTTAGCAAAAAGGAAAGTTTTAAGCCTAATCTTAAAAGTAGAGAGGGTGTCTGTCTCCCTGATCCGAATTGGGAGCTGGTTCCACAGGAGAGGAGCCTGAAAGCTGAAGGCTCTGCCTCCCATTCTACTCTTACAAACCCTAGGAACTACAAGAAAGCCTGCAGTCTGAGAGCGAAGCGCTCTATTGGGGTGATATGGTACTATGAGGTCCCTAAGATAAGATGGGACCTGATTATTCAAAACCTTATAAGTAAGAAGAAGAATTTTAAATTCTATTCTAGAATTAACAGGAAGCCAATGAAGAGAGGCCAATATGGGTGAGATATGCTCTCTCCTTCTAGTCCCTGTCAGTACTCTAGCTGCATTTTGAATTAACTGAAGGCTTTTCAGGGAACTTTTAGGACAACCTGATAATAATGAACCTGATAATACTCGAAACGTTGAGTAATAGTCTGAACTTCTTTTGCAGCCGTTTTCCTGTGGTGTTTGCCTTATCTGTGGGATCGGCGTTTGGTGTGATCAGCGACGGCTTCGCTTCACACTCAACCAGATAAGTGGTTAGACAGGAGCTGCACGAGTGTGTGATTGGAGGTGGAGGTTCCCTCCTTTTCTGAATACAGACTGTGGGATTACTGAGTGTGCGACCTCACATCATCTGGACTGTCTCGTTCTCTGCCAGCAGTACTGGGTCTGACTGCTGAAGACAGCGGCCACCTGGGGCGCAGGGCTTGGCGGCTCCGGTGTTCTTCAGCTCCGTTGGCGGTGGAAGCTGTGTGGATCCGGCTTTTCTCTCGCCAGGCGTCTTCTATTGTCAAGCCTGCCCACACGTCACCTGGTGTATGATTGACAGTCACTGTATTATTATTGTCTGTACATCGTTGTGCGATTCACAACATTAAATTGTTACTTTTTGGCTTATCCACTGTCTGTTCATTAATGCCCCCTGTTGTGGGTCCGTGTCACGACACTTTCACAACAGAAAGAGTCTAACCAAATACCGGCATCACTGAAAGCAGCCAAAGATAACGATACGTCTTTGGGATGGTTATGAGTATTTTTTTCTCTAATAGAAAATTTATTAGCAAAGAAAGTCATGAAGTCATTACTAGTTAAAGTTAAAGGAATACTCGGCTCAATAGAGCTCTGACTCTTTGTCAGCCTGGCTACAGTGCTGAAAAGAAACCTGGGGTTGCTCTTATTTTCTTCAATTAGTGATGAGTAGTAAGATGTCCTAGCTTTACGGAGGGCTTTTTTTATAGAGCAACAGATTCTTTTTCCAGGCTAAGTGAAGATCTTCTAAATTAGTGAGACGCCATTTCCTCTCCAACTTACGGGTTATGTGCTTTAAGCTGCGAGTTTGTGAGTTATACCACGGAGTCAGGCACTTCTGATTTAAAGCTCTCTTTTTCAGAGGAGCTACAGCATCCAAAGTTGTCTTCAATGAGGATGTAAAACTATTGACGAGATACTCTAGCTCACTTACAGAGTTTCGGTAGCTACTCTGCACTGTGTTGGTATATGGCATTAGAGAACATAAAGAAGGAATCATATCCTTAAACCTAGTTACAGCGCTTTCTGAAAGACTTCTAGTGTAATGAAACTTATTCCCCACTGCTGGGTAGTCCATCAGAGTAAATGTAAATGTTATTAAGAAATGATCAGACAGAGGGGAGTTTTCAGGGAATACTGTTAAGTCTTCAATTTCCATACCACAAGTCAGAACAAGATCTAAGATATGATTAAAGTGGTGGGTGGACTCATTTACATTTTGAGCAAAGCAAACTGAGTCTAATAATAGATTAAATGCAGTGTTGAGGCTGTCATTCTCAGCATCTGTGTGGATGTTAAAATCGCCCACTATAATTATCTTATCTGAGCTAAGCACTAAGTCAGACAAAAGGTCTGAAAATTCACAGTAACGACCAGGTGGACGATAGATAATAACAAATAAAACTGGTTTTTGGGACTTCCAATTTGGATGGCAAGACTAAGAGTCAAGCTTTCAAATGAATTAAAGCCTCTGTCTGGGTTTTTGATTAATTAATAAGCTGGAATGGAAGATTGCTGCTAATCCTCCGCCTCGGCCCGTGCTACGAGCATTCTGGCAGTTAGTGTGACTCGGGGTGTTGACTCATTTTAAACTAACATATTCATCCTGCTGTAACCAGGTTTCTGTAAGGCAGAATAAATCAATATGTTGATCAATTATTATATCATTTACCAACAGGGACTTAGAAGAGAGAGACCTAATGTTTTAATAGACCACATTTAACCGTTTTAGTCTGTGGTGCAGTTGAAGGTGCTATATTATTTTTTCTTTTTGAATTTTATGCTTAAATAGATTTTTGCTGGTTATTGGTAGTCTGGGAGCAGGCACCGTCTCTACGGGGATGGGGTAATGAGGGGATGGCAGGGGGAGAGAAGCTGCAGAGAGGTGTGTAAGACTACAACTCTGCTTCCTGGTCCCAACCCTGGATAGTCACGGTTTGAAGGATTTAAGAAAATTGGCCAGATTTCTAGAAATGAGAGCTGCTCCATCCAAAGTGGGATGGATGCCGTCTCTCCTAACAAGACCAGGTTTTCCCCAGAAGCTTTGCCAATTATCTATGAAGACCACCTCATTTTTTGGACACCACTCAGACAGCCAGCAATTCAAGGAGAACATGCGGCTAAACATGTCACTCCCGGTCCGATTGGGGAGGGGCCCAGAGAAAACTACAGAGTCCGACATTGTTTTTGCAAAGTTACACACCGATTCAATGTTAATTTTAGTGACCTCCGATTGGCGTAACCGGGTGTCATTACTGCCGACGTGACTTACAATCTTACCAAATTTACGCTTAGCCTTACCCAGCAGTTTCAAATTTCCTTCAATGTTGCCTGCTCTGGCCCCCAGAAGACAATTGACTATGGTTGCTGGTGTCGCTAACTTCACATGTTGTCAGCCATGTGAAGCACACAGAAACAAAATTATTTGGCAAAAACGAAAAAACTACCAGGGTCAAAATTATTAGTCCTTTAAAAACTGACTTTTTTGTTATTGGTTCAATATGCTCCTGCCAGACTTTTGACAGGAACCACATTACACCCATTTTGGCATCCCTTCACTGGCTTCCTGTCCTGGTGAGATCAGATTTAAGCTTCTGCCTACTGGCCTATAAAACTGTTCATGGACTTGCACCTCCCTACTTAGCTGACCTAATTAAACCCTACGTACCGGCCCGAGCTTTGTTTTCTCACGGTGCAGGACTACTTTGTGTCCCTAAGGTGAATAAGAAGTCTGCTGATCATAGAGCTTTCTATTTGTGCCCCTGTGTTTGTGGAATGATCTCCCTGCATCAATAAAACAGTCAGATTCTGTGGAGACTTTCAAGTCCAGACTTAAGATGCACTTATTTTCCATTTTGTATGGCTAGCATACTGGTATAGTATGTTACTATGTTTTTTACTCTTTAAATTAATTTCCTTAGGAAACGGGCGCGTGCCGCGGCCTCAACTTTATCTAAATTATGGGTCTTTAGTGAAGCTTAGGGCCAGTGGCCACCTAAGGTGGCGGTCACCTTAGTATTTCTTTTTCTTGTGCTTAATGCTGAAAATTATACTGTAATTGCTGTCTCTCTGACGCCTGATTCTGTTTTCTTCTCTCTCTCTCTCTCTGTTTAAGGTGCGGCCTCCATCCAGAGATGGCTGAATTGTTTTGTAAATTGTGTCTGTAGCATGGCCCAAGCAGAGGGTCACCCCTTTAGTCTGGTCTGCTTGAGGTTTCTTCCTCAGATTTGTCATCCGAGGGAGTTTTTTCCTTTCCACTGTTGCCTGTGTGATTGCTCTGGGCGTTGCTAAGGTTAGACCTTACTTGTGTGAAGCGCCTTGAGGCAACTTGTGATTTGGTGCTATATAAATGAAAATAAAACTAATTGAAACTGAAGGCAAAACCACTGTTGTGCAATGGTGTGCTTAAAAGTGTAGGTGACACAAAAAATGTGCACAAATAATCACTAAAAAATGATGAAATGTTGATATTTTTAAAAATGCTGAACAATAAATCCTCATTCTTGTCCTGGTTTTCAACAGTGTGATCATCAAACACGTTCTGCTGTTTGAACCATTTGGTTTTTATATTGCCATCGTCACCCTCTTCCATATCTTGGGCTCTTTTTCTGGAAGGGCCAGGCAATGAGTTTTCCTCCTTATGGGGACGAACAGAGAGCCTCCTCACCAGATGCCCGAACCACCCTAAACTGGCTCCTTTCTAAGTGAAGAAGTTCATTTGCATCTGGCCCAGAATTCTGAGATGAGCACAGTGGGAATCTCAATCCAGAGTATAAATTGCACCTGTCAAAAAAAAAAATCCCTCTTGAAGAGGAAGATAACATGTATAAATCACACCTTTTTCTGTGTTATGACATCTTTTATTTGGGATTTTTTTGTGCATTGCTGTATTTTTTTTATTTCTGGTATTTATTCTTTCATTATTTGGATTTATTTTGTTTAGTGTTTTGATTCTTGGGAAAATTCTGTGTAAATAGTCATTATAATTACTATTATTAATAACAAACGTGAATTTTCAGTGTACGGTGCATCCAGAAGTATTCACAACACTCTTCTCATTCTTCTGTCTAAACTGTTTGTTATTTACATTACCATCATCATCCTCTTCCTCATCTCTGGTCTCTTTCTGGATGGGCCAGGCAACAAGTTTTCTTCAACATTATCCTCATTGTTGTCCTGGTTCTCAACAGTGTGATCATCAGACACGTTCTTCTGTCTGAACCGTTTGGCTTTTCTGTGATCTTCAGTATCTTCTTCATCTCTGGTTCTCTTTCTGGATGGGCCAGGCAGTGAGGCATTGTCACTATGTTGTCCTCACTGCTGTCAACAAGCTAATTCCTTGTCGTGTTTCTATTTCCATCCTCATCAACATCTCTTGCTCTTGGTTCAGAGGGGCCAGGCATTGACTGTTCATCCTCAATGGCATTATTATTATTATTATTATTAACTTCAGGAGAACCATCCTCACGCTGATGCTCATCGATACTGTGGTCATTAACATTGGGAACAGCAATGTCTTCTTCATGATGAACTTCCTGTCTATCATGGTGGATGAGTGGGACGCGTCTGACAGCTTGACGTCGTTGTACAAACTGGAGATATCGTTGTGCCGCATCTTGAAAATTTAGAGGTCTGAAAGGGTTGACATGCATATCTCTCACATGTTCGGGAATTATGAAACGTCTTTGAATAACAGGGCCAACACCTTGCCCATGATGAGGTCTGCCCTCTTGGGGACCAGGAATTACTGGCCTATGTCTCACATGTCCGGGAATTCTGACATGTCCTCGAATCATAGGGCTGTCATCTTGTCCATAATGAGGTACGTCCTCCTGGGGACCAGGACTCATTGGCCTATGTCCCACATGTCTGAGAATTCTGAAATGTCCTCGAATCATAGGGCCGTCACCTTGCCCATAATGAGGTACACCCCCTTGGGGACCAGGAATTATTGGCCTATGTCCCACATGTCTGAGAATTCTGAAATGTCCTCGAATCATAGGGCCGTCACCTTGCCCATAATGAGGTACGTCCCCCTGGGTGGGGAACAGGAATTATTGGCCTATGTCCCACATGTCCGAGATGTTGTCTAAAAAAGCATAATATATGGGCCATTCGACCATGTCCTCTACCATCCATTTTACTTAATATAATCCCAGGCAGTAGCCTTAAAAAACTGATACACTTGAGTGGGAACTAATCTGCAAATTACAAATTTGTAGTTAGACTCTGTAATTTGAGTTCTTCCCAAGCTTAGAACACCTACAGTTTAATTGTAAGTCTCTATGAGTTATGTTTAAGCTTTACTCACCGAAGTCTGAATTTTCCACCTGTGAATATACGAGGTCTGTCAATAAAGTATAGGTCCTTTTTATTTTTTTCAAAAACTATATGGATTTCATTCATATGTTTTTACGTCAGACATGCTTGAACCCTCATGCGCATGCGTGAGTTTTTCCACGCCTGTCGGTGATGTCATTCGCCTGTGAGCACTCCTTGTGGGAGGAGTCGTCCAGCCCCTCGTCGGAATTCCCTTGTCTGAGAAGTTGCTGAGAGACTGGCGCTTTGTTTGATCAAAGTTTTTTCTAAACCTGTGAGACACATCGAAGTGGACACAGTTCGAAAAATTAAGCTGGTTTTCAGTGAAAATTTTAACGGCTGATGAGAGATTTTGAGGTGATACTGTCGCTTTAAGGACTTCCCACAGAGTGGGACATCGCGCAGCGCTCTCAGGCGCCGTCGTCAGCCTGTTTCAAGCTGAAAACCTCCACATTTCAGGCTCTATTGATCCAGGATGTCGTGAGAGAACAGAGAAGTTTCAGAAGGGGGGCATTAGCTTCATAAGATGTTGGCCCTTCTAGCACATCAATGTGTCTTTGTGAAGTGTAATAAATTAAAGTCATTTAAGATTTTTATGAAGATTTTGTAACAGACTAAAAGCCACAGCTTGAGGCAACATAAATGATGCCTCTTTCATGTTTCTGTTGTTATGCGCAAGTCAAATACCATTTAAAAGGTTACAAACTGTTAAAATGCACATATTCAAACTAAATATTCACATATTAAGTTTTTTTCCCTTCAACATTTTTGACTGGGATTGCTTTTTTGAATGTATTTATTTATTTTTAACAATATAACCCCTTTAATAATAGTCTTATTTGAACAAGAGCTGAACCTGGACTTATTTTTATTGTCAAACCTGTTTTTTAAAGGATAAAACGCTTTCTCAATCAGTTTTTCCACACTTTCATGTTTCTAATTACATTAAGCTGTATGTTGAAGATCCTTTATGATCGTTAGCTGCTTTAATGAGCATTTAGCGCTAAAGTCAGCTGTTCACACAAATGATCACTTGTGAACAATTTGTGCAGTTTTAAACAGTTCCACGAAACTTGCTTTGTGAAAATTAGTGAACCCCCCTACTACTCTCACCCCTCTCCCTGTTTATCTCAAAGCCAGGATCAGCAACTCTCTTTTCTCTTCCTGGCTGTTTTTGGAAACACGAAACTTTTATTCTGTAAAATATACTGTTAATTTCTGAATATAACAGCAGCTACAGACACAGGAGGAGCTCTGGATTATTTAACGAAGGTAAAGTTTTTTTCTTTCGGTGACAACTAAAACTCAGATACCTGCAGCGGAAGAGAGACATAGCTTTGAGGTGTTTAATGGAGAGAGCATTGTACTGCTGTGGCGCACAGTGTGGAACGCTAAAGTTGCCGAATGGCGACGTCTTGTTAAAAAGGAATACATGAAGGTGGAACTTGGCAACCAGCAAATCGCTACATCGAGCGCTGAGAAAAATAAATGTATTGGCTGCTATCAATGGCCGATACAGATATTCACAAAAATGCCAATAACCTGTAGACCCCTAATTTAAAGCTGCCTGAAATACTCATTCATGACACCCAACTCAAAAATTTGTTTCCAAGCTAAGTGCAAAAGAAAAAGTTATTGACCAACCAGTTGACAGCATGCTGTGAGTTGTCGTACCTTTTTTCTGTTTGTTGCAGAGTCCGTTCCATTCTGTGGAAGAAACAGCCACAACATTAGCACTGCATGTCAGTTTTCAGAAATGAAAGTGTTCTAACAGCACACGGCATACCTGCAGTGCTCGTGGATGCTCTTACCTCGACAGTGATAGTTCAAAGCTTCAACTAGATGGCGACAACTAAGCAGCAGCTTCCCATTACCCTCGTCCACCTCCGGACATGTGACGGGGGAAGTGAAAGTAGGAGCTGGAGTGGGCGTGTCCTCACGAGGCTGGGTTGTGTGATTGATCTGCAGGTCCGGTGGCTGGTTGATGTCTGTGGGCTGAGGTGGAGATGCTGTGGCTGAGGGATGAAGGCCTGAACTCTCTGTGGGCGTCCTGACTTCGCTGATGAAACTGAGACCCCACTGGTTCTGCAGCAGGTCACCAATGGCAGGGCGGTCATCATCCAGGGCGCCACACGGTGCCCCCGCCTTCACCTTGGAGGCGTAGCTGACGGCAGGTTGCAGCTTGGCAGGGCTGTCCTGCACTGGGAAGGCAGGCGGGAGCTTGAGTAGTGACAGACTGTCCTCCGGCCACCGTTCTTTTTGGTTCACCTTCTGGCTTCGATCGTGTGATCTGTGGACCCCCTTCTGGCTGTCCCTGCGGAGGCTGCGGCTTTTGTGCTGCTGACCCTTACGTTCTTTTTCCCTGCGGTGGTTGTAGGTGTTTGTGAGAGGGGACTCCATCGGGTCGCTTTCAGGGGAAAGCTGTTGGCGCTGCTGGTCACCTCCAGAGATGCAGCCTCCGCCTCCACCAACTCTACAGTTGCCTGAGCCGGGGGATAAGCGGCGGTTACGAATGTGAGGCTCAGAGTTGGTGGCAGACACGAGATCGCAAAAGGTGTCCGACTCACACCCTGCGCCGTTGGACTCCCACGTACCTGAAAGAGAAGTTTAAGTGTTCTTAAAAATCAAACAAACAGACTACAAACTCCTATCTTTGTTGTCGATATTCGTTACTGTGTTCTCAGACGTAATGTGGCAAAACATCCACACAGAGATTTTAAATCTTAGTCCTCAGCTTGTCAGCCTCAGTGTTTAGAGTTTCAATAGTTTCTTGATTTTTGCTAACAGCTTCTGAGCACAATCTCTATTGGTGGATCAATTACTCGAGCAGCCAATCAAATGCCTTTTGGGATATAACATGGCAGCAGGTGCCTTAAAACACTGGGAAGTGTTTTGAAACAGTGGGGAAATTCATCAATGCTGGATGTAAGATTATACAATTTAAGACTTGAATAGAAGTGATGCAGACAACAGCAATGTTAAATAAATGGTCATTAAGGTACAGCTATTTTGTATCTCATATCGCATGCAATGAAATGAGTTAAAAAAAATTGCATTATACATCAGCCACTGACCTGCTTGTCCTCTGAAAAATCAATACTGTTCATTGGAAAACCCATATCAATCAACCAGTCATGTTCTACACCATTGTTGAGCTGACAATTTACAAATAAACAGACAAAATTATTACCTATTAGAGGTAAATGCCAAGAACAGCAAGTGCACAGAGCCAGACACAAAACTCACTTTCTCCAAAAACTTGTTTCCTTGTGGCTGAACAACATAGTGACTAGAGTGTTGAACAGAGGTAAAAATCAGATCGTTACAACAGTTTTATGAGCTCAAAAATATAAGTTAACTGGGTTTCCCACACTCCAGTGTTCTCTATCAATTATACCAGTAAGTAAATATACACGGGGGGGAATCACACGAGCACAACGAAAGAAAAAAAAATACCCAAAGACTAGAATCTGCCAGTTTCATCACCACAAAGCTAAAATTTTGTCAAAACCTCTCTGGCCTGCACCCAATCTGGTTTCATCAAGAGAAGTGAGCATTTAAGCAGCAGATTGAGCTCATTCTGCAACTTACTTAACCACCAGATGTTCTTATTGGTCAGTATAAACCCAACCAGCACTTTGAAAGCTTCCTATGAGTTTACAGCAACTGATTCAACCGCATTTAGAAAGTGGCAACAGTAGAGTAGGCGGCCTCCAGTATTTCCCCACAGACACCATAATTTCAGGAAAGACTGGAGCCGACATCACTGGTCACAAAATATTCAGAGGAAATGTCTTTAAGGAGTCTTCTGTTGCCTTCTACCGAAGGGGCCGTCTCCAACACCTACTTCAGTGCCTCCTACCCAGCCACATGAATGTGTGTTGAATATCCAATATCTTTCCAACTTTAGCTCAGCAGTTTCCCAGAGTACGGGAGCTCAGGTTGTCATTTTGAAACCAATCTGCACGGGGAAAAACACTGCGTGCTTCATACAACTACTACTATATAAAGTTGAAGCACTAAGCCTCACTTTTCACATCAATCACAATATAAGCTCAACTCTACTAAGACAATCTAGGGAGAAGGGGTGGAGTTCAACAGCTGGGGTCACAGTGGTGTGACTTGATGGAACCACCATGAAATATTGATCACTGACTAATAGGAGCATCTCATGGGCAAATAACATTACTGAACCAGCAATGTGTAACCACTAAACAACCACTATGTTAAAGAAAAATTTGCAAGTAGTTTTCCTACAATCCTGCTAACAACTAACCATTCCACTGTTAAAGGAGATTTTTTTAATGAAAGACGTGCGGACGGGTCCGCGCGTCGGGACGCAGCCGACGCGGCGCGGCGGCACAGAAAAAACACCTCCGTGTTGATAACCATTTGTAAAATCCAGGCGGCTTTTGATGGCTTTCAGTGGAGTGAGTATATGAGAAATTGTTTATCAGCTGGAGATGTTCCAACTTGTCCTCAAGGCTTCCAACAGAGGTGTTTTTCCTGTGGCGGAGAGCCGACGCTGCAATCCGCCTGCACGTCTTTCATTAAAAAAAATCTCCTTTAACAGTGGACTATCCGGATAAAATGCTGAAACCGACTTCTTCTGAAACTTCTCTGTTCTCTCACGACGTCCTGGATCAATAAAGCCTGAAATGTGAAGGTTTTAAGCTTGAAACAGGCTGATGACGCCGCCTGAGAGCGCTGCGCGACGTCTCGCACCGTGAAAAGTCCTTAAAGCGACAGAATCACCTCAAAATCTCTCATCAACTGTTAAAATTTTCACTGAAGACCAGCTTAATTTTTCGAACCATGTCCACTTCGATGTGTCTCACAGGTTTAGAAAAAATTTTGATCAAACAAAGCGCCAGTCTCTCAGCAACTTCTCAGACAAAGGAATTCCGACGAGGGGCTGGACGACTCCTCCCACAAGGAGTGCTCACAGGCGAATGACGTCACCGACAGGCGTGGAAAAACTCACGCATGCGCACGAGGGTTCAAGCATGTCTGACGTAAAAACATATGAATGAAATCCATATAGTTTTAGAAAAAAATAAAAAGGACCTATACTTTACGGACAGCCCTCGTATTCTTGACTGTAAGACTATGTGGTAGAAACATACAGTAATAATTAGTGCTCATAAACATTTGTTATAGTCTCACTGACTAATGCACATGGTGAAAATAGTCTCACAGACCATTCCCACCATACAATGAAAATAGTCACCAATTTCTTACACGGAAGTGTTACAAAATGTTGGCGTTCATTAAAATATATGATGTGTGGAGTATTTGTGAACTAGTTGGTCACACTGATAAGAGTTTACAAGTGCTTCTCAAAGCCAACAGGAGATGTTCTGCCACGAGCTGCCTTGCTTTTTTCCTCGATATCCTCGGGAAAGGAGACTAAAAACATCATTATCACGTTGGATGTACTCAATAAACGCTTGATGCTGTGATTATGTTCATTCAGAAAGGATTACATTTTGTAGCTTGATCCTCTGGCCTGTGTGGTGATGAGTATGAGTAGCAGTTACCAGCAGCTCTGGAGCCTCAGGAACACGCTGTGATTGAACCCATTCTATGCTAGCAGCTAATTAGCAAAACGGCAAAAGCTCCGCGTCAGCGCCGGTGTTAGCCAACTTTATTTAGCAACGTCACGGCCCGCCGAATAAAACACCGAAGCCTTACGTGGCCATAATTAGCGACAACAAATTTAATTCAACTCGACAATTGGAGTCGTCGTCGAGATTACCCCTCAACTTTTACACCCTTTCTACAAACAACTAGTTAGCTAGCTAGCTAGCGTACTGTTAGCCGCAGCCAAAGTTTCGTAACCCCCTTCATTCAAATCGGCGAGTAGGCTAACTCTCAGTTAGCACAAATGCTAACGCCCTAAACAAGGCAAACATATATAAACACAAATACCTGTAAAAAGTTGTGAATTTCGGTGGGATATGCCGAAAAGTCGTGTAAACATACCTGTTTTGATATGCATGTCTTTCAGTTGCGTATGTTGCTGAAGATAAACCGTTGAATAACTTATGTTTACAGCGCTGATAGAATCTGCTCGCCGGATGAGTGCGGCCAGTGGAAGTGTTCCGTACCGGAGCTTCGGCTCATGTGCCGAACAACGCCGAATCTCTGTGTCGACACTTCAAAAGGGCAACGAGGATATTCTTAATTTGGTCAGATGATTTTTATTTACCAGAATTGTGACTTTTACTCTAAAAAAAGTTTATGTAGTTGTAATATTTACTAGGATTTCCTTCCTTTGCTTTATCTTGAATTATGTCTCAAAATATTGTTTATGTATATTTTTTGTCGAGTGGTGTACTTTTAATTACTGATTTATCATTGTATGTCTGTGACTTAAAAAAAAAATCCACGAGAACCACAACAGAAATAAGTATCCTTTTCGAAGCTGTATTCATTCTTTATTTGAAACAGACAAATGAAGTCCATATAGAATTAAAAGAAAAAGACAAGTAAAACATTCATTTAAACAGTCTGTCCATCCGATGATTCCTCAAAGTAGAGGTGTAACGACAACAGCTCAATTGACAATATGTAATATGTAATTTTACCCCCGGGTGTAATTAGGTTCATTAAAGAAAAGATGAAAGGGGGGCTTAAAAAAATAATTTTTGGAATTTTGAAATCTGAGGAAAACAGGACAAAACAAATAGGAAAATAAAAGTTTTATATGGGAAGTGTAATCTTTTTTCTTTTTTCATCTTGTCTTCTGTTTCATGTTTTTCCAGGTTCTTTGCAGCAAAGGGAAAAGATGTGTTTCACAAACAGCAGCAATATAACATTGTGGCAAAGTCCCACATATTATTCACACACACAGCAAAATCACCAGTGTCCTATTCTGACCCAGAGTGGGACCACATGTGCACTGTCAGTGTTAATTTAACACTGGTGATTTTTATTGTGCAGTATTTTCTTTTTCTGGATATATTGATGGTTTGAATTCATAATCACACACACACTCATTTTTTAAAGAAGTCGATGACCCACGGTAGCTTTGATCCTTTTTTATTTATTTAGATTATTATCCTTACTCATCATTAATAAAAACCACAATATGGGGCTGAACCCTCAGAAATCATCTCATTGAGAAACATGAGGGGTCCCACGAAGCCCAGAACAAGTCCAACCAGGATGGAGCCTCCAGACATCAGCAGACCTTTACACCTGCACCACCTCCTCTTTTTGCATTCAGCTTCAGCTTTCTGCTGAAGCTCGTCTGCCAGTTTCTCCAGCTTTTCTATCTGAGTGTCCTTTTCCACCATCTCATTTTCCATCTCGGATATCAGATGTTCAATCCGTGCTCTTCCAGCTCTCTGAGCTGCCATCAACGCCTCCTCTCTCTCCTTCATGGCTGCACCTTCCTCCTCCTCCTCCTCCTCCTCCTCTTTCCTCTCGATCTCCATCAGATGTCCCGTGAGGATCTCGAAGGGCTCGTTCTGAGAGTCAACATCCTGGTGGTGGTCAGATCTTAGGTGCACTTCATCAGCACTGGTGGTGTCCCCCTGATCCATTTTTTTTCTGCTCTCAGTGGCTGTAAACGGTTTGATATGACAAACTTTAACTGATTCCACAACAGGAAAAAATCACTTTGCTGCAGCAAAAGGTGTAAAGAAAAAATACTTACATTTACAAAAGGTGACTAAATTATACTGCTCCTCCTTTAAAACTGTCCTGTTCTTGTGTGTCTGCTCTCCAGGAAAGGAAGACGCCAACTGCTGTATGTGCTCTGCTGCACAGCCTTTATGACGTCATAGCACAAAGCACCATAAAGTGCAAAGCTTTTCCACGGTTTGTGACGTCACTTCCGGGTAGATTTCTGCTCGGCTTTGCTAGCGCCCCCCCCCCACTAAAAAAAAAAAAAAAAAAAAACACACAAAACACTGGTGAAGTTAATTTGCAATTAAGTAATTAAAGTCACACTTTTTTTTTAAACTTAGCCATAAAGTACTTTGTTTTCCACACATACCTACCCACACCTGACCTTTACACAGAAGACACACTTTAACAGTGTGCACAGTGCTGTGCTCGCAGCAACCCTGAAAAATAGTTCTCACATTGTTCACTAAAAGAAGGCTCCGGGTTCAAATCCCACCCTTGCCACATTTCTCCATGTAATGTGGAGTTGCGTCAGGAAGGGCATCCGGTGTAAAACATGTGCCAAATCAACATGCAGATCCACCTTGGATTTGCTGTGGTGACCCTGAGTGCAAACAAGGGAGCAACTGAAGGGACTTTACTTTTAGTGATAATACCATATTAAAAGTTGTGTTTAATGGACAAGTTCCATGAAATCAAAATATAAAACTATATACTGCAAATATATGTTGTTCTGTGATTAATTCGAATTTTTAAAGGAGAAAAGGTGATACAACTCGTACAAATTAGATTAAAATGGATACATTTTAAATATTACATGTCCATATTTCAGTTAAAAAACGACCAATAAACCATTACATGATTGATACAACTTTTCAATATAAAAATAAATAAAACAAACTAACATTCCACTTTGGAATGTTGGTTGGTTGATGTAAAACTCTTCAAGCACACGTGACGATTATTTGTGATCACATTTTATTGTCATTTACATCTTTGACCACTAGATGTCCACAGTGTTCACTTAAAGCTTTGCGCCATGAACCGTTATGTGACACGTGTTTCGGTAAAAGGTTTCAATTCGAAACTCGGAAGCGACACAAAAATGCGTGGGCTGTGCCGTCACGGGATGTCCCGGTGTCATCAGTTCTGGTAGGAAACTTGGTGACGATTTTATTATTTTAACGGTTTATTATGAGCCAGTAATTCACGAGACTGCAGCCGAAAGTAAGTATGAAATAATCATTTTCAGACAAGTCAGAATTATGATATAAATCATTTTCAGGCACAGAAGCCTGGTTAGATCACTGAGAACCCACAGATTATTAAAGATCAGTGACTGTCACCTGACCTCTACCCAAAGGAACCACCTGCTCGGTCAGTGGACACAGACTTGACCTCCAAAAGTGCACCCTGAGTTCAGTCTGTTCTGGACTCCCCAGAGGAGCTGCACATGGCTGATGTAACCATGTTACATGTACCAAAAGAAAGGTGTCATCAGGGGGTATCAGTTTGCTTCAGCAACCAACGAGGCCACCATCACCCACATCAGAGGGGTGAATCCTGCAGATATTCAATGTCAACCCGGGTCGACTTCTGGAAAAGTCCCTCAGAAGGGCACCAAAGGAAGTTAAGCAGCACACCCCGAAAAAGTACATCTCAGAGCTCACCACTGATGATCACAAAGTGGTTAAATTCCCACCCTCCAGTAGGTGCAACTCAGAGCTGGTGAATATTGGCGGTAACTCTGGAGCACCACATGGACTTACACAGCCAAGTTTAATTCTTGTGATGGCAACGAGTTCACAGAAAATAAAAACTTTTAACACAAAACCACTGTTTAATTTATATGATATATATATATATATATATATATATATATATATATATATATATATATATATATATATATATATATATATATTTAATTTGTTCCTGAAAGTTACTGCACCTCTTTGCGCTCAATGTCACTTTATTTGTACCCAAAGGTAGATTTGCTTTTAAAATGTTTTTGACATAAAGATATTTTCATTTAAAACCTTGTGTCATTAATAGCTCAAAATTACATCCTGAACTGAGCTGATACCTGCATATTGAGAGAAAAAAAAATCTGTTTTCATACTGTATTGTTTATTCCTGAGGCGTCAAATTGAAATCACATAACTACAAACAGTTTTCTGCTAAACTGAAGCTACACACAAAAGTATGTCTTTACATAAGGCAAATCTGGAATGTTTGTACATATACATATTACAGACATCAAATCATCAGACATCACCTGTCACTATTAAGCAGGGAGTTAAAACATTTTATTTCTGTCATTTTCTATGTGCAAATGCTTCAGATGGGAACACAGTGAAATTATTCATTAAATATACTGTTCTTTGTTTCAGAAGGAAGTCTTGAACTGGGGTATGGAGCCATTACTGTTGTTCAGGTCAGTGGACAAAGACCAAAAGCAGAACACCTTAGGGTGATTCTTTAACTACGGGCACTATTGGCCTTGTAAATGTAATTTCCACCACACCATTGCCTTACAATATAAAGCGCCTTGGGGCAACTGTTGTGATTTGGCGCTATATACATGTGCCCTGATGTCACTTTATCTCCATAGAAACTACCCAAACAATCTTTCATACAAACTGTTTAAAGGGACATTACAGTGTTGTGGTGGAAATTACGGCAATAGTGTGGGACAACTACATTTTGTTTAAAAAAAAAAAAATCACAACAGTTGTATGACATTGAATACCCCAATTATGTTTTGATTATTTTACTGATATTTTATTCAGAGATATTTTAAAACATTAGAAAAAACGTTTTTTACCGTTCATTTTTATCATTGAAGATCAAAAGTCTGGGTGTGGGACAAGCACAAAACGGCAATATTTGCATATAATGATGCTGAAAAAAGGTGAAAAAGTCATCATAGACTACTTGAACAAATTTCTTAAAACACTTTCATTGTAAAGATAACTATAAAAGTGTGAAAATTCCCCTTTTTTTTTTTCCTGTTTTTCATACAATATGATCAAAGGACATAAGTGCCCGTAGTCTAAGAATCACCCCTTAATAAAAAGGAGGAAAAACAAAAACAATAAGCTCCACGTCAGGCTCATAAAAACACTGAGTAAACCTGCTTCATTTGCAGGAGTAACACTTTTTAGTGATGCGCAAGTAAGTTTCACACCTCCTGAAGACGGCATGGCCCTTTTTGGATAATACTACAGCTGTTGCCATCAAACTGAATCCATCCACTTCAAAAGGCAAAAGGTCATATGAAGGAGCGCTGTTGCAGAAGCTGCAGGTGGCACATGGACAAAGCTTACAGGCTGACATCGCGAGTGTTAGAATCTCATTTGATATCCAATAATTAAGAGTTAATTTCACTTAGAGTGAGGTAAGTGTTCCAGAGAGCAGGGAAAGAACAACCCGCCATGTCTTCAGCCTTCAGTCCACAAAACAAACACCTTTTCTCAGTGTGGTGCATCTGTTGAAGAGAAGGGACACTTTAGCAGCCAAAATAACATTTTCTTCAGGTTAAAAACATCTGTACACATTCTCTGAACTGTACATTTAATGGAATCTTAGCCTGCCGAATTGCTGGTAATTAAGTAAAATGACAGAGGATAAAAAGTGTGGGCTAAGGTGGTGGTTCTACTGTCACTGCAACCTGGAACCAGACGAGCAACAGAAAATTAATGAATAAGTAAAATATGCCTCCTTATTTGTCCAAACAACTGTACAGCTACTTTAAATCAAGTTCTAACAGTCAGGAACGTTACGAGCATATCAAAATTTTTAGGATAATGTGCGCACACCTACTGTTTTAATTAAACCTAACCACAACTCTGAATATTAAGACAGTTACTCAACCTGCAAAATAGCACTGAAATTAGTGAACATAAAATAAGCAGTGCTGCTGTCATCTTGAACAACCTCTTCAAATACTCCCTACACTGTAGTTTTCTATGAAGTCTTATTTCTTTGAAGTTCTCCTGCACAGTCTCCACTCTCCAAGCACACAGGGGTCTGTTGCAAGTACTGACAGCATTAGAATAATATATTAAATTAATGCAAAAGCCACACTAATAGTAATTTGGGGTGCGTGTGTCTCCATGGTATCATATTAGTTGCAACAGGCTAAAAATGACTTTCACTGACCCACCCATAAGTGACCAGAATATTAATAAAAAATATTTTTGTTTGGACTTGTAACCACAGGTGCGTGCTACATTTGAATAAAGTCATGAAATGGCATTCTTGCAGCCAGCTGCTGTAGCCCCAAGTGATCCAGAAGTTCCCACATTTTCCCCCCACATTGGCAACATAAGATTGTGGATCCTTTATCTGAATAGCAACAAATTATAGGGGTACCAAAGAAAATCCTTTCCATAATATGGATGGTTAAAAACAAAAATAAAGTTACACAACTGTATAAAATGATCAAAAAAATTTTTTTTTTAATTCCATGAATAAGAATTTCCTTTCACTGAATCTTGTTTGCCTTTGTAAAATTGTAAAAATTTGTAGTTAGACTCTGTAATTTGAGTTCTTCCCAAGCTTAGAACACCTACAGTTTAATTGTAAGTCTCTATGAGTTATGTTTAAGCTTTACTCACCGAAGTCTGAATTTTCCACCTGTGAATATACGAGGTCTGTCCATGAAGTATAGGTCCTTTTTATTTTTTGATCAAAGTTTTTTCTAAACCTGTGAGACACATCGAAGTGGACACAGTTCGAACAATTACGATGGTTTTCGGTGAAAACTTTAACGGCTGATGAGAGATTTTGAGGTGATACTGTCGCTTTAAGGACTTCCCACAGAGCGAGACGTCGAGCAGCGGTCCCAGGCGCCGTCGTCAGCCTGTTTCAAGCTGAAAACCTCCACATTTCAGGCTCTATTGATCCAGGACGTCGTGAGAGAACAGAGACGTTTCAGAAGAAGTCGGTTTCAGCATTTTATCCGGATATTCCACTGTTAAAGGAGATTTTTTTTAATGAAAGACGTGCAGATGGGTCCGCGCGTCGGGACGCAGCCGGCGTGCACAGGAAAAACACCTCCGTGTTGATAACCATTTGTAAAATCCAGGCGGCTTTTGATGGCTTTCAGTGGAGTGAGTATATGAGAAATTGTTTAACAGGCAGGACATGTTCCAACTTGTCCTTAAGGCTTCCAACAGAGGTGTTTTTCCTGTGGCGGAGCGTCGCGGCGGCTGCGAGCCGATGCTGCAATCCGTCTGCACATCTTTCATTAAAAAAATCTCCTTTAACAGTGGAATATCCGGATAAAATGCTGAAACCGACTTCTTCTGAAACTTCTGTTCTCTCACGACGTCCTGGATCAATAGAGCCTGAAATGTGGAGGTTTTCAGCTTGAAACAGGCTGACGACATCTTGCACCATGGGAAGTCCTTAAAGCGACAGTATCACCTCAAAATCTCTCATCAGCCGTTAAAATTTTCACCGAAAATCAGCTTAATTTTTCGAACCGTGTCCACTTCGATGTGCCTCACAGATTTAGAAAAAATTTTGATCAAACAACGCGCCAGTCTCTCAGCAACTTCTCAGACAAAGGAATTCCGACGAGGGGCTGGACGACTCCTCCCACAAGGAGTGCTCACAGGCGAATGACGTCACCGACAGGCGTGGAAAAACTCACGCATGCGCACGAGGGTTCAAGCATGTCTGACGTAAAAACATCTGAATGAAATCCATATAGTTTTTGAAAAAAATAAAAAGGACCTATACTTTACGGACAGCCCTCGTAGAATAAGATTAAAGTAGTAAGATTCAAGGAGTAGTAAAGATCAGTAGATTTAAGGACAGAGGTTAAACAGAAGGGTTGCTTCCTTTAATGTTTGGAATTGTAGAATGTTGTCTTTATCTCAGAATATTTTGATTTATTGACTGAATTTACTTTGTACACTTAATACACATAAGAATGCAAGGATAACACAATGAAGTGAAAACATTTCCACAGTGGTCCACACATAAAGTTAAAAACCAAAAGCATACAAACAACAATAAAAGAGATACAAAATAAATGAAGTTATAACAACAGTAACATTTAGTGTATAAAACCATAAAATTGGTATTAAATAAAAACTTCAAAAATAAATACAGCTATACCTCCTAGTCATTGCTTAAAATTCATTATGTAATAAAAGGGTTAAGTCCCTCTTCTGGGCAGCATGGTGGCTTAGTGGTTAGCACTGTTGCCTCACAGCAAGAAGGTCATGGGATCAAATCCCACCTGGGGCCTTTCTGTGTGGAGTTTGCATGTTCTCCCCGTGGTTGCGTGGGTTCACTCCGGGTGGTCCGGCTTCCTCCCACATCCAAGGATACGCAGGTTAGGTGGATTGAAAACTTTAAAATGTGTGCGCGGGTGTGAATGTGTTTATTTGAGTATATGTGGTCCTGCGACAGACTGGCGTCCTGTCCAGGATGTACCCCGCCTCACACCCTGTGACTGCTGGGATAGACTCCAGCCCCCTGTGACCCTTAATTGGAGTAAGCAGTTGAAGATGAGTGAGTTCCTCTTCCAAAAGTTGATGTTCTAACCTTCAATTAAAACAGGCCTGATCAGATTGATTTTTATTATGCCCTGTAAAAAAAAAAAAAAAAAATACAATGATTTGCAAATTCTCTTCAACCTATATTTAATTGAATACACCACAAAGACAAGATGTTTAATTCAAACTGATAAACTTTATTGTTTTTGTGCAAATATTTGCTCATTTTGAAATGGTTGCCTGCAACACAGATTTTTCCTGACTTTGACCTATGACCTTGAAAATAAAATCAGTTCTTGCCTATCAGGATATGAATCTTCAGTAAAAAAAAAAAAAAATCATAATGATATCTGAAAAAGTATGGGCTCCAGGCTGTTCACAAACAAACATACAAACAAACACAGGATTGAAAACATAACCTCCTCCAACTTCACTGGCGGAGGTAATTAACAGTTCTCTTGATCTGTTTTAAGATTTGTCGCTTTTCTTATAATATTCGTCCACTGCTGCCTAAAAGTCAAATTATTCCACATATTTATGTAAAACTGTTGCCTTTGTAATTCATGTCACAACAGGCATGAGATGGCAGTTAAATCGAGCGCACCCAACCTGGAAAGGATGTCCCTGGAAAAGATGTGGTCTTGAAGGCAGTATATGTTCCTCTAAAACCTCTGTGTACTTTTCTGCATACCATGATAGACCCTGGATTTTGGACTTGTTGGTGACACTTGTCTGGATGGTCCTTTTTGTCTTTGGCCTGGAACATAAAAAAGAAAATCTGGAAAATGGATTACCTGACCAGAGTCCACATTTCCACTGTGTCATAGTCCAACCCTGATGCCCCTAAGTGTAGAGAAGTCTATGCTTCTTCTGGACAAGGTTTTAAGTTTTAAGCAGCGTTTGTGAATGTAACTTTGTATTGTGCTTGTTCAGGAGGATAAGCATCGTTAGACCTTACCTTGCTTTGTGAAATGCCTTGGAGTGACTTATGTTGTGATTTGGTGCTATATAAATGAATCGAGGTGAACTGTAGTGCTTGAAGATGCTTTCCCAAAGTAATCTCTTACCTATGTGATTACAGATGAGGACAAAATTATCAGCCCACCTGTGAAATGCAACTTTTTCTTCAAAATTTTCCCAAGTGCTTTTTGACCAGAGAAAGCAATTTTCAACACAGACTTTCTAAACATCATAATTTTATTTTGGACAGTTACATTATTTTACTTTGCACACAGAAAAAAAATTATTAGGCAAAAACCAAAAGCTACCAGGGTCAAAATTATTTGTCCTTTAAAAACTGACTGTTTTGATATTGGTTCAATTGGTTCAAAATGCTGCTGCTAGACTTTTGACAGGAAGCAGAAAGTTTGACCACATTACACCCATTTTGGCATCTCTTCACTGGCTTCCAGTCCCGGTGAGATCAGATTTTAAGCTTCTGCTACTGGCCTATAAAACTGTTCATGGACTGGCAGCTCCCTACTTAGCTGACCTAATTAAACCCTATGTACCGGCCCGGGCTTTGCGTTCTCAAGGTGCAGAATTACTTTGTGTCCCTAAGGTGAATAAGAAGTCTGCGGATCATAGAGCTTTCTCTTATCGTGCCCCTGTTTTGTGGAATGATCTCCCTGCATCAATAAAACAGTCAGATTCTGTGGAGACTTTCAAGTCCAGACTTAAGATGCACTTATTTTCCCTTTCGTATGGCTAGCATACTGGTATAGCATGTTACTATGTTTTTTACTCTTTAAATTAATTTTTTTAGGAAACGGAGCGTGCCGCAACCTCAACTTTATCTAAATTCTGGGTCTTTTAGTGAAGCTTAGGGCTAGTGGCTGGCGCTCACCTTAGTATTTCCTTTATTTTTCTTGTTGCTTTATGCTGACAAATTATACTGTAATTGCTGTCTCTCTGACGCCTGATTCTGTTTTCTTCTCTCTCTCTCTCTGTTTAAGGTGCGGCTCCATCCAGAGATGGGTGTGGTGTCTGTTTTCTGTTTCTGTACCCTCCTGTCCTGTGCACCAGCAACATTTCCTGCATTTTTGTTTTGTGAATTGTTTTGTAAATTGTGTCTGTAGCATGGCCCAAGCAGAGGGTCACCCCTTTGAGTCTGGTCTGCTTGAGGTTTCTTCCTCAGATCATTGGAGGGAGTTTTTCATTTCCACTGTTGCCTGTGTGATTGCTCTGGGCGTTGCTAAGGTTAGACCTTACTTGTGTGAAGCGCCTTGAGGCAACTTGTGATTTGGTGCTATATAAATGAAAATAAAACTAAATTGAAACTGAAGGCAAAAACCACTGTTGTGCAATGGTGTGCTTTAAAGTGTAGGTGACACGAAAAAATGTGCACAAATAATCACTAAAAATGTTGATATTTTTAAAAATCCTGAACAATAAATCCTCATTCTTGTCCTGGTTTTCAACAGTGTGATCATCAAACACGTTCTGCTGTTTGAACCATTTGGTTTTTATATTGCCATCGTCACCTTCTTCCATATCTTGGGCTCTTTTTTTGGAAGGGCCAGGCAATGAGTTTTCTTCCTTATGGGGACGAACAGAGAGCCTCCTCACCAGATGCCCGAACCACCTAAACTGGCTCCTTTCAAAGTGAAGAAGTTCATTTGCATCTGGCCCAGAATTCTGAGATGAGCACAGTGGGAATCTCAATCCAGAGTATAAATTGCACCTGTCAAAAAAATCCCTCTTGAAGAGGAAGATAACATGTATAAATCACACCTTTTTCTGTGTTATGACATCTTTTATATGGGATTTTTTTGTGCATTGCTGTATTTTTTTTATTTCTGGTATTTATTCTTTCATTATTTGGATTTATTTTGTTTAGTGTTTTGATTCTTGGGAAAATTCTGTGTAAATAGTCATTATAATTACTATTATTAATAACAAACGTGAATTTTCAGTGTACAGTGCATCCAGATAGCAGAGGTGTCAAGTAACGAAGTACAAATACTTCGTTACTGTATTTAAGTACACTTTTTAGGTATCTATACTTTACTCCTTTACTTATTTTTCTGCCTACTTCTGACTTCTACTCATTACATTTTCACACAAGTATCTGTACTTTCTATTCCTTAGATTTTTAAAACAAACAGCCTCGATACTCTTGGCTTCAGTTTAATGTTTATATATATATTTCACGTCATGTGCGCCTGTAATCAACTTTTCTGCAGCACGGCTTTGCTTTGAACCGTGAACCAATCGAAGCAGTGGTTCGCAGATTGAAGCAATGCTTCGACCTATTGCTTCGTTTATTCTTTCTTTCGCTTAATTTCCCCCCGCTAAAACCCTAAAGAGCATACTTCTGTGAGTATTATTTACCTTTTCTATGTTAAACCGACCTGTTATGGTCTTCTGAAACAGTTGATAGATGTATTTTATAACTTAAAAACGGGAGCAACACTAACGCGTTAGCATGTCTATGGCATTTTCAATGTTAAAAGTTAGCATTAAGCAGCTCTCGTCACGTTCGGGTGCATTTGTTTTCAAATTGTAATATTTCTTAAATTTATTTTTGTTTATATATTAATAATCTAATGATTATTATATACTATATATATATATATATATATATATATATATATATATATATATTTTTTTTTTTTTTTAAGGTTACTTTATACTTTTATACTTTAGGTAGGTTTTAGTAGGTTTTGGAGTACATACTTTTTCACTTTTACTTGAGTAAAGAGGTCAAGTTGATACTTCAACTTTTACCAGAGTGTTTTTAAACTGCAGTATCTATACTTCTACTTAAGTAACAAATGTGTGTACTTTTGACACCACTGCCAGAAAGTATTCACAACACTCCACATTTTGTGATATTACAGCCTTATTACAAAATGGAGGAAATTCATTTTCCCCCCCTCAAAATTCTACTCACAACACCCCAAATCACAACATGAAAAACGTTTTTTTGTTTAGAAATGTTTGCAAATTTATTAAAAATAAAAAACTAAGAAATCACATGTTTTCTTCTTTTCTTCAGGATGATAGATGACTTGCAGAATGATTTTGTTTGAAGTGAGGAAGAGTTGTGCAACAGGACGAAAAACATTAGTATCTTCTTCATCTCAGGTTCTCTTTCTGGATGGGCCAGGCAACACATTATTCTTAAACATTGTCTTCATTGTTGTCCTGGTTTTCAACAGTGTGATCATCAGACAGGTTCTTCTGTCTAAACTGTTTGTTATTTACATTACCATCATCATCCTCTTCCTCATCTCTGTCTCTCTTTCTGGATGGGCCAGGCAACGAGTTTTGTTCAACATTATCCTCATTGTTGTCCTGGTTCTCAACAGTGTGATCATCAGACACGTTCTTCTCTCTGAACCGTTTGGTTTTTCTGTAATCATTAGTATCTTCTTCATCTCTGGTTCTCTTTCTGGATGGGCCAGGCAACGAGTTTTCTTCAACATTATTCTCATTGTCCTGGTTTTCAACAGTGTGATCATCAGACACATTCTTCTGTCTGAACCGTTTGTTTTTTATATTACCATCATCACCATCCTCTTCTTCTCGGCATCTCTTTCGGGAGGGCCCAGGCAGTGAGGCATTGTCACTATTGTTGTCCTCACTGCTGTCAACAAGCTGATTCCTTGTAATGTTTCTATTTCCATCCTCATCAACATCTCTTTGTCTTGGTTCAGAGGGGCCAGGCATTGACTGTTCATCCTCAGTGGCATTATTATTATTATTATTGTTATTATTATTGTTGTTGTTGTTGTTGTTATTATTATTAACTTCAGGAGAACCATCCTCACGCTGATGCTCATCGATATTGTGGTCATTAACAGCAATGTATTCTTCATGATGAACTTCCTGTCTATCATGGTGGACGATTGGGACACGTCTGACAGCTTGACGTCGTCGTACAAATTGGAGATATCGTCGTGCCGCATCTTGAATATTTGGAGGTCTGAAAGGGCGGACATGCAGATGTCTCACATGTTCAGGAATTCTGAAACGTCTTTGAATAACAGGGCCATCACCTTGTCCACGATGAGGTATGTCCCCCTGGGGATCAGGAATTGCTGGCCTCTGTCTCACATGTATGGGAATTCCTAAATGTCCTCGAATCATAGGGCCATCACCTTGCCCATAATGAGATATGGCCCTCTGCAGACCAGGAATTACTGGTCTATGTCTCACATGTCTGAGATGTCTAATAAAGCGTAATATATGGGCCATTCGACCATGTCCTCTCCCATCCATTTTACTTAATATAATCAGTCGCCTTCAAAAACTGATAAACTTGATGAGTGGGAACTAATCTGCAAATTACAAACAAATTTGTAGTTAGACTCTGTAATTTGAGTTCCTTCCAAGCTTAGAATACCTACAATTTGATTGTAAGTCTCTGTGAGTTATGTTTAAGCTTTGCTCGCCGAAGTCTGAATTTTCCACCTGTGAATACAGAATAAGATTAAAGTAGTAAAGATCAATAGATTTAATGACAGTTTAAACAGAAGGGTTGCTCCTTTTAATGTTTGGAATTGTAGAATGTTGCCTTTATCTCAGAATATTCTGATTTATTGACTGAATTTACTTTGTACACTCCAATACACATAAATATATGCATCTAAGAATGCAAGGATAACACAATGAATTGAAAACATTTCCACAGTGGTCCACACATAAAGTAAAAAAAACAACAAACAACAATAACAGAGATACAAAATAAATGAACAGTTATAACAACAGTAAAATTTAGTGTATAAAACCATAAAATTGGTATTAAATAAAAACTTCAAAAAGAAATACAGATATACCTCCTAGTCATTGCTTAAAATTAATTAATAAGTAATAAAAGGGTTGGGTTCCTCTTCTGGGCAGCATGTTGGATTAGTGGTTAGCACTGTTGCCTCACAGGTGGGATGGAGTCCCACCTGTGGCCTTTGTGTATGGAGTTTGCATGTTCTCCCCGTGGTTGCGTGGGTTCACTCCGGGTGGTCCGGCTTCCTCCCACATCCAAGAATACGCAGGTTAGGTGGATTGAAAACTTTAAATTGTGTGCGTGGGTGTGAATGTGTTTGTTTGTCTATATGTGGTCGTGCAACAGACTGGCGTCCTGTCCAGGATGTACCCCGCCTCACACCCTGTGACTGCTGGGATAGACTCCAGCCCCCTGTGACCTTTCATTGGAGTAAGCAGTTGAAGATCAGTGAGTTCCTCTTCCAAAAGTTGATGTCATACAAAAGTTCTAACCTTCAATTAAAACAGGCTGATCAGATTGAGTTTTAATATGCCCTGTTGCCTTATGGCGAGAAGGTCAATCAATCAATCAATCAATTTTTTTTTTATATAGCGCCAAATCACAACAAACAGTTGCCCCAAGGCACTTTATATTGTAAGGCAAGGCCATACAATAATTATGTAAAACCCCAACGGTCAAAACGTCCCCCTGTGAGCAAGCACTTGGCTACAGTGGGAAGGAAAAACTCCCTTTTAACAGGAAGAAACCTCCAGCAGAACCAGGCTCAGGGAGGGGCAGTCTTCTGCTGGGACTGGTTGGGGCTGAGGGAGAGAACCAGGAAAAAGACATGCTGTGGAGGGGAGCAGAGATCGATCACTAATGATTAAATGCAGAGTGGTGCATACAGAGCAAAAAGAGAAAGAAACAGTGCATCATGGGAACCCCCCAGCAGTCTACGTCTATAGCAGCATAACTAAGAGATGGTTCAGGGTCACCTGATCCAGCCCTAACTATAAGCTTTAGCAAAAAGGAAAGTTTTAAGCCTAATCTTAAAAGTAGAGAGGGTGTCTGTCTCCCTGATCTGAATTGGGAGCTGATTCCACAGGAGAGGAGCCTGAAAGCTGAAGGCTCTGCCTCCCATTCTACTCTTACAAACCCTAGGAACTACAAGTAAGCCTGCAGTCTGAGAGCGAAGCGCTCTATTGGGGTGATATGGTACTACGAGGTCCCTAAGATAAGATGGGACCTGATTATTCAAAACCTTATAAGTAAGAAGAAGAATTTTAAATTCTATTCTAGAATTAACAGGAAGCCAATGAAGAGAGGCCAACACGGGTGAGATATGCTCTCTCCTGCTAGTCCCCGTCAGTACTCTAGCTGCAGCATTTTGAATTAACTGAAGGCTTTTTAGGGGACTTTTAGGACAACCTGATAATAAAGAATTACAATAGTCCAGCCTAGAGGAAATAAATGCATGAATTAGTTTTTCAGCATCACTCTGAGACAAGACCTTTCTGATTTTAGAGATATTGCGTAAATGCAAAAAGGCAGTCCTACATATTTGTTTAATATGCGCTTTGAATGACATATCCTGATCAAAAATGACTCCAAGATTTCTCACAGTATTACTAGAGGTCAGGGAAATGCCATCCAGAGTAAAGATCTGGTTAGACACCATGCTTCTAAGATTTGTGGGGCCAAGTACAATAACTTCAGTTTTATCTGAGTTTAAAAGCAGGAAATTAGAGGTCATCCATGTCTTTATGTCTGTAAGACAATCCTGCAGTTTAGCTAATTGGTGTGTGTCCTCTGGCTTCATGGATAGATAAAGCTGGGTATCATCTGCGTAACAATGAAAATTTAAGCAATACCGTCTAATAATACTGCCTAAGGGAAGCATGTATAAAGTGAATAAAATTGGTCCTAGCACAGAACCTTGTGGAACTCCATAATTAACCTTAGTCTGTGAAGAAGATTCCCCATTTACATGAACAAATTGTAATCTATTAGACAAATATGATCCAAACCACCGCAGCACAGTGCCTTTAATACCTATGGCATGCTCTAATCTCTGTAATAAAATTTTATGGTCAACAGTATCAAAAGCAGCACTGAGGTCTAACAGAACAAGCACAGAGATGAGTCCACTGTCCAAGGCCATAAGATCATTTGTAACCTTCACTAATGCTGTTTCTGTACTATGATGAATTCTAAAACCTGACTGAAACTCTTCAAATAGACCATTCCTCTGCAGATGATCAGTTAGCTGTTTTACAACTACCCTTTCAAGAATTTTTGAGAGAAAAGGAAGGTTGGAGATTGGCCTATAATTAGCTAAGATAGCTGGGTCAAGTGATGGCTTTTTAAGTAATGGTTTAATTACTGCCACCTTAAAAGCCTGTGGTACATAGCCAACTAACAAAGATAGATTGATCATATTTAAGATCGAAGCATTAAATAATGGTAGGGCTTCCTTGAGCAGCCTGGTAGGAATGGGGTCTAGGTCATGGGTTCAATTCCCGCCTGTGGTCTTTCTGCGTGGAGTTTGCCTGTTCTCCCCGTGGTTGCGTGGGTTCACTCCGGGTGGTCCGGCTTCCTCCCACATCCAAGAATACGCAGGTTAGGTGGATTGAAAACTTTAAATTGTGTGCGTGGGTGTGAATGTGTTTGTTTGTCTATATGTGGTCGTGCAACAGACTGGCGTCCTGTCCAGGATGTACCCCGCCTCACACCCTGTGACTGCTGGGATAGACTCCAGCCCCCTGTGACCTTTCATTGGAGTAAGCAGTTGAAGATCAGTGAGTTCCTCTTCCAAAAGTTGATGTCATACAAAAGTTCTAACCTTCAATTAAAACAGGCTGATCAGATTGAGTTTTAATATGCCCTGTTGCCTTATGGCGAGAAAGTCATGGGTTCAATTCCCGCCTGTGGTCTTTCTGTGTGGAGTTTGCCTGTTCTCCCCATGTTTGCGTGGGTTTCCTCCAGGTGCCCTGGTTTCCTCCCACATCCAAAGACGTGGGTTAGGTGGATTAGAATCTTTAAATTGTCTGTAGGTGTGCGTCTGGGTGTGAATATGATTGTTTGTCTGTTTGTGGCCTTGTGACAGACTGGCGTCCTGTCCAGGGTGTACCCCGCCTCGCGCTCTATGACTGCTGGGATAGGCTCCAGCACCCCCCCGCTACCCTTAATTGAATTAAGCAGTTGAAGATGAGTGTGGTAAACTACGTCACAGCCTGGCAAGAAAAAGAAAAAGAAGACTGACCCAAAGGGACGACAAGGCTAAACAGACATCAGTGGGTATTATGTTGAGATGGATTTAATACAAATGAAGAAGTTAAAATGAAGAAGTTAAATATTGGGGTACACTGCCGTGAATTATATTATGCATATGACTGAGTTACAGTTGTGATATATCAATGCGTATCCCCTCATCAACCAAAAAAAGAAAAAATAATATGAACAAAATGAATAATATGACAAAATATATGAAGAAAAAGCAAAAAGAAAAGTAAAAAAAGAAGAAAAATAAGAAGAAATAAAAATAAAATAAAACAAAAGTTTTTGTTAACCTATTTTGCCCACAATTTCTACATGATACAACTATAGCCTAAAATTTATTACAACAGAAATTAATATTTAACTTTGCAGATTTGACTTTTTATGTTAATATTTACATTGAAAAGAATTGCCTGCTATTAGTATATTTTTTTATATCAGTGACAATATTACACTTTCATTCCATTAATGAATGGAATCGACGGAATCCATTATTAAATGAGACCCCCCTCCACCAAAAATTTCTCCATCCACTTCTGCACAAATGTTGAGTCTCTTCTTTTAGCTAAACAGTATGGATTCCATCTTACATATGTTCAGAGAACGCTTATTATCAATAAGCCAATAACAAACAGACCAAAGTTCTGATGACTGCTGTTGTTGCATGTCAACACTACATTTGCCAGTTACCAAGAAGGAAGAATCATCAGCATACAACAGCAATTCACAATTAACTGCAGAAGGCATATCGTTACATATTTAAGAAACAGTAAACGACCCAGTACTGAACCTTGAAGCACACCATAGACCACTTTTGTTGAAGTCAACAATATAGCCACCAATGTTCACACACCATTGCCCATTATTACCTATTATTATGGTAGTCTTGGAACCAGTTAACGACAGGTTAAAAAAAAAAAGAAAAATAGAGCATCACGCTCACAGAGTGCAAACCTCCGCTAACACTGATTGATTGATTGATTCATTTTTATTGGTATAGAATATAAACATGCATAAAATAATACAAAAGCGTATTGACTAAAGCACATAAATACATAAAGTACAGGGTAACGCAATAAATAAATAAAATGCTTGTTTCCATTGTGGCACACTAGTTTCCAATTCCACAAAATTTTACCTTGGAATAAATTTTCAGGGTCGAGGTCCTGTTAGAAGTGGCTTTTCGTAAGCTAAATTAGATGTGATCAAAGATGTGTCAGGAGTATGTATATTTAGTTCATGCACTTGAATCAAAGTTTTTTGTGGTGTTGTCAGGTTTTTTCCACCAACTTTTTCAGTTTCTGAATTCGTTTTCAGATAATTTTCACTCTCACATATGAAAGAAATTTGCTATTTTTTGACAGAGGTATGACTTTTTGAAAATTTGTTCAATTTTGGGATTTTCCAATTTTCCAAGATTTTTCCTGACTTTGACCTATGACCTTGAAAATAAAATCAGTTCTTGCCTATCAGGATATGAATCTTCAGTAAAAAATTCATAACGACATATGAAAAATTATGGGCTCCAGGCTGTTCACAAACTACGACGGCGTTTTAGGGCCACATAGAATTTGTTTTTTTGAGACTTCGAGAATAAACTTGTAATATTACGAGAATAAAGTTGTAATATTACGAGAATATAGTCCTAATTTTACAAGAAGAAAGTAGTAATATTATGAGAACTAGAAGCACTCAGAGAGTGCAAACCTCCGCCAAGGCCATGGGGTCACTGACACCATAACATCTACACGCTGTGGAATCATTGAACCTAAAAAAGTCTAACAATGATGTTTGCTCAGTAGTATAAAAAGTTTCATCTGCTGTGACTGGATAGCATGTATCCTTAGCGCTTGGCATCACAGTTTATTGCAACTTGCACCTTTCCCAGAAGCTACTGTCATCTGAGCACTGATATTGATATTGCATGTGCTTATAGACAAAAACAAATAAAAGACAAAATTCAATTTATTATTCAACTAAACTGCAAATATATGAATTTTTTAACATTTATGAAACACTTCTCTAAACAAGGCCATAGGGTCACTGACGCTAAAGAGATCCCCTCCTTGGCACAGTGATCTATTTCTTTTTGTCGCTTTCTCTAAAATTGTATATAATAATCATTAGATTATTAATATATAAACAAAAATAAATTTAAGAAATATTACAATTTGAAAACAAATGCACCCGAACGTGATGACAGCTGCAACTGCTTAATGCTAACTTTTAACATTGAAAATGCCATAGACATGCTAACGCGTTAGCATCGGGATCCGGATCGTGATCCGGATCACCACTAAAATTTAATCACTTGTTCCTCTTGTCATTTCCAACCACTCCACAAAATTTCATCAAAATCCGTTCAAAACTTTTTGAGTTATCCTGCTGACAGACAGACAGACAAACAAACAAACAAACGCGACCGAAAACATAACCTCCTTGGCGGAGGTAATAAAGTCGTAATTTTACGAGAATAAAGTCGTAATATTATATTATGACTTTATTCTCGTAATAATAAAGTCGTAATATTATATTATGACTTTATTCTCGTAATATTACGACTTTATTCTCGTAATATTACGACTTTGTTCTCGAAGTCCAAAAAAACAAACAAACAAACAAAACAAAACAAAAAAACTCAATGTGGCCCTAAAACTCCAAACAAACAAAAACAGGAGCGAAAACATAACCTCCTTGGCGGAGGTAATAAAGTCGTAATTTTACGAGAATAAAGTCGTAATATTATATTATGACTTTATTCTCGTAATAATAAAGTCGTAATATTATATTATGACTTTATTCTCGTAATATTACGACTTTATTCTCGTAATATTACGACTTTGTTCTCGAAGTCCAAAAAAACAAACAAACAAACAAAACAAAACAAAAAAACTCAATGTGGCCCTAAAACTCCAAACAAACAAAAACAGGAGCGAAAACATAACCTCCTCCAACTTCAGAGGCGGAGGTAATTAACAGTTCGCTTGATCTGCTTTAAGATTTTTTACTTTTCTTATAATATTCGTCCAGTGCTGCCTAAAAGTGAAATTATTCCACATATATGTAAAACTGTTGCCTCTGTAATTCATGTCACAACAGGCATGAGACGGCAGTTAAATCGAGCGCACCCAAACTCTGTCAAAACGCGTGTTTTATCGCGTGATTTGGACCCAGCTGATTGCTGTGACTGCTGTCCGCTTGAAGCTGGTCTAGCAAGAAGAGAGACAGAAGGCAGCAGATAACTTCTGGAGCACAAGAGCGACTCATTAGCGCTCAGCCAAATGCAAGTGTCGAACAGCGCAGCAAACTAATGTTACAGCTACTCAGATGTGGACGACTAAACTGAAACGACGGTAGATAAAGGAGACATCAAAATAGAAGAGCTAGCTTAGTTTCAATGTTATTGCTAATCAGAAGACGCACTGGCTCACAATGTCCTGTTCTGGCAATCTGGTTTGGGATGTAAATAAGCGTTTAATTGGATACAACGAACCGAACATCATCAGGACCAACTATTTAGGTAAGAAACATATACATGTGTAAAAAAGAGAAAATAATAGATAAAGAATGCTAACGGTATTTAGCTGAGACGTCGTTGGAAAACCTTTAAGAGTCCGAAGCTAACGCAGGTTGTAAACAGTGAGGATCGAGTGACAGCTGATAAAACTCCACTTTAAAACTTTGTATATAAAGAGTGGGGCTGGAGCTTAGGATTTTCATATGATTGAGCCATCGTAGCTAATTGATGAGTAACTACTAATATGAAAATTAAGCGTTTTAATACTTAATGGGATACTCCCCCCCCCCCCCCCCCAAAAAAAAACAAGACGTCAAAATTTGATTTGTTTCAGCTTGTCAAATGGGAGGATTTCATTTATTTAGACCAAATACTAGTTTTAAAATGTTCATTATAATATGCATCCTACTCAGCAAGTGTCTGTTGCTTTAAATGGAAATGAGTTGTTGGTTGTTGACCCGCCCCCTCTTTTTTAAAATGTTTTTTGGAAGGGGGGTGGATTTCTCCATCTCTCCTGTCAGTACCACAGGCATATAACTTGCAAGATCTGTTGTCCTCGTGCGCAGATCAACTGTGCATATGTCTGCGCATGCACAGACGGACAGTTTTGGATCAGCAGCAATAACCTGTACTAACTGTTAATTAGTATTTCTTAACAAAACAGACTCACTGTAAACTGTAGATAAACACTGATTCTTAGCTGTGAAATGATTAGCACATGTGCAGAATGGATCTGGCAGGCAGTAGGGATGTGGTACTTAGAGGAATTTCTCCGTCTTGCCCACCAATGGTCTCAGTGGCCATGGCTCATACAACAAGTAAACTGCATTTGAGCACACCTGTATTTGTCGGGCTGATGTGATCTGCTTATGCTTTCAGGGGCAGAGTCCTGCTGAAAAAAACTGTACTTGTGCCCCTGAGCTGAGGACTGATCGTTATTGTTTGCCTTATTCATAGCAGATGAAAGACAGCATGAGGCTGATGCTGGGAATTCCAAGAAGGTCTAGTGCAAGTCAAATGTTTGTCAGTGCTGGGGTACCTACTTGTGCAGCTGTGCTGCATAATCTGATGTATAGATTTATGTGCAGGGTATCTGAGTTACAAAACAATGTAATTGCTGTTTTGGCTAGCCCTGGACGTAGCTCTGTGAGACTGTTCTCTAGTTTGTGGAATCACTGGCGAACGTGCCTGTATGTGGGACAGTGAGCTATGCAATATCTGTATGTTTTTTTTTTTTTGTGATTTTTTTTTTTATGTTTTTATCTGTGTTATGGATCCCCCCTGGGTCTGGAATAAATAAATTATTCTTCTTCTTCACTTAGATCCATTCAAACATGATCAATGTGGATGTACAGCATTGAGGGAATGCTTGAGCACTTTTTTTGAAAACACCTGCACATGTCACAAACCTTGGTTAATCTTTGTGCTGTTCGTTTTTAAAGTTTAAATGAACTGCATTTATGTAGTGCTTTTCCATCTGAATCAGAAGTTTAAAGCTCTTTACAGTGATGCCTTGTGTTCACACACTAATATCGTGGTGCTGTCATGCAAGGCACTCACTGCACACCCGGAGGAACTTTGGGATTAAGGACCTTGCCCAAGGACCCTTGGTTTTTTCCAGTCTGATGGGGGTTTGAACTGACTATCCTATGGTCTCATGTACAGGGCTGCATTGGAATTGGGTCTCAACTCAACCTCTATTTCTAAAGCATGTTTAAAATGACAGCAGCTGACCAAAGTGCTGTATATAATTAAAGAATGGGCACAAAGTTACCCCCAATTGCAAATAAATAAATAAAAAACAATAAAATTACAACAGGCAATAAAAGAAAAGACAAAGTAAAATAAAGAGTAAAAAATAGTAGGAAATAATTTAGTTTGATTTAATTTATTTACATAGCACCAAATCAAAACAAAGCTGCCTCAGGTGCAACACATAAGTAAGGTGTAACCTTACCAAGCGTGAGAGCAAGCACACAGGTAACAGTGGTAAGGAAAAACTGCCTCTAATGATATTGAGGAAGAAACCTCAAGCAGACCAGACTCAAAGGGGTGACCCTCTGTTTGGGCCATGCTACCGACACACTAGACAATTATACAGGAAATTTTGGGAGTCCATGCTGGTTCAAAGCCTTAGTTATCATTGAAAGAGAGACTGTTACTGCACAGTGGTGAACTGTATCAGAGACGGAAACAGTCTTAAATTGTTTCACAGCAGTTACATTCTGAAGCTCAAAACGGCACAAATTCACAAAACTTGCAGAAAGGGTTTTTGTGTATGTGAATTATAGGCAAAGCAGCTGCTTTTTCCATTTTAATTGGTCTTTCTCAACAGGGGTTTTTCTAGGAAATACTGTTGTGTGTCCCACGTTAACAAAGCATTTCTGTTCAAATTTGCACTTGTAAACTTACCATATTATAATGGTCAGAAAAGAGTTAATACAGCTGTACCTCATTATAATCTTTATATGACAGTTAGTAGCCATACAGGGCTGCCTGATTAAAAAAAAATCATTCAAACATGATGAGGGTACATGGAGATATGCAATCGCCCAAACACAGAATTTGACGTTTTGACTGACTTAAGAGCCACCTATACTCTCACGCCTTCATTATCCCACATTAATTTCCAGTGGCATAGTACTGGGCTTGCTAATGGATTCATATCATGCTTGGCTAGCTTGGGATGTTGAGGGCACAGTCCAAAAGTGCCTCACCAATAAGCGTCACTTAAGCAAAAATGAGCATTTTGCAGCTCCCCGTACAGGCAGCACCCTCGACTGTCTGCCGAATTTTGCAATTTTCTGGAACTCCTCCCATCACAGATTGGCACGAATGAAAATGAAGCTGGGCAGTCATTGGCGTAACGAGATATTTCATCTTTAAAACCAAATTTTTTAGAAGTGCAAATGGGGACTTCCTAAAATTCTATTGGACTTAGAATTTTAGGATTTTTCTATCTACCCATAGACCTTCCACCAAAAAAGTAAAATTCTGAAAAATCTGAGGGGGTGATGTACATATCACCCTCTAATAGTAATTTGTCTGAATTGGGGGGATCGGTTCTTAAATATACCTCGCTTTTTTTTTAATGGTCTTTACATTTTGATACACTTGAGGTTCTAAACAGTTTTTTGTGAATTAAAGCTGGTAGAAAATTTTTACAGCATGCACATGTAAGGGTCCTCCCTGGCCTTCCTTATTTTATGCTCACTTACCATTGCATTAACTGATCATCAGTCATCAATGTGATTAAGATTCCTGCTGGATGCTACAAAGCATGAATGAGATATTAACATTTATCATTCTGCAGATATAGGAACTGGTTGTTTGTGTGTTTTGATGCTTGTGTGTCCATTTGTTGTGAGACAACAGTGTGGAAGAACAAACAGTGATCACTGTGAACACAGAGGAGAGCACAGTACCAGACAGAGAGGTTTATTCCACTTGTCTGCAGTGTGCCCTGTCAAACGTTCAGCACCTGACAGTGGATTTAATGAAGATTTAACATGCACTGGCAGTGGGGAAGGTGCCGCAGAGATGTGGTCAGTGCTGCATTTAGCCTAACTGAGATGTGGAGGGAGTAGTTGTTGTTGTTGTGTGACAATCTTTGGGAGGGAAGTCTTTTGAGATATATTTAGGCAGGAGTCTCCAAAATGGTACAGGAAAAGGCTAAGAAAAAATAACACAGTGATATAGGCTCACAGTTCAATTGGAAAAATAAAACTTGAACCAGATGGATTTAGGGATTTACCTTTCTTAATCTACAAACATTTTTTTTTCCTTAAAAAAATAGTGTATGTGGACAGCATCTACCTTAATCAAGACCCACCACAGTGTGTATTTACATCCAAATCACTGTATAAAGACATTTGACATTTGGGTGATTCTATGGTAACGGAATTATGACAACGGGAAAATCTGGCCATATTTTAGCTCCCCATTAAAAATGTGCTCGGATTGTAATTCCGTTACCGCAGAATCGCCCATTTACATATTTATTTATTTTCCCAGATATCCTGCCAACAAACATTGCATACATTGGCAATATACTTTTTCCTTCATTGAGTTCGAAAAATGCAATCACATGCTTTGATATACTTAAAAAGTAATTATAAATATCGCAAAATGATGTGTTACTTAAAAATTTTCATTCTCAGGTACACATTTGTGTGTTAGGCCCATGGTTCCAAGACCTTTGCTAACAGGGCTATTCCACAGTGCACTGTTCCTTCTTGTTTAATCCCGAATAGCAAATGAGGGCACGTTTTGAAGCATTGTAACATCTTGATACATTTTGGTCAATCTTGAACACAGTTGGTATACGTAGTAGTTACAGCCATCATTGGCAACAGATTTGAAATCAGGATCCAATTTTTTTGAACTGTTTAAAAAATTTCATCCGAATTCTCAAAATCATTGATAGCATGTGGTAACTTCTGGGTATTTGTAGTCTTAATGGTTTCCCATTTTTGCACCTTTTTGGATTGTGGAATAGGTTGTAGGTTGTAAGCTTTGGTGAAAGCCTAGACATGTAACATAGAAAAATAACAAGTCTGTCGAGTCCAGTTCGTTGACCAGATGCCTCAAAACTAATAAATGCTATTATCTTGCAAGTCTCCAAGTTGAAAAGAAATATAAGGAGGAGCACTGTGGTGCAAGTGACTAGGGCTGTTGCCTCTCAAACAAAAGGTCCCCAGTTCCATGCCACCTATTTCCCATCCCTGTATACACATGGGAGTTGCTTCTAGAAAGGCATCCGGTGTAAAACTTGTGCCAAATTGAACATGTGATCTTGAGCAAAAATGAGAGAAGCCAAAACAAATTACTTGAGCAACACTGTGGTGTAAGTGGATACAACTGTGCCTCCCAAAGAGAAGGTCCCCAGTTCAAGGTCTCCCGAACACCATTCTCTGTACATCTGGAGTTATATCAAGAAGGGCACCCAGTGTAAAACTTGTGCCAGATCAACATGTGAATCCATACCAGATCTGCAGGAGTGACCCTGGACAAAGACATGAAGAGCCAAAAGAAATTAGTGTTTTGCTTACATAACATGCTAGCAGTCTTTCTATCTGCTGAACATGTCTGGGCTTGTTGCAGGGAAATCTTATCATATGCATGATGGAAATTAGGAGCAGGTGTAATTGAGGTTTCAGGTTGTTCGAAATGAGGGTTTTTGTCATTTGTTTAGTCATTAGATAATTTATCCAAATACAGTTGATTTGTCACTTTGTTGTTTGGTTTATATCACCAACAAGTGGGTTCTGTGACAACAAAAGAGGAAATGATTTTGTCACCAAACTCTGTTTGGTGTCAATTGTTGTTGTCTAATGAAGTAAAGTAAAATATGAACTTATCAAACCTGTTCTTCATCTTGCAGCATCCTGATTTTATTTTATTAACATAATTACTCTTTGCCATTGAATGGGGCAAGTTAACACGAGGACATGATTAATTATATGCTGCAGAAATGCAGAATGCGAGTGTTTAAATTCTACCCTGATTTTTTTGTTTGTTTGTTTTTTAGATCTGAAACGAGCTTGGTAACTCTTTATATTTTGACTTTTTCTTTTTCCAGGCAGAAGAGAATTCGTCCAGAGGCTAAAACTTGAAGCCACACTGAATGTACATGATGGATGTGTAAGTAGGATGTGTGAGTTCTCAGTCTGGGAACTGCCTACACCAAACAGTTTAACCATGCAGTACCATACTGTTTCTGCTATTTCTTATTGATTGACGTAAATGAAGTCCAAGACAGTGCTCGCAAAATCACTAGCCCGACGTCCCGGGGCTATGTACTTTTTCACTCGGGCTACTAAAATTTTACACCCCCTGCCCGACGGGCTACCTAAAAATATACCCGATATCTTGGCTGGCTGAGGATGATAGGAGATGGCGCCGTCCTTCTGTGTGTTACGTGCGCAGCCAGGCACCCGCTCGCTCTCCCGCCCGCTTTCTCTCACGCGCACACACGAGCCAGCCGCATGTGCACGAAGCACCGAGTACGATGAAGTGAGAAGAATAGGAAGCAAAACAGTTGCTGGTTTAGTCTGCAGTCACCACGCTACTATTCAGAATTGAAGCATCGCAAACACTCGCCAATATAGACGTCTTTTGATGGTAGGTTAATAAAGTAAAAAAAGAAAAAAGAAACGCATATGCGAAACAATTATATTTATTTATTTAATTCATTTGTTCTTTTTTTGAACACAGATGGATTTACGTCGATATTTTAGTTCTGTGCAGCCAAAAAACACAGGTCAGAATGAAGAGGGGGCAGAGAGAGAGGGACAGTCCAGCACAGATGAGCAGGCAACCACACAGGACCAGGCCAAGTCAGCGTCAGAGCAGCCAGCCTCCACAGGAACAGAGCGACAAGCCAGCCCAAAAAGAAAGAGTTCTGAAAAATCAGACTATGAAGCAAAAAGAAAGCGCACATTTGTGGTTTCATGGACTAAGGAATTCCCTTGGCTGGAATATGATAAGGTGAACAAAACAATGTTCTGTCAAGTGTGTCGTCAATTCCCTACAATTTCTGACTCCAACAATGCTTTTGTACTTGGTACTAGTAATTTTAGGAAAGACCCCATCAGAACCCATGACAACTCCCTGTCACATAAGAAGTGCATTAGTGCCCAGTCTGCAGCTTTATTCCCAGAAGAGACACCAATTGCAAAAACCATACAACACATGAACAAAGCACAGCAGGATATAATGACTAGACTTTTTAGAACAGCATTTTATGTTGCAAAAAGTGAATTGCCAATGGCAAAATTTGGCAGTCTTTGCAAACTTCAAAAAGCAAATGGCATAGATGTAGGTTCTACTTACCACAATGACCATGCCTGCAGAGATTTTATTAGGGCTATAGCAAAAACCTCTAGAGACCAGATTCAAAAAGATATCAAAGACAGCAGGTTTTTGTCTGTGCTCGCGGATGGGAGCACAGATGCTGGGGTTATCGAACAGGAGCTGGTTCATGTTAGATATGTAAAGGGAAATGGTGACATATCTACCTACATGGTGAAATGCCAACCAGTCAGAAGCTCAAATGCTGCAGGGGTTCTAGAAGCCATTGATGAAGCTGTGGACCATGTAGGCATCAGGGCAGACACTTGGGAAAAAAAAGTGGTCTGTGCCAATTTTGATGGTGCTGCTGTAATGATTGGAGACAAAACTGGAGTAGCTGGGCGGCTCAAAGAAAGGGCACCTCACATCATTACTATACATTGTGTGGCACATAAATTAGAGCTGGCAGTGCTGGACAGTATTAAAGGATGCGAGTACCTAGCAAAATTTGAAGACACACTCAAAAGCATCTTTAAGATGTATTATTATCCGCCAAAAAAGAGAAGGGAACTGACTGAAATAAGTGAAATGCTCAATGAAAAACTGGCACATTTTAGTGGCCTAAAAAGCACCCGGTGGCTGCCAAGCAGGCTGAGATGTCTAAAGGCTGTGGAAAAATCTACACTCAAACAGTTACCCATTTAGAAAACATGTCAGGAGGAAGTGGTGTTACACCAGAAGATGCTGCAAAAGCAAAGGGGATTGTGCAGGAGATGAAAAGTGAGAGATTTGTTAGATTTCTGCATTTTATGTTAGATTACAGCACAATCCTTTCCAAATGCAGCACTGAAATGCAGCATGACAAACTGAGCATTATGCGAACAAATCAGTTAGTTGAGAGCACAACATCACACCTAATCAGCCTTAAAACCAAGCCAGGTGAATTTCAAAGATCCCTGGACACCAAACTCACAGTAAATGATGATGAGAGTATTTCTTACAGTGGAACAAAACTCACAAAAAGCCAGCGACCTGTTAGGGGGGGATGTGAAGACAAGGACAAAAGTGCCATTAGTACACTGTTCTTGAAGATTATTGACAACACAGTTAAGTACATGGACAACCGATTTAAAAATCTTTCTCAAAAACCCTTGTCTTGTTTCCAAGTTTTTGACCCTTCTACTCTTCCCAGCTCAAGACTAGAGCTGTCAACTTTTGGGGATGAAGAGGTGGACTGTCTTGTCAAACATTTTGATACTTTGCTAAATGAGGAGGAAAAAGTCAAAATTCCAGAAGAATGGATGGATCTAAAAATGTGGCTTTCAGCACACCGTGGTAGCAAACTAGACACCTTGTACAAAGATCTCTTATCTGAGAATCCTGAAAACCTGTCCCATGTGTTGTTGTTAGTGAAGTTAATGCTGACACTAAGTCCATCAACAGCCATTTGTGAGAGAGGATTTTCCTGCATGAACCGTGTGAAAACAGTATACCGCACAAGTCTCCAGGCTGAAACACTGAATGACCTTATGCACATCTCCATAAATGGGGAATCAGTGGAATCCTTTTGTCCTGAGACAGCAATTCATTTCTGGGTGTTGAGCACAAAGGGCACAAGACATATTGTACACAAAACAGGAAAGACAGTGAGCAGAGAAGAGGAGACTGTGGCACAAGAGGAAATGTCTGAAGATGATGAGACTGTTCCCTCAACAACTGGCATTTTCTAATTTGCCAGAATAATCCATTTTCTTGTTCTTGTTCTGTGTTAATAAAAGTTCCAAAAATGTTAATTAGGTTAAATGTGTTATCACTTGCATTAAAACATTAAAAACAAAAAATGGGCCAGTTCATTTCATTTCGGGCTACCAAAACCTGAAGAGTGCCTGCCTGAAGGGCTACTAGGGATTTTGAAATTTTGCGAGCCCTGCAAGATGTATTCAGTACTTGGAAATGGTCAGGTATAAATCCTTTAATTTGTCTTAAAAAAAAAAACTGGCATGAACATGATGATTTACTTAAATCATCAAGGTAGGGAGGGGTGTCATTTCAAAAAATATGGAAATCTATAAATGTTTGCATGGAATATGGAAATATACACGGAATAAACCATAGCAGGATAAATTTTGGGTCATTTGATTCCAAAAACCCATATGGATGGAGCCAGTGACGATATCGGGTTCAAAAATCGCCAAAAATATCGACGAAAATGTCATATCTTGAGAACGGCTGCACCTAGAGACTTGAAATTTGGCTCCAAATGTTGCTTGACCCCAAGTTTATATTCAACTTCTATAGTAACAATAAGCCTATAGCTGGTGTTTTTTAAGAGTAATTGACAAAAAACCTAATTTCAGTATATATGTTATGATCAATTGTAACAAACAAAATCTATGTAGTTTTTATTTCAGGAACATCAGTTGAGTATAATCATCACATGTAAAGAATGACATGGCCACAATGAACTAATTATAAGCAACAGAGTGGTTTTCTACGTCAACAGCACATATACGACACACTCGTTACTTTAAATTTTCATACGCTCCATCCATATGGGTTTTTGGAACCAAATGACCCAAAATTATCCTGCTATGGTTTATTCTGTGTATATTTCCATATTCCATGCAAACATTTATAGATTTCCAAATTTTTTGAAATAACACCCCTCCCTAATCAAGGGTAGCAGTAACTGTATCTAGTGTACATTTATGTCTCGTTTTTATTTCACTTCATGAAAACATGTTTTGTTGTTGTTGCTGTGAAAACACATGAAACATAAAAAAATGAAGATTAAATTTTGGTTTTCTTTGCATTTATTTCTGAACATAAAATGTTTACTTAAAATACAGGTTTGGCCAATAAATCTGACCAGAACTGTAGATGTTGACTTTCCTCATAGTCTAGTCATATTGACATTTGACCCACCACTAATTGCAAAAAAAAAGAAAGAAAAGTTTTATATGGGATTCTCCTCTGATATACTCCAGGTATAATATATTAATATATTTAAAACAGAGAACAGTAGAAGGGGTGGAAGAGCCCACAATGTGCTAATTTATCTTAATTAGATATGAACATAAAAGGAGACAGTCAAACAACTGGAAATCTTGTATCTGTCATCAAAAAGAGGACTGAAATCTAGCCAAATTCACCTGTAGTGTTGTTGGGAATACTAGAAACTGAAATCAGGTGCCCTTTTGGATAATTAGCTAATTATGTAATCATAATTCTGTTAATTAAGTATCACCATTATTGAAAAGAAAACTGATTTTGCCATAACACTTAGAACTTCGAATAAATATGTATGAGATAAGTGTCAAATTCAGGAGGTGTCCAAATAACATATCTAAGAATCCTAAAGAGGTTGTAATTGTGCAAATATGGCTAAAACAAAAAGTACGCCTCGCACCAGATAAGACAAAACCCAGAGCAAGATGATTCCAAAGTCACTGAAACACTTTTTGAAGCTCTGTGATTGTTCATTCATCAACTTCAGTCACAACTTCTGGATCCAGAGAAGCTGGGAACTTTGCAGTCTCCACAAGCAAATGTACACTCAAGGCCATTCCTGCGACAAGTGCATTTCAAAGTACTACATCCAGTTTTACAGTTACAGTGAATAATTTCAAGTAGGTGGTCTGGAGTTGGCGGCAGGTCTGTTTGTACTGGAAGAAACTCGCCATTCTTTTCCTTCCATTCTCATATTTGATGGAAGACACGTAGTGAGTGGTGCTTTGCTGCACCTGAAGTTGGTGGCAAAACCTGTGCCTGAATCTCTTTCAAATACCTGACAATCTTTACTTTAAATCGCTGGCATCTAATTTTGTCAAGGCTGGCATTTTTTCCTCCATTGTACAGGGACACAGTTGCCTTCTTCCCAGCTTCAATAATTCAATCATGTTCAGTATTTGGGCCAGTCAGAAAGATTTCTCCATGTTTCCTCAATTCAGAATCACTGAATTATTAATTATTAATTATCCAAAAAGGCACCCATTTTCAGTTTCTAGTATTTCTAACAACACTACAGGTGAATTTGGGTAGCAGTTCAGTCCTTCTTTTGATGACAAATACAAGGTTTCTAGTTGTTTGACTGGTTCTTTTGCTGTTCATACCTAATTAATTTAACCTTTATTTAACCAGGTTGGTCCCATTGAGATCAAGATCTCTTTTACAAGGGAGACCTGGACCGTCATAAAGTTTCTGATTCACCAAACCTGCATGCCAGAGCACCTGGAGGGAACACATGGAGAACATGCAAACTCCACACAGAAAGACTACAGCTGGGAATCCAATACATGACCTTCTTGCTGTGAGGCAACAGTGCTAACCACTTATCCACCATGCTGCCCATTAACATATGTACATAATTAATATGAATTAGCATATTTTGTGCCCTTCCACCCCTTCTATTGTTCTCTATTTTTAATGTTATTCCTGGGGTGTATCAGAGGCGAATCCCACATGAAACATTGTTTTTTTGTTTTTTTACAGTTGCTGGTGGATTGGAGCCTTAAATTGAATAACTTGATTGGACTATCAGTCTGACTGAAGCCTCTGAGTCTGACTAGTAGCAGGTCTTTGGCTTCCAGAAACTTGAAGCTGACGTCGGAGTCGCATGTCCTGCCACTCGATCACTGACACAGTCACTGTGACCAAACAGCTACAACATACCGCCGTGTTCAGTTCAGCACTTGGCCTCATTTAAAGATGACTTATACAAAACAATGTCAGCCCAAAAATCTGCGCCACTCACCTCCACTCATCACATGTGAAGCGCTGAGAATTAAAATTAACTTCAGGTAGAATTGTCCTTTTGTCTCATTTAGTGTGTTAGGGGGGGAAAAAAGCAACAAACAAAACAACTTTCAAAATTACAGCTGCTCTTCAAGGCTCCATATCCCAGCCCCCCCCCCCCCCCCCCCACACACACAAAACAACCCAAAAACAAAATAGACAATAAAATAAAATCAGGTCAACAGAAAATCATATTTGGAATGTCCATAATGATATATTCCAAGATAGATTAAATGAGATTTTTATTTACTTTTAAAGAAAGTAATTAATTACCAAAGAAATGTTGTATCTTCTGGATTCTAAATTACAACAAACTATAAGTCACATCAGTCAAAAAGTGCATCATGAAGAGGAACAAAAAATACACATTTCATTAGAGTATAAGTTGCATTTATCTTTGTGGTGCTACCACTTCATGCAACAAGAAACAAAATAATTTGAATGTAATTTTAATTGTTCTTAAAGCACTCTTGTTATACCATTCTGTTGTCTTTCAGGTGGAAAGCATTGTTCTGTAAAAGTACTCCTTTAAGACAAAGAACATTTTTCTCATACAAAGCTGCTTCTTCAGCTCCAGAGTGTAAATGACGGTATCTCATTCAATATACAGGATCCACGTGTGTAGACTGTTTCCATAGATAATAATGCACTATTTTTATAGATCTATATACACATATACATACATATATACATACACAGTGCATCTAGAAAGTATTCACAGTGGTTCAGTTTTTCTACATTTTGTTGTGTTACAGCCTTATTCCAAAATAAAGTAAATAAATTTTTTCCCCTCAAAATTTTACTCACGACACCCCATAATGACATGAATTTTTTTTGCACATTTATTACAAATACAGAAAACTAAGAAATCAACTATAAAGCAAGGTGTGTGTGTGTGTGTGTGTGTGTGTGTGTGTGTGTGTGTGTGTGTGTGTGTGTGTGTGTGTGTGTGTGTGTGTGTGTGTGTGTGTGTGTGTGTGTGTGTGTGTGTGTGTGTCTCACATATCTCTCTGACTGTCAGGTCGGCCTCAGCTTTCAGCTATGGCTTGCACATGGCACGATGATGTGCACCCTTTATCATGAAAACTTTTGGTATTAATTTTCAAAACCTTTATAAAGAAGTCGTCATTATTGGCACAAGGAGGAACATTCTCATGCACCAGCTTCGACAAAGATCGTTGATAAAGATGAGTCACTCTCTGCCTTTAAACAGAGGCTTAGCTCTAACACATTCACGTGGGAGAGACGAAAAAAATAAATTAAAGAAATAAAAACACTCAGAGATATGTGAGCTACAGACACTTCTTGCTTTATTATCACAAGGTGGAACGTTCATCAACAAATCTCCCACCTTTCTATAGAAGTATGTACTTCCTGCGGGCACTGCACTAGTGTACATAAGTATTCACTTGTCTGGTTTGTCTGTCTGATGAGTCAAAGATTGAACTCTTTGGCGTGAATGCCAGGCGTCATGTTTGGAGGAAACCAGGCACCATCCCTCCAGTGAAGCATGGTTGTGGCAGCATCATGTTGTGTGGATGTTTTTCAGCAGCAGGAACTGTGAGACTAGTCAGGATTGAGAGAAAGATGAATGCAGCAATGTACAGACACATCCTGGATGAAAACCTGCTCCAGAGTGCTCTTGACCTCAGACTGAACAAAACTGCCCAAAGATAGGTGCGCCAAGCTTGTGGCATCATATTCAAGAAGACTTAAGGCTGTAATTGCTGCCAAAGGTGCTTCAGCAAAGTATTAAGCAAAGGGTGTGAATACTTATGTACGTTTGATTTCTTAGTTTATTATTTTTAATGAATTTGCAAAAATTAAAAAGAAGCCTTTTTCCTGTTGAATTTATTCTATTTTGGAATAAGGCTGTAATATAACAAAAGGTGGAAAAAGTGAAGCGCTGTGAATACTTTTCAGATGCACTAAATGCAGTTCATTTACCATTTAAGCCTAGTTCTCTCAGGAAGTCCTGAAGTGATGTTGATGGTAAACCTCTGCAACATGCCTCGACTGGAAAGAGCACTACTTGCAACCACATAGCTCACGACTCATCACTCAAGTTCTCGTATTTTCCTCTCTTCAGTAAATGAGAGATCCCCATCCTGTCCTCCTATTGGACTGGACATTACACAGACAGTCATGTAACCCTGGACAGAAGAAGAGCCTTTGTCATTGTACATATATACATACATACAGTGAAATGTGTCCTCTGCATTTAACCCACCCTATTTACAGTTAGACACAATCCAACCACTAGGAGCAGTGGGCAGCCACAGTCTGGCACCCGGTAACCATCTGCAGATGTGGAGACGCTGCCTTACTCAGGGGCAGAGAAAAGAGCAGACCCTACGCAGGTTTTTGATTGTGGGAGGAAACCAGAGTTCCTGGAGGAAACCCACGCAGACACGGGACGAACACGCAAACTCCACAAAGGGCAGGAAGCGATCCCACGACCTTCTTGCTGAGGCACCAGTGTTAACCACTAAACCACCTTGCCGCCCCAAGCACCACGTCTAGTCTGTGTGTGAGTGTAGCAATGTTGTCCAGGAAGACAAATGTCTTCCTCAACTCTGGGAACATATCCCATTCTTATGTTGAATCTAAATTTGAGTGGTGGTACGTGGTCTTCTTGGTTGGCACCTGATCAACTGCTGTGAGGAAATAAATTGGCTCAGGGAGCGATGTTTCATGCTGGTTAGCTGCGACTCACTTGGGTTTGACCCACTTGGCAGTTTTATTGAATGCCTTTTCATGCCTATATCTGCATTGACCTTCTGCAAGTGCTATTAAGTTGTAATGTTGGGGTATGGTTCAGGATGTGCTGTGCCACACTGCTTACAGGGTGTATTCTGATTTTTGCCCCTAAGCCATTGGCAGAAGGTTTGCAGTTTGCACATAGACAAGCAGTAACAAGTTGGGTTAAGAACATGAAGTGTCAAAGGCAGGAAACTGATTCAGTAAACCTGCTTAAAACCTTGTTTATAGGCCATGTATCATTATGTATCACCAATAACACTGTGCAGACATGCTACACTGAATTATGTAAAAAGGTCTGCTGCTGAAATTATACATGAATGCAATACATCTTGAATTTTTTTTTTAATAGATGTAATCTCATTACATCCAACTTTGAGTGGTGAAGCATACGTATATCCTGAAATATAATACGTTTGATGAATTCCTATTTGCAGATTTATTTTAATGAATTTTAAATTAGGGTTGTTTGAGTTCATGTAAAATTGGATTTTTTTTTTTTTTTTTTTTTTGTGCAGGCCACCTGTAGCAGGCACATAGCTTGCTTTTAGATATTTGATTCTCTCCCCCCCATCTGGAATTTAGTCATTCATAACATTTCTTGGTTTTGTGTCTAGTTTTTGAGATTCAGATTATTGTTATTCTATTAAATTTGACAAATTGGTGTATCTTATCCCTTCTCTCTGCACAGGTCAACACCATTTCATGGAACGATACAGGAGAATACATTCTTTCGGGTTCAGATGATACCTTTCTGGTCATCACCAACCCATACAACAAAAAAGTATGTAGTGATCAAAACAGTATATTGTATCCACAATTCCACTTTTAAATCTGTTTTATGAAGGAACAATGAAATCATGCATATGAGCTGTTTTTCATGAGTAAGCTGTAGATGAATTATTCTGAAAATGACTGCACTGAAAGGTGTTGTAACAAGAAAAAAATACATTTTGGTGATGGTGTTCTTAACTGTCTAGCTTTGTGGGATACCTTTTTTGGAACTAGTAATGTATACTTAAGTATCTTGCAAAACAAAAACAACTTGAGGGCACATAGAGTATGTCATGTCTAATTATCTGCAAATGCAGTTTAAATTCAGATTTGACAGTGCAGTAATGGACTGTTGGTCCTTAGCAGAAGATTGTGCTGTAATGAATGCTGCTCTGATTTTAGTTGTTTTTGTTACAGAAAAGGCAAATCATTAAAACCATGCTTTCACTGTAGCAATCTTCCAACCCAATGCACATTCTCACTAACCATAGTGGTTTACTGCTATAATATTTAACTTTATCAGTCAGGTTAGTCAGTCAAATCCATTGTGTGCCATGGGAATTGACATATAGATTGAAATCAGACAGGAGTCTCCATGGCACTGATGTTTGTAGATGATGTGACCTGTAGTAAGAGGAGGCAGCAGGTTGAGGTGGAGTTGCGCTCTGGAGAGAAGGGGAATGAAAGCCATTTGTAGAGTGAGTGAGTGAGAAAGAGAAGGTGGATGAGTTTTAGTACTTGGGTTCAACTGTTTAATGTAACGGAGTGTGATGAAGAAGAGAGTGCGGGCAGGGTGTAGAAGGATATCTGCAAGAGTAAAAGGAGAAAGCTGACAAGACTAGTAAGAACAGTTATGTTATATGGCTTAGAGGTTGTGGTCCTAACAAAAAGACAGGAGGCAGAACTGAAGATGCTGTAATTTTCCTTGTGTGTGATGAGGAATGATAGGATTAGGAATCAGCCTGTTAGGGGGACAGTGCAGGTGGAATGGTTTGGAGACAAAGTGAGATAGGTGAGGTAGTGATGGTTTGGACATATGCAGAGGTGGGATGTGGGGCATGTTCAGAGAAGAATGCTGAGGATGGACTTGCCAAACAGGCAGCAAGGACATGCAGGTAGTTTGTCTGATAAAAGATGTGGAAGACAGGATGAGATAGAGACTGAGGATCTACTGTGGTGACCCTGAATGGGTGACTTGTATTTTTCCTTCTTGTAAAAGGCTTCATATTTTTGATGCTCATCTCCAGGTCAAAAAATCAATACGTTCAGGACATCGGGCAAATATCTTCAGTGCTAAGTTTATGCCTCACACCAATGACCACGAGATCATCTCCTGCTCTGGAGATGGCATCATCTACTACACCCACACCGAGAAGAGTCCTGAGTATAACCGACAGTGTCAGTTCACCTGCCATTATGGAACAGCTTATGAGGTAGTGAAAAAGAGAAACTGTTGGCCAACATCCTACAGAGTTGATTCAACAACACAAAATATGATTTACCATTTGTGTCTTTTCCTCTCAACATCTTTTTCTTGTTTTGATTTGGCAGATTATGACAGTACCAAATGACCCCTACACCTTTCTGTCATGCGGAGAGGACGGCACAGTGCGATGGTTTGACCTTCGCACAAAAACAAGTTGCACTAAAGAAGACTGCAAAGATGTACGTACAATAGTGCTGTCCCCACCCTAAAAAAACAAAACAAAAAAAAAACAAACAAAAAAAAAAACGGGTACTTATATTGATTGGATTTGTCATTGGACTGATTCAAGCAACACAGATACTAATATATATATATATATATATATATATAAAACTCATTTTTCTGGAGAAGGGTTACCATATATAGACACACTTAAAAACTTAAAAGCATAACCAACAATCATGTAGCTGTCTTTCAACTGTCAAGCCTTCATGTATGAGCAAGGTCGACCACATTAATGGGCCTAGCTATGACGCTAGCTAACAAGTTCGTTGCTGTAGTTGCTCCTTAGGGTAGTTTTTTAAAAAATGTCATTAAACATTAATACAGATTGAAGAAAACATTCCACTAATTTTAAAGGTTTCCAAACTCCCATCTTGAATTAATTTTTAGAAATTTGAAGCAACAACAAAATTAAAGTGTGCATGTGTGTAAAAACAAACAGTTTAGACACAGTCAGACCTGTAAACAAACAGTTGTCTAGCTGTTTTAGAGGATCACCTAATTAACTTGACACTAATTTTGTCACACTAGCAACCCAACCTAGCTCGTAAGCTTACAAGCTAGTTGTGACAATAGTCACAGTGTTGGTTTTTAAACGTGTCAAAGCTAATAGTTTGCAACAATAAAAAAAAAACAAAAAAACAAAAGTGCATAAGTTTAATGTGTATAATGAGTTTGAGGACAGCAAAGCAAACATCATCTACATAGACACATTAAAGTTATTTCCGCTTGATATCACAGACAGCATGTTTGAGTTCTGCTGCCTTTATCTGAAAGTTTCTTGCCTTCGATTATTTGTAGATGTCTTATGTGTGTCAGTTGGAGCTGAAGGGTTGGTGTGTGAGAAGCTCTTATTTTCCAGGTAGTGTTGAGTGTTCTCCCATTTCATGCTCAGTGTCTGTGACCTTAAAGCTCCCCAAATAGTTATACCAGCCTACGTTGCCACTCTTTCTTAATGAACTTACAGCCTGTGAGTGTCTACCACTGATTAAAAAATAAATCCAGTGAGGTTTGTGGACATATCTCCCTTATGAATATCAGTATGCAACTTTTAATTTTGCAGGCGGTGATAATGAAATGAGCATTTTGGTCCAAAACAGTCAGAAGATGTTCATGCTATCTTTGCTGTCATTTCAGGACATTCTGATTAACTGTCGCAGGGCAGCAACATCTATTTCTGTATCTCCCCTGGTGCCATACTATCTTGCTGTGGGCTGTTCAGACAGCTCAGTGCGCATATATGACAGACGTATGCTGGGCACCAGAGCTACAGGTAAACTGTGACAGCATTTACTCTGCTGTTTCTTCAGTCTTACGTAGTTTGGATTTATAATTAAAATCATGTTGGCACATATTATGAGTGGTTGAGCTGATGATTTTATATATTGCATATATTTTGCCCTTTAGTGGGTATCATACAGACTGGATAATTAAATAATAACACTGGCTAATTGTTTCTTCTCCACATGAACTAAGCAAACGTGGGATTGGTTGGGACACAATGAGGTTGACCCACTTTGCATAAGAGAGGTATATGTTATTTTTGCAAACTCAAGACTTCACGGTAGTGAAGATTAGCAATGAGCAGCCAATCATCCTGAAAGAAACACAGCCAAAGTGGCAGAAATATGAATAGGCACTTTCAGTCAGATCTTTAAGAATGTAATCAGAGTGAAAACGTGATGTAGCGATCTGCAAGTTGGGCCTTTAGCCTTGAGTTGAAGTGACAGGCTTGGTATCCAGGCAACCATAGATTTTGATATATTGGAGAAACCCTCAGTGATGTCACCCAAAGATTTTCTGATGAGCAGTTTTGACGCTCAAATGGAGCAACTCTGGATGTCACCATGTTGGCATTGGTTAACTCTACCTAACTCCTGGCCAACCCATGAATGAGTAAAGAGGCAGAGCATGGGCAAGACTGGCGTGACCTGGGCGGGATGAATGAAGCTCAAACAAACACCCCAGATCTCATTTCCAAGCAAAGCTATGGATTACAGGCCAACTTTGGTTTGGGCTATTTTTAAATGGAAAAGTTTTCATAATTGATGGCTTGGGTGTGGGTATCAGTGAGCCTGATAGATTTAACAGTTTTACCCAATAATTAAACAGGACATTTTGATTGTGTAGCCAGACCTCACCTTTTCAATACATTTCATGAAAAAATGTTTTCTTTTCGACAGTCCTGCGAAAGATCCAACCAAGCAGCAAACATAAAAAAAAAAAATCTCATTGTGGCTGTGGTTCTTTCTTAACCTCAGGTAATTACATGGGCCGTGGAACGACGGGCATGTGCGTGAGGTTCGTACCAGCCCATCTCTCCAACAAGTCCTGCAGGGTGACCTCCCTCTGCTACAGCGAGGACGGCCGAGAGGTGCTGGTCAGTTACTCCTCTGATTACATCTATCTGTTCGATCCCAAAGATGACCAAGCTCGAGAACTGAAGGGCCCATCTGAGGAGAGACGGGAGGAGGTGGGTTTTCATTGCGTCTTTGTTGCCTCTACTTTTTTTGTCTTTCACATTTTGTTTTACATCGTCAAATAGCGATGATGTAGATCTTCCCTCTAGTAGGTTCTTACCCTTTCTACTTATCACTTTGTGGCCATCTTCAGAGGTCAGTGCAGACACAGAGCAGTCAGGTATTTGAGCTTTTGGGGTGAAATGCTTGTGTCAGAAGTCGGATCCATCCTTTGTTGGTTTTGTCCATAAATACGTCTGTCTTTAGATGATTGAATTCTGCACAGCCTACTAATTATTTAGCTTTACACACTGTAGTGGTAACGTGTTCGTCATTCTCCTGCAGTGAAGATAAACTAAACAGTCCTGTTGATGAATTAGTCAATAGATTAACCAAAACAGTCAATGATTTTGTTGATTAAATTGTTTATAAAGCAGTCATGCCGAGGTCACTGGTTCTTATGGATGTTAACCATTAAACTAATCAATAAATTAGTCAGTGTAGAAAACTGGAAAAACACTACCAAGGCAACTTCCAGTCCCTACCTCATAAAAATCTCAATTCTAATTTCTTATGAAAATTTTGGGGGGGTTGCTGCTTATCCAAATTTGCCCTGTAATTCAATTAAATTTATTTGCTCAGTAATAAATCACAACAGAAGTCATGTCAAGGTGCAACACGTGAGCAAATTTTAAAACTTACCCATTCCATGAGCGAGCACATTGGCAACAGTGGTAAAGAAAAACTCCAGCTGTACTCTTTAATTATAGGAAGAAACCTCAAGCAGACCAGACTCAGTAAAATGACCATCTGCTATGAGCATTTTAACCAGACAGAACAAAGCATTACACAGAATTGTTAGAACATGCAGTGACAGAAATGTAGCAGTGAAGCAACCACATACAGTCCGCTCTTCACAGTGAATGATGGTTGAAAAGATAACCAGGAGGTGAAGGTTGAAGTCCCAGTGAAATGGACTGAATTAGTAAGTCAGTGATTGTCAGTCAACCATTACCAGGTTCTCACCTCAATCCTCGCCATGTCAAATATTCTACTTCTTTTCAGCAACTTGCAGTTTTTGGATGATACTTGCATTCAAACCAGCAACACACGGGTGAATGTGCAGGGGGTGTTAAAGAAGAAGAAGAAATTTTAGTTGTTTGGGATAAAATGTAAACACTCTAGGCACAAATATGTCTACTTAAGTACACAGACCTGCGTAGCGTTGGCTAACTTTGCTCCAGGCGGCATAGGTTCAGATGGTAAAGTTAATTAAACTTTGCATCCTGATCATCTCAGACTTATTGTTCTTAGGTTATGCTGCATTTCACTAGTTTGGAACTGCATAAACTGCAATCATACAGACATGAATAATCTTGATATACGGTGCATCTGGAAAGTTTTCACAGCGCTTCACTTTTTCCACATTTTGTTATGTTACAGCCTTATTCCAAAATGGAATAAATTCCTTTTTTCTCTCAAAATTCTTCTCACAACACCCCATAATGACAACATGAAAAAAGTTTTAAGTTTTTTGCAAATGTATTAAAAAATAAAAAATGAAGAAATCACACGTACATAAGTATTCACACCCTTTGCTCAGTACTTTGTTGGTGCATATTTGGCAACAATTACAGCCTCAAGTCTTCCTGAATATGATGCCACAAGCTTGGCACGTCTGTCTTTGGGAGCATCAGTGCACAGCCATTTTCTCTCCAGAGATGTTCAATTGGATTCAGGTCTGGGCCACTCAACGACGTTCACAGAGTTGTCCTGAAGTCACTCCTTTGATATCTTGGCTGTGTGCTTAGGGTCATTGTCCTGCTGAAAGATGAACCGTTGCCCCAGTCTGAGTCCAAGAGCGCTCAGGAGCTGGTTTTCATCCAGGATGTCTCTGTACATAGTTGCATTCATATTTTCCTCAATCGTGGCTAGTCTCCCAGTTCCTGTAGCTGAAAAACATCCACATTTGGCACTCATGGCAAGAATTCAATCTTTGTCTCAGCAGACCAAAGAATTTTGTTTCTCATGGTGAGAGACCTTCAGGTGTCTTTTGGTAAACTCCAGGTGGGCTGCCATGTGCCTTTTACTAAGGAGTGACTTCCATCTGGCCACTCTACCATACAGGCCTGATTGGTGGATTGCTGCAGAGATGGTTGTCCTTCTGGAAGGTTCTCCTCTCTCCAAAGAGGAATGCTGGAGCTCTAACAGAGTGACCATCGAGTTCTTGGTCACCTCCCTGACTAAGGCCCTTCTTCCCCGATCGCTCAGTTTAGACATGCGGCCAGCTCTAGGAAGAGTCCTGGTGGATCTGAACATCTTCCATTTATGAATGATGGAGGCCACTGTGCTCATTGGGACCTTCAAAGCAGTAGGAATATTTCTATACCCTTCTCCAGATTTGTGACTTGAGACAGTCTTGTCTCAGAGGTCTACAGATAATTCCTTTGACTTCGTGTTTGGTTTGTGCTCTGACATGCACTGTCAACTGTGGGACCTTATATATAGACAGGTGTGTGTCTTTCCAAATCATGTCCATTCAACTGAATTTACCCCAGATGGACTCCAATTAAGCTGTAAAAACATCTCAAGGATGATCATTTGAAGCAGGATGCACCTAAACTCAATTTTGAGCTTCATGGCAAAGGCTGTGAGTACTTATATACATATGGTTTCTTAGTTTTGTTTTTTTTATTTTTTTATTTTTTTGGTTAGTTTTTGTTTATGTACACACACACACACACACACACACACACACACACACACACACACACACACACACACACACACACACACACACACACACACACACACACACTCATCTTCATCCGCATCATCCAATTAAGGGTTGCGAGGGGTCGGAGCCTATCCCAGCAGTCCTAGAACATGTGGCAGGGTACACCCTGGACAGGACGCCAGTCTGTCACAGGGCCACATATAGACAAACAGACACATTCACACCCGCACACACAAGTGTGGGTGAAAGTTTCCAATCCACCTAATCTGCATGTTTTTTGGATGTGAGAGGAAGCCGGAGCACCTGGAGAGAACCCACGCATGCAAGAGAAGCAAATGACCCCGAAACTCCAACAGACTGAGGAGAGAGACTGTAGAGGCGGACAAAAATAGCAAAAAGGAAATAAAAATTAATGAAGGGTGAAGGCTGTCTGAAATGTCCAAATAAAATGTTGGTATGTCATTTAACGTTGCAGTGAAATTTTGGAATATTTTGCACGCGTCACAGTTTTGGTTCATGAATCAGATACATAAGAAGTTGCAGATGTGTGATATTAGATGAACTTTTTCACGTGCGACAAGGTGTGCTGGATCATGGTGTTTTCATGCTTGTAGTGAGTTCAGCTCTGTTGAAATGCAGCCGTCGCCACCGCACACATGCCTTTCCAAATACAGTGACTGATGCACACGGCATCTTCAAAAATAGATCAGGCCACGGTGAGGACGGGCTGCCATGGAAAGACTTATCTCCCCTCTTTCCTTTTTTCCTCCACCTGTAGCACCTTTCTGTTTCTGTCTCCCCCTGTTTTTATCTCTGATTCCTTCCATTATCACGTCAGTCTCTGCTTCTTTTCACCGCATCTAGAAGCGATGATTGATGGTCCTGCCACCAGAGCACCGTTCTGTGTCCATAGCTGTCAGACTGTTGCACTGCAGACACAGCAGGGAAATAGGAAAGATAAGGCAACCTGGGGGGAGGGGCCTCTGTGGATAGTGTGCCTTGATATTGAGAGTGGTGACATTACGAGTTTAAAAAAAAAAAAAAAAATGGTCACATGACTCATGGTGCCATCTTGGGTTCAAAATTGCGTTCGCCGTTAATCTGTCTGCAAGTAAATCCAGCTATTTCTTTTTTTTATTTATTCGCTGAAAATGACGGGTTGCTGTGAATTTGGATGCACAAATAGACACAACAAGGGCTTCAGGATGTACAGATTCCCTTCAGATCCGAACAGAACAAATATTTGGGAAAATAAAGTCAGCCGTGTGGGATGAAAGCAACTTCATCGTCAAAACTTTGCGATGTAGGTAAATTTATTGTTCAGTCCCGTGTACAGTAAAACTCACCTAAACCGTCATCATATAAACCAGATATTTGCAGTCACCAGACAAAAAAGGCCCAAAGTTTTTGTATTGTTTTCCATGTAATAAACACCGTGTATATAACAGATTTTGTACAACAGATTTTCACTCACATCGGATAAAATGTCCCGTCCGATCGCAACGTATTTCCATTAAACCCCTCGCATGTGGGACTGGAGTCATTTCTGTGATTAAAAGCCAGACCGTTCATTTTTTTCCCCACACCGTGCAACCTGACGTGCACCTGTTAAATCAGACAGCACAAAAGGCTGTGATTCGACACTTTGCTGCTTTCAGTCCTTCATCTGCCATCATATTATAACAGTATTTACAGTGCGCACGCTGATAAATGGATCAGAAAAGTCCACACAATTACAGCACAAAGTCGGTAAAAGAGGAAAATGTACAGTTTTCCTTTGATTTGTAGGGGTTGATTGTAGAAAGAAAAGCTTGTGGAGGGTCAAATTAGTCCAGAATAAAGCATAATCCAGAAATGGAGAAGTTTAAAACTGTCACAAACATCATTGCATGACATGGAGTTACAGCTGTGCAGCTGCTTAAATCAGGCTTTAAATGAATTAAATAAATCATCATAAATTGTAAATTTGATAGTTTAACTATTTTTATATTTATTTTCATAGCACCTGTACCTGGATGTGTTCCTTTATATGGTTAAATGATTTAAAAAAAATGTTGAAAACATTAAAGGTTCATTCAGTAGTTCAGCGCAGTTGGGCCCAAAATGGCACCATGTTTTGAGTTGACGCCACTCTCTCTATCAAGGCACACTATCTATCTGTGGACCATGACAGGGATGAACGGTGGTTCGCTTTAGGACCAGAGCTATTTTGGTTTGACTGACAAATTGCTAATCCCTGTGTGTGTGTGTGTGTGTGTGTGTGTGTGTGTGTGTGTGTGTGTGTGTGTGTGTGTGTGTGTGTGTGTGTGTGTGTGTGTGTGTGTGTGTGTGTGTGTGTGTGTGTGTGTGTGTGTGTGTGTGTGTTCATAGCTGAAGCAGCCCCCAGTGAAGCGCCTCCGACTGCGAGGTGATTGGTCTGACACTGGACCCCGAGCTCGTCCTGAAAGTGAGAGGGAGAGAGATGGTGAGACCAGCAGTCGTTCCTGAACATCACACGTGCATCGACTTTTTCCAGTACAGCATCGCTCATTTGTACCCTTTTCTGTGATCCACATCAGTCTCTAAATGTGTTGCCGTCTTGTTTGAAAAAAGACACAGAGGGTTATTCCATATGAAATCAACAAGTTCCCGACAGGCAGATGACATTAGGCTCTAAGAAAATCCAAATTAACCTTTTCTTGTTGACCCTTACAGGCCCAGAAAAAGGGCATTTTGGAGGTCAGACCCACCTTGAGCCAAATTTTCTCCATATGATGAATCATTCAGGATACTTATTTCTTTCTGCATTAACATGATGCCATCATAGGATACTTTCAAAACCACATTTCTTTGATTTTGACACAGCTTATGTATTTCAAACCAGGGACTTGGGGGGGCGTAGTATTTTTGGTTTTAAAATAGCCAAACAAGTCTTTGAACCTCCATAAATTGAAAACTATGTAACCAGGGAAACTTTAGAAGTGAAACTGTAGAAGTGGGGTGTAGAAGGTTCCCAGGGCAGTCTGTGAGGACGATTTTGCTCACTGCTCCTGGAAGGAAGGAGCAGAAGACAGCTGTGTGCAGGATTGGGGAGGCAGGAGACAGAGTCTCTTGTTGGCTCTGGTATAAGCGGGAGGAGGAGTGCTAGAGGCTTGAAGCTGATGGGCAGTGATTTGGCCACCACTGCCAAACCCCCAACCGGAGGATGTTGCAGTTAAGGGTCGAAACACTCATTGAAGGTTGGGCACCGTCTGAGGACATCAGCTCCTGGCCGACAGCCACAGTCGTTTCATGGTGTGACTGCATGTGTGTCATCCTCGGATGTACTAATCAAGGTTTTAAAATGAATAAAAAGTACAGCTGGCACACCCCTACAAATGAGATCATTTTTAGCCGCTTATCCGGATCCGGGTCATGGTGGCAGCAGAGCACGCAGCTTGTCCCGCACTTCCCTATCCTCAGCCAAGTCCTGTAACTCTTCCAGGGGAATCCCAGATCGTTCTGAAGCCACCTGGGAGATAAAATCTCTCCAGCATTTCCTGAGTCTTCCCCAGGGCCTCCTCCTGGTTCGACATGCCTGGAAGACCTCCTTAAGAAGACAACCAGGGAGCATCCTCACCAGATGCCTGAACCACCCCAACTGGCTCCTTCCGATGCAAAGAAGTAGCGGCTCTACTCCAAGTCCCTCCCAGATAATAAAGCTTTTTGTCCTGTCCAGGAGTGTAAGCCCAGATACCCGACGGAGGAATGTCATTTTTGCTGCTTGTATCCATGAGCTTATTCTTTCAGTCGTTACTCCAAGCTCATGACCATAGGTGAGGATAGGAAGCGACTGGTAAATTGAGAGCCTCGCCTTCCGGTTCAGCTCCTTCTTTACCACGACGATCCGGTACAACATCTGTAAAATTTCAGACACCACCCCGATCCACCTGTCGAATTCCCACTCCAATTTACAAGAACCTGAGATACCTAAACTCCTCCACTTAAGGCAGTAACTCTGCCCTAACCCAGAGGGGACAATCCACCATTTTCTGACAGAGGACTATGTTGTCAGATTTGGAGTTGCTGATTCTCATCGCAGTTGCTTCGCACTCAGCCTCAGACTTGCTCAATACACATCGGAGGTCACCACCTGATGAAGCCAACAGAACCGCATCATCTGCAACAAGCAGAGATGCAGCTCTGAGGTCACCAATCTGGACACCCTCCAGTTCCAGACTGCACCTTGAAATCATGTCCATGAACTTCACAAACAGGATTGGTAACAAGCGGCAGCTCTGGCGGAGTCCAGTTCCTACCGGAAACAGGTCTGATGTAATGTGGAGAATGCGGGCACAGCTCCTACTTTGGTCATATGGAGACTGGATCAGACATTGCGGCAAATCTGATACCCCATACTCCTGCAGCACCCCCCCACCCCACAGGATACCTCGAAGGGATCGGTTATATGTCTTTTCCAGGTCCACAAAAGACATGTAAAAAGACATTTTTTAAAAAGACAAAAGACATTTTCTCTCAAAAATTCTTGAAAGGGTAGTTGTAAAACAGCTAACTGATCATCTGCAGAGGAATGGTCTATTTGAAGAGTTTCAGTCAGGTTTTAGAATTCATCATAGTACAGAAACAGCATTAGTGAAGGTTACAAATGATCTTCTTATGGCCTCGGACAGTGGACTCATCTCTGTGCTTGTTCTGTTAGACCTCAGTGCTGCTTTTGATACTGTTGACCATAAAATTTTATTACAGAGATTAGAGCATGCCATAGGTATTAAAGGCACTGCGCTGCGGTGGTTTGAATCATAGTTGTCTAATAGATTACAATTTGTTCATGTAAATGGGGAATCTTCTTCACAGACTAAAGTTAATTATGGAGTTCCACAAGGTTCTGTGCTAGGACCAATTTTATTCACTTTATACATGCTTCCCTTAGGCAGTATTATTAGACGGTATTGCTTAAATTTTCATTGTTACGCAGATGATACCCAGCTTTATCTATCCATGAAGCCAGAGGACACACACCAATTAGCTAAACTGCAGGATTGTCTTACAGACATAAAGACATGGATGACCTCTAATTTCCTGCTTTTAAACTCAGATAAAACTGAAGTTATTGTACTTGGCCCCACAAATCTTAGAAACATGGTGTCTAACCAGATCCTTACTCTGGATGGCATTACCCTGACCTCTAGTAATACTGTGAGAAATCTTGGAGTCATTTTTGATCAGGATATGTCATTCAAAGCGCATATTAAACAAATATGTAGGACTGCTTTTTTGCATTTACGCAATATCTCTAAAATCAGAAAGGTCTTGTCTCAGAGTGATGCTGAAAAACTAATTCATGCATTTATTTCCTCTAGGCTGGACTATTGTAATTCATTATTATCAGGTTGTCCTAAAAGTTCCCTAAAAAGCCTTCAGTTAATTCAAAATGCTGCAGCTAGAGTACTGACGGGGACTAGAAGGAGAGAGCATATCTCACCCATATTGGCCTCTCTTCATTGGCTTCCTGTTAATTCTAGAATAGAATTTAAAATTCTTCTTCTTACTTATAAGGTTTTGAATAATCAGGTCCCATCTTATCTTAGGGACCTCGTAGTACCATATCACCCCAATAGAGCGCTTCGCTCTCAGACTGCAGGCTTACTTGTAGTTCCTAGGGTTTGTAAGAGTAGAATGGGAGGCAGAGCCTTCAGCTTTCAGGCTCCTCTCCTGTGGAACCAGCTCCCAATTCAGATCAGGGAGACAGACACCCTCTCTACTTTTAAGATTAGGCTTAAAACTTTCCTTTTTGCTAAAGCTTATAGTTAGGGCTGGATCAGGTGACCCTGAACCATCCCTTAGTTATGCTGCTATAGACGTAGACTGCTGGGGGGTTCCCATGATGCACTGTTTCTTTCTCTTTTTGCTCTGTATGCACCACTCTGCATTTAATCATTAGTGATCGATCTCTGCTCCCCTTCACAGCATGTCTTTTTCCTGGTTCTCTCCCTCAGCCCCAACCAGTCCCAGCAGAAGACTGCCCCTCCCTGAGCCTGGTTCTGCTGGAGGTTTCTTCCTGTTAAAAGGGAGTTTTTCCTTCCCACTGTAGCCAAGTGCTTGCTCACAGGGGGTCGTTTTGACCGTTGGGGTTTTACATAATTATTGTATGGCCTTGCCTTACAATATAAAGCGCCTTGGGGCAACTGTTTGTTGTGATTTGGCGCTATATAAAAAAATTGATTGATTGATTGATTGATGTAGACAGGTTGGTCATACTCCCAAGACCCCTCCAATATCCTTGCGAAGGTAAAGAGCTGCTCCACTGTTCCATGACCAGGACGAAACCCGCATTGCTCCTCCTGAATCTGAGGTTTGACTATTGGTCTAAGACTCCTCTCTAGTACCCTGGCATAGACTTTCCCAGGGATGCTGAGAAGTGTGATTCCTCTAAAATTGTAACACACTCTCCGGTCCATTTTTTTTTTTTTAAGTTGGGGACCACCACCCCAGTTTGCCAATCCAGAGGTACTGTCCCCAATTTCCATGCAATGCTGTGTAAGTGTGTCAGCCATGATAGCCCAACAACATCCAGCAACTTCATCAACTCGGGATGAATCTCGTCCACCCCAGCAACTTGCCTCCGAGGAGTTTTTTTTGTTTGTTTTTTTGGTTATGCCTGTGACTTCCACTAGGGTGATGGCACCAGATCCATCAGAGTCTTCAATCCCTGCCATCCTTCATGGATGGCATGTCAGTAGGTTTGATGAGATCCTCAAAATGTTCTTCCCACCACCTGAAAATATCCTCAGTCCAGTTTTGCAGCTGTCCTCCCCTGCAGAACACACCTTGGGCTAGGAACTGCCTCCCTTTCCTGAAGCACCTGACAGTTTGCCAGAACCGCTTTGATGCTGACCAGAAGTCATTGTTCCATGGCCTCACAAAACTCCTCCCATGCCCAAGTTTTTGCCTCAGCCACCACTGAGGTTGCAGTCCTTCTGGCCTCCTGATACCTGTCTACCAGTTCCGGAGACCTCTGTGCCAACCAAACATGAAAGGCCTCCTTCTTCAGCCTGATGGCTTCCCTTACTGCTGGAGTCCACCAGCAGGTACTTGGGTTGCCGCCACGACAAGCACCGACCATCTTCTGGCCACAGCTCACAGCAGCCGCCTGAGCAGTGGAGGACTTCAACATGGACCATTCTGTTTCCATGTCCTCCACCTCCCTTTGGATCTGGGAGAAGCTTTTTTGGAGGTACGAGTTGAAGGCTGTTCAGACAGGCTCTTCCACCCAACGTTCCAGAAAACCCTCACAATATGTTTAGGTCTTCCAGGTCGGCCTGGTGGCTTACTCCTCCACCCGAGCCTAATCACCAGGTATTGACCAGTTGACAGTTCTGCCCCTCTCTTCACCCAAGTGTCCAAGATACACGGTCACAGGTCTGATGACACGATTACAAAATCGTGTCATCAACCTTTGACCTAGGTTGTTGTGACAACACTTGTACTTATACGCAAACAAGGTGGTTGTTATGGACAATCCATGACCAGCACAGAAGTCCAACAACAAAACACCACTCTGTTTCAGATCAGTGGGGGCCATTCCTCCCAATCACTCACAGACTTCATGCAGATGGTGAGCTCCTATGGAGTTAAAAAAAATAAAATAAAAACGTTACAAGAAAATAAGCGTCGATGCCAAAAATAAAAATGCCACGCTCCCTTTGTAAGGAAACCTCTTTGGAGAATGAACCTAATGTGGTGTTGTCTTTCGGCTGCTCCCTTTTGTGCACAGCTGCCACGACGCATTGGGATATGGCACAAGTTTTACACCAGATGCCCTTCTTGACACAGCTCCAGTTTTACCTGGAGAGACACACAGCCCCTGGTCTTCCTAAGATGTCACCCATCATGTATTAACCAAGACCCACTCTGCTTAGCTTCGGGAATTGGCAAGATTTTTTTATGCATTTTGTGACACTTCCTGCATCTTTCAGTTAAACTTTTCCTCATAGTTTTAAATTGGCTGCACGCCCTGATCCATCACCTGGGCGGAACTTACAAAGTCACGAGTTCACTTTACAGAGCTGTTTGTCATTTCAAGAACATGTATTTTCAGGGGAAAAAAAAGGTCCAAGTCTATAGAGTCCTGTTGCTTCCTGTATTATTTTATGGTTGTGAGACTTCATCCAGTAACCTAAGGCAACTACTGGATCTCTCTGAAGGAGCTTTGATTACTGCTCAAATGACTTTGTGTCAAACGAGTGGTTACTGAAGGACACTCAGATGAGGAGTATCGCTTGCATTGAGAGGGAACATGGTGGCAGTTCTACAGTAACATAATTACAGTGACAGCAAAATCTGGCCATATTTTAATTTACCATTAAAACTTTGCTCTTATTATAATTTAATTATCATAGAATTATCCATCAGCTATGACACTTTGGCTGTGTGGCATGTTTCTCTGTGTATGATCCAGCATGCAGGTGCTTCAGCGATAAAGATGCCAGCGGCTGGAGGAGGCATCCAGGACTCAAAGTGGTTCCATATTGTGGTGGATCTGACCTAACCTGACCTCAAACATGATCCTAAAAAAAAGGCTTTAAAACATCCCATCTGTCCTTTACTGTTTTATTTATGTATTTATTTATTTATTAGAAAAATACATTTCAAAAAAGATATTTTGGTAAATTTTCAGGTGGTCACATGTGAGATGTTTGCCAAACACTGTACTACCACACCACGCTCTAAACTGTTCATTTATATGTATATCTTGTAGGGGAACAGAGCCCAAACGTGTCTCTGATGCAGAGGATGTCGGACATGTTGTCTCGCTGGTTTGAGGAGGCCAGCGAGGCTCAGACCAGCAGAGGAACCAGACCTCAGACACGACCCAGAGGTGAGCATTTATTCGGCACTATCAGCTTTAATTTCTGAGCTTGTTCAGTCTTGATTTTATATGACTGTAAGGCGTTTGTCCTTCACTGACTTTTACAGACACATGAATAATTTTATGTTGCCATGTGCACTTTAATGGACTTTTTTTACTCATTTAATCATGAGGCAGATTCAGGTTTCACATAATTTGAAGTTCAGGAGGAAGGCGAGCTGTCACGTTTCACCGTTTTCAGCCTTCGTGAAAATTGAATGCTTGTTTTGTTTCCTCTAAACTAACTTAGATCTCAGGACAAGAGCTGACAAATTGATTTATTTTTAATCTTTGTCCTTATTATCAACTTGTGTCAAAAACGCTTTGTTGCATTTTGTGTAGAAAAGTGCTGTTAGATCGGCACACTATAGAGTGCTGATGTATACATTTCAGGCATTTCAGTAGCTATAGCGCCATCTTCTGGTTATTGAACAGAAAATATTTTAATTGGCGTGTCTGGTATGAGTAATAAAGCTGTACATTATATAATATGTGTCTTTAGAGTTTGAGTTGTGTACTTGCATATTCAGAAATATGACACCAATAAAGTGTTGTCTGCTCATCGAGCTCAGGTATGAAAATGTCGTCTGCAAATTTAAACACTTCTCAAACTCATTTAAATACTGATTTTTGAATCAGATTTTTTTTTTTCTTTATCTCAGCACATTGGCTTTGTTCCAATCAACATTCTGTTGATAACATGTTAATTACAGTATCTTTGTGTTTGTAACCACAGTGTGGTCACAGTCCCACTGTGGATTTCAGTATGCAAATTGGGGTTATAGATAAGGCTGCAAGGGAAAAATCCCATTGTCTGAATATTATTTTGAATTTTTTTCCCCTTGGGGGGGATTAAAACTTTAAAAAAAATCTTGACATGGCTTCACAGAAAATCCTGAACATACATACATACGTATCTTCTTGATGTCATTGGATAACGAGCATGTATGTCTAAACTTTAGGCTGTTGAATGTAGTTTTCCCTTTGAGAATTGTTTGACTGTTTGTTTGAAATATGTTGAACCCTCGTCCAAGGAAGTTAATGAAAGTCTGGTGGCCAAGCAGTTAGTGTGTTTGTTTGGTTCAAGAACATCTCTGCCCATTCTCCAGGTAATGTGGAGTTGCATCAAGAAGGGCATCTGGCATAAAACGTGTGGCAAATAATCATGCAGATCCATACCCCATGGGGGGCAGGGATTAAAGAACTTACTGTTACATGACCTGCATGTTGGTGCTCCATGATATGGATTACACAATAACGTCAACAACACGACAATGCAGAACACACATTGGCCCATTTTTTTTTATTTATAAGAAAAATAACAGACAAATTAATGAAAAATAATGCCAAATGTCCATTAATTTTGAGATCAATAAACATAATGATATAATGGTGCAGCTCTCATCACCCCCCCCCCCCCCCCCCAATGTTCTGGTGAGTCAAAACACCTGTTAAAATATTTCTTGTAGGCATAACTCATTGTAAAGTAATTTTTACAAGATCAAATTACAGTCATAGAAATGGTAAAATCGAACAAGGAGACTTTTGTCAACTTGTTGAAGTCTGAAAAAAAGCACTTTTAAACATATACAACTGTAAAAAGCTTTGATTCGTTACATTTTGCCACTCTGATTTAACATTGAATAAGTAGAATTGAAAATGAAAATAGTGCAGGGTAAAGTTTTTGCAAGAAAAAAAAAAGGCAATTATTAAATGGGCAATATACTGCAAAACTAGTACATTACTGTGATATTATACTGTCACCATCCAAAAAGTGTAAAATAACATCATCTTAAGTTTAGGTCATTTCACAAACCCTACTTCATTTTTTTTTTTCATCATCACTACAAATGTTGGGTCAGACTGCTCAGATGTTTTGCAGTGTGTTGTGGGTTTCGTTTGAACAGTCTAGTTATATGGAATCAAATCTGTGCCATCAGAGTTTGAATTTGAATTTTTAAAGTTGAATGTTTTTTTAGTATCAAAATCAGAGTTTGAAGTTGAATATCTAAGTTTGAATTTGTTTAGCATCAAAATATTCAGCTTCAACCTCAAAAAAAAAGATTCAACCTCAAAAAATAGAAAAGCAGGGAGAAGTAATCAATCCCTGTTTCAGTCATCCAACCTCACAGATTTACTTCCATCGGTTGCTTCTCCCTGCTTTTCTTTTTTTTTTTTTTTAGGTTTAAATTTTTTTTTTAGGTTGAATTTTTTTGAATTTTTTGAATCAAGTGTGAATAAAGTAGGTAGACATGAAAACATGCAAGACACGTGCCATCCGGGAACTCATTTGGGCAGCTCTGGTCCAACATAGTTTTCTTGATTGCAGGAACAGCTCTCCGTCCAGAGGGGGCGCCAACTGCTCCAACTGTTCCCACAGTGGTCCCCGCCCAGGAGCCCAGCGCTACCGATCGGCCCATGGAGACTGAGACTGAGGTACCTGAAGCTCCTGCCGCCGACGGCCCCATGCCTAAATCCACCTCCTCATCCTCCTCAGGGTCATCGTCAGTGGTTACAGCACCACCTCCTTCCAGCTCCTCATCCGCAGAGAGTTCGGCCCCTTCGTCCTCCCCCCTCACATCCTCCCCTGACTCAGAACAGAGGAGTCAGACCGACACCCCAACACCGACGCCCACTTCAGATCCAGCACTCTCAGGTGTGATTCTTTTCAAACTATCTTAGAAGTTGCAACACATTTGACTCCTCCATCCGACAAGTTAAGTGTTCATACGATTCGGTTTGTGTGCGAATGTGTTTGTTGGAGCCACTCCACTCAAGCCTCACTTCTCTCTCTCTCTCTCTCTCTCTCTCTCTCTCTCTCTCTCTCTCTCTCTCTCTCTCTCTCTCTCTCTCTCTCTCTCTCTCTCTCTCTCTCTTCCTTCAGCGTCTTGTTGTCCTGTCCTCACATCCTCCCCTCGTCTTCTAATCATGCATTCACTCTCCCTCTCTTCCTCTGCCTCTCCGTCAGAGTACGGTCCTCATCGGCTGCCCATAAGTTTAGTGTGTAGGCGTTTGCAGAGGTTACTTCGCCTGGCCGATCCCCCTGGACAGGGTCAGCGGGCGGCCTCTTCTTCCACTGCAACCCCTGAGAGACAATCGCAAAGAACGCCTGCTGCCGCTGAGACACAACCCTGTACAGGTTACCTGCCCCTCCGAGCACCCCCCAAGCAGCACCCCTTTCATACAGGCTGTTCGCCTGTCCCCCCAAACACACACTCCATCCTTCCCTTCCCCACTATGTAGCCAAAGCAGACGTCCAACAGATTCCAAGAAATGACCCGGAGATCTGCCCACTAATCCCATCGTTACCCTCTTTCCATTCACCAGTAACGCAGCTTGCACTTTATTAACCTCTGTCACTGTGACACTAACTCACAGATGCTCTCACGGCATCACTTGTTGCTTGAGTTTTTCACCTACAGCGCTCCCGTTGGAGTGGCACCAGCCAACATATGATGCTCTTCCGTGACACCATCATGGCTTCTGTGGTTGTTTCTCACGTTTGATGACTGTGACATTGGTGCAGACTGAGTCGTTGTCTTAACTACATTTTGTGTTGTCTGCTAACATCATGGAGTGATGACTTGAATTGACTGTATAGTCTTAATTTTGGTGTCAAATGTTTTGCCAAAGGCCCTAAAGCAGGGGTGCTTTAGTTAGGGAGAGTTAGGGAGACAACTAAGAGTATCAGGAAGGTAGCTCTCGAGGACCGAACTTGAGCACCCCTGCCCTAAAGGAACATTTTGGCATTAGCTGAAGTGTTACCATGATAACACCCAAAACCATCAAATTTACTCCCAGATTTTAGGCTTAAATTACTCAGAGATCCCAAATAATAATAATACATTTTATTTACTATTAGTGCTTTTAACAAAGCTCAAAGACAATTTACAGGTTTAAAAACAAAGCACTCAAAACACAATTGCACATTAAACACAATTCTAAAAAGGTGGATTTTGACTTGTGCCTTGAAAGTGGACAGGTTGGTACAGTCATGGATCTGTTTGGGGAGAGAGTTCTAGAGGGAGGGGGCAGATGTGGAAAAGGCTCTGTTACCCCAGGTCTTGTGCTTGGTCCTGAGTGGCACTGACTAGAGTGCCTTTATTGGAGAGTGGTGTCAACTCAGAACATGGCGCCATTTTGGGTCTAACTGAGCTGAACTACTGAGTGGATCTTTTATGTTTTCAGCATTTTTTTAAAAATCATTTAACCACATACAGCAACACATCCAGGTACAGGTGCTATGAAAATAAATATAAAAATAGTTTAGCTATCAAATTTACGTAAATTTACTATTTATGATGATTTATTTAATTAATTTAAAGCCTGATTTATGCAGCAGCTGCTCTGTAACTCCGTGTCATACAGTGACGTGTGTGACAATTTTAAAGTTTTCCATCTCTGGATTATGCTTTATTGTGGACTAATTTGACCCTCAACAAGCTTTTCTTTCTACAATCATCACCTCCAGTTCAAAGGTAAGCTGTACATTTTCCTCTTTTACCGACGTCATGCTGTAAATGTGATGCGGACTTTGCTGATCCATTTATCAGCATGCGCGCTATATAATATGATGGCAGATGAAGGATTAAAAGCAGAAAAGTGTCAAATCACAGCCTTTTGTGTTTGATTTAACAGGTGCACATCAGGCTGTGGGTCCGAGTCTGAGCACCCTTTGAAAAAACTAAACGGTTGGACTTTTAATCACAGAAATGGCTCCTCTCCCACTTTCCAAAAATTGGCGAGTGTCAGAGCTGAACTTTAATTTGTACCTCTGCACGTCCAGACTGCTATAGTTTTTAATGGAAATACATTGTGATCGACGGGACATTTTATCTGACGTGATCGAGAAATCCGTTATATACAGTGTTTATTACATGGAAAACAATACAAAAACTTTGGGACTTTTTTTGGCCGGTGACTGTGAATATCTGGCTTTGATGATGTCACTTTCCATCCCACACAGCTGACTTTCTTTTCCCAAATTTTTCTTCTGTTCGGATCTGACGGGAATCTGTACATCTTGAAGCTCCTTGCTGTGACTATTTGTGCATCCAAATGCACAGCAACCCGGCATTTTCAGCAAATAAATAAATAAAATAGCTCGATTTTGATGCAGACACATTAACAGCCAATGCTATTTTTGCCTCAAAATGGCACCATGAGTTACGTGACCGATTTTTTTTTTTTTTTGACTCGTCGCCACTCTAATAAAGGCACTCTATCACAGGAGGTTGGCATCAGAGGAGTGGAGGCGGTGGGAAGGAGTGTGATGGCGAAACATGCCTGAGAGGTAGGAGGGGGCCTGATTGTATGAGGAGAAGAATTTTGAAGTGGATCCACTGTGGGACAGGAAGCCAATGGAGGTTCTTGAGAACAGGAGTGATGTGGTCACGGAAGCAGGTGTGGGTGAGCAGACGAGCAGCAGAGTTCTGAATCTGCTGGAGTTCATTGAGTATTTCTGAAGATGTACCATGTTGCAGTGGTCTAACCTGCATGTGATAAAGGCGTGGATCAGGGTTTCTGCTGCAGAAAAAAAGAGCGATGGACGAAGATGAGCAGTGTAAATGAAGTGAAAAAAAGCAGGTCTATTGATGCGATTAATGTGGTGTTCAAAAAAAAGGTTGGCATCAGAAATGACTCAAAGGTTGCAGATGTAAGGGGAGGGAGATGGGGTGGAGCGCTATTTACATAGCGCTTTTCCATCTACATCAGATGCTCAAAGCGCAAATTATGCCTCACATTCAACCATTCACACACCAATCAGATGCTGCCTTGCAAGGTGCTCAATACACACCGGGAGCAACTCGGGGATTAAGGACCTTACCCAAGGGCCCTTAGTGATTTTCTGGTTAGGCTGGGGTTTGAACCGAGGATCCGCTGGTCTGAAGTCCAGCGCTTAACCACTAGACCGTCACCTCCTCAAATGTAATCTCAGTGAGGCATTTAGAGAGAGTGGAGTGAGTTGCAGTGGTGATGGATTTGGTGAATATGTAGAGCTGGTCGTAGTCAGCGTAACAGTGAATACGAAGACTGTGATGACGTATGATTTTACCAAGGGGAAGCATGTAGAGGATAAAGAGGAGATGACCAAGCACTGAGCCCTGGGGGACGCCTTGCTATTTGCCGGACATTTTACTGAAAATAACCAGAACTTCCATGTTTTGAGGAAACACAGGTATTTTAATATTAGCAATAATTTGACATCACAATTGAGACCAAACAACCAAAACAAGCATCTGCTTCTAAGTCAACTTGTGATGCAGCAATTTCTTATTTGCTATGGTTTCATGTGGAATCAAAATTTGGAACCAGACTGGTTGTTGAGCTCAAACAAGAATTCATCCGATGTTTGATTATCGGCAGTGCCGCGTATAGCTGCACAGTTAATTTGAGAACCTGACGACAGTCATGATGTTTAGTTAAAATATGAGTTTGTTCAGCTCACCTTCAGTTGGATTTCTTTCTGTTAAAAAAACAAAACAGCCCTTTAAATGTAAAGGCATAATGGTGAGTTTGTGAAAGCTTGTTTTGTGATCGACAACAGTTGGAAAGGTTTGTTCAAGCCAACACCACCGAGATATTTGTAAGTTGGTTTGTTAGCTGGATTATTCATAAACTAAAACTGATTTTTACTGACCCCTGGGAAAGTTTTAGTCTGAGCTGAAATGGAAACTAGGGGTCAAGATTTTTATTTATTTTTTTAAACTTTGCAAGTTGTGCTGTTTTTGACCATCTGTTGGTCATACTTTTCCTAATTGATGCTTGATTTTACTTGACACATTCTAAAACTATATTTTGTGTAGTTTTTATATTTGTATTGTCTGTTTCCTTTGTGACCATATATGAACTCATCACTTATTTTAGTTGTTTGTGCACAAATGCTGCCGCTGCACCGACAGTATGTGACCATCTTTCTTGGTTTGCATAGTCTTACTTATTAACAGTTGAAGCTTCTAATTTGGCTGATATATTTATTTTATTTTTTGACCCCCAGCACCTCCTGCTTGGCACTGGATCTCTTGTTTTTTTGTTTTTTTTAACGTGGCTTTAACATTTAACCCTTGTGAGCCTTCAGCTTTGACCTCCGATGTTTAGTCAGTCTCGTTTGTGTTCCAGATTCCCCCTCGTCTGTGGTTAACAAACAGCTGGGATCCATGACTCTTGATGAACAGCAGGGTGCGTGCCCCCCCCCCCCCCCCCCCCCCCATTTGCTTGGTCTTTTTGCGCATTTTCTCCTCGTACCTCTGCAGTCTGTTTTTCTTCGTTTGAGCTTTTTGCTTTTTCATTACCGTCTTGTTGCTGTTATTTGCCTCACAGGGACAAACAGCATCTGATGCAAATGTGTGTTTTCCTGAACAGCTGTTCTTTATCGGGACAGAATTTAAATGCACAGCAGGCAGCACTTATGTGAGACGATAGATTAGTGATGAGGTTTACAGGGCGACTACTAACATTTAGTTTAGAGTGATTTTTAAACCTGTGGGAAAACATCCAAATGTAGAACACTTTGGGAAAGGAGAATATTTGGTAATGTTTCATAAATTAGTTGGGCTCTTGGCAGAGTCCATACCTCTGCTTCATACGGATATGGTCGAACCTTACCGACCCCAATGAGCAAGTGCACAGTTGACAGTGGTAGAAAAACTCTCCCTTGCATTATTGAGGAAGAAACCTCAAGCAGACCGGACTCAGAGGTGTGACCCACTACTTGGGCCATTCTAACGTTTACAAGATTTTTACCCCCCCCCCCCCCCCCCAAAAAAAAGCACAAGAGCAACAAAAAGTCTGTTATTAAGAGCAAAATGATCCATCTTTTTTGCTTGATCTCTGTTTCCATGTTTGGAATAGGTAGGGTGTCCTGAGGTCAGTCTGGCATCCTAGGGTGCAGGCTCAGTGTCCATTAAAGTACTAGTCAGTGCCTTGGACAGAGACAAACTGAGCAGAATCAGTAACTGCACCTAAGGCCCTAATTCACCACCAGTAAATCAACAGGGTAGCAAAGCGAGATAACTAACCCTGTGCTTCATTAATGGACTCAGAATTTAGATGTAGTGAGGCTGAGCCCTGTTCCATTGCTAATAATATGAATTAAAAGGAGAAGGAAACATAATTCCATACAACACTGCTAAGATCCAAACATTTAATACAATATACTTAAAACAAAAAATTGTATTAAACCTGTGAAATTGATCTAACCCCCCCCCCCCCCCCCCCCCCCAAAAAAAAAAAAATTACAGGTTAGCATTAGCCTTTAATTATTTATTTATTTATTTTCTGGCTCTGCCCCTTGATCTAAACCAACCATGTGAGCGGGTTTTGTAACAGTGCACCACCATGTTTACAATGTTAATGGTCACTTGTAGTTTTATTAAAGCCATGTTGAATTGAAGACTTCAGGGAAATCAGCTTTTCCAATCTGTTTGCATTTAAATCCTGTGCTAGATTTTATCCTTGTGGAATTTAATGGGTTTTGTAAAAAAAAAAAAAAAAAAAAAAAAAGGTTTAAGTTATTTTTCTTTTTGAGTTGTCTGCTTTTGAGACATTGACCATCATTCCAAATCAATATGGCAATAAATCTCATATGTAGTTCCCACATTCTCATTACTAAATAACATCAAGGAGTCTGTGGTAACATTTATACCCCCTCCCCCCCAAAAAAGAACAATGTTTGCATAAAGGTCTTTAAGGGGCTTTGATGTGCTCATAGTATTTTGTCGTGGTGTGTTTGTGTGTCCACGGTCGTTCACCCTGTTTGGTATCTGCTGCATGTTCCCATTAATGTTTTGTCCTTCAGTGGAAAGTGATGCAACAGAGCGTTGCATGACTGCAGTGTGACTTTTACACTGTGGAGAATATTAAACAGCACTTTGCTCTGTTCACTCCTTCATCAGAGTAAATCAGAGCAGCTCACTCATAATAAAAGTCTCACTCACTCACTTTTCTCATGTTTTGCTTTTCCTCTCAGGAGCAGCACAAGCTGCAGTTTCACCTCCCGATGAAGCCGTTTCTGTGACAGCCAGCGACAGCACACCCACCTCCACCGGTACCAGTCGGCCCAGTGCTGCCGAGCCCGTCCTCAGCCTGCACTACAGCTCAGAGGGAACCACCACCAGCACCATAAAACTGGACTTCACTGACGAGTGGTAAGAGACAGCCAGGGAAAACTTTAAACTTCATGATGCTGCAGTAGATGACTTTTATGTTCTATACTTGCTTAACTGGAGTAAATGAGTATAGAATTAAAGGTTTTAGCACAGTGAGATCATTTCTCATGGAGTCTAAATTAGATGGTAGAATACAACAAAAATAAAAATTTTAAATCCAGAATTCATGAAAAGTACTTGCATATTTGACAGATATACACTCAACAAAAATACAAACGCAATACTTTTGGTTTTGCTCCCATTTTGTACGAGATGAACTCAAAGATCTAAAACTTTTTCCACATACACAATATCACCATTTCCCTCAAATATTGTTCACAAACCAGTCTAAATCTGTGATAGTGAGCACTTCTCCTTTGCTGAGATAATCCATCCCACCTCACAGGTGTGCCATATCAGGATGCTGATTAGACACCATGATTAGTGCACAGGTGTGCCTTAGACTGCCCACAATAAAAGGCAACTCTGAAAGGTGCAGTTTTATCACACAGCACAATGCCACAGATGTCGCAAGGGAGTGTGCAATTGGCATGCTGACAGCAGGAATGTCAACCAGAGCTGTTGCTCATCTATTGAATGTTCATTTCTCTACCATAAGCCGTCTCCAAAGGCGTTTCAGAGAATTTGGCAGTACATCCAACCAGCCTCACAACCGCAGACCACGTGTAACCACACCAGCCCAGGACCTCCACATCCAGCATGTTCACCTCCAAGATTGTCTGAGACCAGCCACTCGGACAGCTGCTGAAACAGTCGGTTTGCATAACCAAAGAATTTCTTCACAAACTGTCAGAAACCGTCTCAGGGAAGCTCATCTGCATGCTCGTAGTCCTCACCGGGGTCTCGACCTGACTCCAGTTCGTCGTCGTAACCGACTTCAGTGGGCAAATGCTCACATTCGCTGGCGTTTGGCACGTTGGAGAGGTGTTGTCTTCACGGATGAATCCCGGTTCTCACTGTCCAGGGCAGATGGCAGACAGCGTGTGTGGCGTCGTGTGGGTGAGCGGTTTTCTGATGTCAATGTTGTGGATCGAGTTGGTGGCGGTGGGGTTATGGTATGGGCAGGCGTCTGTTATGGAGGAAGAACACAGGTGCATTTTATTGATGGCATTTTGAATGCACAGAGATACCGTGACGAGATCCTGAGGCCCATTGTTGTGCCATACATCTAAGAACATCACCTCATGTTGCAGCAGGATAATGCACGGCCCCATGTTGCAAGGATTTGTACACAATTCTTGGAAGCTGAAAATGTCCCAGTTCTTGCATGGCCGGCATACTCACCGGACATGTCACCCATTGAGCATGTTTGGGATGCTCTGCACCGGCGTATACGACAGCGTGTACCAGTTCCTGCCAATATCCAGCAACTTCGCACAGCCATTGAAGAGGAGTGGACCAACATTCCATAGGCCACAATTGACAACCTGATCAACTCTACGAGGTCTGTCAATAAAGTAAGGGTCCTTTTTATTTTTTTCAAAAACTATATGGATTTCATTCATATGTTTTTACGTCAGACACGCTTGAACCCTCGTGCGCATGTGTGAGTTTTTCCACGCCTGTCGGTGACGTCATTCGCCTGTGAGCACTCCTTGTGGGAGGAGTCGTCCAGCCCCTCGTCGGAATTCCTTTGTCTGAGAAGTTGCTGAGAGACTGGCGCGTTGTTTGATCAAAATTTTTTCTAAACCTGTGAGACACATCGAAGTGGACGCGGTGCGGCGGCACAGGAAAAACACCTCCGTGTTGATAACCATTTGTAAAATCCAGGCGGCTTTTGATGGCTTTCAGTGGAGTGAGTATATGAGAAATTGTTTAACAGGCAACTTGTCCTTAAGGCTTTCAACAGAGGTGTTTTTCCTGTGGCGGAGCGTCGCGGCGGCTGCGTCGCGGCGGCTGCGTCCCGACGCGCGGATCCGTCCGCATGTCTTTCATTAAAAAAAAAATCTTCTTTAACAGTGGAATATCCGGATAAAATGCTGAAACCGACTTCTTCTGAAACTTCTCTGTTCTCTCACGACGTCCTGGATCAATAGAGCCTGAAATGTGGAGGTTTTCAGCTTGAACAGGCTGACGACGGCGGCTGAGAGCGCTGAGCGACGTCTCGCACTGTGGGAAGTCCTTAAAGCGACAGAATCACCTCAAAATCTCTCATCAGCTGTTAAAATTTTCACTGAAAACCAGCTTAATTTTTCGAACCGTGTCCACTTCGATGTGTCTCACAGGTTTAGAAAAAATTTTGATCAAACAACGCGCCAGTCTCTCAGCAACTTCTCAGACAAAGGAATTCCGACGAGGGGCTGGACGACTCCTCCCACAAGGAGTGCTCACAGGCGAATGACATCACCGACAGGCGTGGAAAAACTCACGCATGCGCACGAGGGTTCAAGCATGTCTGACGTAAAAACATATGAATGAAATCCATATAGTTTTTGAAAAAAATAAAAAGGACCCTTACTTTATTGACAGCCCTCGTATGCCAAGGAGATGTGTTGCACTGCATGAGGCAAATGGTGGTCACACCAGATACTGACTGGTATCCCCCCCCAATAAAACAAAACTGCACCTTTCAGAATGGCCTTTTATTGTGGACAGTCTAAGGCACACCTGTGTACTAATCATGGTGTCTAATCAGCATCTTGGTATGGCACACTTGTGAGGTGGGATGGATTATCTCAGCAAAGGAGAAGTGCTCACTATCACAGATTTAGACTGGTTTGTGAACAATATTTGAGGGAAATGGTGATATTGTGTATGTGGAAAAGGTTTTAGATCTTTGAGTTCATCTCATACAAAATGGGAGCAAAACCAAAAGTGTTGCATTTATATTTTTGTTGAGTGTACTTACATCTCAGAATTCCAAAACGGCGATGGCAGACGGCCGCCATCTGCCATAAATCCAGTGTTTCCCCAACAGTATTATATATATCAGACAGCCCCATTACTATTAAAATGCTTGTTCCTGTCGGTGCACTCTGATCTAAACTGCTAATGCTTTCTTGTCTATTTTAGGACTTGTAGTCACTCAGAGAGATGGTGCAGAGACTTTAGTCAAATTGAATCAGAACAATTAATGCAGATGATAAACCAGTATCACACCTTTTAAAAAAAAATCCAGACTGTTTAAGGATCAAATCAAATCAATTTTATTTATATAGCGCCAAATCACAACAAACAGTTGCCCCAAGGCGCTTTATATTGTAAGGCAAAGCCATAAAATAATTACGGAAAAACCCCAACGGTCACAACGACCCCCTGTGAGTAAGCACTTGGCGACAGTGGGAAGGAAAACTCTCTTTTAACAGGAAGAAACCTCCAGCAGAACCAGGCTCAGGGAGGGGCAGTCTTCTGCTGGGACTGGTTGGGGCTGAGGGAGAGAACCAGGAAAAAGACATGCTGTGGAGGGGAGCAGAGATCAATCACTAATGATTAAATGCAGAGTGGTGCATACAGAGCAAAAAGAGAAAGAAACACTCAGTGCATCATTGGAACCCCCCAGCAGTCTAAGTCTATAGCAGCATAACTAAGGGATGGTTCAGGGTCACCTGATTCAGCCCTAACTATAAGCTTTAGCAAAAAGGAAAGTTTTAAGCCTAATCTTAAAAGTAGAGAGGGTGTCTGTCTCCCTGATCCGAACTGGGAGCTGGTTCCACAGGAGAGGAGTCTGAAAGCTGAAGGCTCTGCCTCCCATTCTACTCTTACAAACCCTAGGAACTACAAGTAAACCTGCAGTCTGAGAGCGAAGCGCTCTATTGGGGTGATATGGTAATATGAGGTCCCTAAGATAAGATGGGACCTGATTATTCAAAACCTTATAAGTAAGAAGAAGAATTTTAAATTCTATTCTGTCAGTACTCTAGCTGCAGCATTTTGAATTAACTGAAGGCTTTTCAGGGAACTTTTAGGACAACCTGATAATAATGAATTACAGTAGTCCAGGCTAGAGGAAATAAATGCATGAATTAGTTTTTCAGCATCACTCTGAGACAAGACCTTTCTAATTTTAGAGATATTGCGCAAATGCAAAAAAGCAGTCCTACATATTTGTTTAATATGCGCATTGAATGACATATCCTGATCAAAAATGACTCCAGGATTTTTCACAGTATTACTAGAGGTCAGGGTAATGCCATCCAGAGTAAGGATCTGGTTAGACACCATGTTTCTAAGATTTGTGGGGCCAAGTACAATAACTTCAGTTTTATCTGAGTTTAAAAGCAGGAAATTAGAGGTCATCCATGTCTTTATGTCTGTAAGACAATCCTGCAGTTTAGCTAATTGGTGTGTGTCCTCTGGCTTCATGGATAGATAAAGCTGGGTATCATCTGTGTAACAATGAAAATTTAAGCAATGCTGTCTAATAATACTGCTTAAGGGAAGCATGTATAAAGTGAATAAAATTGGTCCTAGCACAGAACCTTGTGGAACTCCATAATTAACCTTAGTCTGTGAAGAAGATTCCCCATTTACATGAACAAATTGTAATCTATTAGATAAATATGATTCAAACCACCGCAGCGCAGTGCCTTTAATACCTACGGCATGCTCTAATCTCTATAATAAAATTTTATGGTCACCAGTATCAAACATAGCACTGAGGTCTAACAGAACAAGCACAGAGATGAGTCCACTGTCTGAGGCCATAAGAAGATCATTTGTAACCTTCACTAATACTGTTTCTGTACTATGATGAATTCTAAACCCTGACTGAAACTCTTCAAATAGACCATTCCTTTGCAGATGATCAGTTAGCTGTTTTACAACTACCCTTTCAAGAATTTTTGAGAGAAAAGGAAGGTTGGAGATTGGCCTATAATTAGCTAAGATAGCTGGGTCAAGTAATGGCTTTTTAAGTAATGGTTTAATTACTGCCACCTTAAAAGCCTGTGGTACATAGCCAACTAATAAAGATAGATTGATCATATTTAAGATCGAAGCATTAATTAATGGTAGGGCTTCCTTGAGCAGCCCGGTTTCGCGCTGTACGCAGGAGCCCTGTCGCGCTCTCAAACGGCTTTTCCGTTGGTGGCTTTTTCTACTGGTGGTTGGCTCTCACTGCGGTATTGTATCACATCCTGTTCCGGAGCACAGCGGTGTTTTGCTGTATGTGTTAGCTGTTTAATCTGCGCAGTTAGATTGATCTAGTTAACTAGATAACGATTTGTTTCACAGTGTAATCTTCACGTGCCTTAACTGAAGCACTCCCTCTGCTGAATCACCTCTAAATTATTTACACATTATTCACTTTGTGTGTTTTTAGGAATCCGCTAGCTTAGCGCAGCTACTAGCTCTTAGCCAGTTTAGCATGGCGGCTTCTCCTGTCTCTCCCACACTTTTCTGCTCTGGGTGTGAAATGTTTAGTTATTCCTCTGCTTCCTTTAGCAGTAATGGTACTTGTAATAAGTGTAGCTTATTCGTAGCTTTGGAGGCCAGGCTGAGCGAATTGGAGACTCGGCTCCACACCTTGGAAAATCCTACAGCTAGCCAGGCCCCTGTAGTTGGTGCGGACCAAGGTAGCTTAGCCGCCGTTAGTTCCCCTCCAGCGGATCCCGAGCAGCCGTGAAAGCAGGCCGACTGGGTGACTGTGAGGACGAAGCGTAGTCCTAAACAGAAGCCCCGTGTACTCCGCCAACCCGTTCACATTTCTAACCGTTTTTCCCCACTCGGCGACACACCCGCTGAGGAACAAACTCTGGTTATTGGCGACTCTGTTTTGAGAAATGTGAAGTTAGCGACACCAGCAACCATAGTCAGTTGTCTTCTGGTGGCCAGAGCAGGCGACATGGAAGGAAATTTGAAACTGCTGGCAAAGGCTAAGCGTAAATTTGGTAAGATTGTAATTCACGTCGGCAGTAATGACACCCGGTTACGGCAATCGGAGGTCACTAAAATTAACATTGAATCGGTGTGTAACTTTGCAAAAACGTCGGACTCTGTAGTTTTCTCTGGGCCCCTCCCCAATCGGACCGGGAGTGACATGTTTAGCCGCATGTTCTCCCTGAATTGCTGGCTGTCTGAGTGGTGTCCAAAAAATGAGGTGGGCTTCATAGATAATTGGCAAAGCTTCTGGGGAAAACCTGGTCTTCTTAGGAGAGACGGCATCCATCCCACTTTGGATGGAGCAGCTCTCATTTCTAGAAATCTGGCCAATTTTCTTAAATCCTCCAAACCGTGACTATCCAGGGTTGGGACCAGGAAGCATAGTTGTACTCTTACACACTTCTCTGCAGCTTCTCTCCCCCTGCCATCCCCTCATTACCCCATCCCCGTAGAGACGGTGCCAGCTCCCAGACCACCAATAACCAGCAAAATCTATTTAAGCATAAAAATTCAAAAAGAAAAAATAATATAGCACCTTCAACTGCACCACAGACTAAAACAGTTAAATGTGGTCTATTAAACATTAGATCTCTCTCTTCTAAGTCCCTGTTAGTAAATGATATAATAATTGATCAACATATTGATTTATTCTGCCTTACAGAAACCTGGTTACAGCAGGATGAATATGTTAGTTTAAATGAGTCAACACCCCCGAGTCACACTAACTGCCAGAACGCTCATAGCACGGGCCAAGGCGGAGGATTAGCAGCAATCTTCCACTCCAGCTTATTAATTAATCAAAACCCAGACAGAGCTTTAATTCATTTGAAAGCTTGACTCTTAGTCTTGTCCATCCAAATTGAAAGTCCCAAAAACCAGTTTTATCAGTTGTTATCTATCGTCCACCTGGTCGTTACTGTGAGTTTCTCTGTGAATTTTAGGACTTTTTGTCTGACTTAGTGCTTAGCTCAGATAAGATAATTATAGTGGGTGATTTTAACATCCACACAGATGCTGAGAATGACAGCCTCAGCACTGCATTTAATCTATTGTTAGACTCGATTGGCTTTGCTCAAAATGTAAATGAGTCCACCCATCACTTTAATCATACCTTAGATCTTGTTCTGACTTATGGTATGGAAATTGAAGACTTAACAGTATTCCCTGAAAACCCCCTTCTGTCTAATCATTTCTTAATAACGTTTACATTTACTCTGATGGACTACCCAGCAGTGGGGAATAAGTTTCATTACAGTAGAAGTCTTTCAGAAAGCGCTGTAACTAGGTTTAAGGATATGATTCCTTCTTTATGTTCTCCAATGCCATATACCAACACAGGGCAGAGTAGCTACCTAAACTCTGTGAGTGAGATAGATTATCTCGTCAGTAGTTTTATATCCTCATTGAGGACAACTTTGGATGCTGTAGCTCCTCTGAAAAAGAGAGCCTTAAATCAGAAGTGCCTGACTCCGTGGTATAACTCTCAAACTCGCAGCTTAAAGCAGATAACCCGTAAGTTGGAGAGGAAATGGCGTCTCACTAATTTAGAAGATCTTCACTTAGCCTGGAAAAAGAGTCTGTTGCTCTATAAAAAAGCCCTCCGTAAAGCTAGGACATCTTACTACTCATCACTAATTGAAGAAAATAAGAACAACCCCAGGTTTCTTTTCAGCACTGTAGCCAGGCTGACAAAGAGTCAGAGCTCTATTGAGCTGAGTATTCCTTTAACTTTAACTAATAATGACTTCATGACTTTCTTTGCTAATAAAATTTTAACTATTAGAGAAAAAATTACTCATAACCATCCCAAAGACATATCGTTCTCTTTGGCTGCTTTCAGTGATGCCGGTATTTGGTTAGACTCTTTCTCTCCGATTGTTCTGTCTGAGTTATTTTCATTAGTTACTTCCTCCAAACCATCAACATGTCTATTAGACCCGATTCCTACCAGGCTGCTCAAGGAAGCCCTACCATTAATTAATGCTTCGATCTTAAATATGATCAATCTATCTTTATTAGTTGGCTATGTACCACAGGCTTTTAAGGTGGCAGTAATTAAACCATTACTTAAAAAGCCATCACTTGACCCAGTTATCTTAGTTAATTATAGGCCAATCTCCAACCTTCCTTTTCTCTCAAAAATTCTTGAAAGGGTAGTTGTAAAACAGACCATTCCTCTGTTCTGCAGAGGAATGGTCTATTTGAGGAGTTTCAGTCAGGGTTTAGAATTCATCATAATACAGAAACAGCATTAGTGAAGGTTACAAATGATCTTCTTATGGCCCCAGACAGTGGACTCATCTCTGTGCTTGTTCTGTTAGACCTCAGTGCTATGTTTGATACTGTTGACCATAAAATTTTATTATAGAGATTAGAGCATGCCGTAGGTATTAAAGGCACTGCGCTGCGGTGGTTTGAATCATATTTATCTAATAGATTACAATTTGTTCATGTAAATGGGGAATCTTCTTCACAGACTAAGGTTAATTATGGAGTTCCACAAGGTTCTGTGCTAGGACCAATTTTATTCACTTTATACATGCTTCCCTTAGGCAGTATTATTAGACAGCATTGCTTAAATTTTCATTGTTACGCAGATGATACCCAGCTTTATCTATCCATGAAGCCAGAGGACACACACCAATTAGCTAAACTGCAGGATTGTCTTACAGACATAAAGACATGGATGACCTCTAATTTCCTGCTTTTAAACTCAGATAAAACTGAAGTTATTGTACTTGGCCCCACAAATCTTAGAAACATGGTGTCTAACCAGATCCTTACTCTGGATGGCATTACCCTGACCTCTAGTAATACTGTGAAAAATCCTGGAGTCATTTTTGATCAGGATATGTCATTCAATGCGCATATTAAACAAATATGTAGGACTACTTTTTTGCATTTGCGCAATATCTCTAAAATTAGGTCTTGTCTCAGAGTGATGCTGAAAAACTAATTCATGCATTTATTTCCTCTAGGCTGGACTATTGTAATTCATTATTATCAGGTTGTCCTAAAAGTTCCCTGAAAAGCCTTCAGTTAATTCAAAATGCTGCAGCTAGAGTACTGACAGGGACTAGAAGGAGAGAGCATATTTCACCCATATTGGCTTCTCTTCATTGGCTTCCTGTTAATTCTAGAATAGAATTTAAAATTCTTCTTCTTACTTATAAGGTTTTGAATAATCAGGTCCCATCTTATCTTAGGGACCTCATATTACCATATCACCCCAATAGAGCGCTTCGCTCTCAGACTGCAGGCTTACTTGTAGTTCCTAGGGTTTGTAAGAGTAGAATGGGAGGCAGAGCCTTCAGCTTTCAGGCTCCTCTCCTGTGGAACCAGCTCCCAATTCGGATCAGGGAGACAGACACCCTCTCTACTTTTAAGATTAGGCTTAAAACTTTCCTTTTTGCTAAAGCTTATAGTTAGGGCTGGATCAGGTGACCCTGAACCATCCCTTAGTTATGCTGCTATAGACTTAGACTGCTGGGGGGTTCCCATGATGCACTGAGTGTTTCTTTCTCTTTTTGCTCTGTATGCACCACTCTGCATTTAATCATTAGTGATTGATCTCTGCTCCCCTCCACAGCATGTCTTTTTCCTGGTTCTCTCCCTCAGCCCCAACCAGTCCCAGCAGAAGACTGCCCCTCCCTGAGCCTGGTTCTGCTGGAGGTTTCTTCCTGTTAAAAGGGAGTTTTTCCTTCCCACTGTCGCCAAGTGCTTGCTCACAGGGGGTCGTTGTGACCGTTGGGGTTTTTCCGTAATTATTGTATGGCTTTGCCTTACAATATAAAGCGCCTTGGGGCAACTGTTTGTTGTGATTTGGCGCTATATAAATAAAATTGATTTGATTTGATTTGGTAGGAATGGGGTCTAATAGACATGTTGATGGTTTGGAGGAAGTAACTCATGAAAATAACTCAGACAGAACAATTGGAGAGAAAGAGTCTAACCAAATACCCGCATCACTGAAAGCAGCCAAAGAGAACGATATGTCTTTGGGATGGTTATGAGTAATTTTTTCTCTAATAGTTCAAATTTTATTAGCAAAGAAAGTCATGAAGTCATTACTAGTTAAAGTTAAAGGAATACTCAGCTCAATAGAGATCTGACTCTTTGTCAGCCTGGCTACAGTGCTGAAAAGAAACCTGGGGTTGTTCTTATTTTCTTCAATTAGTGATGAATAGTAAGATGTCCTAGCTTTACGGAGGGCTTTTTTATAGAGCAAAAGACTCTTTTTCCAGGCTAAGTGAAGATCTTCTAAATTAGTGAGACGCCATTTCCTCTCCAACTTACGGGTTATCTGCTTTAAGCTGCGAGTTTGAGAGTTATACCACGGAGTCAGGCACTTCTGATTTAAGGCTCTCTTTTTCAGAGGAGCTACAGCATCCAAAATTGTCCTCAATGAGGATATAAAACTATTGACGAGATAATCTATCTCACTCACAGAGTTTAGGTAGCTACTCTGCCCTGTGTTGGTATATGGCATTGGAGAACATAAAGAAGGAATCATATCCTTAAACCTAGTTACAGCGCTTTCTGAAAGACTTCTACTGTAATGAAACTTATTCCCCACTGCTGGGTAGTCCATCAGAGTAAATGTAAATGTTATTAAGAAATGATCAGACAGAAGGGGGTTTTCAGGGAATACTGTTAAGTCTTCAATTTCCATACCATAAGTCAGAACAAGATCTAAGGTATGATTAAAGTGGTGGGTGGACTCATTTACATTTTGAGCAAAGCCAATCGAGTCTAACAATAGATTAAATGCAGTGTTGAGGCTGTCATTCTCAGCATCTGTGTGGATGTTAAAATTGCCCACTATAATTATCTTATCTGAGCTAAGCACTAAGTCAGACAAAAAGTCCTAAAATTCACAGAGAAACTCACAGTAACGACCAGGTGGACGATAGATAACAACTGATAAAACTGGTTTTTGGGACTTTCAATTTGGATGGACAAGACTAAGAGTCAAGCTTTCAAATGAATTAAAGCTCTGTCTGGGTTTTTGATTAATTAATAAGCTGGAGTGGAAGATTGCTGCTAATCCTCCACCTCGGCCAGTGCTACAAGCGTTCTGGCAGTTAGTGTGACTCGGGGGTGTTGACTCATTTAAACTAACATATTCATCCTGCTGTAACCAGGTTTCTGTAAGACAGAATAAATCAATATGTTGATCAATTATTATATCATTTACTAACAGGGACTTAGAAGAGAGAGATCTAATGTTTAATAGACCACATTTAACTGTTTTAGTCTGTGGTGCAGTTGAAGGTGCTATATTATTTTTTCTTTTTGAATTTTTATGCTTAAATAGATTTTTGCTGGTTATTGGTGGTCTGGGAGCAGGCACCGTCTCTACGGGGATGGGGTAATGAGGGGATGGTAGGGGGAGAGAAGCTGCAGAGAGGTGTGTAAGACTACAACTCTGCTTCCTGGTCCCAACCCTGGATAGTCACGGTTTGGAGGATTTAAGAAAATTGGCCAGATTTCTAGAAATGAGAGCTGCTCCATCCAAAGTGGGATGGATGCCATCTCTCCTAACAAGACCAGGTTTTCCCCAGAAGCTTTGTCAATTATCTATGAAGCCCACCTCATTTTTTGGACACCACTCAGACAGCTAGGAATTCAAGGAGAACATGCGGCTAAACATGTCACTCCCGGTCCGATCGGGGAGGGGCCCAGAGAAAACTACAGAGTCTGACATTGTTTTTGCAAAGTTACACACCGATTTCAATATTAATTTTAGTGACCTCCGATTGGCGTAACCGGGTGTCATTACTGCCGACGTGAATTACAATCTTACCAAATTTACGCTTAGCCTTAGCCAGCAGTTTCAAATTTCCTTCAATGTCACCTGCTCTGGCCCTCGGAAGACAATTGACTATGGTTGCTGGTGTCGCTAACTTCACATTTCTCAAAACAGAGTCGCCAATAACCAGAGTTTGTTCCTCGGCAGGTGTGTTGCCGAGTGGGGAAAAACGGTTAGAGATGTGAACGGGTTGGCGGTGTACACGGAGCTTCTGTTTAGGACTACGCTTCCTCCTCACAGTCACCCAGTTGGCCTGCTTTCCCGGCTGCTCCTGATCTGCTGGAGGGGAACTAACGGCGTCTAAGCTACCTTGGTCCGCACCGACTACAGGGGCCTGGCTAGCTGTAGGAGGCACACCCTTTAAAAAAGTCACATTTAGACAAATGCAACTAAAAAAGTGCTTATGCATAAGCAAATGAAAGATAAAATATGATGCATGGAAACCACCAGAGCACCATTTTTTTCTTCTTCAAATATACCTGCCTACATCCATGCATGCCTACCTCTGTGTGTGTATACACCAAGTCTATTAAGCCTTCACTAAGTCTGAGGCTCCCTGGTTGAATCCACAACAGTTTATATTTATTTATTAATCATCCTGGTGTCCTCTTGAAAACCCTAAAATTTCAGAATATCAGTAGTTTTAATCACTGTTGTCTTGTATAGGAGCAGCAGCACATCCAGCTCTCTTGGTAACGGCAGACCCAAAACCTCTGAGGCTGTGGCTGTACTGAGCAAAGAGATTCTGTCAGACAGCTCAGGAACAGAACAAGGTGAGTCCTGTCCATCAGCACCATGACATCAGGCTGAATGTGGACATATGACCGCTTTCTTCTCTGCATGTTCAGCTCCCTATGATTCTTTAGGGCAGCAGAGCGAGCCAAGCTCGTCGGCCCAACCCACAGCCGAGGCCTCCTCCGGAGGAGACAACGTGGCTTCTTCATCCCTGGACAGGAGTCAGACAGAAAATGTGGCGGCCGCATCGGGGGGATGCAGGAGAGAGGAACCCACCACAGAGGAGGGAGAGCAAAGCCGCAGTCAGCCCACACGGGGAAACCAGGACTCCGATGACAGCGACGACGACCCGATTCTCATCCCATCAGCAAGGTTCAGAGGGTTACAGGGCCACAGGTACAAAACGCTGCCCACTGCACCGTACTGCTAGACCTTAAAGGGCAGGTATTGTGTTCTTTTGTCATTGACTGTTTTATTACACATAGATTTAATTCCAGAGGATCTGCAGTAGGAGATAGAATGATCAGGTAAAGTTGCTGCACTGGAAGCTAAAGCATCTAACCTGCCGGGCGTGTGACATGTTGAAAAGCACTTAAATTCAAGCGCAGACCATTGATGTTTGCTGCTAACGACAGTTTTTGGTTTGGTTTGAGCATTTCACTTACAATTAACTGTTATACAGACAGATACCTGTAGTGTTTGTCGTGCATGTGAGGACTGACTCCACCAGTGAGGATCTTAAAGATATGACAGAAGTTGGTTGGAGAATGAAGACTCAAGTTGCCTGCATGGCTGACATACAAGATCCATCACTGTACATTTTAGTCGACTGTTTTTACCTCCACCGAGGGCCAACAATCTGCCAGATTTTCATCACTATCCAAATCCAGAACAAATGGCATTTGTGGAAGGTGTTTAGTGTGAAAAATGATGGTTCTACAGAGGTCCTTGTTTGGGACTCCAAACAGAATATACATGGTGTAATTAACAAAAAGTACTAAAAGATTCCCTTCACTAATATCATCCTTATTGCTGTGTAAAGGGAACTTTTACTATTTGAATAAATGAATGAATGAAAACTGTTTATTTCGAACATTTGATACAACAAATACAAGATAGATCAGTGAAAACAACAACAAAAAAGTTCCTACTGTGTACCCAACATGTCCGAAAAGGGGTAGGGTGAAGCATCAGCTTATTTATCCCTACCCCTTCTTCCCCACAACCAGTAATACCCTTTGCCACATATACACATAGATTCCTACACTCCTAAACCGATAATATATAAATATAAATATATATATATAAATATAGTGTTGAAAGTGTTGAACTTGTAGAGACACTCACCTGTCTCGGCAGTGGTGTTCATGTCTCTGAGAGACACCTGGGAAGAGTGTAAGGGGCCATGTGGTCCCTGGATAGAGGTGTTTGGCAATACCTTTGCAGGGAACGTAGGTCCAAGTCTTTAAGGACGTTGCCCTTCCTGTGTTACCAATAAGTCTTTGGTAACCAGGTCTATTTGGAGAATCCTTAAGTACCACTGGAATGATTTTGTGTCAAACAGTTGCTTTCAGAGACTCAGATGAGGATTATCACTCGTCACCCATGACATTTGCCATTGTGGTGTATTTCTCTGTACGGATCAGTTTTTAGGATCTGGGCAACAGGAAAAGACCAAATAGACGCCCATTATTGGGTGGTTGTCATCCATAACCCAGTGTAGTTCCATATTGTGGTGATGCACTGCACCAGCTCTTTTTTCCTGCCCCCCCCCCCCCCCCCCAAAAAAAAAACATCCAAGTGACCCCCATAGGTAAAATAAGCTAAAACTGCCAGTGCCAAGCACATTGCAACCACTTTTTACAGACCTCACTTTTTACTGAGCTCACTCATTGAAATTGAATTGAATCGACACCCCCCCCCCCCCCCCCCCCCCCAAAACAGCATAATATTTCCAACAAGCTTCATTTACAATCATAAAGGTTCATGGAGATTCAGTAGGGAGTGGGGAGAAGGAGGCAGAGACGACCTTTGTGGAGGTAAACGATGTGGAGCTGATTGAGTTCAGTTAATGGGCAAACTTTCCCTGACAGAATGTTAAAAGCTTGATTCTGCTGAGATGGAACAGGCGGTATTTTGGCTTGAAACTGGCTGCTTCCTGCACTAATTAGAAGCATGATGAGCTTATTAAGGCGCTGTGACAGCAGCATGTCCTCTTTTTGCAATTTATATAAATCGTTTGTGTCCCAGGCGCTCAGCAGCTGCAAGAATCCAGGAGCTGTTTCGCAGGAGGAAAGAAAGAAGGGAGATGGAAGAGAGCGAGACGCAGAATATTAGGAGGCCCTCAGTCAAAATGGTCTATAAGGGTCACCGCAACTCCAGGACAATGGTACGCCTCAGTCATGAATCGGATTCTGCTTCAGCATGAAGCTTCATGAACAGATGTCACATTTTGTGTGCAGATAAAGGAGTCGTGTTTCTGGGGGAATAACTTCGTGATGAGTGGCTCAGACTGCGGTCACATCTTCATCTGGGACAGACACACCGCAGAGCACCTCATGCTGCTCGAAGCCGACAACCACGTGGTCAACTGCCTGCAGCCGCACCCCTACGACCCCAGTGAGTCTTGAACCAGACTTCCCTCTGGACATCACGGTGATGTTTCCCCCAACATATTAACAGCAGGTCTTTTCTGCTCCCAGTTTTGGCTTCATCAGGGATCGATTATGATATCAAGATTTGGTCACCTCTGGAGGAGTCGCCATCTTTCAACACCATCCTCGCTGATGAGGTAAAGTGTCAGTCAAGTAACTGGTTGTAACACTGGCACGGTGATGCAATTTATACTACATATGCTAAATATTCTTAAGAAAAGTTGATTGAGCAGAGGAGCTGTTTGTGCACGTGGACGCCATAACTTGACAGCGTTAATATCAAGCTGAAACATGGAACCGCAAAGTCACTTCACGAAGACCTCAGATGAGTCCAACATTGGGCACATTTTGATTTTAACTGTGGCCACCAGGGGGCTGATTCTCAAACATTGTGTACGCACTATCTTGGCAAAGACATTATATCGAAGTGAAACTTTCAACACAAACTCACCTCATTAAGACTTTGGACATGTAATAGTGTTAATTGCAGGGATTTAAAAAAAAAATTGACTGAAATTTTTTTCATAGCCAAATCCTAAACTGTTCATGAGTTACCTTTTTTTATAGAAACCCTTTTTGCGATCGCGTCTTAACATTTAAGGTAAAAGAAGGTGGAGACAGCTAAGAAAACAGGAAATTGTTCTCCTGCTGAACAAGGTTGTATTTCACTCACTAACCACTGCTGCTTTTCTAATTCAGCATCGTGTTATAGGAAGAATTTAAAGGACATGTTGTACGTTATCCAGCATCCCGTTTAGCAACACAACATCAGTGTGTATACTTTGAGACCAGTCACGGAAGTGCACAAAATAATCCTGGTGTAATAAAGTAATCATCGGTTGGTCACTAACGGCCTAAATCTAAGTTGTTATGATTTCTATGCGACATGTCCTTTAACCCACGTTAAATACTTCAGGATAAACACATTTTAAGTGGACAACTTTTCTAGAGCATTTACTTCTTTCAATGACACTTAAAATCTCACGCCTGTAACCAGGATGTAAAATGGGGGTTTTATTTTTTGGTGAAAGTGGACTTTTGTTGGCAGGGGACTGCTCAAGGCCCCCAGACTGTTTTGGGTTTATGATGTCCAGGGATGCATACTGGATGACACTTTTTCTTTCACCACGATCCCCGTCAATTTAGTTGTACTGTTTAATGTGTGTTGTATTTGGGTTTTCTTTTGCAAATATTTAACTTTTATTTGCCTTCAACCAAAACTGATACCACAACCTATGTTTGTTTGATAAGATTACTAACCACCAGTGATGCCGGTAACGCGTTACTTAGTAACGCGTTACTCTAATCTAACCACTTTTTTTTAGTAACGAGTAATCTAACGCGTTAATCTTTCCAAATCAGTAATCAGATTAAAGTTACTTCTCCATGTCACTGTGCGTTACTATTATTTTTCATTGTGGGTCGATAGCAGCATTAAACTTGGTCTGTGGGCAGGAGGTCGGGGTTCGACTGAACTGCACACTTTAAGTGAGCTGTGAGCTTTTCATCCACGGTTTTTTTGCAGCTGCTCAACTCGTCGTCGTCTCCTCTTAAGGCACGGTGATCAGCACACCTGCACTGAGCTTTACAAAGACATTTTTATACTTTTTTTCCCTCCTTTATTTAGAGCTGAGCTGAGCCGCTCCATATCTGCACGTTAAAACAGCTGATCCTCCGCGACGCGTCAACAACTAACACTATTTTCCACTCAAATGCACCTAAACTCTCTTTCTGAGGACCACATGATGTGAAAACACAATAAAACTTTCTTACCTGTAAATCTGGTCACGTTTTCTGCATAAATAAATGTTATCCATTCTTTGTGCTCAAACGCCAAAGTAGGGGCGAATCCAGATGGAATGGGGTCGTGGGGCAGGGATGTGCCCCCCCACAACACCCCTAGATTAAAGGTCCAGTTTTGAAGCCTTTTTTTACTACAACTACTAATACTACTTAAAATAATATTAATTTCGACAAGTAAAATATTTAGAGAGAATTTAAATGTTAGAAAAATGCTAGAATGAATTTAATAGTTACATTTATAAACAATGTAGGTTCGAAATTGCAAGTTTTACTGTTACAGTGCTGTCAGCAGTTAAATATGAGGTCAAGAAAGAGGTCTTTATTTTACTTTTTATAAAACAAGTATTTATTTTCATTGAAGTCAAGAAAGGGTGACTATAAAGTGAGTTTTGGCAAAACAGGTATTGTCATGTTGAGGTGGCAGAGGGTTGTTGTCGGGAGCTGGGAAAAGTAACTAAAAAAGTAACTAGTAATCTAACTTAGTTACTTTTACAATTGAGTAATCAGTAAAGTAACTAAGTTACTTTTTCAAGGAGTAATCAGTAATTGGATTACTTTTTCAAAGTAACTGTGGCAACACTGCTAACCACAAAAGCTATAATCAACTGACCTGATTTTAAAGCTAGAACCCCAAATAGACTTGTTAATGCCAAGCATAGACATATGTTAAAAAAACAGATATTGTTTCACATCCCACTTTAGTTATGCAGAAAAGTTGTATTAACTAAAATTATTTTTATATGGCTCATCAATTAAACTTAGTCCAGAACTGTATAGTAAAACTTAGGCCCAGAGTAATAGTGATTGAAACATTTTAGTTGTATTATTAATAATATTATAAGTAGCAGTAGCATGAAAAATGTCTTCAAAAGTGGACCTTTAATCAAGGGGTGCTGTGGAGGGCACGTTTCCCCCCACAACACCGTTTCCATCTGGTTTGCAGTATCTGAGTAGGCACAATCAAGAATTTGTGTATTTATGTGGAAAGCATGACCTAATTGAGAGGTAAAAAGGTTTTATGAGTGCATTTTACTCAGACATACCACTCCCACCCCCACCCCCTAGAGTGCAAACAGGACACAGAGGAACTGACAGCCGACAGATAGTTGCTGCCAGGAAGGGAAAAAGAAGTAAAGCAAAAAGACGTTATTCTAAAAAATGTATTATTTTTTTTTGAATGCAGTAAATTTTATATCTTGCGTCCAGCCTTGATTTTTCGTCAGGACAATGTCGGCACAAAACCTACCTTTTGGCAGCCCAATTGATGGAAAGCTGTTGTAGGGACAGAGAACTTCAATCTCTGTAATTGTGGCCACCAGTAGTTCACCTAAATCATTGTATATATGATGTATCAAGGTGAGACTTCTGACAAGTCTGACGTTGGACATATTTCACCATGTTGGATGTTAGATTATGCTGCTAAAAGCTTGTGTATGTTGGATGTTGGGCTCAGCCATGCAGGTTTTGGTATGTGTCGCCCTTGTTTTCTGTTTTAAAGAAGCCATGCAAACAGAACTCTATTTTGCTTAAGTTCTCCCTCTTTTTGAAGGTCATAACTCGGAATGAGCTGATGCTGGAGGAAACCAGGAACACAATCACAGTGCCGGCATCATTCATGCTCCGAATGTTGGCTTCCCTTAATCACATCAGATCAGGTGCAACATTAGCTCCCATCTCCGTCGCAGTTTACAGCGATGAAAATGTTTATCTACATGATTCAGGATTTCATGCACCTTGTTTCATTTTGCCGTGTTCTGTCTTGTAGATCGAGTAGAAGGTGATCGCTCTGAAGGTTCGAGTCAGGAAAATGATGAAGAACAGTAGCCTGCTGACACTCATCTTTGCTGTGAAGCACTTGGAAACCTGAGATTTGTACAACTGTAGAATAACTTCCTTTTGACAACTGGTGTCATTTCTAGCTGCCCCCCCAAGTGTTTTTTAAAGAGGACTTTCTTACTGATGTTTGCGTGTGTGTGTGTGTAAGGATAAACCTGTGTGGATGCAAGGAAGTCAAATTATGTGAAGACAAATGATTGCTGATGTGCAAGACTGTTAAGTGCAATATTATTTTTGTTGGGAGTGATTGAGCTTTGATCAGTGTTAACGTGTGACTTTTTGAATTTAATACGAAGCAGAGAAACTCGAACCTGAGCAAGTGCATGTAAGTAAACAAGACCTAGACACTGCTTTAATTTTGCGCCCAAAACTGTGGATCTGATTCCCAAAGGGTTCTCAATAAAATAACTTAGGAAAAAAAAAAAAAAAAACTGGCATATTTCTGCGTCCTTCCGCTGTGAGACATGTTATTCGTACATATAAAGTGTATTGGTTTAGTATGTACTAAACCAATGTGCCAAAAAGGTCTTGACCATGACAAATGTAACTTGTCACTCAGCCAAGATTTTGCTTTGGTAAATGTGAAACTGATACCTGGAAGTGTCCATTATTGTGTTAACAAGGTTTCTCATGGTGACTAACTGAACTGGAGTAGAAGGGTCACATAACGCTCACGTGCAAACGTATCTAGAATTTTGGTCTGGTCGAGTGTGCATGTGTATAACCAAGACAGAAGCAATACCTTAAAGTTTTGCTAAATTATTGCTGCAACTGGGTTCACTTAGCCTCTTTTTCGGCAGCTCGGTGAACATTAAGTAGATCAAAATGGTGAGAGTGCGCTTACATACCAACTCATCCAAGAAGGTGGGCAGGGCACAGATGAGCACATGGCGTGCCCATTGTTCAGCAGATGGCAGATAAACCACATGCAACTTGAACCACAGCTCTTAGTAATTTTCCATAACCCACCCAGCATCCACTAACCATGCAGCAGGTGGCAGACACGTCTACAGGATATTTCATATTAAGCAAAACAAAAGTTACCTCCAGCTGTCCCGTTCACCCTACCCTATGACTTCAGTATCATTAGAAAGCTTAGGATGTCTAGATTACGAAAACTAACAGTAAAAATACTGGGACTCACTGATATGAGTATGTTTGACCTACCCCAGCTAAAATAAAATGTACAATTAAGTATTTTTTCTGCAGAATATGAGTTGCCAAATCATCTTTTAAGCAAATGGGACATAAGGCACCAAATGCAAGTCGTATATAAAATTGACTATGATTGGAATTATGTGCACAGCTTTGTGCCTAAAGGTATAACTGACTGAAAAATAGTTATGTATTCTGTAATAGGGTGTTTAATGACCTTTTCACTTCCTGACCCAGCTAAAACAAGCTTTATAATCATCTTAATATAAGAGTGCTGGTCTTAGAGCGTGGATTAGCCTCAATTTAATGGTATTCATTTCATGCCAGGCTAAACATTTTCATTAAGTCTTAAAATATGATCAGTAGTGAAATTTTGGGATATTACATGTCCCTTTATCTCCTGCACAGTCTATCCAGATGTGACATTAAATTACTGCACAATCTGACTATTCAGCTGCACATTTTCTGCTTGACTGCATGATTTCTGATTATGCTGAGGAGGATGCCACATCTTATATGCATCAGCTTGTTTTCCCAATTAGTTTGTCACATAATGATCCATTTATAAAGAAAGTATTCAATATTTGTCCACCTGAATTATATGTAGTAATTCTGTAGTTTTTAACCATGTTAAGGGTTTTATAAGACACGTGCAAGAGAAGTAGTTTAAATAACTTTCAAAAGAAGGTTAGTACAAAAACTTTAATACAAGCATTTCTGCCCATAATTACAGTCTGTTAAAATCAAAAGGTTGCATCACTTTGCTGGTATACTGTATTTTCTTACAAAATAGTACCATAATTTTTTACAAACGAGGTAAAATGAAGTATCAAATCTGGCCTTCAGTGGGTGCTGTCATCTCAAACTGAATTTTCTAACGTTTGATCTGTTTCTGCTCCACTATCGGTGGATATCTAAAGATTTGTGGGTATTTTCTCCATATTGCAGAGACCTGACTGAGCTCATACAGTAAGAACAAAATCAGAAACAAATTACATCACAATTAAGGTTACAATAGGAGGTGTCCTATGTTTGCAATAACAAACCCGCAGAGACATGAATTGGTCCAGCATAGTGGAGAATGTGCCTCTTACTAATTCCTATATATAAAATTCAAGTATGGAACAACCACCTGTAGATAAAGGACTTCGTGCACCACCGTACTGTGACAGGTCACATGGTAATGAAGCACCTGTAGTTCACAAACCATAAGGGGTCAGTGAAATGAAATGTGTTCATGCAGGTTTCTCCTCCACATCCTGCACCTCTTCCTCTCTGTCATCTTTGACAATGCCTTCATCGATGCTCTCCAGCCTCAGTCTCTGACCGTCTAGGTATCTGGGCCTTGGTGCTGCCCTGGTGGTGAAGAGTCCTCCCTGGAGAGCCAGCCCCATCCCAAAAAGAGTGGCCTTGGCATCACTCTCAATAGCCTTTGCCAGGCAGGAGGCAAAGGTGTCGAGTGATTGGTGCATCTCCGCGTAGACTTGGAGTGTGGAGGTGTTGGTGTTTTCAGCTGAAGAGAGTATGGAGATAATTGTTTGGGTGGTAGAGAGAAGACAATGCAGAAAATCTTGTTAGATAACAGCGTAAGCAAGGTGGTGCAGCCGTTACCAACTTCGCATCCCAGCAAGAAGCCCAGCTGTTAACCCCAACTTCCCTGTACAGCTGGAGCTGTGTCAGGAAGGGCATCCAGCGTAAAACGTAGCCAGAGCCCCTGTAATGACCCAAAGATGGGGGGAGGGGAAAAAACAAACAAAAAATAGTAAAAGCCAAAAAAGATTAGTTTCATAACTATACCCCCACTCCTGGACAAGGGGGGCAGATATGAAAAATTCTGGAACGGAAACTGTGCACATCAACAGATGGATGCTCACATAGTAAAATAATGCCCCCCACACACACTTGAAAAATTTGAATAATGACAATTTATTGGTCATAAAACAGCCATTTTTTGTCATAATTAATATGCAGTCATAATTTGCCAATTCAACATTTCTGTGCGCACTGAGCTTCCCTCTACCCTGAATCTATCAGCCTTTTAATAAAGTTTGCACTCTGGAATTACACTATGTAACACAATTTTTGTTCCTGGCTTCTAAGTGTTATATTTCAACTGCTTATGTCTAAAGTCTATGGAAAATGGCTACATTCAGCACACTTTGATTTTATTTTTTTTAACGTTATAGAAAGTTCTAAAAGTTTCTTGAAATTTCTAGAAAATTCTGGACAGTTCTCGCAGTTAAAGAATATTCTAGAAGACTACTCAGTAGTAGTGAAGGCGAATCGAGAATATTCTTGAAAACAGACAAATTTCAAAATATCATTGTCCTGATCACAGAAGCAAAGTTTCTGTGGAATAACAGCTATTTTCTATTTATTTAAGGCATAACAGGTTAGGAAAACACACTGTGTACCCAGGAACAAAACAAAAATAAAAATTTGTTACATAGTGTTATTTTGGAAGCATCAAACCTGAATCATAAGCAAAATGTGAGATTTGATAAAGTAATGGTTGCAGTTGTCATTTTCGTAACCACAGGTCATTGTTCAAAGTTTTCCAGTTGGGTTCCCTCCTCTCTAATTATTCTTTGGGGAGGGACATGATGGATACCTTTGGAATGTTCCACCTGGTCTTCAAAGGTGACAGAGCTCCGCCTCTTCCCAGCTGTGTTCCCAAGGTACTGAGGTGGGGAGGAACAGTCTGTGGATAAACTGTCCAGCAGCATCACATCTGTGCCTACGTGGAATAAAAAGCTGGTTAATATTTAAACGTAGCCATTTACAAAGACCTCAAATCAATAATTACAAACGTTTAAAAGCAAAAGCACACAAATTAAATTTTTCCACATGACGATACTTGCCCTTCCTCCTCCATCAACTACACACACGAGTTATGAAACAGGAATGTGAAGCAGTGGATGTATGACCCAATTAACGAGACCGTGTGCCGGCTTTTACTTTATGGGAACAAATGTAAACATTTTCCATCTTAAGTTTGAATTAAAAGTCTAATTTCATGAAGTACAGCGCAATTAAATAATTCTATCAGAAAAGATGCAGCACACGTTTATAGTTCACAAAGCACCAACAAAACCATATTCAAAGGTGACATTATTCTGGAGGCACGAACCATAGACTGGACAGAGCCTGTGTGACTTCACCCGTTGGTTTTCTATACAGAGCCTAAAGAGCCGAAATGACCCCCTTTTCTGGCCGTCACCATGTTGAGAGCCCCGCCCACACTAATTCATAAAGGGGTGGAGTGTACGTGGCTCCGTGAGACACAAAAAAAAAAATCAGCCTTGAACATGTCCCTCTCTCTGAGTCCAAACCACCAGCTAACAAGCTAACCTGGGTTTGGGTGTTTATTAATTCATATTTTTGGGAACTGCGGGCAAAAGTTATCTGCTGTGTATTTCCTGAGTAATCGTTAGTTAAGTGGACCTACCGGCACCTGCTAAAAGTGCTAACACTGTTAGCATACAATATTAAATAAGATGAGCGTTTTACTCAGCGTGACTATTTCAACAGAAACACAGCAGGACACAACAACCGCGCCCACAATTATACAGATTTTTATTAATTAAAAACATCTTAAAGTAAGAAGTTCAAAAAAAAAAAAAAATTCACCCCCTGTACAGTTGACATAGAAGAGGAAACTCTGTAGAGACCATAACCGTTTTTTGTACCAGACTGTTTATTTCTGCTCTCAAGTTGGACATTTTAAAATGGGGTGCTATGAGAATGTGCACTGTTTTGGAGCCAGCTTCAAGTGGCCAGTCAAGGAACTGCACTTCATGGTTGGGGTCAAAATACGTTCTTGAGGGTTGCCGCTTGGCATCAACACATCCAGCAAAATGCATAACATGGCTGCGGCATCACAACTGACATTTTCTTTTTTTTTCATGAATAAGAAGTACATCTTAGGGGTTGACTGCAGGTCGGTCTGTTCTGGTAGTGTGCCATGATACGGATTGTGCCGTACCGTCAACACCATAATACGGCGCATGCAGAAAGTACTCACAGCACTCGACTTTTCCACATTTTGTTATGTTACAGCCTTAATCCAAAATGGAGTGAATTCATTTTTCCCCTCAAAATTCTACACACAACACCCCATAATGTCGACATGAAAAAAGTTGGGCTGTTTTTGTTTTTAAATTTTGCAAAGTTATAAAAAACAAAACAAACTAAGAAATCACGTGTACATAAGTATTCACACTCGTTGCTCAAAATTTTGTTGATGCGCCTTTGGCAGCAATTACAGTCTCAAGTCTTCTTGAATATGCCACATGCTTGGTGCACCTGTCTTTGGGCAGCTTTGTCCATTCCTCTTTGCAGCACCTCTCAAGATCCATCATTTTGGATGGAGAGTGTCGGTGCACAGCCATTTTCAGATCTATCCAGAGATGTTCAATTGGATTCAGGTCTGGACCCTGGCTGGGCCACTCAAGGACATTCACAGAGTTGTCCTGAAGACACTCCTTTGATATCTTGGCTGTGTGCTTAGGGTCATTGTCCTGCTGAAAGATGGACTGTCGCCCCAGTCTGAGGTCAAGAGCGCTCTGGAGCGGGTTTTCATCCAGGATGTCTCTGTGCATTGCTGCATTCATCTTTCCCTCAATCCTGACTAGTCTCCCAGTTCTTGCCACGAATAAACATCCCCACCGCATGATGCTGCCACCACCATGCTTCACTGTAGGGATGGTGCCTGGTTTCGTCCAAACATGATGCCTGGTATTCACACCAAAGAGTTCAATCTTTGTATCATCAGACCAGAGAATGTTTGTTTCTCATGGTCCGAGAGTCCTTCAGGTGCCTTTTGGCAAACTCCAGGTGGGCTACCGTGTGCCTCTTACTAAGGAGTGGCTTCCGTCTGGCCACTCTACCTTACAGGCCTGATTGATGGATTGCTGCAGAGATGGTTGTCCTTTCGGAAGGTTCTCATCTCTCCACAGAGGAATGCTGGAGCTCTGACAGAGTGACCATCGGGTTCTTTGTCACCTCCTTGACTCAGACCCTTCTCACCCATTTGCTCAGTTAAGATGAGTGACCAGCTCTAAGAGTCCTGGTGGATCCAAAATTCTTCCATTTATGGATGATGGTGGCCACTGTTCTCACTGGGACCTTCAAAGCAGCAAAATGTTTCTGTACTCGTCCCCATATTTGTGCCGTGAGACAATCCTGTCTCAGTCTACAGATAATTTCTTTGACTTCATGCTTTGTTTGTGCTCTGACATGTACTGTCAACTGTGGGACCTTATATGTAGACAGGTGTGCGTCTTTCCAAATCATGTCTTAAAAAAAAAAAAAAAAAAAAAAAACTGAATATACCCCACGTGGACTCCAATTAAGCTGTAGAAACATTTCAAGGATGATCAGTGGACACAGGATGCACCTGAGCTCAATTTTGAGCTTCATGGGAAAGGCTATCAACACTTATGTACATGTGATTTCTTAGTTGGGTTTTTTTTTTTTTTTGTATTTTTAATAAATTTGCAAAAATGTAAAGAAAAAAAAACTTTTCACATTATTGTCATTATGGGGTATTGTGGGTAGAATTTTGAGGGGAAAAAATTCATTGATTTTAGAATAAGGCTGTAACATAAAATGTGGAACAAGTGAAGCACTGTGAATACTTTCCAGTAATACTGCATTATTAATTTTAGGTCATATTGCACACCACTAGTACTGTACATTTCATCTGGATCTCAATAAATAACTGCTCATTCAGCACTAAATGATTCCAGTGCTACCTGAGGATTCTCCAAATGACATTCAGTCTAATAACATCCAGGTAGGATCACATTCTGTTGTACTGGATGCCAGGTTAGTGATCAAGCTCAAATGATACTTTCTGCCTCCCCCACACACACAGTCAGTGTGTCAAACCGCTGGTGATTTACCCATTAATTCCCTATTCAGTGTCCCACACTTACCAGAGTCCTGAGTGAAACTGAAGCCAGTATCACCTGTGCTGCTCCCAGGGGCCAAAAGATGCTCTCCACCAACCAGCATGGCTGTCAGGTGTGGTGACAAACCCAAATCTGACAAAATGCAAACAGGTTATAAATAAATCACAATATCCAAAATGATTTGCATATAAAAAAGAGAAGCTGTTTGCACCTGTGATTCTGTTGGAGATGCTGAAGAAGCGTGACGTCCTTTGCCGCGTGGCAAACGACTCTCTGTAGTAGCGATCCCCAAAGCACATCCCCAGCAGCTCCTTCCTCACCGTTTTATTCCACAGACCATAGATGAGTGGATGGAAAATACCGCTGCAGAACGACAGCCATGTTGCCAGAGTTTCCAACCCCTGGGTCACACTCCCCTGTCCCCACAAGGCTTCCGTCCACACAACCGCCACATATGGCCCCCAGGTCATGAGGAAGGTGCCCACCACCACCAGGATGGTGACCAAAGCCTTGCACTGGCTGCCTGCATACACAAGGCTCCGCCGGCTTCCATTGGAGGACGTTGAGGTGCTCGAGTTCTTGCGTCCATTCCTCTGTGCTGCACCGGAGTCGTCCTGGGCAACAACCACAGTCCCACAATGCACTTTGCAGGCTTTCATACGTGCGACGCGAAAAATTACACAGTAACAGGCCAACATGACGAAGAAGGGTGGAAGGATGCACCAGGTGACCCAGAAGGCTGTGTAGCTTGGTTCTTTGTGCCAAGAGGCAACACAGGTCCACTTAAAGCAGTCAAACTCAAAGGACGACCAGCCGAACAGAGGCGGCAAGCAGCCCAACAGGGAGTGCAACCACACGTAGGCAATAACAACCACCGCCCGGTTCCCTGTGATCTTCACAGGGTAGATCATTGGATAGAGCACCGCATAATACCTGTTGGGAAGAGAGACTAGTACAGTGAGGAAAGCTTCCAGAAAAACAACTACACACCTTTCCCATTTTCTGATTCTAGAGAGACTCCCAGTATATGTAGTGAGACCTTTACAGATGGTCCAGAAGGTGCGTTTAGTATTCAATCAATGTAAGAAGTCTAATTACCCACTGCTCACTGACCTCCACTGGTTAACCACAACCGTCTGAATGAAGTTCAGGTCACTAATGCAGAGCTGTGAAATGAAAATTGTGAAATCTGAGGAAAATTTGCAGAGGGTCTGGGGGGGGTGCAGCTCCCCAGGAGGCAGGGTCTAGGGCACTGTGGGGCCCCAGAATTAAATTTTTATCTAATGATGCTTTTTCAGCATCTCCTGGAAGAACAAATCTCAAAATTAGTGCATATTTAAATGATCCTATATTCAACCTTTTATTTGACCTGTCGATGATGATACTGAAATAACAGAATATGACGTGGAAGTAGGACCTGGAATGATTTTCCTTTTAATTGTAAACCAAATTATGCATTAGCTCAGAACAATTAAACTACATGAAATTTATGAAGAATGAAAGGACTGTTACAGCATTTCAAAAACCACAGCTAAAGCTTGTAGAATATTTGGAAAATCATGGTAAAATATTAATAACATACCTTATAGTAAAAAGTCACATTCTTGTGTAAATTCATGCAGCCTGAATTCATTCAAAGCCACAATGTCTTTTTTACAATGAAAGAAAGTCTAGATTAGTGGAAAAAAGTCACATAATTTTGTCTAAAATCCTGTTTGAACAGCAGAATGTTTATTTTCCAGCGAGAGAAAAATTCTTACCGTGTTTTCTTGAGAGAACACAGTTCACTTTTCCCGTTTCTTTTATCTTTCAGGTGTGTTGATGAAGCCAGTGATGATTCCACGGATTATTGTCCTTATAAGACTTTTTCAAACAGTCTTTCTCGCCATCTTCTCTCTGTGCGACGTCGGCCTGTGACACAGACATGCTGCACAATTCCTCTTTTAAAAACTTGAAAACTCTAAAAGTTTGGGATATCCACATGCTAAGTTTTGCTTAAGCGCCGCACAGGAGCCACACAGCGTCGCCGCAGCAACCAACCAGTCCCGCTTTACGACAACTGTCGTAACAGCTACGCTTTGAGTGGCATTTTTCCTCCGCGAATCTCCGCGGATCCGAGGAAACTGATTTGTATCTGTAACACACAAATCAGTGTCCGTGGACTTATAAAACTTAAACGATGTCGTAAAAAAAGAGCGCTTTGTGATAAGCATTTTAAAAACTCAGTGATCACGATTAAAGAGTACATCACTAACACCCCACCCCCCCTCCCCATGATGAAATCCGCGGAATCCCGTGGATCCGCGGAGTTTTCACAGCCCTGCTAAAGCTCGTTGACGGAGTGACTGCAGAGTCCTCACTCGGCTACTTTAACTCAATGCTACAGGCTTATAGGCAGTCTCAGCCACTACGTTCCTCACAAGAACACCATCTGGCATTGCTATCCCCACACCAGTGGTTCTTAATCCTGGTCCTCCACACAGTTTCCATCTCTCACTGCTCTGCCACAAGCTAATTAGCTCATTTAAGCATCTGTCAAAACTTGATTGGCTACAATGATCAGCCCAATACTGCCATGTTTCTTTTGTGACGCTAATCGTTTTTTCTGGGACAGCCAAAAATTGCACAGTTTAAACATCCTAACAAGTCAACTCTCTCACTTCACTACCAACTTTCTTTCTGCACTAAAGGCACTTTGACACTTGCATGAATTTTGGCTCTGCACTGCCATGCGTGTCATAAGATGGTATGCACTTTAACACTTGCACGAATTTGATCCATGCACTGGCACAAAATCTTGCGTGACAATGAGTAAACTCACTGTAAACTGTGCGTACAATGACACGCATTGACATGCACTGTTTGCTAATAGGTTGCGCAATGTTCATGGCTAGTTCACGCAAGTGGCACGAAATTTATGCGTGCCAAAATTTTGTAATATTTCAAAATTTGGCATTCAGCCGTGCACAGTTCACAGACAATGAGTGAACCGAGTTTACTCAATGGCATGCTAAATTACGTGCCAGAGCGGGAATCAAATTTGTGCAAGTGTCAAGGCACCTTTATGCTCCTCGTTGATTAGATGCAACAATTAGTACTTGCTTGAGATTGATTGATTGTTCTACACTTGTGAAGTCAGTTTGGATAAAAGCTTCTGCTGAATGAGTAAGTAAATGTTACCAAGCAACATAACAAGAGGTCCTCCCGGCTGCATGTGGAGTTACTTCCAAAAAGAAAAAGAAACATCTAACATTATTCTATGCGCAGTCTATTGCAGCCAACATTAATTAAGACCAGTCAGTTCTTTGCTAAAATAGAACATCTGAATTATTTCTTCAGGATATCAGACATTAACCATAGCACTGACCTGTCAATGGCGATAGCTCCGAGGGTTAGCATGCTGGCAGAGCTGATGAGCAGATACAGTAGGGCAGTGAAGTTGCACCACACCACCCCGAACACCCATTCTCGCTTCACCGAGCTCACAGCCACAAACGGCAGCACCAGCACGGACAGCAGCAGGTTGGACAGCGTCAGGCTGAACACAAACTTGTTGCTGGGTGTGAGCAGGTAAGGCCTGCGATACAAGGTCGCCACAATCACAAAGTTCCCCAGGCAGGCCAGCAGTGTGATGGTCACAATGGAGACGGACTCCAGAACAGCCAGACCCTCACCATTCCCGAACGCCGTGCAGTTCCTACTGGTGTTCATGGTAAGATGGTGAACCACCAGGCAGGTGAAGGAGTGATAGGAGACAGCTGGAAAGAAAGACACAGGGAGATTGAGGGGGTCAGGAGAGTAAAAATTGTTTTCAAAAGTCATTCATTGTAATTAAAGGTCGAAATAAATGTTTTCCAATCAATTCAGTTTTTTTAAATGTATTAAATACCAAAAAGAAAAGAAAAAAAGCAAATCACAATTTCCCAGACTTCATTGTAATGGCTTCAAATAACTATTTGTGAAAGCAAGTGTTGTCTTAAGCAAAACTTAAATAGAACATCATGGTCCACAGCATCTACAACCCCTGGCAAAAATTATGGAATCACCGGCCTCGGAAGATGTTCATTCAGTTGTTTAATTTTGTAGAAAAAAAGCAGATCACAGACATGACACAAAACTAAAGTCATTTCAAATGGCAACTTTCTGGCTTTAAGAAACACTATAAGAAATCAAGAAAAAAATATGGCAGTCAGTAACGGTTACTTTTTTAGACCAAGCAGAGGAAAAAAATATGGAATCATTCAATTCTGAGGAAAAAATTATGGAATCACCCTGTAAATTTTCATCCCCAAAACTAACACCTGCATCAAATCAGATCTGCTCGTTGACATTGACCCTGTGCCATGACATTGACCCTATGTGTCTTTTTGCAAGGAATGTTTTCGCAGTTTTTGCTCTATGGCAAGATGCATTATCATCTTGAAAAATGATTTCATCATCCCCAAACATCCTTTCAATTGTCCAAAATATCAATGTAAACTTGTGCATTTATTGATGATGTAATGGCAGCCATCTCCCCAGTGCCTTTACCTGACATGCAGCCCCATATCATCAATGACTGTGGAAATTTACATGTTTTCTTCAGGCAGTCATCTTTATAAATCTCATTGGAACGGCACCAAACAAAAGTTCCAGCATCATCACCTTGCCCAATGCAGATTCGAGATTCATCACTGAATATGACTTTCATCCAGTCATCCACAGTCCACGATTGCTTTTCCTTAGCCCATTGTAACCTTGTTTTTTTCTGTTTAGGTGTTAATGATGGCTTTTGTTTAGCTTTTCTGTATGTAAATCCCATTTCCTTTAGGCGGTTTCTTACAGTTCGGTCACAGACGTTGACTCGTTTCCTCCCATTCGTTCCTCATTTGTTTTGTTGTGCATTTTTCGATTTTTGAGACATATTGTTTTAAGTTTTCTGTCTTGACGCTTTGTCTTCCTTGGTCTACCAGTATGTTTGCCTTTAACAACCTTCCCATGTTGTTTGTATTTGGTCCAGAGTTTAGACACAGCTGACTGTGAACAACCAACATCTTTTGCAACATTGCGTGATGATTTACCCTCTTTTAAGAGTTTGATAATCCTCTCCTTTGTTTCAATTGACATCTCTCGTGTTGGAGCCATGATTCATGTCAGTCCACTTGGTGCAACAGCTCTCCAAGGTGTGATCACTCCTTTTTAGATGCAGACTAACGAGCAGATTTGATTTGATGCAGGTGTTAGTTTTGGGGATGAAAATTTACAGGGTGATTCCATAATTTTTTCCTCAGAATTGAATGATTCCATATTTTTTTCCTCTGCTTGGTCTAAAAAAGTAACCGTTACTGACTGCCATAATATTTTTTTTCTTGATTTCTTATAGTGTTTCTTAAAGCCAGAAAGTTGCCATTTGAAATGACTTTAGTTTTGTGTCATGTCTGTGATCTGCTTTTTTTCTACAAAATTAAACAACTGAATGAATATCTTCCGAGGCCGGTGATTCCATAATTTTTGCCAGGGGTTGTAGATCTAGAACTTAAGCTTGCATTATTGTGAAATCAGTCTGGCAATAGGTCCTTCCATTTTTTTTTTTATCAAGACGCACTCACACAGATCAATATGTGGACATGACAGAGTTATTGTTATTTTAACTGACAACATTCTTCAAGGAGAGAACTTGAGAGCTCTTTCCAGGCCACACCCCTATGCCTTCAGGGAGGTCCATGACGTGTGATTTTTGTGTGCGATTGCCTGAGAAGTCTACGGGATGTCTCCGGGGATTGGGAAGGGGGTGGGGTCTTCTATGTATACTTTTTCAGACAGATTACTTGGGAAGGGATGAGAAGCAGCTGTTTTCAAAGAAACAGTCCTATTCACATGAGTAACTGGTGGACTAATTTGACATTTATCCTCATCTTTGTCATTCATTTATTATTTTGCTAAGGTCTTGCTCTGTCTTGGGATTGAGAAGAAATTATGTGAAAAGACAACATAAGCATGGGGGGGGTTGTGCTAACACAGGTGAACTGTGCGTCTGAAACATATGCAACACGAACATGTAGGCTGTAACTTGTAAATAATCATAAAATGCAATTATGTAGTGGAGTGCAAAATGTCATTTAGCACATTTAGCACTAAATGTCATTTAGCGCTCCACTACAGATGTCCTCTTGATATTGATCTTTGTTTCCTGGCAGCTCAGGAAGATTATGAAGAGATGCTGGCAGCCCAGCAGAATCATTTTGAAAAAGCAATTCAAGAGGAGGAGGAAGAAATGAAGAAAGTGAGATGAACTTGAAAAGTTCCTCTGATCATCAGCTTTGGCCTCTGTGCTGGACTGATGGCAGCTGCCTATATTATCAAATAATAACTGAATGGTCTTCAAGGGTTGCCTCTCTTCCCCATAAAACAAGCTGCTTCGTTTTTTTCCCATCTTTTTTCTTGCTGGTTAATTAAATATTAATACTAAAATTTGAGCACCATTTTTGTTTATTTACACAACTCTTCTCAGTTCAATCATGCAAAGGTCTACGGAAGTGTACTGCATTCACTGGATAAAAAAAAATTTGACCGCTGATCTCGTAATTACGAGAAAAGATCTCATAATTACATCAGGATCTCGTAATTATGAGATCAGGCTACTTTATTTATTTTGTGTGTGTGTAATCGCTTCCGTATGATGTGCTTCTGTACTTCCAGTCCCTCAGTAAAGACAACTGTGAGAATTCCCTAGTCATAATCGAAAATCGGCCAATTTGTAACCTCCGACACTGCACTGTGATCACACCACGGTGCACTCCAAGTGTGGAAGACACCTCGTGGTGCTCCCTGGACATTCATCCGGGAGCACTTCAGGGGAAAATCCACATTTTGTGTTTGATTGCAGTGTGTTATCATCAGCTGAGCTCAACCCGCTTCTTTAATGAGGGACTGGAAGTACGGAAGTATATACATAAAACAATTTAGACCCCTGATCTTTTCTAATAATTACGAAATCAGGAGTGAGATCCTGATTTCTAAGATCCTGATCTGGTAATTACGAGAAAATATCGTTTCTCGTAATTACGAGATCATTGGTCAAATTTTTTTTAATCCAGTGAATGCAATAGCTTCCGTATATTACCTATTACCACCAAAACCTTTGTTTTTGATAGCTGCTATAAAGCAGGACAATTTAGCAATGCAACTGCAAAAGCTGAGCACAGCACTGCGAGACCTGACTGATAACAAGTGAGTAAGAATGTGTGTTGGCAAAAAAGGGAACTTGTCCTTTAACTAATGAAGCACACTTCAGCATCCCACACTGTGAAATGTATTTTGCACGTCAGAGCCACCATACTGCCTGAAAACTGTCAGAAAGCATAAAACATTTTCTTCACGTTTCGAACCAAAACCGAAAAACAAACTTTTTTTCCCCAGCAAAGAAATAAGAAATTAACCCCAGTTTACTACACGCGACTCGCGTTAATAGTTACCGCTAACTTTTAGAGTCTGACAAGAGTAAAACCTCTCTTAAGCAGTGCTAAACACTTTTTTTTTTTTTTTTACGGGATGAAATATCAACCTAAGAAGAAAAAAAAGTAGCGAAATGTTTGCGTGTGAGCGCCGCCGCTACTTCTGCTCGCTAGCGTTAGTTAGCCACTGTTAGCTCAAACAGTTCTCCGGAGAAACATCATCGTTACCTGTTTCTGCGCGGCGTTGCGAGTCCACATTTCATCCTACACAGAAGCAAACTTTCCATGTTGGAGGGATTTTTTTTTCCCTCCACGATGCAACACAACTGAGCGCCTGGACGGTGTGACGGACCCTCGGCTCGGTGAAGTTTGGTGGTTTAATGGCGGAACTCCGATCGGTGTGGGTGGTCGTCCTTTGTTTAGCCCTCACCACAGCTGGGCGCTTCACTTAAAAAACAAAAAACGTTTTAACACAAATTACCCCAGTAAACACCAAGAGAGCGCACTTATTAACGACAACAGTTTCAGATGGAAAAAAAAAAAAAATATATATATATTAAACGTTGTTGTTTGACGCAACATGATTGTGTGTGTCAGCGGTTACAGAGACAATCACTATATTTCGATGCTGTTCTAGTAATTTGTAGGCGTTTTCTTTAACGGAATCATTTTTAATCCAGCTGGACCACCCAAGTGGATCAAAGCTTCCCGCAAAAATATGTCATCTCCCGGCAGCCAATGAGAAAGCGCCATGTCAGCTCTGTCCGAGAGATGGCGCGCGCTGCCTGAACAGAAGCAGGCTCCGATTTAAAAACATCAAAAAAGATCCTAATGTAAAATAAAAAAGGAGACTTCATTCCAGAAAACGCATATGTACAACATGATCTAATGAGGGGAAGAAAGGGCTTCATAAGTACGTACAAACAGGCTCCAGATTAAGTTAAACAGAACTTTATGATCCCTTGGGAAGACTCCCTCAGGGAAATTGAGGTCCCAGCAGTAGAGGTGGGCTATACCGGGAATTTTGGTATTGATCTGATACCAAGTAAATACAGGCCCAGTATCGCTGATGTCGATACCGATACTTTTTCATATTTAAGCTTCATAGATCCAAAGGATCCAAAAGACCTAGGATAGAATTTTGCCAAACATTGTACGTGACAAAAAAAAAAAAATCACAATCAATATTTTTGTTTATATATAAAAAAAATAAATAAATAAAAAAAATCACTCAACACAACTTAAAACAAAATCTCCCGAGGTAGCGGGCTGACAAACCACAATACAAGGGTGCGCTGCTCCGTGTTGTGTGACACAGAGCAGCGCTGCTCTTACAGACAGAGAGTAGACTTTGATGAATCTGTGTGTGCAGCAGTCAGTGCGCGTGGGAGAGAAAAAAAAAGCTCGAGTATCGATCTTTTTACACGAGGATCATTCAATATCAATACCAGCGTTGGTATCGATATTAGGATCGATCCGCCCACCTCTACCAGCAGCATTGTATAGCAGCACACAGGGTGAGAAACACACAAACATACTCTCACGAGCACCATTAGTGCAGCAAGATGAAGTCCGGATTGAAAAGTTGAAAAGACATTCCCGCTAGCTTGGGTAACGGGGAATTCCCCTATGGCTGACCTGGTAGAGTTGTGGTCTTTAGTGCTAGCAGTCCGGGGTTCGATCCCACGGTCCTACGGTCACACTAGTTTAGCTTATGGCAAGCTAAAAGTGGACGCTCTCATTTTGGCCTAACAACTAACCAGTTTCTGGATATTCTGTGTTACTACGCACCCGTGGCCGACATGCTTGATGAATTCCTGTGCAAAAAGTAGTTCCCAGACCTGTGATGACTGTGTTTTCATGGGTAACAAAAACATCAGGAGTATATCTGGCACAAGAACTTGTGTATCTTGTATATTTTTACACCTAAATGATCTTAAGTCAATACTTGCACTCATCCAGTAGCATCTTGTCATGCTGGCAAATTCAGCTCTGGGTCAGGCGAAAGCAGTTCGGCGAGCTATCGCACAATTCCAAAATAGCAGAGATGTTGCTCCAATGAGAGCATCACGCTGAGCAGGGTGGTACACAAAAAGTATCATAAGCGAAAGTAAAAAACAATTAGCAAACATAAATACACAAATATAAATACCAGAAATATTGCTTGCTACTGGCTACTACTGTTCCTCTCCTTCCTGTCCTCTGTCTTCCTGTTATTCCTCCTCTCCTCTAAGTGTTGCGTGTTGTAGATGTGATTTGATCTGTACATGACATTAAATGAAACAATCAACATGTGCTGGCAGTTTTAGACTTTCAGCTTTAATTCAAGGATTTAACAAAAAGAAAAAAACTGCATGAAACATCAAGGACTTACAGCCATTTTTAAAAACAACAAAAACCTCCATTTTCAGAGCCCAAAAGTAATTAGACAGACAAAATCATCACTTTTACAGCTTGTTTTCTTCAGACAAGTCATTGAACATTTCTAAGTCTGTGAATATGTTCTGGACTTTATTTACACCAATCATGAAGAAAAAAAAAAGCATGTACAGTAAATCTGCCTGGAGTTGGCAGTTCTCCAAAACTGAGTGAATAGAAGAACGAGACCGGGGGGGGGGGGGACTCAAAGATACAATATCCATGACCACTTGAAATAAGTTCTAGTCTTCTTTGGCTGTGCTTAGAGAAACTCTGCAACTTTTTTTCCTGCTGCATCTCCAGCTTCATGGTGGAGTGGAACAGGGAAGGATTTTAATAATAGTGAAAAATTATGACCAAGGACTTTCGGGAGAATATCAGAATTCGTAAGACTTCTTTCAAAGAAACAGCTGGAAGCTCAGGAGGTCTACTACAAAAATCTGCTGGATGCTCAGGAACTCTATTATGAATAGAATCTGGCAACCCTGCAGAATCATTTTGAAAAAGCAATTTAAGAGAAGGAGGAGAAACTGAAGGAGTGAGCTGAACATCAGAAGCAGGTCCACGGTCCTCTGAACATCAGCTTTGGGCTGTATGCTGGATTGGTGGCAGCCACCTACAGTAGTGTTCAGAATAATAGTGCTATGTGACTAAAAAGATTAATCCTGGTTTTGAGTATATTTCTTATTGTTACATGGGAAACAAGGTACCAGTAGATTCAGTAGATTCTCACAAATCCAACAAGAACAAGCATTCATGATATGCACACTCTTAAGCCTATGAAATTGGGCTATTAGTAAAATAAAAAAAAATTAAAAAAGTAGAAAAGGGGGTGTTCACAATAATAGTAGTGTGGCATTCAGTCGGTGAGTTTGTCAATTTTGTGGAACAAACAGGTGTGAATCAGGTGTCCCCTATTTAAGGATGAAGCCAGCACCTGTTGAACATGCTTTTCTCTTTGAAAGCCTGAGGAAAATGGGACGTTCAAGACATTGTTCAGAAGAACAGCATAGTTTGATTAAAAAGTTGGAGAGGGGAAAACATACGCAGGTGCAAAAAATTATAGTCTGTTCATCTACAATGATCTCCAATGCTTTAAAATGTACAAAAAAAAAAAAAAAACAGACGTGGAAGAAAACAGAAAACAACCATCAAAATGGATAGAAGAATAACCAGAATGGCAAAGGCTCACCCATTGATCAGCTCCAGGATGATCAAAGACAGTCTGGAGTTACCTGTAAGTGCTGTGACACTTAGAAGAGGCCTGTGTGAAGCTCATTTATTTGCAAGAATCCCCCGCAAAGTCCCTCTGTTAAATAAAAGACGTGCAGAATTTCAATTTCAATTTATTTTCATTTATATAGTGCCAAATCACAACAGAGTTGCTTCAAAGCACTTCACACAGGTAAGGTCTAACCTTACCAACCCCCAGAGCAACAGTGGTAAGGAAAAACTCGCTCTGAGGAAGAAACCTCAAGCAAACCAGACTCAAAGGGGTGACCCTCTGCTTGGGCCATGATACAAACATAAATTACAGAACAATTCACAGACAAATATACAAGAAAAGTTATTGGCGCACAGGACAGGAGGATCGCCAACACGAATACAACTCCCATCTCTGGATGGAGCTGCACCTTAGAGAGAAAAAACAGAATCAGGCATCAGAAAGACAAAAAATACTGTATAATTTGCCAGCATTAAACAACAAGAAAAACAGAGAAATACTAAGGTGATCGCCGGCCACTAGCCCTAAATTTCACTAAAAGACCCAGAATTTAGGTAAAGTTGAGGCTGCAGCCCGCTCCAATTATTAATAAATGAATTAAAAGAGTAAAAAGCGTAAAACAAAACTGTACCAGTATGCTAGCCATATGAAAGGGAAAATAAGTGCGTCTTAAGTCTGGACTTGAAAATCTCCACAGAATCTGACTTTTATTGACGCAGGGAGATCATTCCACAGAACAGGGGCACGATAAGAGAAAGCTCCATGACCCGCAGACTTCTTATTCACCCTTGGGACACAAAGTAGTCCTGCACCCTGAGAACGTAAAGCCCGGGCCGGTACGTAAGGTTTAATTAGGTCAGCTAGGTAGGGAGGTGCCAGTCCATGATTAATTTTATAGGTTAGTAGCAGAACCTTAAAATCTGATCTCACTGGGACAGGAAGCCAGTGAAGGGATGCCAAAATGGGAGTAATGTGGTCGAACTTTCTGCTTCGTGTCAAAAGTCTGGCTGCAGCATTTTGAACCAATTGGAGACCCCTAATGCTAGACTGCAGTAAACCAGAAAATAGAACATTGCAGTAGCCCAATCTAGAAGAGATAAATGCATGGATTAGGGTCTCAGCATCAGCCACAGACAGGATGGGACGAATCTTCGCTATATTTTGCAGGTGGAAGAAAGCAATCCTAGTAATATTTCTAATGTGGAGGCCAAAGGACAACAAAGGATCAAAAATTACCCCAAGGTTCCTCACTTTGTCAGTGTGATGTATGACACACGAGCCGAGGCTGAGCGTTAACTGGTCAAATTGATGCCGATGTCTCCCTGGACCAAGAACCATCATTTCAGTCTTATCAGAGTTTAAAAGTAGGAAGTTTCTAGACGTCCAACTTGTCACTGCTGCAAGGCAATCTAAGGATTTTATGTGAACGAGATTACCAGCCGTTATCGGCATGTATAACTGAGTATCATCTGCATAGCAGTGACAGGTAATCCCAAAATGCCGCAATATGTGCCCAAGGGGTGCTATATAAAGGGAGAAAAGCAGGGGACCTAAGACAGACCCCTGTGGAACCCCAAATTTCATGTCACTAAGGTTAGAGGTAGTGTTACTGTACAAAACAGTGAGAATGACTGGTCAAGTATGACGTCAGACATGCAAGAGCACTCCCAGTATTCCCAAAATGATTTTCCAGTCTATCAAGTAGAATATGATGATCCAGTGTATCAAATGCAGCACTGAGATCTAACAGCACCAGAACCGTAGTGGTGTCCAAATCCATTGTAAGCAGATCATTCACCACTTTAGTGAGAGCCGTCTCTGTGGAATATTTTCTAAAAGCAGACTGCAGTGGCTCAAAGAGATTATTCTCATAAAGATAGTCTATGAGCTGCCGTGACACCTCTTTCTCCAGAATTTGAGAAAAATGATAGATTTGATATCGGCCGATAGTTTGTCAATACACTAGGGTCAAGATTAGGTTTCTTAAGTAATGGTTTGATCACTGCAGATTTGAAACATTTAGGAACAGATCCAGAAGTTAAATAAAGATTAATAATTTCCAGCACAGTCGGCCCAAGAGTGGGCCACAGGTCCTTAAACAGTTTTGTTGGTATAGGATCAAATAAACAGGTTGTGCTTTTTGTTGACATTACAAGTTTTGTCAGCATGTCTCGTGAGATACTATCAAATTCTGTAAATCTAGGTAATACCTCAGTAGTGGCGCGCACCTCAATAGCAGGGTGTAGTGGCTGGGTTAAAGCATGTCGGGATGTGTTTAACCTGATGCCTTCTATTTTCTTCCCAAAGTAATCCAGGAAATCTTGTGCTGTAAAAGGAGAGCAACTTACAGGCGGTTGTCCATGCACAAGTGTTGCCACCGTGTCGAACAAGAATGTTGAGTTATGCTTGTTTTTGTTGATCAAATCAGAAGAGGTTACAATTTGCCAAAGAACACATCAACTGGCCTAAAGACAAATGGAGGAATATTTTGTGGACTGATGAGAGTAAAATTGTTCTTTTTGGGTCCAAGGGCCGCAGACAGTTTGTGAGACGACCCCAAACTCTGAATTCAAGCCACAGTCCAGTGAAGACAGTGAAGCATGGTGGTGCAAGCATCATGATATGGGCATGTTTCTCCTACTATGGTGTTGGGCCTATATATCGCATACCAGGTATCATGGATCAGTTTGGATATGTCAAAATACTTGAAGAGGTCATGTTGCCTTATGCTGAAGAGGACATGCCCTTGAAATGGGTGTTTCAACAAGACAATGACCCCAAGCACACTCGTAAACAAGCAGAATCTTGATTCCAAACCAACAAAATTAATGCCTCGCAGATGTGAATAAATCATGAAAAACTGTGGTTATACAACTAAATACTAGTTTAGTGATTCACAGGATTGCTAAAAAAGCAATTTTAACATAATAGTTTTGAGTTTGTGGCGTCAACAACAGATGCTACCATTATTTTTCATAGCCTTAAGAGTGTGCATATCATGAATGCTTGGTGGATTTGTGAGAATCTACTGGTACCTTGTTTCCCAGGTAAAAATAATAAATATACTCAAAACCTGTATTAATCTTTTTAGTCACATAGCACTACTATTCTGAACACTACTGTATATTATTAAACAATATTCACACTGAAATTTGAGCATGTGTCAGTTTATTTACGATACTCTTCTCAGATATTCCACCTGATCATGTAAAGGTCAAAACAACTAAAGTAGGACCATTTAACAAACAATGTCAAGGTCACTGCAGTCAGGTCACCAAAAATATATTAACCCTTTTGCCTGTAAAACTGGGAAGCAGATCCAACAAGGTCACTGGTATCAAAGACACCCAGAGTCTTAATTCAGATTGTTTGGACCAAAAACTTACTGTGCCATATCTGTGAGCTGCAATAAAAAGATGTTAAAAAGCACAATAAATAGATCAAATCACATCCATTCCTCATCACTTGTGCCTCAATCACACCCTTTAATTTAGTTCATGTGCATTTGTTGTGGGATTATTGGCAAAAATGGCCAGAAATACCTGACTGTACAATACAAAGAGTCGGGGTGGGGCAAAAAAAATTAAAAAAATAAAGACTTTTCTCCAAATTTAATGGGCTTTTTCCTGTAATTACACAGTATTTTTGTTTCCATTTCATGAAAACAGGTTTGTAATATTTCATGTAATCCTTCTCACAATCAAACTGATGCTGTTCGCTTAATTGTACTTGTTCTCTCCCATGGAATCCTAAAAACGGTCATTTTTTTTTAATCCAGCTGGTTCATTCAAGTACGTAGATCAAAACTTCCAGTTCCCACAAAAATATAAGTTAGCCAATGACAACGCACCATGATGGTATTGTCCGCTAGATGGTGCACCCTGCCTGAACAGAAGCACATTCTGTGACCTACCCCCTCTAAAAAAAAAACCCAACAAAACCCCCTTTATGTAACATTGAAACAAGCTAGGCTTTATTCCAGAAAACGCAAGTTACAGTTCAATGTAAAAGTGAAAACGTGATCTAACGGGGAAAAAAGTACTTGTATACAGGCAGCTTCATAAAGATTTGGACAGTGACAACCCATGTAATTTTGATTTTGTACAAAACCACAGGTTAGAACACTGACCTGTGCAAAAGGTCATCAATTTGAGTCGTGGCTGGCACTGGCATCTGATGCCCCCTTGCTGCGTTACCCAACAGAGTTGGGGAAGGTATTAAGGCCCAGTCAAATGGCACTAACGAAGGGCAATGAAGCCCCAATAAAACAATCTGGACTTTCGTTGGCATCATTTAACTTTCACTCAGCTTCGTTCCTGGTGCTGGCGCTTTTAGTGCAGCAGATAAGTGAATATTTACTGAGGGATCCTTCAAATGGTGATGCGAGCACCAAATTTGGCACACATACTCAGACATTACTCTTAAAAACGCCGGGTACCCACGTGAACTTTCAATAGGCGGCCATGAAGGGGTCAGTTGAAGTATTACACAGGGGTCAAAATTTAAAAATGCTCCAATCATATTGAAAGGTATTCCATATTATTTGTCTGATCATAAAGATTCCAAAAAGGTATAGTTTGGATTATCTGCGAATGGATGTTCCGGAGTTATGGGGTTAAAAACAGCAAGAACGGTGATAAAGGTCAATTTCAATTTGTACAGGGGTCAAAAGTTAAAGTTGCTCCAATTTTGGTAAAAAGTGATGCAAATTAGTTGGGTGAATATGGTTTTAAAAAGGAATAGTTTGCATCATGTATCATGCTTAGTTATGTTACAGGGTAGCATATGTCACATGTCATAGAATCCAATGGATGCTGATATTGTTTAACCTTTACTTTGCAAACCAAGCACGCAACACAGTCAAAACTATTCCATTTACAACCCCTGACAAAAATTATGGAATCACCGGCCTCAGAGGATGTTCATTCAGTTGTTTAATTTTGTAGAAAAAAGCAGATCACAGACATGACACAAAACTAAAGTCATTTCAAATGGCAACTTTCTGGCTTTAAGAAACACTAAGAAATCAAGAAAAGAAGATTGTGGCAGTCAGTAACAGTTACTTTTTTAGACCAAGCAGAGGAAAAAAAATATGGAATCACTCAATTCTGAGGAAAAAATTATGGAATCACCCTGTAAATTTTCATCCCGTAAATTAACACCTCCTTTAATGCCTTAATAATAATAACTCCTTTAATAATTAAAGGTGCCTTTAATACCTAATGCCATAGGTATTAAAGGCACTGCGCTGCGGTGGTTTGAATCATATTTATCTAATAGATTACAATTTGTTCATGTAAATGGGGAATCTTCTTCACAGACTAAGGTTAATTATGGAGTTCTACAAGGTTCTGTGCTAGGACCAATTTTATTCACTTTATACATGCTTCCCTTAGGCAGTATTATTAGACAGCATTGCTTAAATTTTCATTGTTACGCAGATGATAACCAGCTTTATCTATCCATGAAGCCAGAGGACACACACCAATTAGCTAAACTGCAGGATTGTCTTACAGACAAAGACATGGATGACCTCTAATTTTCTGCTTTTAAACTCATAAAACTGAAGTTATTGTACTTGGCCCCACAAATCTTAGAAACATGGTGTCTAACCAGATCCTTACTCTCGATGGCATTACCCTGACCTCTAGTAATACTGTGAGAAATCCTGGAGTCATTTTTGATCAGGATATGTCATTCAAAGCGCATATTAAACAAATATGTAGGACTGCTTTTTTGCATTTACGCAATATCTCTAAAATTAGAAAGGTCTTGTCTCAGAGTGATGCTGAAAAACTAATTCATGTATTTATTTCCTCTAGGCTGGACTATTGTAATTCATTATTATCAGGTTGTCCTAAAAGTTCCCTGAAAAGCCTTCAGTTAATTCAAAATGCTGCAGCTAGAATACTAGCGGGGACTAGAAGGAGAGAGCATATTTCACCCATATTGGCCTCTCTTCATTGGCTTCCTAATTCTAGAATAGAATTTAAAATTCTTCTTCTTACTTATAAGGTTTTGAATAATCAGGTCCCATCTTATCTTAGGGACCTCATAGTACCATATCACCCCAATAGAGCGCTTCGCTCTCAGACTGCAGGCTTACTTGTAGTTCCTAGGGTTTGTAAGAGTAGAATGGGAGGCAGAGCCTTCAGCTTTCAGGCTCCTCTCCTGTGGAACCAGCTCCCAATTCAGATCAGGGAGACAGACACCCTCTCTACTTTTAAGATTAGGCTTAAAACTTTCCTTTTTGCTAAAGCTTATAGTTAGGGCTGGATCAGGTGACCCTGAACCATCCCTTAGTTATGCTGCTATAGACTTAGACTGCTGGGGGGTTCCCATGATGCACTGAGTGTTTCTTTCTCTTTTTGCTCTGTATGCACCACTCTGCATTTAATCATTAGTGATTGATCTCTGCTCCCCTCCACAGCATGTCTTTTTCCTGGTTCTCTCCCTCAGCCCCAACCAGTCCCAGCAGAAGACTGCCCCTCCCTGAGCCTGGTTCTGCTGAAGGTTTCTTCCTGTTAAAAGGGAGTTTTTCCTTCCCACTGTCGCCAAGTGCTTGCTCACAGGGGGTCGTTTTGACCGTTGGGGTTTTTACGTAATTATTGTATGGCCTTGCCTTACAATATAAAGCGCCTTGGGGCAACTGTTTGTTGTGATTTGGTGCTATATAAATAAAATTGATTGATTGGTGTTTTTACCCCATAACTCCAGACCATTCATTCACAGATAGTCCAAACTATACCTTTTTGGAATCTTTATGATCAGACAAATAATATGGAATACCTTTCAATATGATTGGAGCATTTTTAAATTTTGACCCCTGCGTAATACTTCAATTGACCCCTTCTTGGCCGCCTATTGAAAGTTCACATGGGTACCCGGCGTTTTTAAGAGTAATGTCTGAGTATGTGTGCCAAATTTGGTGCTTGCATCACCATTTGAAGCATTTTTTTTTTCAGTTATCCACTGCACTGTCAGGATTTTTAAACTGTCGAAAAATTTGAACGAATGTCACCAAAAACCTCATCCGTATTTTGTTTTGCTGTCGTTCTTGACGGTTTCTTATCGTTTGATTAGTTTTTGTAACGTTAGCATTACTGCAATGTTCAACCTCAAAAGTCTGACATATTAAATGCAACGACATCTGAACGATTCAATAACTGAAGTCTCGACCAGCTGAACATTTTCATACAGTAACAATAGTGTTAAGAACGTTTTATCAACTATGTACGGACATTTCAAACGTTTGTGGCTCGCCTGCGTGTGGGCGTGGCCTGTCTGACAGACAGTTCCCCATGACCAGTGCCATTTACGGTGCCTGCTGCTTTTATAGCTGCTGTCGGTCACGTGACCGTGAACATTTAGTTTAAAGCGTTGAGGTCAACGTGAGCTTCGGTTTCGTTTCATTCCTCTTGTGCTCTGAATTCGCAGGCTATTCAGTGATAGGAAGAGTGAAAGCTCATTGGCCACCTTTTCTTGAGGATTTGACTTTTTTTCCTTCCTTCAGGAATATGCCGTGTGACCGGGCCTTACAGCAGCATAGAAAAGAAGTGGCCACCTGATGTCATCACGCCATAACACGTGTGTAAACACATCCCTAAAGAATTTTAAAAAAGTTTGGAACTCACCCTTTATGTTTACCTTTCATCACCACACTGGAGCTGAAAGTAAAACCAGCAAGATGTGCTGGTAGACTGTCAGCTTTAATTCATGGGGTTTAACAAAAACTGCATTAGACATTCAGAAATTACAGCCATTTACAGCTTTCTCCCCAGAGCGATCACTGCACTGAACAATAACAAACCACATTAATCTGCACTTTCCCAAGTTCTTGTGCAATATTTTCCCATGCAATATCATTCCACAGTTGTACATAATTCTCATTTTGTCCACATTTTATTTTAGTTGTACATATATTTAAATAATTTATTTTGTTAAATTTCATTATCTTTTATTTGGCTAACAATTACTCGCACCTCAGAAAAGCACCTTTTGGAGTTGCACTCAAATCTTGTTGCAATGTAAATTACAATAAAGGCGATTCTGAACATGAAAAACTCCATTTTGAGAGGCCATAAATAAAGTCAGTTACTTTCTTTCAGTCAAGTCAGAGGATGGAAACATGAACATTTCAAAGTGTGTTAATTTGTACTGGACTTTATTTCCATCAATCATGAAGAAAATAAACAGGGTGGTACTGTATGGAAAATCTGTCTGGAGCAGGCAGTTCTCAAAAACTGAGTCCAAGAATGAGACTAGCGAGGGAAGCCAAAGACACCTATGATGTACATTACATGGGGGGGGGGAGCAGATCCTTTCCATTTTAAGTGACAGTCAGAAAAAAAAAATGTATTTTCTTCAAGAGCATAAATCCCCCCAGTATCACATGTACATGTTTCAATTTCATTAAATAAACTTTTGATAACTCTATCCGCTTCATTTGTTTCTGTGTCAATGACAACAATGCTGAAAATGATGAAAAACTGATTTAGAAACGATAAAGTTATAATTTCTAGATTTGAATAACCATTTTCAGGGTTCTTCTAATAATCCTATACATCATTTGAGCAAAGTTTCACAAAAAGTTGAATTTTTTCAGTGATCCTGCAAAACAGCCAAACACCTTTTGTAGGCGTAACCATGACAACAGTTAAAAAGAAACAATTTCCACCGTGAAGAGACACACTTTAACTGTGTACAAAAAATGCATGGTGAGAAGATAATGTAAAGCTTAATTATAGATATGTATAACAGGTCATGAATAAAACCTGAAATTAAAACTTTGGCACTGGGTTCTGAGGTGAGTAATCCATCAGCAGAGATACCACCAAACCCTAAAAAGAGAGCAGAAAGCTGCTGATGAGACTAATGAATCAAAGCCAGCAAAAATAGAGACTTAACACAATGTGTGTCCACTGTTTTATAATTTCACTCACCATGATTGTCCACTTGCGATTCTCTGCCTCTGGGAAAACCAGGGAGCGGGAGGAGTAGAAAACCTCATCGTCCACCTCCTCCATTTTACGAGGGAGACAATGCAGGAAAGTCCAGTCTGGTTTGGCCACGCTTCCAGTCTGAAATGGAAAAAAAAAAAACAACAAATTCTGAATGGAGTCATTTTCAAAAGATCTCTCCTTTAACACAACACAAAAATTATGCTGTGCAAAAACATGTTGCGTCATATACATCATGATGAGACCTTCAAAATGTGCAAAAACATTTTGCATAGTAATGTCGGGGAGATTTGGAATAATTGTGCATTCTGCATCATTGCAAACCAAGTTTTGTTTTGCATAATGGAATTCAAGTTTAATTAATCTTCTCGTGTCAATTACATGCTGCAGCTTGTTTTGTGCACAAATGGTACATTGACAGAAGTTGTGAATAATTCCACCGTCGGCAGAATGAAACAAAATTAAGAGATTAGAGATTTTTGGATAGCTTGCCTATACAGACACAGAGGTCACAGGTGCAGCATTCAAATGTATGAAGCCAAAGTAACAAACTGCAGGCTTGTGTTTGATCATTAAACACAGAGCGCAGCATGTAAAGTTCAAACAAGATGCTTGTCCAAAATTCAGTATCGCTTTCTAAGCAGGTACCCTGTTAAAATGTCAAACTGCCTTTTTTATTATTATAACACACAAAAGAGATATACACACACAAAAATATAAATGCAGCACTTTTGTTTTTACGGAACTCAAAGATCTAAAACATTTTGTATATACACAAAAGATCCATTTCTCTCAAATATTGTTCACAAATCTGTCTAAATGTGTGTTAGTGAGCACTTTCCTGAGATAATCCATCCCACCTCACAGGTGTGCCTTATGCTTGGTTCACATGACAGGATTTTAAAATTATCTTTAGGTTTCCAAAACCTGAGAGACCACACACGTGGACATAAAAAAAAAAAAAAAATTCAGATCTAACAGGTTTGGTCGTACAGTGTGTGGGGTTCAGCCACACTGAAGTCAACAACACCACACACGAACACATTTCACACACGAACATTCCCAGCTCAGACAGGAAATCTTGCAATCTCTCTCGAGATTAAACGTGACTTCAGAGTAAACAAACGGAGATACTTTGTGGACTATTTAAAACAGAGGGAAAAAAAAAACCGATACAAAAAGAAAGAAATGGTGTTCTTTAGAGTGGAGACAGTGCGACCACCGGACTTTCTGGTAAGTCAGAACAGCTGTTTTCATTTTATTTTCCGCTCATTGCGTCCGTCACATCGCTTTCTTATTGACTGCATGTCACATTCAGCAGGCTGTGTGCTCGTTTGTGGTCGGAGGACAACACACGCTGAGATATCGGGCCAAGACAATCCAACATGTTGAATATCCCTGATTTGCGATCGGAGCGCTCCTGACGTCCTTCCAAGCAGATCAGAGCGCTCTTAACACACCACACACGGTAGGAATATCTGATACGATTATCTTTAGCGTCCTTAAGATTGTCAGAAGGGGATGATCAGGTCCGATATCGGCCTAATTATCCTGCCGTGTGAACCCGGCCTTAGGCTGGCTACAATAAAAGGCCACGGAAATGTGGAGAATTTTGATGGGGTGGGGGGATTTCATTCATTTTGGAATAAGGCTGCAACATACCATGTGGAAAAACTGAAGCACTATTAATACTTTCTAGAAGCACTATAACGCATGGAAGCAACTAGTTTGGCAGAATGGGAGGTGTCACGTCAGAGGTTTAGTTATTCCCCGTGATGATCAAGTTTTGCTAAAGAATAATCGGTTTGTATGCCCACAAGATTTCTCTGGTCTGATTGAACGCTTTGGCGTGAATGCCAGGTGTAACTATACTTTCCGGATGCTGCACTGTATATCAGTTGAAGTAAATATTTAGTGATTTAACACCTGATTTCACAAGCTGTTCTGCACTGAAGAGCCAAACGAGCCTGTTTATATGCAATCACCAAATATGGTCCAGTTATCTTCCCTTGAAGATGCTGAAGCAGAATCATTTTCTTTCATGGACATCTGAACACGGTGAGCTCCCAATGTGTGATGTTTCACTGAACTGTAACAAAACAATAAGTCTTCACCTGCATCGTAACCTGGTAACCATGGAAATCTTTGAGCCTCTTTTTCTTCTCCTCCTCTTGCCCCATGCTGACCCATGTGTCAGTGACCAAAACATTACTTCCATGAGCCGCCTCCATTGGGTCAGTGGTCATAACAAGCTGGGTGCCATACTGAAATAAAAGGTGATGAATTCATCAGTTACATGAAATCATCAAGTGGAATGTTTATAATAAAGACACTTTAAAGGTCGTCACCTGCTTGGAGAGTCTTTGTGCCTCCTGGACTACACTTTTTTCTGGCTCATACCCCTGAAAAAGAAGGTACAGTTTTAGCTTTTTTTCCTGATTAAAGTTAATGACATATATCGCCACACATTTCACAGGATTTTCTTTCTCAAATATCTGTAACAAACAACAGGCACGAACACTGACATCATGATGTCAAACTCTACGTCTACCAACAAGGAAAAGAGCTGGATTTATAGTTAAAAGCCTATGTAGGCCTACTGTACATTTTTCAGCAGAGAACTGATAGGGAATTGGTAAAGAATCGGACAGACAAGTGGCAGAAACAAACATGGTCACAGTGTGGCACAAAAAGTTCTTTTGGTCTGAATAGGTAGCTTCCCAGTTCATCACAACTCTACAGGAGAAGACTTTTTTCATAACATCCTTTTAAACCAGTCTTTCCCAATCGTGGTCCTCGGGACCCAAAGTGCTACATATTTTCCAGCCCTCCCTGCTCTAACGGCACATCACGAACCAAACACACCTGAATGAGCTAATCTGGTCTGAGTAGACCAGGGACAAATGCTACAAGTTCTGGGGACCAGGGCTGGGGAAACACTAATTAAGCCATTTTAAGACAAAACTATGAATAATTAAGTATGTGGTGAATTTGAGTGACAGCTGGTGTACTAGAGTCAAGGGCCCCACTCGCAGAGACTGTGAGCTACTGTGGACTTGACTCTGTAGTTGGAGTATTTTATTACAAATATCTGAGATAATATGGATCAATGTGCAGTTAACTTTAATAATGGACCATCTAATTTCTGTGCTCCAGTATTTCCGCTAAACTACATTTTAGTATTCATTCATTTACATATTAGCAGTGGTCATACTCATTAGCAGGTATTATATAACATCTAAATAGACCCTTGTCATTTGATTGGTGGTTTGCATGTCACGTGATATTGATCATTCATCCCACTTGCCACTGTGTTCCATTTAACATGCAACTTTGGTTCTACAACCCCTGGCAAAAATTATGGAATCACCGGCCTCGGAGGATGTTCATTCAGTTGTTTAATTTTGTAGAAAAAAAAGCAGATCACAGACATGACACAAAACTAAAGTCATTTCAAATGGCAACTTTCTGGCTTTAAGAAACACTATAAGAAATCAAGAAAAAAAGATTGTGGCAGTCAGTAACGGTTACTTTTTTAGACCAAGCAGAGGAAAAACATATGGAATCACTCAATTCTGAGGAAAAAAAATTATGGAATCACCCTGTAAATTTTCATCCCCCAAATTAACACCTGCATCAAATCAGATCTGCTCATTGACATTGACCCTATGTGTCTTTTTGCAAGGAATGTTTTTGCAATTTTTGCTCTATGGCAAGATGCATTATCATCTTGAAAAATGATATCATCATCCCCAAACATCCTTTCAATTGTCCAAAATATCAACATAAACTTGTGCATTTATTGATGATGTAATGACAGCCATCTCCCCAGTGCCTTTACCTGACATGCAGCCCCATATCATCAATGACTGTGGAAATTTACATGTTCTCTTCAGGCAGTCATCTTTATAAATCTCATTGGAAAGGCACCAAACAAAAGTTCCAGCATCATCACCTTGCTCAATGCAGATTCGAGATTCATCACTGAATATGACTTTCATCCAGTCATCCACAGTCCACAATTGCTTTTCCTTAGCCCATTGTAACCTTGTTTTTTATGTTTAGGTGTTAATGATGCCTTTCGTTTAGCTTTTCTGTATGTAAATCCCATTTCCTTTAGGCGGTTTCTTACAGTTCAGTCACAGACGTTGACTCCAGTTTCCTCCCATTCGTTCCTCATTTGTTTTGTTGTACATTTTTCGATTTTTGAGACATATTGCTTTAAGTTTTCTGTCTTGACGCTTTGTCTTCCTTGGTCTACCAGTATGTTTGCCTTTAACAACCTTCCCATGTTGTTTGTATTTGGTCCAGAGTTTAGACACAGCTGACTGAACAACCAACATCTTTTGCAACATTGCGTGATGATTTACTCTCTTTTAAGAGTTTGATAATCCTCTCCTTTGTTTCAATTGACATCTCTCGTGTTGGAGCCATGATTCATGTCAGTCCACTTGGTGCAACAGCTCTCCAAGGTGTGTTCACTCCTTTTTAGATGCAGACTAACGAGCAGATCTGATATGATGCAGGTGTTAGTTTTGGGGATGAAAATTTACAGGATGATTCCATAATTTTTTCCTCAGAATTGAGTGATTCCATATTTTTTCCTCTGCTTGGTCTAAAAAAGTAACCGTTACTGACTGCCACAATCTTTTTTTCTTGATTTCTTATAGTGTTTCTTAAAGCCAGAAAGTTGCCATTTGAAATGACTTTAGTTTTGTGTCACGTCTGTGATCTGCTTTTTTTCTACAAAATTAAACAACTGAATGAACATCCTCTGAGGCCGGTGATTCCATAATTTTTGCCAGGGGTTGTACTTACCGTGCAAATTTGGTTCCATACGTTTTGTACCATTGCATGCCCCAACCACCGCACGCTCACACTAGCGGCGACAGTACTTAGCTTAAAAACAGTGGCCTGACAGTGCCCAGACTTGCTGGATAACGGAAAGGCTGGGTGCACCAAGGGGGCTCAGGAACGAGTCAAAGGAACCCTGAGAAAGCAGTGTTTGCTAGAGGCAGACCTGCGCCGGCCGGGTTGGTCTCGCTGAAGCATGGGGCTTGTGTGTGTGTGTGGGGCGGCACACTCCAACAGATGACACCTGGGGCATCTCAATCTCGCTACTGAGCTTTGACGGACACCGTAGGACCAGGAAGGGTGTAAATCCTTTTTCACTTGTTTACGAATTAATAAAATATCAAATGACAAGGATCTAACATTGTTGAATTAATTGTTTCTGTAATTTATGTTTGTAGCATGGCCCAAGAAGAGGGTCACCCCTTTGAGTTTGGTCTGCTTGAGGTTTCTTCTTCAGAGGGAGTTTTTCCTTACCACTGTTGCTCTGGAGGTTGGTAAGGTTAGACCTTACATGTGTGAAGCGCCTTGAGGCAACTCTGTTGTGATTTGGTGCTATATAAAAGGAAAATAAATTGAAATCTATTTTAGGCGTCATATAAAACAAATAATGAATGTTTTTTATTTGTGCAATGGAAAGAATATCCTAGTCGAACGCCTCGTTGAATGGAACATTTCATCTTTCACCTCATGAAATATTTTTACCATTACGCTCCCAATCATTTGGTTGATCGTGCCTTCACTGAAATTTCACAGTTACTGTGGTAGTATGCTGGTCAGAACTTTAACAGCCACACCCAAACCACAGGTGTTCATGCTCCACCTCTTTAGCATTTATGGGTTTGCCAGGAGTTACGTGGAGTTAGGTCCTGCCAATATGCCAGCATTTGGAGCTGTCCCATTTGACCGTCAAACCAGCTTTTCAGAGAAACTATGGGTGAGATCACAGAGGGTTTGTCCAGTGTATATACAGTCTATGGTCAAAAGCAACAAACCTTGGGTGTAGCAATTTTGAGATTAACACCAAGCTTGGCTGCAGACATCATGAAGGAGTGCAGGACATTATTCCCATCACCGATCCAGCTCACAGTCAGGCCACTAAGGGACCCATAATGCTCCTTAAAGAAAGAACAGAGAAAATCACAAATCATCATTTATTGGGTGTCGACTAAAAGACAGTCAGTTGTGGAAGTTGCAGTACCTGCAAAGTTAGGAAGTCAGCCAAAATCTGGATTGGGTGGTAGAGGTCAGAGAGGCCATTAATGATGGGAACAGTAGCATCCTTGTCTAGCTCCTCAAGTGTGGAGTGACTATACACTCTAGCCAAGACAATGTCACAGAACCCAGAGAGAACTCTGTGATGGAGTCCAGAGATTAGCAGGAGGCATGTTCTGTAGCACTTTTTTTTTTCCAAATGACAAAACACTTCCTTCAGGTTGTTTATTATTTGTTTGTTTATTATTTATTGTTTATTATTTTTCTGGCTTTAGGCAGTTAAAAAAAAACAAAAAAAAAAACTCATTACAGTAAAATCTTACATGAACTATTGATATTACTCGTCTCTGTATGCAAAGAGAGGGAGACATTTGAAAGCCAAAGTTCTGCAGTCAATCTCAATTAACGAGTACAAAAAGAAAGAAAGGGAAAAAAGTTAGAAAATCAAATGTCTATGCAAAATGTTTGTGGAGAAAATCTGGATTGAGAGCCAAACAGATAAAAGATGACCTTCAGACTTATCACAACCAGCAGCAGCTGGTTCTGTGCCACATTGTGCAAAATGACAATTTGGCACGTGTATCTCTACAGAAATGATCAGGTCATATCATACTCAATATCTCAGATCCTGTTGAGTTCCACAATTTCAAAACTGCAATAAATAAATAAAAATTCACACCCTTCTGGCCAACAGAACATTCATCTCTCTGAGCTACAGACAAGTGCCTGTTACACTCTGGTTAATATTGTTCTACAGTGCTGCAAAATTATTGTGATATTATTATACTATAGATAATCTGGCACTGGATATTTTAGCTTTAACTCTCATTCAGCATTTGTTTTTGAAACCATGTCTCCTGTATGAAAACAGCTATCAGCCACATCAACACTACAAGTCCTGATGTGCAAATTCCATTTTTTGACAATACATTTTGTTTCTACAAAATATTTACATCTAATCTACATCAACACCTGCTTTTAGACCTGAAACTCCATGAATGCAAACTCGCAGGTTTGCACGTGTAGATGTCCAAGATTGATGCTAACAAAAGGAGACAAATGATTTTACAATGTATTTCCTTTCAAACTGTGCAAGTGTTTCCTGACAAAGACACTTGTTGCAGCTTGACTCTGTGCAGGAGCTTATCACTGCTACAGACATTCACACCAAAGTGCAAGCAGGGGTCGAAATACATTTTTTAACCTACTTGCACTGGTGCTAGTAACAAAAAAGTTACTTGCACAACCAAACAACAACCAAAAGTCAGTCTTATATCAACCTTGAAACTCCTCCTCTGATGTGTCAGATTCTTCCTCTGTGGGGAGAGTTTGAGGGAAGAGCAGCAGCAGACAATTTTTTTTCACGTGCATGCAAACAAATCGTCTGTGAAGATTTTATTTATTAACTACATAGATGTATAATAAAACAAATGGTGACTGGTTTATAAACACAATTATGACAGAGTTTGGGGGGAGAGAGAGCGAGGAACTATGGAGCCATGGAAGTGTCATCGCAAAATGTTTTGTATGTGGAGAGAATGTGCACACGTTTTATTATATCGCGCGCACGTTTTAAGCATTGTTTGAGTAAAACAAGGGCACGATCTACTTAAACGTGGCCACAATTAGAGCCTGAACAATATGGATTTTTTTTGAGGCCGATAACGATATTTGGATGAAAAAAAAAAACGCAGATAATCAATAAATCAGCTGAATTGCCGATAGCCGATAAATCAGTCGATATTTTTTTTTTAATGAATAAAATGTTCTTTCTTGGACCCTTAAAAAAAAGGTATGAGCTAAAAGCTGAAGCTTTGTCCTCATATTGATTAACTTTATAACAAGTATTTAAGTTAAAAAAAATGCAATCAAGAATTAAACCTTTGTGAAATGAGCAAATACATATCCTTAAAAAGAGTTGTGAAATACATCTCATCTTGTACCTCTTGTTGCTGCAACTTAGATACAGGTTCAGGATGAGGATATAGAGCCTTATAAACTTACTTGTATGCTTTTGTCAGCCGATCAGTGCAGTGCAACGTCGAACTACGGGGGCTGGTGATGAACACATTTAAGCAGGGGTGTAAGCAGCTCTCAGTTAAATGGAGTCAGAGCTACATCTACTGGACAAACAGTGCAAGGACATTTTACATTGCCAATACAAACATTTCAGTAACTGTTCTGTTTATGAGAAATTATCGGTGGTCTATCGGCAAAATTTCAGCTGATAGTGAATACTTTGAAAAGGGCTTATATCGGCCGATAATATCGGCCGGCTGATATATCGGTTGGGCTCTAGCCACAATTTGTAAAATGTGTACCCAATTATTCAATATTGTCTTGATACATAAATGTTGACTATTAGTCAACAAACCAGTAGACAGTGTAATACATTTCCCCATTAGAAATGGATCTGGTCAGAGTATATCATCATGGTTTGGGCGCACAAGGACATACAGAGAACTCCAGCTGTCCAGCATGACATCATCTGGAGTTTAAGCACATTAAAAAGGATGCTGAGGGCGAAGCATCTCCCCCTCATGAGTATGACAGTTTAGCTCATATGATAGAGTGCATTTTGAATGAAAGCCAGAGAGAGAGAGAGAGAAAAAAAAAAAAAAAAAAAAAAATCACTTTAAGTGACCTCTCCTGGGTTCCGTAAGGAACCGCAGCGGCGGCCAGTTCTTTTTTCCCCACGTGCGCGCGCAAACTAATCGCCCATGAAGATAATTTTATTAACTACACAGATTATAATAAAACAAATGGTGACTGGTTTATAACACAATGATGATAGAGTCTGAGGGGAGAGAGCGCGAGGAACCACAGCGGCAGCCAGTTTTGTTTTTTCTTTGTTTACATGTGTGCGCAAACAGGACAGGAGGTCCTCAAACTGGAACTCCTGTAGGTCCAGTTATTTGCTGCAGCTCCTGCAGCAAATAATGAAACTCCCTGAATTGGGAACATCTCATGAGGATGTTGTGAACCCAGGGATGGCGACGTTTGTCAGCTTTCCACAACAAATAGAGCACAGCAACTTGCTCCATATGTGAGAGTCATAAAACGCAGGGAAGACGAAGACAACACACTGGAAATTGTTTTTTCCTTATTTATTCCTTTATTGGTTCATTCTACTGGTGCTTATAGTTGATAAAACTTGGATAAAGTTACCTGCACCAGTGCAGTATAAAATTACATGCACTGCTCGAATAATACGTGCACAAACTAGCACATGCACATACTAATTCGACTCCTGGCAAGTGAGGACTCGGGATGAACCTGCATGATCAAGAAATTCTCATCTGCGAGATTAAACAATTGCACTGGCAGATATCAGGTTTATTTTCACATGCATGTGGCCTCATTTTACATCTCAGAATATTCTGCTCAATGTTATTTATTTACCATTTCCCCATCTGCAATGCATGTATGTGCCACATGCAGGCAAAAGATCCAAATCATGTTGCGTCACTGGAGTAGCTTAAACATAACCTGCTTAACTTAACTAGCTTAACAATGCAACATCTCAGGATCAGAGATTATTAGGCTTAAAAAAAAATAAAATAAAAAATGCTGATCTGTTTTCAAGACAAGGTATATATGTTTGAGACTTTGATGTTTTTGTGTCAATAAGTAGAAGAATAGATTTTTGCCTACATAAAAACTATCTTCAAAGTACATTTAGAACAGTTTTTTTCCCCACAGTACAGAATTTCACTTGTTGCTATATCGAGTGCACAAACTTTCTCTCACCTCGCTGTATCAGTAGAACTCTCGTTTACCCCAAGGTGGATGTCTTGAGAAGTGAGGAAACATGGGTGCCCACCCAGTAACGCAAAACCTGTAATGGCGACATTCAGTCAACTGTACTACCTCGAATTTCAACGGGTGATTGATAAATGAATCTTTCACAAACGTGGTTATATACTGTGGGGAGCAATAGTACAGGGCATGAAAGGGGAGGAAACTAAGCTACGGAGAGGCAACGTTTCATTCTTGGGGATGCATTAAACATGGCTTTTCAGCAGTTCCTTTGTGTTCACATTAACAAAGACTTTTGGACAGCTGAGCACAATAATGAATGCCATCAGCCTGGTTAGCAGTACGACAGTGTACATCTTAGTCCCACAGAAGCTCAGGGGCTTTTGTACTAATGTCACTGAGCAAATAAGGTGACAGCCAGGCACGGCTGATCAAACATTAAATTTAAGCAACCTGATGATTTCAGAGCACCACACAAACGTGTGAACACAACAATTTGAGTTTCTGTTCAATGAATGGAAGCTTTTGGTTATTTGTAGCTGCAGCCTCAGAGTTCTGATATAGTCCAGATCTACAATATGTCAGGTAGAAGTTGTTGGTGTGCCTCAATTTTGATGTTAACAGGCTAAAGAATGGGTCAGGGCGAGCCTAATAGTATTTGGAGTTTTGTCATTACCCATAATGCAACATGGCACTGCACTTTGGTGCATGTGTGCAAAATCATCACGAGAATTATGTTATGGTCATATACTGTATTTATACTTTTATTTTCCAGAGTATCGTTTGCATTTATTATGTATTATAGAAGTTTGGGAGGTCCTGTGACATATTCCAGTGATATATATATATATATATATATATATATATATATATATATATATAAAAATAAACACTTTTGTTAATAATAAAAAATTATGACCATTAATATGCCAACTTCTGAAAGAATCAAATCGCCAAACAAAATAAACTGCAATGATAAAAGCATATGTGGCAATAACAAAAATACACTGCAACAATGCATAAAAATCCCTAATTAAAGAGCTGATAATACAGAGAAAAAAAAAAGGTGTGAGTTATATGTGGGTTTTTCCTCTTCAAGCATTTTTAACAGGTCAGAGTTGCACTCTGGAAAATATGGTATGTTGATTCACAACTAGAATGCATACAAGATCTTTGGTGAATAACAATACTGTATCATCACCAAAGCTTAGAGGCAGGCATAACAAACTGCAACAGTCAGCAAATTTGTTTCTTTGCCTTTTTTTGCTCTCAGGGAAAGACAAACAACTTGTATTGACTGTATTGAACAAACAGAAGTAGTGCTGGATGATTAGCCGGCTAAACTAAAATACAAAATGGAGAGAAGTGGGGACTGATAATTACGAAATTGGGGTAAAATGTAACGAAACGGAGCAAAATGGGGACTGATAATTACGAAATAGGAGCAAATAATTACGAAATGGGGACAATAATGTTAATTTAATGAAATACATACCTTAAAAGGCCCACCTGAACCCAGGTAAAACCATAAAACTATCACACTGTCAATTTTGCATTAAGCATATTTTATTATGCAAATAATCCATGATATAAAATTCATTTTGTCATAATTGAGTGCATGTAACAAAATGTACTGTAATTTTAGGCCCCATTTTGCATTTTAGAATGGCTCCAATTGTGTGTGTAGTAAATATATGGGCCTATTTTGGACCCACTGTGAATGCACAGCCCAAACCGCATAGAGAAAAGGTGGACCTGTACCAACAGCCTAATTAAAACAAACACTGCAATACAAAATGTGGGGGGGGAAAAAAAGGACACCTGTTTCTGTAGACATCCTGGTTCTGGTGCTTCTCTTTTCAAATATCATAGCAATAGACTTTCCTTGCAGAAGAGGCAGATACTGAAAAAGAAATGACACTTGACTACCTTACATCACCCAGAAAATTCTGCAGCAATACTCCAAAGCTGCAAATAACATCAGCTAGGTGATGTCAGAACCTCTTTCTGGTCCTTGATCCGATGTTTCAGGTCTCCTGAAACCCATAAGAGTCTCTTGATTTCATCTGGGTTGAAATCTTTCAGAGTCAGAAAACTGCGACCTTTTAGATTCACTGAAGCAAAGGCAGCAGCTCCCATACTAAAACAACGAAACAAGCATTAATATTATTCACTGGTGAGGTTAACTAAACCTGTCACCATGCTAACATAAAAACAATAAGACAAACCATTATTCACTATCAGTAAGGTTAGCTAAACCTGTCACCATGCTAAGTTAAACCACATTTCTTACCTAAACCCTCGCGCCTGGCAGCTTTGCAAAGTTTTCAAACACTTCAAAACCGGGCCGGCGATATTTAGCAGTTTAGTCGACATCGTTTCTCCAAAATAAAAACCCAGAGAGCAACGTGGGCTAATTATTTCATGAGACAGCAAACCAAAGCTGCAGAAGAGAAGCCAGAACACGTGGGAAAGGAGGCGTTGCAACGTGGCCGTAGACTGTATGTAGCACGCAGAAAGGGGGCGTGTGACGTAGACACGCAGCACGGAAAGGAGGCGTGGCTTTCTTCATCAGAGGCGGGAAGGGAATTAAAAAAAAAAAATGAATGCCATTAAAATAAAACGAGCGAGGGGATAATTTATACTACGGAAGCGTATTGCATTCACTGCATAAAAAAAATTTGACCACTGATCTCGTAATTACGAGAAAAGATCTCGTAATTATGAGATAAAGCTGTTTTTTATTTATTTTCTGTGTGATCACATAAAAATAAAATAAATAAAAAACAGCTTTATCTCATAATTACGAGATCTTTTCTCGTAATTATGAAATCTTTTCTCGTAATTACGAGAAAATCTCAATTACGAGATCCTGATCTCGTAATTTCGAGAAAATCTCTCATAATTACGAGATCTTTTCTCGTAACTGGATCTCGTAATTACGAGATCAGTGGTCAATTTTTTTTTATCCAGTGAATGCAATACGCTTCCTTCCGTATTAGACAAACTAATTTACAAGCATTTCAGTTTTATAGCTTAGTAGCCGAGTACAAAGGTGTTTGTTAGCACTCTTGATCATTTTAAATCAGCTGTTGAACGTCATTATTTTAAAGGAATTAACTCACCAGGAGCAAAACACTTATGCATTTTTAACGAAGTTAGTTTCGGTTTTTATTTTTGGTTTAGTTTTCTTTTTTCTTTTTGTCATTCTAATTGAGACTAGTCATTTTGTTGTTTAGTTTACTATTTTTTCTTATTTTTTGTTTCACTTGCAGTTTTCTGTATTTTTCTATATTATCCTATCATTTTTGTTGTTCTAGTTTTATCTTTTTATTTGTCATAATTATTATGTTTATTTTTATTATTATTATTATATTTGTTTTTGTTAGTATTACAAACACTATACCTGTAACAACGACTGTCTCTTGACTTGTAAGGAACACACTGGAAATAAGCGTTTATGCTTTCATGTGTTATCCTGGTTTTTAAATGTCATTTACATGTTGCGTGTTTGTATGGATTATTTGCTGAATAAACTAAATCAAAAAATGATTTTGTTGGTATTTTGATTGTACAGTGGAGCGTCGTCCACTCATTTCAAAATAAAATGGTCAAATAAGGATTTCTCGCAAATAAATCAAAGTTGATTGGATCACGCAGACTGATCGCGAACAATGTTTTAATATGGCCATGACTGTAAATATTGTAAATACAGTCCAGCTGGGCCTTACTGTGTTCATGGTTATGGTGACATCTTTCATCATAACCATTAACACAGGCACACCACAGGGCTCTGTGCTCAGTCCGGCACTCTTCACTCTCTTCACCCAGGACTGTGTCCCCACTCATTCTTCCAACACCCTAATAAGGTTTGCTGACGAAACTATGGTGGTAGGCTTCATCAGGGACAACAATAAGACCTGGTACAGGGATGAGGTCAAACACCTGACAGAGTGGTGTGCAGACAATGACCTGGTCCTCAATACCACCAAAACCAAGGAGGTCATCATGGACTCAATCAGGTTCCTTGGCACCCACATAACCAAGGATCTGACGTGGGCATTACACACCCACAACCTGGTGAAAAAAGCCCAATAGAAGATGTTCCTTCTGAGGAAGCTGAAACAGGCTGGTCTGGCTCCACAGCTGCTCAGAAACTTCTACAGAGGCACCATCGAGAGCATTCTCCGCCAGGGCTGCGCAGTGTGGTACAGCAGCTGCACGGCCGAGGACAGAAAAGATGTGTCCGGGGTGGTGAAGACAACACAGAGGATTGTAGGAGTTGAGCTCCCAGACTTAGACTCTGTGTATGTTGAGCGCTTGCAGATGAAGGCACGGGCCATCTGCAAGGATAATAGCCACCCGGGACATTCCCTGTTTGCTCCTCTGTCATCGGGGAAGAGGTAACTACAAGGACACAGACAAATAGGCTCAGGAACAGCTTTTCCCCCTAGAGCTGTAGCCTCCATCACCCCATCCCCACCCACAAACACTCAGTAATGGATGACAACATGTGCAATAAATAACAGTCTGTTTATCTCATATCTAAAACTATCCTACCTCACTAAGTATTAAGCAATTTAAAAATATTAAGCACTGTTTTTGGTATTTTAAGGTCTTGCCATCCCGTGAAGCTGTTGGCGTTTTTTTTTTTAAGCTGCTGCTGTGTTGTTTTTGTTTATAGTTGTTTGGAAAGTGCCACCAGAATGTCATTGCAGAAATGCAGTGACAAACTTCTATTCTAAATCAAATTTTTCATCTTCAGCGAATTGTAGTAATTTTTTATGTCCACTAGAGAGCAGTGTTTCATGAAGCTACAGTTGATGCAACTGCTACTCGTGTTTTTTAATCTCTTTCAGGAAACTTCTATGGAGCTGTTTTGGGGGATGGTACCACCATTATCCTTGTGGGAGGTGATGGTCTAGTGGTTAAGCGTTGGGTTTGAGACCAGAGGATCCTCGGTTCAAATCCCATTCTGACTGGAAAATCACTAAGGGCCCTTGGGGAAGGGTCCTTAATCCCCTAGTTGCTCCCAATTTGTAGTGAGTACTTTGTATGGCAGCACCCTCGCATTAGGGTGAATGTCATGTGTTATTGTAAAGAGCTTTGAGTATCTGATGCAGATGGAAAAGCGCTATATAAATGCAGTCCATTTACTATCCTACCCTCAAACGCTTTAAATTATATAAATACCATTCATCACCCTGGGGTTCTTCAAAGGCAACACTAAGCCCTCCATGCTCTCTAAATCTGCATTAGAACCCCTCAGAGTCAGTTTGATCCACAGAGATCAGACGCACACGCTTCACAACAAAGCCTCTGCTTCCTCTTTAAAGTAAATTCAGAGAGTTATTTTCTTACCAACTGTTGGTTACATCCATAGCTAAAAATATGTTGTACCCCATAAATTCCACTGCAAGGGAATATCAGCTACAACAATGTGGCCATGAGGTGTGTCTGTGTCTCAGTGTTGAGGACCCCCGTGGCTGGAGAAGGCCTACTGGATGCCCACGCTTCACCTGGTTGTGGCACATACGTGAGAGATGGAAAGTACCGGTGGTCTGCCTGGGTTGTTGCCATTCAAGGCCAAAGGTGGTTCCAAAGGGCCCTGGATGCAGCGATGCACTGCAACACTACAGTCCGTCGTCTAGACCTTATGCAACCTGAGAGAACAAAGTAAACCTGCATCCACAGAGTTACAGTTATATTTCCAGCTCAGCCTGAAAATGTATAACACCACCAACACAAACACTGAACAATGTGAGAAGTTTCCATGAGAAGTAGCAACAGTATTATACGTTTCTCTTGGCCAACTGGACTAAGCGGGTATAGAAAATGAATGAATGACTGAACTTCATCAGCATCACTTCTTTGTGTGTATTTCACACTAACTGTTCTGGTTGTTTGGAACTGCACAAATTTTTTCCCTGTTGAGTCTCTGACAAAGTTAATAAAGACCAGTCAAGTGTGGAAGCATGGACTGGTGCCACACATCACAGTATCCAATACACCATACAATCGCATTGGGTCCTTGTGCAGTTAATTCCAACTGGTCCATCCCCATCTCTTGAAAGTAACCATCGTTCTGTTGCAGCCACATTAAACGTGAGCATCACCTTGGTCTTCTGCAGATACAAGGGGACTGTAGCACTTATGTACTAATTTGTGCACAAACACACACCATAGCCTCAATGTCCTATTTGATGCTCCCTCACAGTGCAACTGTTACTCTTCATGTGAGTCTCCCTAAGTAGCAGCTTATTCCACAAAAAGTCATTCTAATGCTATCCAAGGATGGAGCCTCCACAGACGGTTACAAAGACATCGACACTGTACAACTCGAGAAGTTAGTTAATCTTTCTGTATGGAGTTTGTATGTTCTCCCCATGTTTGTGTGGGTTTTCTGGCGTCCTCCCACTTCCAAAGACATGCAGGTTGGGTGAAGTGGTGACTTTGACTTGACCGTACGTATGAGTGAGAGTGTGTGTTTGTATGTGTTGGCTGGCAGCCTGTCCAGGGTGTACCCTGCCTATTGTTCAGTGACTGCAGGGATAGACTCCAGCTCCCTGTGACTCTTATACTCAAGTTTAGTAAATGGATGGATGTTTGCTTAACTTAAATAGAAAAATTCTATATCTGAGGCAGGATAAACAACAAAACATAATGGATTCTTTGAGTTCCATGGATGTCATTTGAACCTTTCAGATAAGCCAACCAAACAATAGCAGGTATTATTGAATATTAAGTCCTTGGCTGAGGTAGTTACCCGTTAAAAGAGGAGATGTATGCACACATTTGATAACAAGAGCAATCCATGATTTCTGATGTCCGGCAATCCAGATCACCTCCAAAATTCAGTGGATCCATGAATTTTTTTTTTTTTTTCATAATCCTTAGTAAAGTAGTGAAGAGTCACCGCTCACCTGTTGAAAAGGTGCAGGATTTAGTAGAGACTTCTAAATAAAAAGGAAAAAATCAAATCAAAAAGAAAAAAGGGGAAATAAAAGAACAAGTCCATGCTGTGTACACATCAGGCATCAGCCATCATAAAACAAAGCATAAACAGTTCAAAATTAAATCCATACTTCAGATTTTTTTTTCTTTTTTTTTTCTCTGTTTGTATGTTTCATGTCTTTCACTACATTACCCATGATGCTCTACTGACTCAGAGTGCTTCACCACTTATTACAGGTGCCACTAATTAAGTGTATTAACTCCAAGCACTGTTTGTAACATGCACTCTGCCTGATGAAGGTTTTACAGACCGAAAGCTTGCAGCTTCAGTAAAGCTATTTTGCACAGCCCTGAAGTGTGCAGATTTTTTTCCTTTTTACATAATCCTTAAAATCCTACGTAAAGTGAAATCTTGATCCCAGATCCAGATCACCTCCAAAATTGAATGGAGTCTTCCATGGTATCTATCTGTGGTGAAACTTTCATCAAAATCTGTGCAGTAGTTTTGACGTAATCCTGCTAATAGACCCACAAACAAATAAATAAACACAGATGATGGCAGATGTAACAAACTGGTGGCCATAGCGGCCATCTGACCTAGGCTTTGGAAAAGGAATAAAAAACAAACAAGCTCCTAACTGATTGAATACAATTGACGTGACAAGATTATTCTCTGCAAAACAAGCCCAGACATGAACAGCAGGTGGCAGACAGATATATTACGTCAACAAAACATCCATCCATAGGCTGGATTCTATCTCAGTGGACACAAGGCAAGGTGGGGGGGGGGTACATCCTGGATGCCGATTTATCACAGAGACACACGAACACAGACGCCTATGGTTTCCACTTCACCTAATCTGCATGTCTTTGGAAGTTGGAGGTAGCCGAATCACCTGGAGGAAAGCCATGCAAACACGGGGAGAACATGCAAACTTCACACCGAAATGGCCAGGCTGTGAGTGATCTCAGGATGTTCTTGGTGTAGGGCAATCGTGCTAACCACCGAGCCAACTGTGCTGCCTGTACGTTAAACAGACTTGTCATTCATGCTCATCCGGTGCATAAAAGTCAACCAAATTTGAATTTTTTTTTTTTTCCCCTCATTATATACCCTTTGCAGGTGGTTGGTGTGACAGAGGAAGATACAGAGGACAGGGTGAGATGGAAACGATTGATCTGCTGTGGCGACCCCTAACAGGAACAGCCGAAAGACAAAGAAGAAGAAGAAGATGATAGCGTTCATTGTTTTTGAGTTAGCATCTTAATAACCTGGAGGGGTGAGACTCATTCATTCACTCAGTGTATTTTACAGGGTGCACACCTTCTGGCATCACAAAGGCATTATAAATACTGCTGTGGCCAGTAATTTAACCACGCCTTGAGTGATTGTTTTGGGCAGAAATGCTGATTATAGACAAACGGTGAGTTAACATGTTGAGAAAAAGGTCTTGAAAGTGGTTTTCTATGACTTTGTGATTAAATGTGGTGAGGACAAAGACTTGTTTTAGCTCTGTGTGTGCGATCGCTTGGATTTGGTAACGTAGAGAAAACAAAAATATCACCCCGTGGCTGTATGGAGTTTAAGAAACACTGCTTGGTTTTGGTCTGTGCACTCCAGGGCAGGAAGCAGAGATGTTGAATGATCACTGACTTTTCCAAGAAAATGTGCATAACTCAGCATGTGTGTGTCTGTGGGTGTTTGTTATCATGCACACATGTCTGTGCAGACATTTTCCACTTGGTATAGAAATTTTTTGGAGTTAATCTAACTTTTTATTTATTCTGCAAGAAAGAATCAACTCAAAGGAGATTCAAAGATCTGAGTTGCTCCTACTAAAACACAAACGTGTTTGGACCAGTGGACACACACACACACACAGATGTTGAAATGTTGGCATGACTTTTGCCACATCTCATCAGTGTTTCCACAGCCAGCGATGAAGCAACAATCTCATGTGTCGCTGACCTCATTCGTGTCTAAACTGTAAAACATTACACAGAAATTTAAGCTATTCAACTAATCTTCTAAAGTCTGCACACTGCAAATAGATAAGCTTTTATTAAAGTCAGCCATGAATTTGAAAATTGCAATTTGAGATGTGTTCTTATGATTTTAACGAATCTCCTGTTTTAAGTTGTCTCAACTCATCAAATTACGTTTATTGAAAGAAAAATCCCATAATGGCATACAGATAAGCATGTTGTGCATGAGTTAAATCTCTTGGGGCCCTATCTTGCAGTGAAAAAAAAACAAAAACAAATTAAAAAGTTGTTTTAATTAGTAACAACTTGAATTAATTAAGCTGTTCGAACTTAAGTTTGTAAGCTACAAACTTAAGTTGGTTCAACAATTCTCTTAATTCTGTGTGACAAACTATGGTACATAGTCTGAAGGTTATCTAAACATTTCGTTAACATATGTTTTCCATTCTTTTTTCTTTGGGTATACACAAAGATAAAATACCTTGGGCTGCCATCTTGTAAAAGTTATTGAAGTAAGTTAACGTAAACAAAGGAAACTGCTTACATGAGAAAAGTCTGGGGAGAGGGACAGTTGACTATCCAGTCTGCTGGCTAACTGCTGAATGCCACAGTCAAGTCAAGTCTGGGAAATTGTATTATGCTTTTGCCGCACTTTGTCACATCTATGATACCCCACTTTGGGTCCTGCAAGGCAACCACTCGGGCAAACAAGTGGTCCATCCCCAATTCTCAAAAGTAACCATCTATCTCCTGCTGCCACATGAAGTATGTGCGTTCTCCAGGCATCAATGTGCTGCATCAAATCCAGAGAATTACACAATATGGCCATAATGTCAATGTAAGTGATACTCATCATCTGCTCATTTGCCTCAAAGCCATTGCAGTGCCACCCAAGGATCCCTGGTACCAAAGACATTCAAGTCTCACAACCATACAGTAAGACATGAAGCACTAGGATCCTAAAGACTTGGACCTTCAGCCACCAGTAAGCAGCAAAACAGCAAGAGAAAGAAACGCTCACTGGCACTGTGAGGTGACACTGATCAACACAGTATAGGACCGTACAACATGCTCTGCTCCATACTGCACCATGGGATTGGAAAACCGAAGCAAAAAAATAAAACCCAACACTCCAATTGCACTTGTACCTACAAGGAACGTGTAAGAGTTGTGCCGAGTGAACAGATGTGGCCTGAAGACCAGCATCTGTACTAACGAGATGACACCAGCCTTTACGCCATGGAAGAAACTTATTTGTTGTGTCATTTGCATTACATGATTATTTTTCCGTGATTTTGGTATTCTGTTTTCATAGCACCAATCCATGTTTATAATGTGACAAGTTCATGACATGCCAAAGGCTGCCGCTCAGGAGGGAACGCCATCGGGGAATTTTGTCAGACAAGCAGTCAGTGTTTTTTCCCCCTCTCTTATATGTGATGAACGTGTGCAAAATTGATCTTCTGTAATGTGAACAAACTCTGACTTGTCTTTACAAAGTGGAGTTTCTGGTCAGTTTTATTATGTCCGCCAAGGGTGTAATAAAATCAGACGTTTATTTATTTATTTATTTATGTCTGTTAGCAAGATTACATGAAAACTACTGTACAGATGCTGACAAAATTTTCAACACAAATACATATTAGGCCATGGAAGATTCCATTAAATTTTGGAGGTGATCCAGATCCGGATTCTGGATCAAGTTTCACCTTATATAGGCTTTGAAGGATTACGTCAAAACTACTTCACGGATTCTCACCAAATTTTCACCACGGACACATAATAGGCCATGGAAGACTCCATTAAATGTTGGATGTGATCTGGATATGGATTTCCCTTTAGGCTTTGAAGGATTACTTCAAAATTGCTTCACTGATTCGCATCAAATTTGCACCACAGATAGATTACTAGGGGAGCTACAACCACTACCTTTGCCCCCCCTCTCCCCAGGACTAAACCAAACCAACTTGTTTAGGGTCCTGAGATGACCCCAAAACACAATCAGGATGTTCCCAAAAATAAAAACTGGCCTCAAACCAGTTAGCCAAGATGGTGTCCAAGATGGCTGCCAAAATGGGGTTTTTCACTAAAACACCTTTAAACAACATATAAACAACTTAAATATCACAGAGATTCAATGGGAAGACCATTGCAGGTCACAGCAAACTCATTTGTGCCTAAACTAAATTCATTCATGGGTTAAATATTAAAAATGGCGTCCAAAATGGTTGCCAATAGACACTTATTAAAATACATAGTAGGAAGTTGTTTATATGTTGTTTAAAGGTGTTGTAGTGAAAAAAAAAATTGGGCGGCCATCTTGGACACCATCTTGGATAACTGGCTTGAGGCCAGTTTTTATTTTGGGAACATCCTGATTGTGTTTGGGGGTCATCTAAGGAAGCTAAAAAAGTTGGTTTGGTTTAGTCCTAGGGAGGGGGATGTACAAAGGTAGTGGTCATAGCTCCCCTAGTAATTAGGGCATGGAAGACTCCACTGCATTTTGGAGGTGATCTGGATTGGCGGACGTCAGAAATGTCTGACTGCTCTTGTTATCATTGGTACAGTTATACTCTACAAGTTCAGCAGTAACATAACACATAAGAACAATGAAACTAATAAAAACAGACTTAAGGAGTTAAAATGAGTAGCCAGAATAAATAAAAACACGGCAGACCTACGGAGCATTTAAAAGTCGACTCGCCGAAAGGACAAACGACCTTAAATAACTGTTGGTTCTACAAACTAGTGAAGCATACAGTCGTCCTGAAGGAAGCAGAGAAAACTCCCCTAAAAGTACATGACCTGTCAAAGACAAGATACTTTCAGCCTGCTGGAGGATCTGTTGATTATAGAAAGAGTTTAAATCTCTTGTGTCACTCTGATAATCTTTGAACAGATTTTAACAAAGCTGTTCAGGCTGTGAAACCAACCAATAAATGAAAAGCACAAAAGACTCTCAATAAAAGACTGATAAAAATGATGAAGGATGACACACACATACACACTGTACACTTCCGATGGCTGAGTCCAGGAAGTCATTAGTGGCTTGGATCATAGTTTTGATTGAAGACCATAACAAATCCAGACTCTCTTGATACCTCACTCAGCTTCTTAAGTGCAGTAATCAGGGTACCTACTGGTTCTGCAAAGATCACAGCATCACCTACGATTGATTGGTTGTGGTGATACAGCAGAATATGTGTTGTATTGTCCTTGACCTTTGTCCAGTCCTCTCCAAAAGATGATCATCTCAAGATATCTGCCCATGTTTGGTGAAAATCCATCCAGTCCTCTTCACACAAGGTCGATTACAACACCCTGCTTTGCTGGCATACAGGGTGACAGATCTCATGGGCTAAAGGAAAGAAAATTTAAAGGAACAGGTTTAGAAAATAAACCCAGCTCATTAAAAAGGTAAACGTGGACAAACAGAACTTTCCCAAATGTGATAATTAAAGGGAGAAAGAAGGGGGGGGGGGGGGCATCTGAAAATAAACTGAAGTCATGGGGTCTACGGGGAAAACAAGATTATAGTTCAGGGTAAAGCTGATGGAGACATTAAAGCTAAAGTGAGGGCTAGAGAGCAAATCAAAGCTTCCAGCAGGCTGTTATCATACAGGATAAACCCCCTTGAAGTGGGATCCAAGCGCATTTCCTCACAGAGCTCTGAGAGAATAGAGGTGGTTTCTGTCACTGGTGCCAAATCCCTGCAAGGCTCAAAAATTGTCAAGAGGGATGCTGCACTCGTTTCACAGAGAGACAGTCTGAAGCCTCCAAGAGAAGAACATGAAGAAATGCCAACATCAGGGCAAATCTCGGCTCCTTCCTGCTATGGGGACGGTGCGTGCAGCTACAGCACAAAGAATTCAATTTTGTGAAATAAAGAGCAGCATTTGTCTCACTCTCGATACATTAAGGTGCTGAGTAAGACTCTTAATCCGCAAGGTGTTCTTGCTGTGCAGCTAAGCACCTTGCGTGGTGGCACTTTGACATCACTTTGAGGCATCACTCCAAAGTACTTTGAGCACTTCTTAGAAGGAGGAGTGTGACATAGTACGGCCACTTGCCACTTTATTAGGTACACCTTGCTAGTATATAATTGGACCCGTTTTAAATTCAGAGCTGCCTTAATTCCCTTAATTATTCGTGGCATAGAGTTTGTCAGATCAGGCTGTAGGCACTGGTACAACGTATCACTGCTCTGGGTTTTGGATGGCATCCTCCTAGGCAGATGACTGGTCCATCTTCACCTTCTGAAAGTAACAGTTTAGCTGCCTTAGCCAGTTGGAATATGGGCATCACTGAGGCACCAGCAATTTGGATCATGCCCACAGAAACACTCAAAGTACAAGTGACACTCCTCATCTCAGTCTCCCTATAGTGTGGCAGAAAATCATTCTAGTTGTTCTCAAGGATCCTCCGTAGGGACCTAGTACCAAAGACTGCTGGATGTTGCAGCATCAATCAAAACTCACCAATCTTCCATTGCCCAATTCCGTTTTAGGTCATGCCCATTGTATTCCCAGTTTTCTGTTAGTTGACAGCATTGGCACAAGGCTGTAGCCCATACGCCTCATGGAGCAGTGTGTTGTTCAGAGATGCTTTTATGCATTCATACAATGATTACTTGACTTACTGGTGCTTTTCTATCAATGCCAACAATCTAGCAGTCTAATTTCACCTCTACCATCTATAAGACATTTTCACCAGAGAACCTCTGCTGACTGGATGTTCTTTTTTGAACAGTTTTGTGCAGACCAGCGGTGTCATGGTTCATGTTTCTGGTGTTTATTCTAAACTCTGGGTTCTGCTGTTTCTAGCATCATCTCCAATGTAGTATTATTCCATGGTGTTTAATTGGACTCTTGTGATTCTCCTCTGTGTTAGTTATTCCTCATATGCCCTCCATGTTTATAGTCCATGTGGCTTTATTTCCTGTAATTGCCAGATTGTCTATCTTTGTGCCTGCCCTCTCATGTTGTTGCTCTGTCTTTGCCTCTGTTTTGACCCATTCTGCCATTCTGTTTCCTGAGTCTTGCCTGTGTGACGGAGGCCAGCAGGAGTCACTGTGCGGTGGTAGTCAGTAAAACCTCACTCCCCAACAGCTAAAAGGACTCTCTGGCCATAAGGCTACAGCCCAGGTTTTAGCCTTCTGGTCAGAGCGTCTGGAGATCACAAGTTCACGTCCTAAAAGTGGAGCAATGAGAGAGATGAGACATACACAACACAGAGGTTAAACCTGCTGATACTGGATTTGTTTACCTAGTATGCTCCTCCTAATGACATGGTTGCCTGTTTGGCCTGAAAGCAACCAGTTTTCTCCTCTGTCACTGCAAGGACAATTCTTTTGTACAAACTATTACTATTGTGCGGGGGCACCACCAGGGATTTTGGGCCCCATGAAAAGAAATCTTAATGGGCCACCCCCATATTATTTTATCAGTATTGTATTAGGGGCCTTTCTGGGCCCCTGTCAATCATGGGCCCCTAGAATTCTTCTCCTTATTCTCCCCTTTTTGGCACCCTCGCTGTTGTGTGCTCTTGCACAGGTTTCTGGAACTGATTGTGATAAACTAACTTTTTACCGACCTTCATTGTGGTTCTCTGCATTGGGGTCTCCTCCATTGGGGTATGCATGAAGGGCCAAAAAGATGCAGATTTTTTTTGCTACTGATCACCTCAACAGGTGATTTAACAGATGATCAGGGCTTTACATTGTAGTGAGGAGCTCATCAGTAAAACCACTTGCATCTGCAATGTCTTGGCCCTTCATGGCACACTGTTGCTCATAGTGCAGCCGATAACTGAAACAATCCTTCAAATGGTGACACAAAAAACAAATTTGGCACAAATACACCTTAGACATTACTCTTTTGAAAAAAATGACTGGCCAATTGAATTTTCAATAGGCAGCCAGGTAGGGGACAATTGAAGAATTACACAGGAGTTAAAATTTAAAAATGCTCCATTCAAATTGAAACTACACTACATTATTTGTCTGATCCTAAAGATTCCAAAAAGGTATAGTTTGGACTATCTATGACTGAATGTTATGGAATTATGGGGTAAAAACAGCAAGAATGGTGACAAAGGTCAGTGTCATTTTGTACAGGGGTCTAAAGTTAAAGTTGCTCCAATTTTGGTAAAAAGTGATGCAAATTATTGGTTGAGCTAATAGGATTAATGAATGGGATAGTTTTGACTGCTAAATGTTTGGTCTCCAAAGTAAAGGAGAAACAAGGTCAATGCCCTTTGGATTCTATGATATGTTACCCCGTAACATGATAACTAAGCATGACACATGGTCCAAACTATTCCTTTTTAAAACCCTGTTAACTCAAGTAATAATTTGCATCAGTTTTTACCAACATTGGAGCAACTTTAACTTTCGACCCCTGTACAAACTGAAAGTCACCTTTGTCACCGTTCTTACTGTTTTTATCCCATAACGCCGTAGAATTCAGTCACAGATTGTCCAAACTATACCTTTTTGGAATCTTTATGATCAGGCAAATAATGTGGTATAGTTTTTAATATGATTGGAGCATCTTTTAATTTTGACCCCTGTGTAATTCGTCAATTGACTCCTACCTGACCGCCGATTGAAAAGTCAAGTGGCCAATCATTTTTTTCAAAAGAGGAATGTCTAAACAGTATTTGTCCCGAATTTGATGCTTGTATCACCATTTGCAGAATTCTGCTCTAAATATTCTCTTATCTGCTGCACTGTCACCCCTGGTGTAGACTCTAGACCAGGGGTGGGCAACAAGGGCCGAGACACTGCAGGATTTCCTTGCAACCAATGATCTCAGCTGATGAGCTTCTCCCCTGAACATAAACACCTGATCATCAATGAAATCACCTGCTGAGGTGATTGGTAGCAAGGAAAACCTGCAGTGTCTCAGCCCTTCTTGGCACATGATTGCCCACCCCTGCTCTAGACCATCAGGAGAAGGAGACTCTTCATTAGATGTACCTCACAAAAGTTGGCACTTCAGTCCATTTGCCATTAAATTTATGTTTGGAAATGAAAAAACACATTTACACAGACACTAGAATGCTTAAGATGTTTTCCAAATATTCATCAAATAGTTTTTAATCACAAAGTGTATCAAACAGTTTGTAATTGAGTACCGTAATTTTGCATGATCTCCAAAATTTTTGGATTTTTGATTCTCGACAGATGGTTTCACGTGGTTTGCGCACGTAAAACCCCAGAGCTGAACTGTAGCAGTCAAATGAGCCCCGGACCATCTGCTCTAACCTAATCTTGGCACATTCCCTGCGATAATTACATGTAGGTGCTGAGTGATCTTAAGCTGGGCGGTTTTTAATGCTCAAAGCGGAAGGATGTTCTTGCACGAAGAACACCAGCTGAATGTGTGTCTATTTTAACAACTGTTCAACAAAATTCAGGACAAGCTTAATCCAAAAATCCAAAATTATTGTCTGAAGTGTCATATCAAAGTGGCGGACTGTATTCATAAGACCAGGTGAACGAATGTGGACTCTTAACTGTTGACTCAGATGACCTGAGAGGGATGAAGCATGTATTGTGGATGGCTGAACTGTTGTGCAATTAAAGATCAAGGGATCTTCTTCACCACGCGCCTGTCTTTCCTGTTTCCTGTCAAGACAAGAAACACTTCAACACTTCATCGCCTGCAGCTGTAAAGTGCTGAAACCTGCAGCTTCATGCCCGTGGAGGAGAAGCAACTAATCAAAATGACTTTCACTGAGCATCACTGTGCTCGTGCACGTTAACGCTTAATACAGCAAACACATGCGCGAGAATATCACATATAAAGCTTCCTATGTGGAAAATCTACTGTAACATTTTTCCATAACATGAAGCAGAGCCATAGATAACAATTTAATCGTGCACTATATAGATCAGTTCATGAGCGTTGCTAGGAAACAGTCCAACTTCTCTTCTCGTCAGCGGTTCGGTTCATTAGGAAAACGGGGAATAAACTTTGACACAACTGATCATGCCGGATGTCATTTTTCAAATTAGAAAAATGCAGTGACTCTACTTTTTTAGTCCTATTTCTAGAGATGTACTTTTTGAGGAAGCATTTAATTAGTGTTTTAAATCAGATGCAATCAAGAGCAAAAACGTTTTGTGATGCATCAGTTCATTGCCAGATTAAATGATTACTAAACATTTTTATGGGCTTGCTCAGTTCCTAGTAAATGATGCTCTGGCTGGGTCTTGAGTTGGGATCTGGGCTGCATCAGTCTAATGTAGTTCAAGTTAGCCCTCATTCTATCAGTTTCAGTTCTGTGGATTGTGTGTAAACACCCTCATAAAGCTAAACAATTTACAATCAAAAATAATGATGTGGTGTGTCATAAGGATTGTAGGAAAAAAAATCAAAGCAGTTTTTGTTCCAAGTGTGAACTGCAAAATCCAGAAAAAAAGTGATTTGTTAACTCTCCATTAATGAAAAAGACAGCATGTAAGATTCACTGTCATATAGTGGTGAGGTTGCAGATTACATTATACATCACTGGCTACGATTTTTCCTTCTTTGGTGACAGGAGTTTGTGCTCCTTTGCTTTCTTTTTTTGATAAGGGTGCATTCACAATGACAAGTCGGCTCTGTCGCCAGACTCTGCAGGAGCTAACTCGACCTCAGTCAGGGAACACTGATGTTCGTTGTGGTCCTGGAAAAGTTTTCAACATGTTTAAAATCTTCATCGTTCATGCTAAAACGCTAGAGACAGTTGAGCGCCGCTACCACTACATCAGCTCCGCTAGTACACTGTTACTGCTCCTTTTGTCTTTGCCGGGCTCCGCTAGCTAACGTCAGAGGCATGATTGGATGCGCCACCTCCTCTGTGTCCCTTGGGTTAGGGTATGGGCATGAATGAATATGCAGAAATATGAAGAAATGTGGTGGATAGCAAGAAGGTCATTAGATCGCTTCCCGCCTGGGCCTTTCTGTGTGGAATTGGCATGTTTTCCCTGTATTTGTGTGGGTCCTCTCCAGGTTGTCCAACTTCCTCCCACTTTCAAAGACATACTAGTTAGCCTCGGTGACCCTTGAGTGGAGAAAAGTGGGTATAGAGCATAGGTGTCAAACTGATTCCAGAAATGTCCAAGAGGGTGCAGGTTTTCTTTGGAACCACCAACTCCACCAGGTGATTTCACTGATTAATATCACTTTAAGCAGATGGGATATAAACTACTGTACATCATGTGACATCTCAAACATTGAATCGATGATCAGCTCTGCTAAGCTACGCTACTGTTCTGCAGAGTGCACTACCAATGCGCCTGCCCTCTGATGGAAAAAGTTGAACTATGTCCTATTATAAATCAACAGACCGTCACCAAATGCTGAACTCCGCCAATACGTTGTTGCCCTCCGCTGAGCTACGGCGGCCTGCCTTGAAGACAGGAAATTTGGACCTGTGGACCAAACCTTCTCCAGCATTTCACAGAGATTTTTGAGAATGACCCACTTCTTGAAAGTCAAGTGAATGGACACTAATCAAATATGTGATCACCACATGCACCCACTACAGTGTTAAATTAACACTGCAAACTTTACTGTGCCCATTTGGGATTTTCATAATACTTGGCCAGATCAAGAACACCCTCCAGGAAGTGGGTACATCCACATCAAAGTCAACAAATCCAGATAAAAATTACACCTGAAGGTTTGCTGCAATGAAAACCTCAAAAACTGGAAGAACTGATGAAAGATTGGCCTCAAAAAAGAAGAAAAAAAAAAGATCAAGTTGTAACAGAAGAAGAGGAAGACAAGATTAGAGAAGCAACTGCTTGTTCCGTTAATATATTAGTGCTGCAAAGCTAATATATTCTGTTCTGAGGTTTGTCAGCATGCCAGTTGCACGCTCCCTCAAATCTTGCGACATCTGTGGCATTGTGCTGTGTGATAAAACTGCACCTTTCAGAGTGGCCTTTTATTGTGGGCAGTCTAAGGCACACCTGTGCACTAATCATGGTGTCTAATCAGCATCTTGATATGGCACACCTGTGAGGTGGGATGGATTATCTCAGCAAAGGAGAAGTGCTCACTATCACAGATTTAGACTGGTTTGTGAACAATATTTGAGGGAAATGGTGATATTGTGTATGTGGAAAAAGTTTTAGATCTTTGAGTTCATCTCATACAAAATGGGAGCAAAACCAAAAGTGTTGCGTTTATATTTTTGTTGAGTATATAGACACACACACACACACACACACACACACACACACACACACACACACACACACACACACACACACACACACACACACACACACACACACACACAGTATACATATATGAATAATGGAACTTAATCTCTGGTGCATAAAAGTTCTGGTTTTTAGTTTAAAACTTTGGGTTTGTAGTATGTGTGCGTGTCATGGTGATGATCCTGCACGTCACAGTTTACCTCCAGGTTTGGCAGAGCTTCACTCCCTAACTTGTTCCATGCCAGCCTATTTGTAGGAGCTGGGAGAATCCTCCCTTGTTTCTGGAGCAAGAGGCGGGCCTTTGGAAAGCTGGAATGCTCTGGAAGTTTTCCTGCAGACTCTTTTCACATGTTGAGGAGCGTTCTGTCTGATTATGGACATGTGGCCACTGGTGCTGCTGTTTGTGCAGCTCTGTTTCTGCTCGGGGTATGAAGGTAGGACTAAAGGCTCACCTCCACCTCTGTGACATTACTGGACTCGGAATGATAAATCACGGAACAGCTTTTCTTTATCCCGACTGATTCATATGCAGGTTGCTTGTGAGAGTTTTACCTCTTTGTTGTAGGTGCAGTTTTTGCAGGTTATCTTTTTTCTCTCTCTCTCCTGCATTTAAAGCTTCTCCTGTTGGCTGCTGATTTATGCTGAATGGTGAATTGTGTATATGTGGAGGGGGTTTGAAGCGGGGGGAGTGCAGTGTGCATCTGGGGGAGTTTTTCCTGCACAGAACTCCGTCTGTGGACCAGTGAAAGCTCTGCAACTTAAATGCAGAGCAACTTTCAGATTTTTTTCTTTGTGGTCTGACTTTTGACACTCTGTAGGAAGACACTGAGCTGAATACGGCCTTTGACCTCAGCTGCAGCAGGACTTTATCATCTTGTGAAATCTGGCCTGACTAGAAGTCTGTGGATTACTTTTAGTACCCTTGAGTAAACAGTTTCACCGTCTCGGGTTTTGTCTTTGTGTCCATCTCGGTCAAAAGGCTGAGAGAGCAGAAGTTCTGCAACCAGGTGCTGAAACGACTTCCATTTGTAGAGTTAACATTTTTCAGGGGCGGATCTAGATTTTTTAATTTTTTTTTTTTGGGGGGGGGGGTTGTCTGGGGTCATGTCTCCTCTGAAAAATTAAAAAGGCCTATTTCTTGCATTCTACGAAAATCTGTGACGCTAAATAGAGACTCTCTAGTCAGTCACCATTTTTAAACACTATTTTCATTTTGAAACACTGGAAATCTAATTCTGCATGCAACATTGTTCACCAATCAACCTTCGTTTATGAGACACCTGTGCTATATTTTATCCCACCTTTGGTCACCTAAGCGGCACTGTGGCTTAGTGGTTAGCACTGTTGCAATGGAGCAAGAAGGTCGTGGGATCACTTCCTGCCTGGTCCTTTCTGTGTGGAGTTTGCATGTTCTCCCTGTGTCTGTGTATGTTTCTTTCGGGTGCTCCGGTTTCCTCCCATAGCCCTTGACCAAAGCAGCATGTCTACATCTGGAGTTGGTCCCCAGGTGCTGGACTGTGGCTGCTCACTGCTCCTAGGGGTTGGATTGTGTCTAACTGTAATTAGTACGGGTTAAATCCAGAAGATAAATTTTGTTGTATGTATGAACAATGACAATAAAAGGTCCTTCTTCTCTTTAGTGGGTGGGATGCAATGCCCTCAATCCCCCTCTCGCCAAATCCACCAGTGTGTTATGTCAAAAATATATATAACACTATTCTAAACTAGAAAGTGTTAGATATATCTGTGTGTTTTTGTTATTATATTTTCTTTTTACTATATCAAGTATTTGCTATCCTTAAATGGTTATATGTTAAGTGAGTTTTAGTTATTTGTTTGAGTATGCATGTCAAAAGTCCAGCACACCAAGGAGTTAGGGTCCACCAGGTACTGGACAACTGAGGGCTGAAGACAAGGGGTGGGGTTTCCCCTCAGTCTACGCGAGCCAATAAGGTTAGATGTTGAGGGAATAAAACCCATACACTGTACCGCCTATGTTGTCTTTTATAAAAACTACTTGTTTGCTTTGTTCGTGGTCTCTCACAAGATACATCTCTGGGAACCCAGGCCTGTTTTTCCAATGTGACTTTGAATGAATTCAGTCTGAGGAATAGTTTGATTTTGTAAGGATTACAATAAGAACTGGGTAGAATTAACAAAAGTAAGATTGTTTGGCTGATGTAATATACATTTGGCCTGTCTATCACCTGCTAGACAGACTATATGTAGGACTGTTACTGGGAATAATCATAACATTATTTGCATAATGGAACATTAGTAACGCGTGGTTGAAATTACATGCAGTTTAAAATCAGCTCGTCAGTGTCCTTCATTTCCAAAACCGACGTCTGGCCCCTGTTAATTATAATTCATGAAAAAATTATATTAAACTTAATAAAATTAAGAAATGAGGAAAACGTTGAAACAAACAAACATAAAAGTTAGTCTTTGTTTCCGTTTTAATCAATCAGAATCTGTCCGTTACATCCAGATGTTTCATTCGAGGCTGGATTTCTCAGTTATTGTTGTGACAGAAATGTGGTTCATAACATACATCTTCATTGCCAAGAATTGGGCAGAGCAATCTCATTTGATGGCGGGCGCTAAAGGCGTAAAATATGATGCATATGATGTAATTTCTCTCCTTTTGAGGACCAAAACATGGCATTTTCATGGAGTTTTTGGTCAAATTACATGCAAAAAGTGAAAATGCAAAGAAAAAGTGACGATGCGGTGAGAAGTGGACAAGTGTTGCGGTTTGTTTATCACCCGGAGCACAAACGTGTTGAGGCGGTTTTGCAGGCGAGAGAATGCAGCTACTCTGGTTAGCTGTGTAGGCTAATACTTAACGACACGGCGTCTCCCATTTTCCCCATCTTCCCTTCTCCACTGGGAACCGAAAAAAAACAAAACACTTCTCAGGACTGCTTTGATGATCGCAGCCGAAAACAAAACAGTACACCATTTTTCCATATGAAGTTATGCTGTGTATATATTGCACAATGGGAGGGGCGGTCCCCATAAGTGGTCAAATCCCACGATATCACACAGGGTTCAAACGAGACTGCGCTGCCCTATTGCAACAGCAAAATAAACAAATGTATCATCCCTGTGTGTAAACATGAACAAATTGTGAACACAAGCAGTCCACCGTTTACAACCAGTGCTGTACCAGAAACTTTGAGGTGGGCGATAAAAGCCATTTTAGCCACTTCAGTGCAACTTCCATATGAAAAAATGGTCGTAGTGTGTTTGTGTCCCCTTGATGCGACTCAGTGTTGACCTGATAAAATCACCTCACCACATTAGGAGATTTAGTTTAGTTGTGATTGCACAGCAGAATGCAGCATGAAGACACATCTGCGTAATAAACACAGCAGCGGGTGCAGTGGCCCGAAGACACACGTTAAAGTGAAAATGGAGTCTGCGCAATTATTTCACATGTACAGCATGCACAAAGACACACACACAGTTGTGTCCTCTGATGGAGAGAGAGAGAACCAGAAAATAATAACTGTTGTTCTCTTTTATTTGAATGATATTCTGTGATCACTGCAACATGCAGAATCTTACACAATCTTCCCTGCAGGTCAAATGTTAGTGTGGCTGACTGGAATATGAATGCACTTTTTACTTACTGTGCTTCAGCTTTAATCAAACATTTTTCATTCGTGCACCTGTGGGTTCCATTTTGTGGGAGTTTTTAAACTTGTGTCACTTTGGATAGCCTCATTCTGGTGATTAAAACCAGTGTCTAATTAAAGTAGACTTCATGCAAACTCTGTCACATGTGACGAGTTTTCAAACTTTCTAACCTTTATTGTAGTCACGGTGCACAACCTGCTGAAGCAGACCTGCTTTCACTTGTTTCGACTGCACTCTTATGTAATTCTTTCAGATTGCATTCATGTCTGTGCGCACATCATATTTGGTTTCAACATGCCGTCTTGGTATAAAGTTGGTATAAAGGCCACAATTGTTATATAATATATTAATATTCAGAAATACGACAAACACAAAATGAATTAAAAACAATTTAAAAAACAGGCAAAGCCTTTATTGGATGCTTTAGCTGACAATGGGAAAGATTTTGGGCTTTATTCAGATTACCAGTGAAAATCTGATTTGTGTTCATATCTGATTTGAATCGCTGCTCACAGCCAAAGACAGCTTCACTTATTGTTACACGCTTCGGTCAGAGCGTGTGCCACACGAGTACATCGTGACATTTGCAGTTAGTTTCATGCTTAAAAATAAATGAATGCATTCTGGGTTCCGTTTCAAGCTTCAGAGCCATGATGTGTGAGTGTGTCTGGTACGAGAAACTGGAGAGAGAGTTTAAAGTGATGATGAGGACTGCAACAAGGACACACAGATCGGATCTGGTCACTTGCTCTACTGTATGTAATGTGGACAGCCAATCAGTGAATTCAGATTTGAATCAGATATGCAATAAATCTCATTTGAACTGGCAATCTGAACGAAGCCTTAGTCTCATACGAGGTCTGTTAGAAAAGTATCTGACCTTTTTATTTTTTTCAAAAACTATATGGATTTTAATCACGTGCGCTTGCATCAGCCAAGCTTGAACCTTTGTGCGCATGCTTGAGTTTTTTTCACACCTGTCGGTTGCGTCATTCGCCTGTGGGCAGGCTTTGAGTGAGCACTGGTCCAGCCCCCCGTTGGATTTTCATTATCAGGGAAATGGCTGAATGACTGCCGCTTTGCTCCATGAAAATTTTTTCAGAAACTGAGAGACAGCCAGGTGGAAACCATTCGGAAGATTCAGACGGCTTTTGGTGACGATCCTCTGGGCATCACACAGATTAAGGAGTGTTACAACTGGTTTAAAGACGGCGCACAATGGCGGAGGGCACGCCGCGCTTCGAGCGGCCATTGATAGGCTGAAACGACCAGATCATTTCCAAAGTGAAGGCTGTGTTGATCCGGGATGTCGTGTGACTACCAGAGAAATTGCAGAAAATGTGGACATCAGCACTTTTGCAGCACATTCCACTGTTACAGGAGATTTTGTAATGAAAGATGTGCGGAGGAATTCGCGCGTCGGGACGGAGCCGCTCATGGCGCACAACAAAAAACACCTCCGTGTTGGAAGTCTCACAGGACATGTTGTGGCATGCCCAGCTGTTACACAATTTCTCGGATACTCACTCGACTGAAAAGCCACCAAAAGCCGTCTGAATCTTCCGAATGGTTTCCAACACGGAGGTGTTTTTTGTTGTGCGCCATGAGCGGCTCCGTCCTGACGCGCAAATTCCTCCGCACGTCTTTCATTACAAAATGTCCTGTAACATTGGAATGTGCCGCAAAAGTGCTGATGTCCACATTTTCTGCGATTTCTCTGGTAGTCACACGACGTCCCAGATCAACACAGCCTTCACTTTGGAAATGATCTGGTTGTTTCAGCCTGTCGATGGCTGCTCGAAGCGAGGTGCGCTCTCCGCCGCTGTGGGCCGTCTTTAATCCAGTTGTAATCCTCCTTAATCTGTGTGATGCCGATAGAATCTTCACTGAAAGCCATCTGAATTTTCCGAATGGTTTCCACCTGGCTGTCTCACACAGTTTCTGAAAAAATTTTCATGGAGCAAAGCGGCAGTCGCTCAGCCATTTCCCTGACAATGAAAATCCGATGGGGGGGGTGGGGGGGGTGGACCAGTGCTCACTCTAAAGCCCCGTTTACACATAGACGGTTTTGTCGGCGGGTAGTACGTAGACCGAAGTTCGCGGTAGTTCCGGCTGTTTTTGCGGTGGAAAGGGGTGGAGCATTTCGCCGGCGTTTTGACCGCCGTACTAGCCGCAAATACGCGGATAAAATGCCGCTAAATCCGCCTAATAAAGCAGCGTTTTGACGCCGTAGCATCCGGCACACATCAGGCAACGGGGGTTAATACCCAGTTCTATCCTTTACAATCGCAGGTTAAGACGCGCGTGAGAACGGCGGTGTTCTGCTGCCGCCGATAATGCCCTGTGTACCGCTGGTTTTATCCAGGCAAATCCTGCATTACTCCAGGAACTTTTGCATATAGGCAACGCCCCCAGAGTATAATAGGCTGAAACTGCAGGAATACATGCCTCTGTCACTGCAGGGGGAGGGAGATCATCCTCAGCCTTTTCTTCTCCTTCCTTTTCCCCTCCTCAACGTGTTACTCGTCTCCACCACAGGGCTACCCTCTGCTTCTGAACCAGACCTCTTGGTAAGTCCTTGCCGCTGCCAATTTTCTTTTAGGAGGCATACTGGAGCTTCTCTGCAAAAATATCTGGAGCTGGCCGCAAGTGACAGGCCTGCATGCAGCGCGCTAGCGTTTTTATACTGACCGCCACCTATCGGCCGTTTGGAACGCCGTTAACCGGGAGGTGGTGTTTAGAACGGCGTACTGTCTGCTAACGCCGCCGTTTTGTCTGCCTCTGTCACCGGTTAAAACGCCCTTGAGGACGCCGATGTGGGCTCTATCGCCATTTTACACACCGTTGATTAGGGATCCAATGCCGGCCGCCAATTACAGCGGTGTAAACTGCGGCACTACAGGAAGGGGCAGGATGAAACAGCGATTAAAAAGTATCAAACACCGTTGTTCGCGTTGTCTCCGTCGTCACGCGAATTCTCCGGGAGCGCTCCTGGAATTATTCGACATGTTGAATAATTTTTTCGACGATTCCCGGTAAAGCCGGAACTAAGCCACGCCCCCTAGTGCCGGCGTTAACAACGGCGTTTGATCCTTAAGACCAAGCCAAAAACTCTTCCGGGACGCTTCCGGGAGCTCTTACCGTCTGTGTAAACGGGGCTAAAGCCTGCCCACAGGCGAATGACGCAACCGACAGGCGTGAAAAAACTCATGCATGCGCACGAAGGTTCAAGCTTGGCTGATGCATGCGCACATTATTCAAATCCATAGAGTTTTTGAAAAAAGAAAAAGGTCGGAAACTTTTCTAACAGACCTCGTATTTCTTCACTGCAGCAAAAGCCAAATTTCTTTTAGTACAGGACAGTTAGCTCAGGGTTTCTGGGTTACATTGAGGGACTTGGTGTTCATGTTGGGAAATGAGTGCCTGAAATGTCCTTGGAGATGCTCCAGTAACATGTAAATGTATCATTATGTTTGGCTAAGGTCCTGTAACGTTTGACTGAAATCCACTCAAAGTGTGAAGCAGCTTTTTGCATAAGCTTGTAGAAGCTTCTTTAAACAAATGTGGAGCGTAACTGCAGCCTGCAGCTTCCCTAACTACATTTTGCCACGCTGCTGATTTAAAACAAATAATGATAGTTTTAACATGAATTTAATCCTATACTCAGATTTGTGTTCAAAGCCTCGATGGTAATGTGTGTTTGTGTAAGCGCGGTCACATTTTTGTGTGCGGATCACCGCCGTCATTTTATCTTTACAGGCTGCAACATGAACACAAGCCGCCAAGCAGATGCACACAGCTCAAAAACCGTCACTTAGCACCCTGATCTGCGCTTCTGAGAATATATGAATGTGTGTGCACATTTTTGAGTTTACTTTACAGGGTTATGCATTTTGTATGTCAATAATTTTGTGAACTTAAACATCCCAGAATGTTTAGAATGAATTGAAAGAATTGGTCATTGGTGAAGTAGGTTTTTAAACTGTTGGAATCTCTGGGGATTTCATATTTAAGATAGCATTGTATTTTGCATTCCTTCTTTGTGGTTAACATGTCAACATCGTGTTTGGTGCATATTTTTGGCACTGATGTGGGTCATGTGAGCAGATACAAATACAGCGATTAACCTGAGGAAGTGCCATTAAGTACTGTGGCAGACAACTTACTGTAAGTCTTTAGTTACACCATGTCAGAGCAGGGGTGGATCCAGCTTTCTTATAAGAAGGGGACTGACTGGGGGGGGGGGGGGGGGGGCATGCCCCCCTTGAAAATTTCAAAATTGAAGGTGCATTTTCCTGCAATCTGAGGCAATTCAAGCATGTAATTGTTATAATTGTATGAACACGTTAAGAGGAATGATACACAAAAAAATATTTAATTATTTCAATTATTACCCGTGGGGCGCATGTTGTGAGTCATTTTGACTGGTTTTAGATGCATCGAAAGCAAGAATAATAGACAAAAAAAAAAATAAAATTAAAAAAAGACACTTATATTGTAATATCAAAGTTCTTTTTTGCATGTTTCTGTCTGCCCCAGTTACATGGCACTTAGCGAAGGGCAATGAAACCCTAACGTAGCAAGAAATCTGGACTTTCATTGAGAGAAACAGAACTCAGACACTCAGAATACAACAGCTGCACTTTGCAACTTTAGTATAAATTATTTCTTCGTGATTTAGTGATACCATGATATTTGGTTCTGTGCAGCCTTCACAATTTGACCAAATCTGTCCCAGATTAAACCACTTTATCTTTGACACACAGATCTCTAATCCATATTGGCTGTATTTAACCCATCAAGGTCACAGACGGTCAAGAATCATGAGGTGATGTAATCGGTAGAAATGCGATGTGTGATTTTATTTATATATTTCATCTATGTATGTATGAGGTTTCCTTAATGGTCCTGACATAAAAATCTTAAATTTAGTGGTGAAAGGTATCCTTGACATGTGTTCAAGAACTAGAACTATGGTCATAAAAGGATTTTTTCGTATTTATGTAGTGTAGAATCACAACAGAACTGAACTCAGAGTTGATAAGGTCTAGAAGTCTGCAGGCACTCCATAGAGTGAATCTATGACTCCCCCTGGATGGGATACCAGTTCATTGCAGGGTAGTTCCCCAGCCAAGGATGGTTCCCATTTACAGCTGGGGGAGGGGGGGCTAGGACAATGGAGATGAAATATCTTATCCAAGGATGCAGACAAATAGCATGATTGGGAAATGAACCCAGGTCTCTATACTCATAGACCAACTTAATAGATCCTTAATAGCCTTAAAAAGAAGTCCTTTGGAAGACCCTTTGATGCTGGTGCTTGTCTTTGGACTGTGAAGCAGGTGAGAGTAGATGACTCCCCCAATCCATCACAGGTTACTTGCAGCCAAGGCTGGTACCCTTTTAGAGGTGGTGGTGGTGGTGGGGGGGGGGGGGGGGGGGTGTTACATGAAGTACTAAGATGCAGACAGTGTGACCAGGAAACAAACCCAGGTCTGCATACTGGTAGTTCAACTTAAACTTGCCTTAAATCCTTAACAATAAGTCCTATATCATAAATAAATTAAATGAACCCCGGAGTACATATTGGTCATCCAATTTAACCAAGACTTAATGCAAATTATCTAGCTGATAATGTGCAGGAACCACTCGTCACTATCTTCTTTGTACAGTATGATTTATTTCTTGATGTGTTCTAACATGTAGACACTCAGATATTTATGTACCTTACTGTAAAGTTTCTAAAAACCCAAGGAGGTGCTTGTTCATTGTAAAATAGTGATTAATGGTTGAAAGCCCTGTTGGTATATAAACAGGCTTGAAATAACCACAGCAAGAAACATCTTGGTATGATGACTGAGAGATGGAAAACACTGTATTTTCTTTTCTGCTCTCTTGTGCCTGAAGCTATACTCCAACATTTACATATAATAAGCCCCCAAATGATGGCACTTTGTATTACACGCTTGGAGGCAAAAGCTAATTGGAATACCAGGCGCTGTAATTTAAAGCTTATTCACTCCCTGAGAGTTGCCAAAAAGATGAGTTTCTTTCCGGCCTGTTTTAACAGTTTGATCCTTTCTTGCTGAGGAAGTCCTTTGAAGTAGGAGAGATGAAGGTGAATATAATAATGAACACACTGCGGTTCTCACCTCAGTGTGTTCAGAGATCAATTAACCTCAGATCATCACCGATTCTCCACCTGGATAAAGTCTTCGCTAAAGTAAGAAGGAAACAACGCTGTTGATGTGAATATCAATACTGCCGCAAGATGAAGACCTGCAGCACTGACCCCATACAGGCAAGAAAAGAAACTGCAGAAGTATAGATGTGCACCATCTACAGTCAAAGAAAACTAACAGATTGATGTTAGCAGGTTTGCATTATCCGTAGCTGCTTTGAGAGTGTTTGGATGGTATTTTACTAGGGTCAGCTGAAATGTTCTTCTTCCAAACCATGATGCTCTTGTAGGATGAGATGGTTCATTTTTCAACATGGTCATCTTTGAGATCAACACACTCGGTTTTCGTCATTATGGTCCTAAAAGGTCTTTGGTGGCAGATATGACAACCTCATTCTGATCTTTCTTCGGAGTCAAATTTTTGGAAAAAGACAGACGTCAGATGGGGTGAAATCTGGAGAGCATGGTGGGTGGTCAATCAATTTGAAGCTATAGTCCAACACAGCAGCCATGGCAACCACTTGTGAGCTGGGGCATTGTCCTGAAGAAACAACACACCCTTCATAAAGCCCAGGAAAGTTAATCTGAACAAGCCAAGACGTGCCTGAAAAAAAGTAGCATTGCTTTCAATGAGAGGTAATCCAGCTTTCAGTGGGTAAAAGTCCTACCATGTATTGTTTCTACCTGTGTACCTAAAATTAGTGATTTCACTAATTAGCTCTTCTACCTGCCCATAGAGTTGAACTAATTAGAATCAGCTGGTTTTGTGGGTGGATGGAACAAATAAGTGGTTGGACTTTTACTTGTGGGAGACGGGGTTACCCATCTCTACTTTTAATATGATGTCTGTGGTTAAATAATATTTTTGATGGATTTATTCCTTTATTGTTGAAGGTCTGTAATATGGAGTCAAAACATTATATCTGAGCCAAAATAGTCAGAAAGAAAGAGGAGTCTGGAACAGAAGCAAAGATCAGTAACGTGGAATCAAGAAACACAGTCACTTGGAACGCTAGAAAGCAGGGCGGAACCTAATACAATCTGGAAGGTAGGAGTCGCTCCAGTGGCAGCTGACCACTTAAACCCAGAAGACTGGGAACATGTGAACATGTAAGACAAAAACCTGAAGTCACAATATCAATCAAAACAAGAGCTTGACTAGTAAATATCACTAAATGACACAGAGGGAAAATAACCACAAATAACTGAGAATGACTTAATATTTCTAACAGTGATTATAAAAAGATGCTGCTCAAACCCAGAGGACACATGAATGTGAAGTTCAACAACCCAACAGTCAACAGTACACAACCAAGACATCATCACTTTTTCCTTTGCATTTTCACTTTGTTTGCTGTGTAATTTGCCCTAAAACTCTGAGCTGGCTGTCCCAGGATGTAGGATTATTGTGTCATATTTTTACCCTTTAGCGTCCGCCCTCAAACAAGACTGTGCTGCCCAATTAACATCACTAATTGACATGAAGGGAAACTAACCAGAAATAACTCAGAATGACTTGCAACAGTTAACCAAAACCACAAAAACAGAACCAGAGCCAAAATGTGACCCATGATAAATGTATTGCAGTAGTATTTCTGTGAAGGCTCTCAGTTGTCCAGGTGGTTTCCATAGTAGAGAAGCTTGAATCTTCGACTGGACTGGGTTGCTTGACACAAGGACGTTTCGCTTCAAATCGCAGAAGCTTCCTCAGCTAAAATTCTTGCTCAGGTCGTCTGACTTCTGTCTTGACTCTTGTAGAGAAGAATAACAGAAGCCTGGAGTTTTAAACCTAGCCAGACCCCTCTTACTGAGAGGCAGACTGCTACTGGCTAGTGACTAATTGCTATAATTAGTACCTATTGTGTTCTAGTTAGCACCCTCCTAATGACAGGGCAGCTGTCCCTCCTAATGATGGGACTGATGCCTCTCCTGACAGCTCTGCTGACGACTCTCCTTCAGTTCAGTAGCGCCATAAGATGATTACTCATATCATATCTGTACTTTTACTCTCTGTGACTATGATACAGAAGATCTTGTAGGATTTACATCATGTTACGGGTGATTTCTGCCAAAATTCAAAATGGCAGCATGAGTTCATCTGTGCTGTATGTCGAGTATGTATAACATATTTGACAATAAAGCCGACTTTGAGTTGCACAAAAAAAAAAAAAAAAAAATCAAGAATTTTACATTGGTAGAGTTTGTTTTATGAAACCTGTCATGAAGTCGTTCTGTTCCATTACAAATATTAACACCAACAACATGGTGCTGCTGGGGTGTCCTACCCGCTCATACAACCTCTGGCAATAATTATGGAATCACCGGCCTTGGAGGATGTTCATTCAGTTGTTTAATTTTGTAGAAAAAAAGCAGATCACAGACATGACACAAAACTAAAGTCATTTCAAATGGCAACTTTCTGGCTTTAAGAAACACTATAAGAAATCAGGAAAAAAAAATTGTGGCAGTCAGTAACGGTTACTTTTTTAGACCAAGCAGAGGGAAAAAATATGGAATCACTCAATTCTGAGGAAAAAATTATGGAATCATGAAAAACAAAAGAATGCTCCAACACATCACTAATATATTGTTGCACAACCTCTGGCTTTTATAACAGCTTGCAGTCTCTGAGGCATGGACTTAATGAGTGACAAACAGTACTCTTCATCAATCTGGCTCCAACTTTCTCTGATTGCTGTTGCCAGATCAGCTTTGCAGGTTGGAGCCTTGTCATGGCCCATTTTCTTCAACTTCCACCAAAGATTTTCAATTGGATTAAGATCCGGACTATTTGCAGGCCATGACATTGACCCTATGTGTCTTTTTGCAAGGAATGTTTTCAGTTTTTGCTCTATGGCAAGATGCATTATCATCTTGAAAAATGATTTCATCATCCCCAAACATCCTTTCAAATGATGGGATAAAAAAAAGTGTCCAAAATATCAACATAAACTTGTGCATTTATTGATGATGTAATGACAGCCATGTCCCCAGTGCCTTTACCTGACATGCAGCCCCATATCATCAATGACTGTGGAAATTTACATGTTCTCTTCAGGCAGTCATCTTTATAAATCTCATTGGAACGGCACCAAACAAAAGTTCCAGCATCATCACCTTGCGCAATGCAGATTCGAGATTCATCACTGAATATGACTTTCATCCAGTCATCCACAGTCCACGATTGCTTTTCCTTAGCCCATTGTAACCTTGTTTTTTTCTGTTTAGGTGTTAATGATGGCTTTTGTTTAGCTTTTCTGTATGTAAATCCCATTTCCTTTAGGCAGTTTCTTACAGTTCGGTCACAGACGTTGACTCCAGTTTCCTCCCATTCGTTCCTCATTTGTTTTGTTGTGCATTTTCGATTTTTGAGACATATTGCTTTAAGTATTCTGTCTTGACGATTTGATGTCTTCCTTGGTCTACCAGTATGTTTGCCTTTAACAACCTTCCCATGTTTGTATTTGGTCCAGAGTTTAGACACAACTGACTGTGAACAACCAACATCTTTTGCAACATTGCGTGATGATTTACCCTCTTTTAAGAGTTTGATAATCCTCTCCTTTGTTTTAATTGACATCTCTCGTGTTGGAGCCATGATTCATGTCAGTCCACTTGGTGCAACAGCTCTCCAAGGTGTGTTCACTCCTTTTTAGATGGAGACTAATGAGCAGATCTGATTTGATGCAGGTGTTAGTTTTGGGGATGAAAATTTACAGGGTGATTCCATAATTTATTCCTCAGAATTGAGTGAGTCCATATTTTTTTCCCTCTGCTTGGTCTAAAAAAGTAACCGTTACTGACTGCCACAATTTTTTTCCTGATTTCTTATAGTGTTTCTTAAAGCCAGAAAGTTGTCATTCGAAATGACTTTAGTTTTGTGTCATGTCTGTGATCTGCTTTTTTTCTACAAAATTAAACATCCTCCGAGGCCGGTGATTCCATAATTATTGCCAGGGGTTGTAGCACCAACGCATGAAAAAAATCTCATACTTGCAGCCTCTCGTGCCTGCAGCCATACCATTTTGGATGAATGTGTGCTTCCCATTTATGTACACTGATATGAGTAGATGGATATGATCAAAATGGTAATTGGACTAAAGTGTTTTACAATGATGACTCACATTCACACCACGTCAGTGTGTTGCCATGCAAGGATCCTCTAGACACAAGCCTCTAGTTTCAGGTCTCTCAGATTGGACTATAAAGCTAGAGATTCCCCCTGTGGAACATCTAAAGTTTGCTAAATATGAGTGACTCAGCCTGTGAGTTACGAGGCATTTTCATGAGGGCGGGCGCTTTTAAATCTTCATTTGATGTGTCATAGTAACAGATGAAGTCGGTCTGTCAAAAATGAGTAGTTTCCCTGGTGTAAGTGATTTTTTCCTGTCTACTTGGAACATCTGTAATTTGTTACAAAGGTGAGGTTTTCTTCTGCTGCTGGCACACTGAGCTGTAAGTAATGTTCACTATGAAGTGGAGACACTTCCAGTCTCACACGTAGCTGTAATTAGTTTTCATGCCTTTCTCTGATGCTCTCCATCCATCAAGAGGCAGACGCCACAGTTTTCCCCCGTTCGACAGTTAAATCTGTCTCACTTGGTATGTGGGTTTGCTCGGGAGATTTTATGCTGTGTGAGCCGACTACTGAAACCTCTCAGATTTGGTTGTGAATCTGCATCGAATGATTTTGGTCCAGAATGCTTTTAGTAAAAAAGGGACACAAAAGCCAGGATGACAAATCAGGAATGAGAAGGGTAAGTATGTACTCATGGTATCAGGTTCACTGATCAACATGTGGCTGATATAGGACACTGGAAGTTCCAGGAGGGCGGAACAGTCTTCTCTTGTGTCCACTCTGGAACATTAACAGAGGACACATTCACATTGAGGTTTGAAATATTACAGGGCCAAGGATTTTTTTTTTTTTTAAAGCCTCCTGTTTTAACCTCTTCTTGTCATATTTTCTTCTCACTTTTATTGCTTGTTGGCCTGATCTGTGTCATACAGCCCTTCCGTTTTCCTCAGATAATCCCTCTGACTCATTACAATTCCCCTCACATTTGTCTTACCAGATCCACTCCTCTGTGTCCTCCTCAGACTTACATTCGAGCCACCACTGGGAATCACTTCTCTTTCAGATGCTTCAGCTTTTGTAGTTCAAAAATGTTTTCTTACATTTGTTCCCCCCCACTGTTAAAGCTACAGTGTGCAGGATTTAGTCTCATCTAGTGGTGAAGTTGCAGATTACATTATGCCGTTGCCGGTCACGTTTTTGTTTCTTAGCGAAGATAATTCATGCTCTCTTGCCATCTCATGTCATGATCTTCCATTTCACAAAAAAATGAGGGCTCTCAAACTTGTTAGCCTGCATTAGCAACCAGACACTGATTCCTCTTCAGTTATCTGGCCTCACTGAAAATGTGAAAATTGGAGTAATTTTGTCCCACTGTATCAACATGGCATTGCAACACGGTGGCCTCCATGAGGGGACCTGCTCCAGTGTAGATATGAAGGGCTCATTCTAAGCTTATGAAAACGCATCAGCTCACTGTTGCATACATGCTAATGAGGGCAACACAGTGGCTAAGCGGTTAGCACTCTTGCCTCACAGCGCCAAATCACAACAAAGCTGCCCCAAGGCACTTCGCATCAGTAAGGTCTAACCTTACCAACCCTTAGAGCAAGCGCACAGGTGACAGTGGTAAAGACAAACCTCCCCTGATACTATTGAGGACAAAACCTCAAGCAGACCAGACTCAGAGGGGTGACCTAGTGTTTAGGTCATTCTAACAGTTACAAGGTTTTTACAACGTTTTTACCAGGCTGAAGAAACAAGAAACAGAAAAACCAAAATAGCATCAAAAACAAAGTGCATTATTGAGATGAGCACGCAGTCATCGGAGCTGCAGGCAGTGGGTCGCCCAGCACCGTGGGATGCAGGGTGTCATCACTGGGGCACAGCACAAACTGTCCTCATGGAGGAGCACATTCCAAAGGCAAGAGGACATGGGATCACTTCCCACCTGGGGCCTTTCTGTGTAGAGTTTGCATGTTCTGTTTGCATGGGTTCCCTCCCGCTCCTCCGACTTCCTCCCACATCTAAAGAAATGCACGTTAAATGAATTGGAAACTTTAAATTAGCCGTAGGTGTGCATGCAGGTGTGAAACTGTCTTTCCATATGTGGACCTGCAAATACTAGGGGAGCTACAACCACTACCATTGCACCCCCCAGGACTAAACAAAACCAACTTTTTTAGGTTCCTTAGATGACCCTAAAACACAATCAAGATGCTCCCAAAAATAAAACTGGCCTCAAGCCAGTTATCCAAGATGGCGTCCAAGATGGCCGCCCAAATAGGGTTTTTCTTACTAAAACACCTTTAAACAACTTCCTACTATGTATTTTAATGATAAGGGTCGATTGGTGGCCATTTTAGATGCCATTTTGAATCTTAAACCCATGAATGAATTTAGTTTAGGCACAAATGAGTTTGCTGTGACCTGCAATGGTCTTCCTATTGAATCTGTGCTATTTGTTTATATGTTGTTTAAAGGTGTTTTAGTGAAAACAAAAAAATGACTGTGTTAAGCAGATTCATTTTTCCAAACCAGCTGCAAAGAAAGGATCCTTTGAGGCTCATCTGTGCATGTGTCCTGTCCAAAAGATCCAGCTCAGCCCCTCCGGGTTTGATTTTTAGCAATACTCTCAAAGCTGGTCTTGGTTTCTGCTGTTAGGCAGTAAAAATCAAAATGCTTTCAGGCATTGCTAAACATCTTGGATGCAGCTCTTTTCTTTGTTGCAGTTGCTTTTCTTATTTTCTTTCCTTTTCAGGATCAGGACAGTACGCTTATGAAGGCGATGAGGACTGGTATTCTCGTAGATATAAAGGTGACTACATGCTAAGTGCTCACCCACTTTGTACACGCATGTCAAAAGTACATATATATATGTATGTATGGAGTCTACAAAGTATGAGCAGAATAAACTGACGTACACGTGCCTTGAAACTGAATATCCAAATTTTGCAAGGTGGAGCCATCAACACCTAAAACTTTACAAACAAAGCAAACAAACAAAAACTGGAACAATATAATTGTACCACTTGATCATGCTGACATACTAAATAGGTCACGTAGTAAACAGACTGCATCTTTGACATTTGTTTGTACCTATGAGGTACCTCAAAAATTAACCCCAGCTTTGAATTTGTCAGTATCCATATAAGAATTGTGCATTCAATAGTGAATTGGCACTTACCGTAAAACAAACTAATATATGCTTTTGAGCTATTGTTTAAACCTATTACGTCAAAACATCTAACTGTTCTAACAGGAGAATCAAACTAGAGACATTCATCACGAAATGCCCCACGCGCAGTACTATTTTCCATGTAAAGTGCAGTAATATGTACATGTGTGGGGTAGGTATTTGGTTGAACCCTCATGTGTTTGATGTAAACTGGGATACACAGCGGAAAAATTGGAGATTGACATTATATTTATTTAGAGGATGTGGCCAACATGATCATAAAAAGTCGGTAGCCGTCGAACAAATGCAACTATTGGTATTTTTTTTTTAAGTAGGTCAAGGTCACTGGCCTTCGAGCCCATGCAAAGTACTCCTCCAAGACATGTACCCACCATATATGAAGTTTTTGCAAGCAATAGGTGCCGAGGTACATTGCGGCGAACAAATTTCAGGCGAAGGATTTGACAGTTGTGACCACTGGTGACCTTGAAAAGTAGGTCAAGGCCACCGACCTTTGAACCCATGCGAAGTACTCCTCCAAGGCATGTACCCACCAAATATGAAGTTTCGGCAAGCAAAAGGTGCCGAGCTACGTTGCAGCAAAGGATATGAGAGTTGTGACCATTGGTGATCTTGAAAAGTAGGTCAAGGTCCCTGGCCTTCGAACCCTTGCAAACTACTCCTCCAAGGCAAATACCCACCAAATATGAAGTTTCTGTGAGCAAAAGGAGCTGAGCTATGTTGCGGCAAAGGATATGACAGTTGAGACCATTGGTGCATTTCAAAAGTAGGTCATGGTCACTGGCCTTCAAACCCATGCAAAGTACTCCTCCAAGGCATGTACCCACCAAATATGAAGTTTTTGCGAGCAATAGGTGCCGAGCTACGTTGTGGCGAACAAATTGCGGCCAGACGGACAGACAGACGGACAACCCGGATGCTACATGCCCTGCCTCGCAAGCGCCACGCAGGGCATAAAAAACATTAACAAATCCAAGCTAGCTAGTCCAGCTAGCAAGCCACAAGATAGTCCTTGCAATCGAAGTTGCTAGCAGCTCCTACATTTTATCACAGAGGAGGTTTAAAGAAATAAAGTTAGCATGGATTTTTAAAAACTAGCTAGCTTGAATGGATGGAGGTTGTAATTGATACAATCCCATGTTCCCAGTAATTGCCGCATTGGAAACTGAGAAGTCTAAATTCAGACTCAGTAACTAGGGAAAGGTTTGCCAACTCCACATTTTAAGCCATTCCCTAAATGATATTGGATTAAAGAATAACTCAAGAAAATTTTTTATTCCATAACATTTGCTCAGCAGCACGTTGCTGGCGTACATTGTTATTCTTCCATTCTTGATGTATAAAGTTAGACAAAGTACCATTTTTCTCTCATCTGTTTTTTCAGTTAGGTGAAGAACATATTTGTTGTTGAGAGTTTTGTTCTTAGAAAAAGCAACAAAGCAAACCGGGAGACAATCATGTTTCCCCCCAGATTTAAAAAAAAAAGAAAAAAAAAAGGGAAAAAAAAAAAGTACACACTGAAGTACACAGACTGCAGCATTTTAGGCAAAAAATATACGGCATCTATTTAATTGATGAGGTTCACCACCAGCTGATTTATGCATTTAACTGGGCAAACCATCATCTTTAAATTTGCATCAGTTCAATACACAAACATTTGCACTCAAGGCAAAACCAAACTCTTTGTGATTGTGGGGACTTTGCCAATGCACACATATTCACAAAGAGAATGACAGAGAGAGAGAACGAGGGAGGTTTGCTGTGCTATGAATACTAATTTCTGTTCCAACTGGAAATTAGCCTGCTGTTCCCGTCTTGGAGTGTGTGCATATGACAGTCCACAGGGGTGAACGTTTGTCCCGAGCCAAGAGAAAATAAACTGCAGACTTCGATTATTGCAGTATGAACCGTTGTGGTCCCTCAAACTTGGCATCAAACAGGGAATTTTTAAAACAAGCCTTGCCGTGATGGGTGGAGATATCCAGCACTGGAGGAGGAGAGTTGAAAGCACATTCTGTGCTTTGATAGAATTGAATTCCTCACGGCTGCAACTATAGTAAGACTGCCGTCGGTGGTTTCATCTAACTAAAATCACCTTTTGGGTTTCAAATACAACACAATGAAAAGGCAATTTTGGAGTGATGGAAATGGAGGTAGGGAATGCTCAATAAAGAACAGCAGATACCTTCAATCAGTCGTTATACAGTAGTGCTATGTGACTAAAAAGATTAATCCAGGTTTTGAGTATATTTCTTATTGTTACATGGGAAACAAGGTACCAGTAGATTCAGTAGATTCTCACAAATCCACCAAGCATTCATGATATGCACACTCTTAAGGCTATGAAATTGGGCTATTAGTAAAAAAAAGTAGAAAAGGGGGTGTTCACAATAATAGTAGTGTGGCATTCAGTCAGTGAGTTCGTTGATTTTGTGGAACAAACAGGTGTGAATCAGGTGTCCCCTATTTAAGGATGAAGCCAGCACCTGTTGAACATGCTTTTCTCTTTGAAAGCCTGAGGAAGATGGGACATTCAAGACATTGTTCAGAAGAACAGCGTAGATTGTATAAAAAGTTGATTGGAGAGGGGAAAACATACGCAGGTGCAAAAAATTATAGGCTGATCATCTACAATGATCTCCAAAGCTTTAAAATGGACAAAAAAAAAAAACGCGTGGAAGAAAAACAGAAAACCATCAAAATGGATAGAAGAATAACCAGAATGGCAAAGGCTCACCCATTGATCAGCTCCAGGATGATCAAAGACAGTCTGGAGTTACCTGTAAGTGCTGTGACAGTTAGAAGAGGCCTGTGTGAAGCTAATTTATTTGCAAGAATCCCCCGCAAAGTCCCTCTGTTAAATAAAAGACATGTGCAGAAGAGGTTACAATTTGCCCAAGAACACATCAACTAGCCTAAAGAGAAATGGAGGAATATTTTGTGGACTGATGAGAGTAAAATTGTTCTTTTTGGGTTCAAGGGCCACAGACAGTTTGTGAGACGACCCCCAAAACTCTGAATTCAAGCCACAGTTCACAGTGAAGACAGTGAAGCATGGTGGTGCAAGCATCATGATACGGGCATGTTTCTCCTACTATGGTGTTGGGCCTATATATTGCATACCAGGTATCATGGATCAGGTTGGATATGTCAAAATACTTGAAGAGGTCATGTTGCCTTATGCTGAAGAGAACATGTCCTTGAAATGGGTGTTTCAACAAGACAATGACCCCAAGCACACTAGTAAACAAGCAAAATCTTGGTTCCAAACCAACAAACTTAATGCCTCGCAGATGTGAAGAAATCATGAAAAACTGTAGTTATACAACTAAATACTAGTTTAGTGATTCACAGGATTGTTAAAAAAGCAGTTTGAACATAATAGTTTTGAGTTTGTAGCATCAACAGCAGATGCTACTATTATTGTGAACACCCCCTTTTTACTAATAGCCCAATTTCATAGCCTTAAGAGTGTGCATATCATGAATGCTTGGTGGATTTGTGAGAATCTACTGATACCTTGTTTCCCATGTAACAATAAGAAATATACTCAAAATCTGGATTAATCTTTTTAGTCACATAGCACTACTATTATTCTGAACACTACTGTAAGTGGAAATAAGGAGTTGCACAGTCTTATCTGTGTAGACTGCATTAACCTGAGTACTCTCTAAACATGATTATCTGCCTTTTCCTCAAGCAAGACTATCTCCTCTGCCTCATGAGACACTGTTGGATTATGAGGAGTCACGGATAAGGTAATGGGAAATCCACTGTATCTGTCTGTATTCAGACGATGGGTGGGTTTCGACTTAAAAAAGGTTTTCTCTCTAGGCTGTTACGCTCTTCAGGTAAGTTCTTGAGTGATGCAGCTTTTCAAGGGCATTACAGTCTGAATACCGATGTTAACAAAGTTGTCTTCCACTTTGATTGTGAGTTCAAGGATGTACACTAAAAGCATAAAAATGTTACCATTGCATTTTAGGGACCCCGTGGTGTGCGCCTCTGAAGGTCAAGCATGGTGACATTGGCTGTCACACCCCCAGAGGAGAGCACTACAAAAATGTAATGGGCACACGCTGTAAGATCCGCTGTAAGAGAGGATATGAGGCCCAGAGCTCGGAGGTGGTGTGCATGGCCAACAAACGCTGGTCTGCAAACTCCGCCTGTCGAGGTGAGGATTCAGGGGTCGGTTACACAAATGCACTTTTAGTAGTAAATTATGGCATGGGATTATTCAGAGAAGCCTCCAGAAACATGAATGTCTTAATACACTGAGTTTCCGCAAGTCTGACCTCCTGTCACAGTCATGGTGATTGATATCAGCAACCTGTGTAGTATTTCCAACGTTGGTTAATTCTGATTTTTATAGTTTGTTGTAGTTAGATTTTGGCAATTCATCTACTGCAGTGTCTTCACGGACATCCATTTGAGATGATATCACATGTACGTAGGACCGCAACGACCACTTATTTTCAAGCCAGAGAGGTACAAGGAAACTGATAATCACTCATTCATTTTCTGTCGCTTATCTGGATCCAGGTCGCAGTGGCAGTAGAACAAGGAGCTCAGTCCACACTTCACTATTTTCAACCAAGTCCTCTAATTCTTCCCAGGGGATCCCGAGGCCTTCCCATACCATCTAGGAAATATAACCCCTCCAGCATGTCCTGCGTGTTCCCACTAGGACATGCCTGGAAGACCTCCCTAGGGAGACAACCAGGGGGCATCTTCACCAGATGCCCAAACCACCTTAGCTGCCTCCTTTTGATGTGAAGAAGCAGATGCTCTACTCAGAGTCCCTCCTGGATGTTTAAGCGTCACACCCTGACACAGAGTATAAGCCCAGATACCCAATGAAGGAATCACATTTCTTGTTCTTTCGGTCATTACCCAGAGCTCATGGACATAGGTGATGGTAGGAGCATAAATCAAGTGAAAAATAAAGACGCTTGCCTTCTGGCTCAGCTCTTTCTAAACCACAATGGTCCGGTACAGCGTCCTTAAAAATGTCAGACAGCCCGAATCTGTCTATTGATCTCATGTTCCAACTTACCCCCACTCATGTACAAGTCCACTTGGTGCAATAACTCTTCCCGACCCAGATAGTCCATGGGCCAAACAGGTTTTCGGTACCACTTAAGGGGGAAAAAAAAGACACTTTGAATCCAGCCTCAGTGTATCATGGCCTACACAAAAATGTATGATAGCCATCCCAGAGTGGTAGCTGTAACCAGGTAGGGATCAATGAAGAATTACACAGAGGTCAAACTTTAAAAAAAAAATGCTCCAATCATGTTGAAAACTATATCACATTACTTGTCTGATCATAATGATTCCAAAAAGGTATAATTTGGACAAATTACAGAGTGACAACACAATACTAGCTACAAGAGGTCACTAAGCTTCCCTTGTAGGGCTGATTTTATTAGACCACAAAGGTGATGTTTGTGTGAATAACACGCCATCTAAATACCCACACTTGCAAAAGTACTATAATTTCTACATATGCTACATTACGGTTTGTTAGTAATGTGGTTTCAGGGAAAATTATGGACTATTCCTGTCAAAATATTTATTAATCAATAGGGACGATAACAAGAAAAGGACAAAGGTCTCATGAAATCCTGAATACAAAATTTGAATGTATAGTCACGCTAAAGAAACAGGGTATTAAAAACAAAACAGAAAAACAAACAGATCCATCACACTACAAAGGCAAAGCAGACATACAGTAAATATAGGAGCAGGAACTAGTACAGACAGAGAATAAAAACAGGGAGGAAAACCATGAACAGGAGAAACACATGGACTCCATGAACAATCAATGATTCAGCAAGAAAAGGAGAGGAACACAGAGAATTTAAAATGTTGTGGATTGCTAATGCGATGCAGGTGTGTGTCCACTGCAGCAGGGCTGTCTGACTGTTGAGTTCAATGAATGCAGGAAAAGTAGCTATTGGAGCTGGAACATGTCAAGAAATGTTCATGTTCTTTAACATTAAAGCCTTATAACAAATAGAAGTTTATTCGTCACAGAGTGAGAACACTTTTATAAAGACTGCTAGACAGGTTTAGACCACAGGACAAATTCACTGATTTGTATTATGTAATTATGCATATGGCTCAACCATTAGCTACATTAAAACAGAAGCTATTCTTCCTGGTGTTTTCCGATGTCCAAATATATCAATAATAGAGCTCTTGGAGGAATCTGCATTAATAGGAAATGTCCACTAGCTGGAAGCATTGCTCCATTTCAAGAACCTTGAGTATACACACACACACACACACACACACAAAAAAACAACTCACTGAATGAACTCAATTCAATTATGTGCAGGATTTCCATCTAATAAATATATTTATACCTCAGCCGGATGTGGATCCACGGGTTTACTATGAGATCCAGTACCCCCATATCCATTGTAGTGAATCCATGTTGTGCCGAACTACTTTCCTTCGGCCATCTTTGCCGGTGGAAGGACAACAGTTCCACACAAAATGGATCCCCAGTCTTGTTTAACATATCATTTTCGAAAAAATACTTTAACCGGCTGAGGTAAAAACAAAACGCCCCTCATCTGGGGAGCGATATGAGCGGATGATCCAGTTTGTTGAGGATGGCGGAGGATCACCTTCGCCTCCGGCTCATCCCCAACTCCGCTCACATTGCTCACATCTCTCCCCAGATGAGGGGTATTTTGTCATTGTAGCCCATCCCTAGGGGTGGTGGCCAAGTGGTTAGTGCACTTGGTTTTGGTGCGGAAGGTTCCTGGTTCAAATCCCACCCCTGCCACATTTCTCCATGTTATGTTGAGTTGTGTCAGGAAGGGCATCCGGTGTAAAATGTGTGCTAATTCAACATGCAGATCCATCTTGAATCTGCTGTGGCAACCCTGAGTGAAAAAACAAGGGAGCAACCAAAGGGACTTACTTACTAAATATATGTAGCCCCAACAAAAAAAGCACACCTATACAAGGTAATTTAATTAAATTACCTGAGACTACATATATTTATTAGATGGAACTCCAATCCAATTAGTCTGTTTTTTTTTTTTTTGAGTGTATACTCAAAACCATCAATGATCAAATGATGACCAATCTGCTGCTTATATTAGTAGATAGCACAAAATGTGATTACAATATATGAAGGTCAACACCATAAGCTATTATACAGAAACCATAACAAAACAAACTGCATTCATTAGATCCTCTACCTAGTCCTTCTATCATTGTTTAATATTTTATATTATCTGTGCACCGCTTGTGGTGCAGCAGTATGAAAGAAGCTGTTCCCCATGCAGCTCAAACATCTCAACAACTTTCAACACCACTGTATTTATCTCTGAGAATTTCACATCAGATAATTAGCATATGGCCATTCTCTATCATAAGTTATTATCAAATGAATTTTGACAAAACATATTCGCCCTATTTACGTTTCAAATCTCGCAAAACCTCAGAGAGTTTGCCGCGCTGCGAGATCTCAGTAACACTGAGAACTGCATTGAGATGCTCTGATCAGGCTGCACTTTAACCGCTGCACACGGACAACAGCATTAACATCACAACATAAAACTATTTTTATATTGTGCCTAAAACTGTCATGAATATATTCTCTGGGTTTATAGACGTTGTTATTGTGTTTATTTTATGTAAACATGTGAGAATCACAGGCTGTCTCTCCGTTATTTTCAATGGGAGCTGCTGTGAGCTACGCTCGCTTCCTGATCATGTCGTTCTGGGGGAAAGTGAAATTTGCTCTTTAATGTCTTGATTATTGTTTTTTACAACACTGTTTGTCCTCTTTGTTCCAGACTGATATATATAATATGTCTGAAATTCAGTTTGCGTTTATTAAATTCCACACAGATTAAATGTAGCAGACACGGATTATTTGTTATAATTGTTTTAGCAAGTTTTCAGGGTATCATGCATGCAGTCTCTTATTAACATGACGAAAAGCATAAAAAATTACATTTTTGTAGTATAATATTCATTTACAATTGTCGTCATGTGGATTCTCTATGTTGTTTGACTGCAGCGTCTCTCTGGCGCGCAAGGCATTATGGGATACGCCAATAGGGCGAACTGAAAAAGATACTTCTACCTATCAGAAAGTATAAAATTTGAGTGCAAAACCAAGAAATCTTAACATTTCAAGGAGTGATTTGTGGTTTTGGCATTCTACAGAGTGCTCTTCTGTTCATGATAAGGGATAACTGTAATCATATATCAAATGGGCAGTACATAAGCACTTCCATAAGACTGAGCTCTTTCTGATAGAGATCCGCTGTCCCAAACTCAATATGCCCGTTAACGGCGGCTACAAGTGTTCAGACGGCAGCTACTTCAACTCTCGCTGTGAGTTCTTCTGCTCTCCTGGATTCACCCTGAAGGGCCACAAAACAGCCATCTGCCTGCATAATAAGGTTTGGAGTGCTGGAGAAAGCACATGTGTGGGTAAGAGTGCATGCACAAACATACTGATTTTAGTTCAAGCACACACTGTCGAATGTAAACCGTCTCTCTCACTCTCAAAAAAATCTGGGATGGAATGGAAAATGCAAATTGAAAATTACATTTATGCTGACTTCTGTTTCTTTGCAGACAGCCTGAACTAAAGATATTTCATGTTTTGTCTGGTCAACTTAATTTCATTTATATACATCCGTTCCTTCATTTAAGACCTGCAACACATTCCAAGAAAAATTGGGATGGTAAGCTTTTGAGACTTTGTAATTTTGCAAGTCCTTCTCACAACACTTAAAAGATGTTTTGTATTAGCCTCACTTCATTGGCTACCTGTATATTTTAGGGTACATTTTAAAAATCTCTTCACAGTCCTGTATATATATATATATTTTTTTTTTTGTGAATTGTTCTGTAATTTGTGTCTGTAGCATGGCCCAAGCAGAGGATCACCCCTTTGAGTCCGGTCTGCTTGAGTTTTTCCTTACCACTGTCGCCTGTGTGCTTGCTCTGGGGGTTGGTAAGGTTAGACCTTACTTGTGTGAAGCGCTTTGAGGCAACTCTGTTGTGATTTGGTGGTATATAAATGAAAATAAATTGAAACTGAAAATTGAAAAATTGACAGTGTTGCCCTGCCTTACCTCTCTGAGCTTCTTCATCCTTATGTACCGTGTCAGTCTCTTAGGTCAGCTGACCAGGTGCTCCTAGAAGTACCAAGATCCAGAAGGAAGCTCAGAGGGGACAGGGCCTTCTCTATTGCTTCTCCTAAATTATGGAACAGCTTGCCCTTGTCTGTTACAGAGGCTCCTTCACTGCCCATTTGTAAAGTTCGTTTAAAAACCAATATTTTTTCTTCTTGGCTTTCGGCCCCAGCGAGACTTAGTTTTTAAACTGTATTTCATGTTCATTTATTTAAATGTATGTTTTAATGGATGTTTTAATGTACAGCACTTTGTGTCAGCAGTGGTTGTGTTCAAGTGCTTCATAAATAATTTTGGTATGGTATGTTTTGACATTGAGCAGACCAAGCGATGAAGCTTTTTAGGTGTTATTTTGTCTCATTATTACTGCAGTCATATTAAGGCGTGGAACAGTTCAGGGTCATTGTTGCACTTTTCATTTCAAAATTCTCCACACATTCTCTATTGGGCACAGGTCAGGATGTAAGCAGGCCAATCCAGTACCTGTACCACCTTCTTCTGCAGCCATACCTCTCTAATGTGCGCAGAATGTGGTTTTGCATAGCAATATTGAAAAATACTGGGATGTCCCTGCAAAAGATGTCATCTTGAAGGCAGTAAAGTCGAAATATTATATTATGACTTTATTCTCGTAATATTATGACTTTATTCTCAAAGTCTTAAAATTACGACTTTATTCTCGTAATATTACGACTTTATTCTCGAAGTCTAAAAAAAGTCGTAATATTACGAGAATAAAGTCGTAATATTATGAGAATAAAGTCGTAATATTATATTATGACTTTATTCTCGTAATATTATGACTTTATTCTCGTAAAATTATGAATTTATTCTTGTAATATTACGACTTTATTCTTGTAAAATTACAACTTTATTCTCGTAATATTACAACTTTATTTTTGAAGTCTTAAAATTAAGACTTTATTCTTGTAATAATATGACTTTATTCTTGAAGTTTAAAAAAAGAAATTCAATGTGGCCCTAAAACGCCGTCGTAATAGGATGTTTTTGGCACCTTAATAAATTTTTTTGCACTTACTTCTGTGTTGCACCAGCTGTTCTCCTTTTCTACTGGTCTGTCCATACCTGACTTGCACCGGATTTTTGTGCTTGGCAGAAGCGTAGACAACTTCCTTTTTTTGTAAATTACTTTTGTCAAGGGCACTGAAACAACCCCAAACCATGACAGACCCTGGATTTTAGACTTGTTGCTGATAACCGTCTGGATGGTCATTTTCATCTTTGGTCCAGAGCACCAGGTGATCATTTCTTAATAATAATAAAAAAAAAAGACCTGGAATACTGATTCAGCTAACCACAAGTCACTTGTCCAACCCCGATGTTGTCGGATTCTTTTTTTTTTTTTTTTTGGCACAATAAGGTTTTAGGGAGTATTTGTGAATGTATCTATGTATTGTAGTGCTTCACAAAGGTTTCCCAAAGTAATCCCTTACACATGCGGTTATGTCAGCTATGAATGACGGTTCTTGATGTAGTGCCATGTGAGGGATCAGAGATCACAGGTGTTCAGTTTAGGCTTACACCTTTGCCCTTTATGCTCATAAATTCCTCCAGATTCCTTGAATAGTTGAATGATATTATGCAATGTAAATGGATAAATATACAAATCACTTCCCATCTTTATTTGAGGAACATAATTTTAAATATTTCAAGAATTTCCCCTCAAATTTATTGACAAACTGGAGATCCTCTGCCCACCGTTACTCCTCAAAGACTCAGCCTTTCATGGATACTGTTTTATATCAAGTCATGATTACAATCACCTGCTGACATCACCAGTTTAAATAACATAATTAAATTTTTTAACTCATTACTAGCCCTAAATTGCTTCCATCACAACTTTTTTGTAAAGTGTTGCAGGTCTGAAATGCAAGAATGAATGAATGTATATTAACAAATGAAATGAAGTTGATCACACAAAACCTGAAAAATTTTGGGTTCATAACATCTGCAATGAAACACAAGTCAAAGATATGTAAGAATCCCTGTAGTTCTTTTTGTTTCTTGTGACAGCTTTTGTTCTGTCTTTCCAGATATGGATCCTCCAAAAATAAAGTGCCCTAGTGTGAAGGATAAGTGGGCAGAACCTGGGAAACTGACAGCAAGGGTGACTTGGAACACACCAGAGGGTGTGGACACTGCAGATGGCATCCTTACAGAGTCGGTCCTGTCACTTTGCTTCAGCTTACTTGTTTTAATCCCTTATTCTGAATGCTTTGACATTCTGGTCACAGTTCAGTATTGATTAAGGTGCCATTTTATTTTTACCCCAGTGTTATACTGAAAGGGAAACCTCCAAAATCAGACTTCCCAGAGGGACTTCATAAGTTGTCCTATACAGTTTTTGACAGAGCAGGCAACAAAGGAAGCTGCCGTTTCACAGTCAGAGTGCGAGGTGAGTGTCTAAAAGCAAATATAAAAGCTTTCTGATCATAAGACGGATGCCAGTCTTGGCTTTCATGATTATTAAATGAGACATGAGGAAATTCTTTTTGTGCAAGGAGGTCACATTGGTTTGCAGGTATATATTTTTTTAATGCATTGACATTTTCAGCTGTTAAACATACAGTATACAGTTCGTCCTGAAAGTATTCACAGCGCTTCACTTTTTCCACGTTGTGGTGACCAAGTGGTTAGTGCACTTGGTTTCAGTGTGGAAGGTTCCGGGTTCAAACCCCACACCTGCCGCATTTCTCCACGTAATGTGGAGTTGTATTAGGAAGTGCATCTGGTGTAAAACGTGTTGCCGATGCAACATGCAGACCCACCTCGAATTTGCTGTGGCAACTCCGAGAGCAAGCAAGGGAGCAACCAAAGGGGAGAGCCTTATTCCAAAATTTATGAAATTCATTTTTTTCCCCCTCATAATTCTACACACAATACCCCATAATGACAATGTAAAAAAGTTGGGGTTTTTTAGATTTTTGAAAATTTATAAAAAAAAAACAAAAACTAAGAAATCACATGTACGTAAGTATTCACAGCCTTTGCCATGAAGCTCAAAATTGAGCTCAGGTGCATCCTATTTCCACTGATCATCCTTGAGATGTTTCTACAGCTTAATTGGAGTCCACCTGGGGTAAATTCAGTTGATCGGACATGATTTGGAAAAGCACACAGTTGTCTACATTTAAGGTCCCACAGCTGACAGTGCATGTCAGAGCACAAACCAAGTATGAAGTCAAAGGAATTGTCTGTAGACCTCCGAGACAGGATTGTCTCGAGGCACAAATCTGGGGAAGGGTACAGAAACATTTCTGCTGCTTTGAAGGTCCCAATGAGCACAGTGGCCTCACAATCTGTAAATGGAAGAAGTTCAGATCCACCAGGACTCTTCCTAGAGCTGGTGACCCATCTTAACTGAGAGATCAGGGAGAAGGCCCTTAGTCAGGGAGGTGACCAAGAACCCGATGGTCACGCTGTCAGAGCTCTAGTATTCCTGTGTGGAGAGAAGAGAACCTTCCAGAAGGACAACCATCTCTTCAGCAATCCACCAATCAGGCCTGTATTGCCAGATGGAAGCCACTCATTAGTAAAAGGCACATGGCAGCCCACCTGGAGTTTGTCAAAAGGCAGCTGAAACAAATTTCTCAGGTCTGATGAGACAAAGATTGAACTCTTTGGTGTCAATGCCAGGCGTCATGTTTGGAGAAAACCAGTCACCATCCCTACAGTGAAGCATGGTGGTGGCAGCATCATGCTGTGGGGATGTTTTTCAGCAGCAGGAATTGGGAGACTAATCAGGATTGAGGGAATGATGAATACAGCAATGTATAGAGAGATCCTGGATGAAGACCTGCTCCAGAGCGCTCTTGACCTCAGACTGGGGCGACGGTTCATCTTTCAGCAGGACAATGACCCTAAGCACACAGCCAAGATATCAAAGGAGTGGCTTAAGGACAACTCTGTGAATGTCCTTAAGTGGCCCAGACCTGAATCTGATTGAACATCTCTGGAGAGATCTGAAAATGTCTGTGCACCGACGCTCCCCATCCAACCTGATGGTGCTTGTGAGGTTCTGCAAAGAGGAATGGACAAAAATGCCCAAAGATAGGTGCACCAAGGTTGTGGCATCATATTCAAGAAGACTTGCGGCTGTAATTGCTGACAAAGGTGCATCAACAAAGTATTAAGCAAAGGGTGTGAATACTTATGTACATGTGATTTCTTAGTTTTTTATTTTTAAAAAACTTTAAAAAAAAGTTTATTGTATTGTCTTTATGGTTTGTTGGAAGTAGAATTTTCAGGGAAAAATGGATTTACTCCATTTTGGAACAAGGTTGTAACATAACAAAATGTGGGAAAAGTGAAATGCTGTGAAAACTTTCCCGATGCACCGTGTGTATGTATACATATACTGTATATAGTATATTATAATAATAAAAAAGACTGCATGATTTCTGTGCTGTTTGACATTTTAACAGAGTAAGTTCCTAGAAAGTGATACAGAATTTTGGACAAGTATCTATATTAGTGAAGGTTACAAATGATCTTCTTATGGCCTCAGTGGACTCATCTCTGTGCTTGTTCTGTTAGACCTCAGTGCTGCTTTTGATACTGTTGACCATAAAATTTTATTACAGAGATTAGAGCATGCCATAGGTATTAAAGGCACTGCGCTGCGGTGGTTTGGATCATATTTGTCTAATAGATTACAATTTGTTCATGTAAATGGGGAATCTTCTTCACAGACTAAGGTTAATTATGGAGTTCCACAAGGTTCTGTGCTAGGACCAATTTTATTCACTTTATACATGCTTCCCTTAGGCAGTATTATTAGACGGCATTGCTTAAATTTTCATTGTTACGCAGATGATACCCAGCTTTATCTATCCATGAAGCCAGAGGACACACACCAATTAGCTAAACTGCAGGATTGTCTTACAGACATAAAGACATGGATGACCTCTAATTTCCTGCTTTTAAACTCAGATAAAACTGAAGTTATTGTACTTGGCCCCACAAATCTTAGAAACATGGTGTCTAACCAGATCCTTACTCTGGATGGCATTACCCTGACCTCTAGTAATACTGTGAGAAATCTTGGAGTCATTTTTGATCAGGATATGTCATTCAATGCGCATATTAAACAAATATGTAGGACTGCTTTTTTGCATTTGCGCAATATCTCTAAAATTAGAAAGGTCTTGTCTCAGAGTGATGCTGAAAAACTAATTCATGCATTTATTTCCTCTAGGCTGGACTATTGTAATTCATTATTATCAGGTTGTCCTAAAAGTTCCCTGAAAAGCCTTCAGTTAATTCAAAATGCTGCAGCTAGAATACTGGCAGGGACTAGAAGGAGAGAGCATATCTCACCCATATTGGCCTCTCTTCATTGGCTTCCTGTTAATTCTAGAATAGAATTTAAAATTCTTCTTCTTACTTATAAGGTTTTGAATAATCAGGTCCCATCTTATCTTAGGGACCTCGTAGTACCATATCACCCCAATAGAGCGCTTCGCTCTCAGACTGCAGGCTTACTTGTAGTTCCTAGGGTTTGTAAGAGTAGAATGGGAGGCAGAGCCTTCAGCTTTCAGGCTCCTCTCCTGTGGAACCAGCTCCCAATTCAGATCAGGGAGACAGACACCCTCTCTACTTTAAGATTAGGCTTAAAACTTTCCTTTTTGCTAAAGCTTATAGTTAGGGCTGGATCAGGTGACCCTGAACCATCCCTTAGTTATGCTGCTATAGACTTAGACTGCTGGGGGGTTCCCATGATGCACTGAGTGTTTCTTTCTCTTTTTGCTCTGTATGCACCACTCTGCATTTAATCATTAGTGATTGATCTCTGCTCCCCTCCACAGCATGTCTTTTTCCTGGTTCTCTCCCTCAGCCCCAACCAGTCCCAGCAGAAGACTGCCCCTCCCTGAGCCTGGTTCTGCTGGAGGTTTCTTCCTGTTAAAAGGGAGGTTTTCATTCCCACTGTTGCCAAGTGCTTGCTCACAGGGGGTCGTTTTGACCGTTGGGTTTTTTCCGTAATTATTGTATGGCCTTGCCTTACAATATAAGGCGCCTTGGGGCAACTGTTTGTTGTGATTTGGCGCTATATAAATAAAATTGATTTGATTTATCTTGTTTGAGAGATCTTGGTCATTTTGACATGAACTTTGCACACTGCACTCGCATTGTGTTTAATGATCAAACAACACGAGCCTGCAGTTCCAGTTACTTTGGAACATTTGAGGCTGTAATTGTTACCAAAAGTGCATCAACAAAGTATTGAGCAAAGGGTGTGAATACTTACGTACACATAATATCTTAGGGTTTTTTTTTAAACAAATTTGCATAATTTTCAAAAAAGTTTTTCATGTTGTCATTATGGGGTGTTGTGAGTAGAATTTTGAGGGAGAAAAATGAATTTACTCTATTTTGGAATAAGGCTGTAACATAACAAAAAAAGTGCAGAAAAAGTGAAGCGCTGTGAATACTTTCTGGATGCACCGTATATTGGATTGACTTTTTCGTGTAATGTGTTGAACTTGAGGCATTCAGCTATCTTGGCAGTGACATTTATATCTCTGGGTATGTCGGCCTTTGAGACTGAGAGACACCTGGGAAGATCTTATGGAGTCATAAGGTCATTGGACAGAGGTTTATGGTGATGCTGCTATCTTTGCAGGGGAACAAATATCCGAGTCTTTAGGGTCTTGGTGCTTCCTGACTTAATGAGTGATTGTGAGACTTGGACTCAGATAGATGGCTATTTTAGAGATGTGGGAATGGCCCGGTTGTCTGCCTGGGTGGTTGCCATCCATGACCCGGGGTGGTTCCGTGTTGTGGTCGATGTGGCAACTTGCCTTAACTTGACATCAGCGTACTTGCAGTGTGGCCTGTGCAAGTGTATTATCTCAGAAAATACAAGTATCAAATCAGGACTAAGTCTTTAAGTGTTGCCAGACAAAATATGGAGCTTGGAGAAGGTCAACGGGCTGCTCAAGTTTCACCTGGTTGCAGCAGATATCTTTAACTAATTTTCTATACCTGCTTATTCCAATTAAATGTTATAAGTGTGTCCATGGGGGGGGGGCTGTTGAGGTCTATCCCAACAGTCACTGGGCAAGAGGTGGAGTACACCGTGGACAGGCTACCAGTCTATCGCTGGGTCAACACACAGACAGACAAACACATGGCTGCGGTGGGTAGATGGTTACTGTGGAGAGATGGGGATGGATTGGTTGTCTGTCAGGATGGTTACCATCCAGGTGCCAGGGCGGTGCCATGGTGTGGTAGATGCGGTGATGCATGGCACCAGCACATGCTGCCAGACTTGTCTATCCAAAATCAATAAGATTAGTGAACTAACATCAGCATTAGTCATGTTAGGCTCACATTACATTGTTTATCAAACATTTCTGGGCTAATGTTTGCTAATTTGCACACAAGTGCTTCTGCATCACCGCCACTGTTCTCTTGTTGCTCCTCCATTGTTGAACGGCCCATGGCGGTTGTGATTTTGTGCATTTACACCAGATAGCCACCACATCCAGAGTGTGGTCACTCTTCTTTTCCTCTGTTGTGCATCTCATGTGCTTTTTTTTCTGCTCCTTTCCAGTCCGCCGCTGCAGTCCGCTGTTTCCGCCAGACAATGCCTACATGAAATGTGACAGTGACGGAGATAACTACGGTGCCATGTGTGAATTCACGTGCACTGGAGGTTATGAACTGCAGGGCAGCGCTGCTCGAGTGTGCCAGTCCAGCCTCACCTGGTCCGGCTCTGACACAAACTGTGCACGTGAGTACGGCATACAGGTGAACGCGTTTACACGTAGATACAAATCATGTGAGCTTTCCATTGATGCCTTTACAGTGTCAAATGTCGCACGTAATCACGTTCTCGCTGGGAGGCTGAGATTTCATTGTCAGTGTAAAGAAGTGTTTGCAGCAACTTGTTTGCAACATTGTGTCATTATGGAGGTGAGTTCAACCAAAATATGTATTTAGGTGTTTAACGAAGATAATCGTGAGTCTTTAATGTGAGTTTTAATTTTTTAAATAAAGCGTGTTGCTTTTAGGGTTGTGTGTCGGGAACCGGTTCTTTTCGGGTATCGTTAAGAAATGAGTAGATCCATCGACATCAACAGCCTCTTTGCTTAGTGATTCCCTTATCGGTCCTTCAGAGTGGTTGTTGTTTTTGGAGGTGTTTGTCAGGAAAATGATCATTTTTCTACATTGATTACAGACTCTGCAACGGGTCTGTATAATCAACCGTTTCTGCAGCACAGCTTTGTTTTGAAATTTAAACCAATGAAGCAGTGCTTCGATCTTTGGTCTGCTGCTTCGTTGGTTCTTTGTTTTAATTCACTTTATCTTAATTTTTCCCTGCTGAAAACCTAAAGAGCATATGTCTGTGAGTAATATTTACCTTTTTATGTTAAACTGACCTGTTATGGTCTTCTGAAACAGTTGATAGATGTATTTTATAACTTATTAAAAATGGGACGGATGCTAACACGTTAGCATGTCTATAGCATTTTCAATGTTAAAGTTAGCATTAAGCTAAGCCATTATCAAGCCTCCCTCCCCTGCGCGCAAAGGATTCTGGGATACTCGTGCTGGAGGAGGAGCCTTGGAAACACCACAAGATAATCAAAATCTGACTAACTACAACTAATGGGTCTGCAGCCTCACTAAGAAACAAGGAAAGTCAGGGAAAATTGAGAGTTCTGGCTGGGGTCCCTTTGAACATTAGTAGGTAGAACAAAAGCCATGAATCAACTCACTCATCTGTCAGAATTTGGACAGTTGGAAAAAGCAATTAAAGACATACAGAGTGCTGAGTGGGTGTGCTGCCAAGCCAATGCCCCGTCCATATCCCACATGTGGTAGACATCTCCTGAATCTTAATCACCTGAAATGGCTTCATCTGACTTCCTAAACTGAAATCAGGCCTGCAGAGCTGTTTTTTTTTTTCTTTTTCTCGTGGTGATGATGTTATTGAGGCATTATTCAAAGGTTCAGGGTGTGACAGCGATGTTGGCTGTCCACCTGTATTGACGTTAGGGGGTTGGGGGAGGCTTATTTTGAAAAAGAGTGCAACAACACATTGTTCTGTGATATATTTTATTAATTGGTGAAGCAGAGAACTTTTCAAAAGACCCATGAAAATATGTCTTCTACAATACATTCCATTTCAAAGGTAGAACTCTACTAGTGTATACAGGTCCGGATCCAGACCGGTTTGGACCGATGCAGTTGCATCGGTCAAATTTTTTTACGCATCGTTCATCATTGGTAAAAAAAAAAAAAAAAAAAAATCTTGAATAATCCCGAATAGTGCCGAACGTGTCCCCGCGGTGAACACAGCTTTGGTTTTCATGTTAACCTATAGTCCGTAAATTATACGGCTTTTTTGAGTTTCAGAGTCATACGGACGTACAAATAAAGTCGGATATTCAGGGTTTGATCTGCAGTGGCTCTGTAATCAGCGCGACTCCACTTTGAAGCCGTGAACCATTGAAGCAATGCTTCGATTCAATGACTCGTGGCTCTTTGATTCGCTGCTCTTCAGAAGCGGTAAGTCCGCTTCTTAACCCCTCGCAAAGCCATTAAAATATCATGAGTCACTTTTGTGTGTATTAAAGTCACTAACTGGGACTCTTGGCTTGTTGGCTTGGCTTGGCTTGCCAAGAAACGAGAATCGTCCTCCGTTCTATTCACACAGCTTGAAATGCTGAGCATCTCTCTGTCGAGACAGAGTCCGGTCGGAATAATTTCAAAATGAATCACCGCTGCGTATGCGTCATTTCTGTGCGTCAACGATTATCACCTTGTTTCTGCTTCAAACTGCACTCCAGTCATCATCTATCTCAACGACAGATATCTGAAGCTTTTTAACAACAATCATTTCCACATAAATTCAGCATTATTTTATAATAAAAGATGGAATAAATGAATAAATAAATGTTATTACAGCTCTGTTTTTCTTCGGTGAATGCTGGACCAATGAATTAGTGTTAAGCAAGTGAATCCAGTTTTATTCATGACCCATATGAAACGTTGTCTTACTTTTGAACATGTCAGTGTAGCTGGTGAATCAGTCATTTGAATCCATCTGCTTAGCATCCTGAAAATGAAACACAACCGTGTCTCATGCGATGTGTTATATTAAATCATTCTTCCATTAGCTGGCCGTCATCTACTCTGCGTCACACATTGTCACTTTTGTCTCATCACAGCCATGAACATTAATGTGGGCGTGCGTTCCGCTGCTGCACTTCTGGACCAGTTTTATGAGAAACGACGGCTCCTCATCATCTCAGCTCCTACAGCTGCCAATCATAATTACCGCTTCCAGATGACTAACCTACAGGTGAGACACGACTCACAGACAGAGAAACGGTTGTGTGTGGAGTGTCTGATTGCGTTGGGGCTGGGGTGAGGGGGACAGAGGTGAAGACATAATGACGCAATAAAAGTCAATGTTGCAGTGATTTATGTCCTGTCTTTTGCCGGTTGCATGGATGACTGCTGATTGTGTGTGATTGTGTGTGTGTGTGTGTGTGTGTGTGTGTCCCTGTCTGTCTGCCTAACTGGGACAAATAAACGATGCGGTCTCCTAATGAACCGAAAATGTCAAGGCCATGAATAAACTATGCTGACACCTACTCTGATAAGGCTATTCTGGGTCTGAATATCACACCAACTCATCAGAAAGCATTAAGTCAGAGCTGTGTACAAGCCTGCGACCATTTTCAGACAATCGTGCATAATCCAGCCCCAACTGGTCAGTGTCATCTAGACATATCAGGTGAGCCTTAACCCTCTGGGGTCCGAGGGCATTTTTTGGACAGTTCACTCGCCTGGCATAAATGTTTTATTATTGCTGTTAACAGCTCTCCCTGCATCCCACAATCAAGTTTTATGTCTCTTTTTTTCAGGACAACCTGTGCTTTCGGAATATATATGTTTTTGTTGTGTTTTATAAGTGTAATAACGGTTTACAATCAAAAATAGGCAAAGAAAAAATAAAGCAAATAATAATTTTCCACACACATTTATTCAAAACACACAGCAAACTATAATAAACAACTGTTTTGACACTTTATAAAGGTAATTTGAGGTCTTGTGTGAAAGCCTGTACAACAAAAAGGTTCAAACAATAAACACAAATGCACATTTTAAACAATATATACAAAATTGTCTATGCGTTTTGTTGTCCATTGATATGGTAAACAGTGCTTTACGCAGAGAAAGCAACAGAGTTATCCAGTAACATTCACATGCAAACTAGTGGAGCAATCCTGATAGTTACACACTCTTTGTTTGAGCACGTGAGATTGTCATCAGAGGCTCACCGTTTGCTCCTGCTTTCACTGATCACTGTGCGTAATAGCGCAGGGTGCACTGAGTATGTACTAATAGTATGTACTCATTGGAGCACCCAGGGGGCTATTCAAATGGGCCAACTATCACTCCTGAAAACGATCTTTGGCTTTTCACGTGAGGTAAATCTGCCCTATAATTGGATTTTGGAAAACCATGTGACGGTGAACCAATTCCGATTGGACACTCACATTGTGCACATCATCACACAGCTTCTATGAGGAGTACAAAGATGGCCAATGGCTGGCTCGAAAGTCCGCTGAATTAACTGCAAAAAAAAGCAAGTTTCTATCTCATATCATTAAAAAGTTATTTATAATGTAGTAAAGCTTGGTCTTAGCCGTCGTATAGGATGGCGTCGGCCCCAGAGGGTTAACTTACTCCTGGTAGGATTTTGGCAGTAGAACTGTTCCTTAGAATGAGCTTGCTACTCCACGGTAGGATCAGGTAGGTCAAGCCTCCTTATATTCGCTAATACATAAGGCAAATGTTAGCATTAGCTAGCTAACTTTAGTTTATTAAACTGAAACTGGTAGTTTGGGTTTGCAGCAACACATCCACCACCACAGCACCATCACACTGAGCACTGGGGTCCCACAAGGAAGTGTGTTCAGCCCCCTGCTCTTCACCAAAGTACAGCAACATCCTCTTCATAAGGTTTGCAGACGATGTGGCTGGTGGGTCTCTTCACCAAAAATGGTGAGACAAACCACATGAGGTGAGCCAACTAACCAGGTGGTACAGTAACAATAATCTCTCTAAATACGGAGAAGACAAAGGAGATTGTTGTTGACTTTCAGAAAGCGCACTCCCAGCACCCTTCTTTGATAATCAACACTTGCTGGAGGTGCAAGTAACTGAGAACCTCTCTTGAACCAACAATACTGCATCACTTGCCAAGAAGCCCCATGGGCGCCTCTGTTTTCTCTGCCAACTGCAAAAAACCAGAGCCCCGGTAGCCATTGTGTGCTCCTTCTACGGAGGCATCACTGAGAGCATCCTGACCAGGTGCATCACTGTGTGGTTTGGAAACTGCTTCACCTTCAACCAGAAATCCCTGGAGCCCACATTGAATGCAGAAGGAATGATCACTGATGTCTCACCCTCCTCCCTCCTGGACATCAACAACACCTGTTTGGCTCACAAAGCACTTGGCATTGCGGGTGATCATTCCTACCACTCCTCACACGACCTGTTCAGCCTCCATCTGGGAGGTTGTGGAGCCTCTGTGTCCACACCACAAGACTGAAGAACAACTTTATCCACCAGACTGTCAGCAAGCTGAACTCTCCCCCTCTATTCTGCACAGTCTTAACCATAGTCTAACATGCATGGTTATTTTTTGGTGAAATTTCGTGGTATTCCTTCCCCACTTTACATATAGTGCACTTGACAGCATATTTAGTTTAGTTAGCACTTTTAGTACTGCATTGTTTTGCCATTGTTAGGCCGTCTTTTGTACTTTAAGCTGCTTCATCTTCTTTCAGGCTACAACACTCTTCTGGTTGAAATGAGGCATTGTCTAACTATATAAAACAAATCCCAGTGATTCAAAAAACTATTAAATTATCCAGTTATTCAATTAACTTTTAATGCTGCTTTTATTGATATTAGGAACATTAGGAACAATTGCTTTAGCTCTAAGAGTACTTAAGAGATAAGAGTTTTTTATTGTCATTTGCACAGTAAAAACAGGCAGTTAGTTATACCACACAATGACATTCTTACTCTGTTCATTCTCCCTAGAAAATTTGCATGTAAAAAGTTCATATCAGATGATTTTAAAAAAGAAAACACATTATAAAATGTACATTATTAGACTGAAGAATGTATTATATACTACACAATTTAAAGGATGTACAGTTTAGAGGATGTGTGGCTGTGCAGTTTATGCAGTATTGGCAATTTTGTGCAATAGTGTGTAGTTTTAAGCAGCATTCCTACTGTGCAGGAGTCATTAGGTGCATGGATGACTGTGAAATAACAGTCACTCAGGTGGTGGAGGGGTCAGTGTGTAAGAGAGTTAATGAGAAGCTAAATGGCCTGTGGGTAGAAGCTGTTCACCAGCCTAGTAGTCCTGGACCTGACTCCTGTAGCGTCTGCCTGATGGTAGGAGTGTGAAGAGTGAGTGTTGGGGGTGTGTACTGTCTCTGATGAGGTTCTGTGTCCTATGTAGGACTCTGGTTTGGTAAATGTCCTGCAGTGAGGGGAAAGCTGCCCCAGAGATGTACTGTGAGGTCTTCATCACGCGCTGGAGAACCTTACTGTCTTGGACTGTGCAATTATTGTACATCTTGACATAACTGTACTACTATGCTAAACTATATACATGCTAACCAGGGGTTCTTAGCATGGTAGCAGGCTAAAGATTAGCCAAAAATGCCTTTTCTATAAATGTAAAAAAAGAACACTTTTTAAATATACTTTTTGGCTATTTTTCTGCCTTTATTGTAGCAACAGTGAGACAGACAAGAAATGACGAGGAGTGAGGAGTTATATGTAGCAAAGATCACCCAGGCCGGGATTCAATCTGCATTCTGTGGCATGTGGTATGTGCCTCAAATGCTCTGCCAAGTACCTAAAAAAGACATTTTTATTCCTTGCGTAACGGCTTAGAAGTTGTACAGCAAAAAAAAAAAAAAAAAATGTAGACGAGTACATCCAAACCAGCTTGTACAAATTGTATGTCTCCACTTAAAAGGGCATAACACGGAAAAATGGATAAAATTTAGTTTACTATAATGCAACAGATCAATAATAATAATCATAATAATAATAATAATAATAAAAAAAACTTTGTTTAGCCCAAAGAGGTTGTGTAGGTCTGCCACCTTCTGGATGTGACTCAGCACTTCCCATGAGCTAATAACTTAAGCTAGCAACCACAGGGAGAAGCATAATGCTCACTGCTTTGCCAAATGCAGGACAAAATATTTAAAATAATGGGAAAGTAAAACCAGAATCCAGAAATAATGTTTTAATGTGTGAATGGGGATGATACAATTAGCAACTGCATATTATACTCACAGCAAACTTTGAAACACCCATGATTTGAACATTGTTCCGGAGTTCATATGAAAAGGAACACAGTGTGCTGTACTGCCACCTGCTGAACACTGGCACCAAATGGACAGTTCAAGAACGTGCAATGAAATTATAAAATTTAAATATATATATATATATATATATATATATATATATATATATATATATATATATATATATATATATATATATATGGTATGGTAATCAGTTTCAGCTGCTTTGGTGTTAACAAAATTAACAACAGGTGCACTAGAGGAGCAACAATGAGACAACACCCAAAACAGGAATGGTTTCACAGGTGATATTTTTCCCTCTTCGTCTTTTCTGACTGATTTTTCGCTAGTTTTGCATTCGGTTAGGGTCAGTCTCACTACTGGTAGCATGGTGCAGTAGCTGGACCCTACAGAGGTTGCACAGGTAGTCCAACTCCTCCAGGATGGTACATCAATACGTGCCATTGTCAGAAGGTTTGCTGTGTCTCCAAGCACAGACATGGAGGAGATTCCAGGAGACAGGCAGTTATTCCAAGAGAGCTGGACACCCAGACAGCAAATAGATCCGGGCTGGATGTAGTCCAACATCTGGTACCAATCCTGAAAACACATCCGGTCCAGACAGTTTTTGCACCCTGGCCCAGATCCGGCACGGCTCCACTTTACAGTTCTGGAACAGATCCGGACCAGATCTGAACTAGATCCGCAAAAGACCAACCGTTTACAGACCATATCTGGCATGGCCCTGGGGCAGATGTGGACTGCATCACAGCACCGTGGCAGGAACAAGTTTTACAGGGGTAAGTTCCGTGGATCAGAGGAAACTGATTTGTATCTATAACACACAGATCAGTGTCCATGGACTTATAAAACTTGATTGTCGTAAAGAAAAAAACCGCTTTGCAATAAGCATTTAAAAAAGCCTCAGTGACGATCACGATTACAGAGTACTGAGTTTACAACCGCTAATGGATAGTTTGTACCGAGTGCAGATAAAATTGCTTATCGTTATGCCCCATGTTCCTGCCACGGTGCTGTGATGCAGACCACATCTGTCCCGGTTGGTGTTTTGCGGTTCCAGTTCAGATCTGGTCCGGATCTGTTCCAGAACTGTAAAGCGGAGCCGTGCCAGATCTGGGCCAGGGTGCAAAAACTGTCTGGACCGGATCTGTTTTCAGGATTGGTACCAGATGTTGGACTACATCTGGCCCGGATCTATTTGCTGTCTGGGCAGGATCGTAGAAAGTCCTTAACCCATCAGCAGGACCAGTATCATCTCCTTTGTACAAGGAGGAACATGATGGGCACTGCTAGAGTCCTACAAAATGACCTCCGGCAGGCCACTGGTGTGAATGTCTCTGACCAAACAATCAGAAACAGACTTGAGGGTGGCCCAAGGGTCTGACATCTTGTAGTGGGCCCTGTGCTCACTGGCTGGCACCATGTCGCTTGATTTCCATTTGCCGTACAACACCAGAATTGGCAGGTCCACCACTTGCGATCTGTGCTTTTCACAAATGAGAGCAGGTTCAACCTGAGCACATGACAGACATGAAAGGCATCTGGAGATGCTGTGGAGAACGTTATGCTGCCTGCAACATGATTTAGCATGACTGGTTTGGTGGTGGGTCAGTGGTGGTCTGGGGAGGCATATCCCTGGAAGGACGCACAGAACTCTACAAGCTAGACAAAGGCACTCTGACTGCTATTAGGTATCAGGTGAAATCCTTGGAACCATTGTCTGTCCCTACGCTAGTGCAGTAGGTTCTGGGTTCCTCCTGGTGCACTACAATGCTCTGCCTTATGTGACAAGTGTATGCAGGCAGTTCCTGAAGGTTGAACAAATTAATACCACTGACTTGCCCCCAAGCTCACCTGACCTAAATCCAATAGAACACCTCTAGAACATTATGTTTCGATCCATCTGACACCACCAGGTTGCACCTCAAACTGTCCAGGAGCTAAGTGATGCCCTGGTCCAGATCTGGGAGGAGATTCCCCAGGAGACCATCTGTCATCTCATTAGGAACATGCCCCAGTGTTGTCAGGCATGCAAACAAACACATGGGGGCCATACAAACTACTGAGTACCATTTTGAATTGCTGCAAAGAAATTTTGGCAAAATGGATCAGCCTGCCACATTTTTTTTTCTTTTTATTTTCAGGATGTCTTTAAATTCAGCCCTTCTGTAGGTTGACAGTTTTCATTTCCATTAAATGATATGACGTCCTTTCATTCCAAACACATTACCCAGTCCATATCTGGAAAGGTATTTTTTCCCCCATTGAGATCTGATGTGTTTTCAAAGTGCTCCTTTAATTTTTTTTTTTTTTTTTTTTTTTTTTTTTTGAGCAATATACACTCAACAAAAATATAAACGCAACACTTCTGGTTTTGCTCCCATTTTGTATGAGATGAACTCAAAGATCTAAAACGTTTTCCACATACACAATATCACCATTTCCCCCAAATATTGTTCACAAACCAGTCTAAATCTGTGATAGTGAGCACTTCTCCTTTGCTGAGATAATCCATCCCACCTCACAGGTGTGCCATATCAAGATGCTGATTAGACACCATGATTAGTGCACAGGTGTGTCTTAGACTGCCCACAATAAAAGGCCACTCTGAAAGGTGCAGTTTTATCACACAGCACAATGCCACAGATGTCACAAGATTTGAGGGAGCGTGCAATTGGCATGCTGACAGCAGGAATGTCAACCAGAGCTGTTGCTCGTGTATTGAATGTTCATTTCTCTACCATAAGCCGTCTCCAAAGGCGTTTCAGAGAATTTGGCAGTACATCCATCCAGCCTCACAACCGCAGACCACGTGTAACCACACCAGCCCAGGACCTCCACATCCAGCATGTTCACCTCCAAGATCATCTGAGACCAGCCACTCGGACAGCTGCTGAAACAGTCGGTTTGCATAACCAAAGAATTTCTGCACAAACTGTCAGAAACCGTCTCAGGGAAGCTCATCTGCATGCTCGTCGTCCTCATCGGGGTCTCGACCTGACTCCAGTTCGTCGTCGTAACCGACTTGAGTGGGCAAATGCTCACATTCGCTGGCGTTTGGCACGTTGGAGAGGTGTTCTCTTCACGGATGAATCCCAGTTCACACTGTCCAGGGCAGATGGCAAACAGCGTGTGTGGCGTCGTGTGGGTGAGCGGTTTTCTGATGTCAATGTTGTGGATCAAGTGGCCCATGGTGGCGGTGGGGTTATGGTATGGGCAGGCATCTGTTATGGACGAAGAACACAGGTGCATTTTATTGATGGCATTTTGAATGCACAGAGATACCGTGACAAGATCCTGAGGCCCATTGTTGTGCCATACATCCAAGATCATCACCTCATGTTGCAGCAGGATAATGCATGGCCCCATGTTGCAAGGATCTGTACACAATTCTTGGAAGCTGAAAATGTCCCAGTTCTTGCATGGCCGGCATACTCACCGGACATGTCACCCATTGAGCATGTTTGGGATGCTCTGGACCGGCGTATACGACAGCGTGTACCAGTTCCTGCCAATAACCAGCAACTTCGCACAGCCATTGAAGAGGAGTGGACCAACATTCCACAGGCCACAATTGACAACCTGATCAACTCTATGTGAAGGAGATGTGTTGCACTGCATGAGGCAAATGGTGGTCACACCAGATATTGACTGGTATCCCCCCCAATCAAACAAAACTGCACCTTTCAGAGTGGCCTTTTATTGTGGGCAGTCTAAGGCACACCTGTGCACTAATCATGGTGTCTAATCAGCATCTTGATATGGCACACCTGTGAGGTGGGATGGATTATCTCAGCAAAGGAGAAGTGCTCACTATCACATATTTAGACTGGTTTGTGAACAATATTTGAGGGAAATGGTGATATTGTCGTTTATATTTTTGTTGAGTGTATATAAAGTCTCTGTGATTATGGGTTGTGCTCCTTTTGTTTTACATGGAGGAAAATCAATAAAACATGTGTTTCCTGCAAACAGCATGCTCAGTGTGGACTGGACCTGAGGCACGTGAGCGTCATTGAGTTGGTTGGGACATATCCAGCGCAGGTTGGCCGTATTCAACACAGGCTTCTTACCCCAGGCCTGGCTCTGCAGCTCAGGTACTCAAGAGTCCATACACACACGGACACAAAAAACAAGCTTCCAGCATTTATTTCAGTCCAATTTATTTCAGTTTCAGTCTTCATATGACATCTACTAAGACATACCACCCTGATGACTTGTCAGTTAGATTCAACAGTCCTCTCATCTCTGGGTTTGGTGTTTTGAGCAATGGCAGAGGGATGCACACAAAGGAGTCCACCTCTAGTTTTTGCTTTGTCAAATCCGCAGCATGTCATTGGCAGGACCCACTGAGAAGTCTAGTATTTTAGTTAATACGTCTTAAGCTGTGTTGTTGTCATATCCATATGTCATATGTTGTTTCACATACATACACATTTTTCTGCACATTTGGTGGAAAACAGGTAAACCAATCAAATGTGAAATTTTGAAGCTATATTTGAAGGTTGGCAAAGTCAAAGGTTACGGTCACTGGAAGTGAGTGTCTGCCCCCCCCCACCCCACCCCCATCCCTCCTCCAAAATTGCTTATGAACATATCGTTTGATGTGCACACCAGATTCTCCTCTCTGGGACTTCCTGAAAGTTTGCAGGATCCCCAACAAGCTGCTGAACATCATGGCTAGCCCATACCCGGTTGATGTGAATGCTGTGCAGAGTGGGGGGGGGGGGGGGGCACAGCCTCTGACTGGCATTTCTCAGTGATGTGTTGTGGCTCCTACACCAACCCAGTCTCACATTTTTTTTGTCCTTCCATCACGAAATGATTCAAATTTTCGTGACGGGGTTTGTTTTTTTTTTTACTCACTATTACTAACCCTACTGCTACCCCTAACCCTAACCCTAACCCCCCCCCCCCCCCCCCCCCCCACTGGACTTTTAATTATCTGCAGCCATCACGGAATGAATTATAATGAATTCGTGCTGCCATGATGAACATTTTGCACTTTTCGTGACATGACGAACCAATTGATTAATGTATATTTCGTGCTGCTGAATCACGACAATCCGTGAGACTGGGCTGCCTGTACTCTGTTCAGTGTTTACGTGGACTGGGTGTTGGCCAGGGTTGTACTTTCTTAGAGATTTGAAGTTTTACTAACCTTGACTTCACAAGGTGCTGTGATGCTGTGACCTTTTCACAATCTGATTGTGGCTCTTGTGAAGCTGGGTGTGGAATTGTTTTTACAAGAGAACCGGGAACTGAAATGGACTCAAATGCAACGAGGCAGTAATGATAAAGGACAGTTTATTTTTATGATGCTGAGGATATGGTGAATGTGGTGGAGGCACTGGAGGAGGGGTTGCAGGCGCGGGAAGCCGGGTGGGTCATTGGAGCTGGTGGTGGTGGCTATGGATTGCAGAAAAAGAAACACAAAAATTTGAATAAAATATCCCAAACACAATCTGGAAGTGAAGATACAATCATGGGCTGAGATTAAACAGAAGGCCAGTGTTACCACTCTGGAGACGGAAAGATCTAGTGATGTCCTCCTGTTGAGGTGAGGCTGAAGTAGGATGCCGCTGATTGATGCAGGTGTGCCGCAACCACAAGTGTAGATAACGATCACTTCAACAGGCAGGAAAAGCAAAGGAAGGAGGGGAGAAAAACAAAAAGAAACCAGACCAATTCTCCAGGCCACAACAATTGTAGCATATGTAATTGCAGCTGTCCTGGATAAAGACATCAGAAGCTTATCTGTATGCAGTGAAAGAGTCAAATTTGTAGAGACAAAACATACTTATTTAGGATCTGCTCCTTTCTCTGCTCCTTGATCAAGGCAGCATCTCTACATCTGGAGTTGGTCCCAGGTGCCAGACTGTGGCTGCCCACTGCCCCTAGTGGTTGGATTGTGTCACACTGTAATTAGGACGGGTTAAATGCAGAGGACCAATTTCACTCAAAAAAAATTGATGGTTTGGCTTGGATTTCTTTGTAAAAAATATATGTAGTCCCAACTAAATTAAATTAAATTGCATGGATGTGTATTTTTTAAGTTTTTTAAGTTAGATGGAAATCCTGCACATAATTGAATTGAGTTCATCCAATGAGTCATTTTTTTTTTTAATGGCACGGCGACAATAAAGGTTCCTCTTCATCTTCTTCCACTTAACTTAGCAGTGATGTTCATATGTCTGGGTCCTCATCCTTTCAGTTGAGCAATGCCTGGGATTATCTTATGGAGACCTGAGGTCACTGGACAGAGGTGTTTGGTGATATCAATATCTATAGAGAAGAATGAAGGTCCAAGTCTTTTAGGTTTTGGTGCTTCCTGTCTTACTGTATGGTTGTGACAGTTTGATGCTAACCAATAACCAAAGGGGGTGAGGAGATGTCTTTGGTACTTGGTTTCTTCTTCAAATGATTGAATGGTCACTTTGGGAGACTCGGGTGAGGCACACCAGTTGTGTAGAGAAGGAACAAATGTCAGCTACCATATTTTGGCCACGTCATGCATTTCTCTGGGCATGACGCAGCAACTGGAAAATGGCCAAGAGGATGACCATGTTTCACTTGGCTGCAGCAGACAGATGGCTACTTTCAAGACATGAGGAGGAGCTCAATGTCTGCCTGGGTGGTTGTGATCCAGGAGCTGAGTTGCTCCACAGTGTGGTGGATGCTGCAACATGTGGCATTTGTGCACGCTCCCAGACCCGACCCATGTACCATATTGTTCCCAAACGTAGTATGTATGTTACATACACCAAGATCAAGAACTAAGCAGATTTTAAGATCAGAAAGTTAAAGTGACTGGAAAAAATTTGTAGCATAAATTTAATTTGTAAATTGCCAATAATTACCATGGGATGAGGGGTAATGTGGTCCCTCTGCAGTGCCTATTTGCAGCCCTCTGATTTCCTCAATGTGAGCACCACTTAGTGGTTTGCTCTGTTGCCTCACAGTGAGAAGGTCCTGGGTTTGAATCAGACCTGCTGTGGCTTCCTCCCACTTCCAAAGACATGCAGGTTCAGTGAATTTGTGACTTTACATTGTCAGTGTATGTGATTGAGTTTGTCTAATGTGTATCGGTCCTGCAGTAGACTGATGGCCTGTCCAGGGCGTACCTCCCCTTTTGTCCAGTGATCACTGGGATAGGCTGCAGTCCCTCATAACCCTTAATTGGAATAAGCAGTTTTAGGAAATGAATCACTTTTTAACACAAACACATAACATGTATGTTCATGTGTGTTCCTGCAGGTTATTGCTGCAGATTTCTCAAAGGTCGTTTCAGATGGTGTTGGTGGACAAACATGGTATGGACAAGCAGCGCTACCCATTCCCAATCACATCGGCCGAACTATTCACAACAATCGACACTTTCCCCCTCCGTAAGGATGAGATGGTTCTCCAAGAGCAGGCAGGCCAGACCTGTCAATCATAACCCCCCCCCCCCCCCCCCGACCTATCAGCTCGAATTCCACTGAGATCATTGGGATCCTCCGTCACACTGGACAGTACCCGCTCAGATCCACGGTTTCTATCCCCGTTACACACTTCTACCTGAACTCATCACTCACTCAGCCTTGTAGGAGATGCAAGTGCACCTGTGCTAAAAAGGCTGGAATATCAGTAACACTCTGAGTCATTAAGGAAATGGGCCATTCATCCATCCATCCATTTCTTGCAGAGGGCCAGAATTTGTGTTTTGTCACTTTGTATATTATTAATATTATTTTCGAAGCACAAATATGTCTTAATATTTTGTACAAAAAATATTTATAGTGTATGAACTGGAAAACTTCACATCTTATATTTATGACTCACTTCTGTAATAATGATGTATTCAGACACTTTTGTTATGTGCCGACGCGGGTTGAGGAGCGGACCTGCGTCTGACTGAACCCAGCGCTAAATAACCAGAAAGCGGTTCCAAAAAACAAAATAATTTTATTATCCGCCTCTTGTGCAATACTCGGTGTACAACATAAAAGTGCGTTTGTCTGGTGGAGTGAAGGACGGCGCGCTCTCCAGCGCCCAAAGGGATCGAAGCCCGGCGCTTCTGGACTCACATTCACCGACAAACACCCCCAGGTGGACACGACAAACTGACTCTGTGAAGGATAGAAGAGGTGAGGTAAGTCAACAGCTACAACTAATATCCTTCAAAGGCACACACTATCAGCAACACATTCAGGTCTGAATTTAAGCTTTATGTAAATGAGCAGCTTCTCACAACAGGTGGAGGATCATCAGTCCGCACGCCACGGCCGTGAGAAGCGAGCTGCACAATTCTCATCAATGTTCAAACATACTGCCTAACAAAATACCAAATTACTATTAACACTTATTCAGACGATCAATCACCTCTGATGTGTGCTGACAGCATGTGTCCCTCACCCGTCCTCCTTCACAGGCACGATGTGTCAAACCCAGGCGCGGTCCTCAGCGTCTCACAAACGAACGTCACAAGGTCGTGTTCCCGGCAATTCTGCTCAAATCACTCATGGCTTAAATGCAGAACGCCATCTCATTATCTGTCTCAGCTGAAAGTCTTTAAGGTTGCACGTGAGCATCATCCACAGGTGCTGCAAATCATGCTGATGAGGGTGAAGGACTCTTCTGCCAGCACCTTCTCCACAGACAAAAAAACAGTTTGCATACCACCTGGAGAGCAAAGAAAAGAAAACAACACCAAAATAGCCAGCCAAACCCCCCAACACACAACAGTACCCCCCCATCAACGGGAAGCCTCCCGGCGACCGAACAGACCAGGCCCGAGAACAGCACCTCCCTCCGGGGTCCACGTCAGGAAGCAGACGGCGTAACGCTCCCAAGGTCCACCGCAGACGGCAGTACAGGGCACCGCGGCTGGAAGGCCGGCTGGCATCAACAAAACCCCAAAAAAGTCCCATATACAACCCAACATACAAGAAAAACACAAAACCCACCCAAACCCTCCCCAGGGCCCAGTCCCATCCAACCCCGGGAAGAAACGAAAAACACCCAAATCCAACAACCCAACACAGCCCCAATAACACAATACAAACATAAATTCACAAAGAAAAATAACAAACAACCCCCCCAGAACGACTTGCAGAGCCCAACACCCCCCAGAAGACCTTTACCGCCAGTTCCAGGAGAAAACAGCCAAAGCCGGAATCCCACAGAGGTCCCCAGGTACACATGGAGCAACAGCGCCCCCCAGAGGACCGTACCATCAACCCCAGGAGGCACCCTCCCCACTACCCAGGAACCCCAGACCTGGCCACACTTGGCTAGTCGGCCCCACAAGCCAATTCCCCCCCAGAGGACCGTCCCATCAACCCTGGAGGTGGAACCTGGAAGGAAACATAAGAAACACAAAAATCCAACCCCCGGCGGACTTCATTAAACCACCCCGGGGGCAAATAAAACAACCGGCAAACCCTGTTACCTCCCCCAGCACCCCGAAAGACCCCAGATCACTCCCAGAGCCAGTCGTTAGCCCTATTTTGGCGAACGGCACAAAATTACTAAGCCGGGGAAGGAAACAGGAAAAACTAACCCGGTCCCAACCCCGAAGCGCAGCGGAAAACCGGAAATACGTCCGGTGCCCCTACCCGACCATACCACCAGCCTATCGGGAGGGGCGGAACTACCGAAATGGCGAACGGCAACAGATCGGCCCACCCCTCCAACTGAGGTATGTTCCCGCTGCACCACACCCCGGTAACACCAATGACGAACAGTGAAAGGCCCACCGAGGCTGGAGTGGAACCGGGCCCTAACCAAACCCAAAAAAACGCCCCTGACAACCCCCCCCCCCCAGGTGCAGAGGTCTTCTGAGAAACACTCAGCGTGACCAACCTGCACCACCCCACAACCCACAAGACGAACGGTCTTAGGGCGAGTGAGGTTGGGGTTAGGGAAGCAGGGAAATAAAAAACAACAAAACAAAACGACCCAATCCCAAACAGAAAATACCTAAATTCAAATAATAAAAACCAACGATTGGCTGAGTCCAGCCGAGCTCCGAACTGCCAGTCGTTCACCAGAACCGCCTCTAAATCCCCAAACAATTTATAACCCCTTACAAGAAAACAAAAACAGCCCAAATAAATTTTTTTTTTTTTGTGTCCATTATTATGCCTGTCCCAGAACACCTGGAGATACGTCATCACTATTTTTCTTGACGCTTATGTGACGGGGCAATATGGCGGCTTCAGCTCGTCCGAGCTGCATGGGCTCATCCGCAAGAGGAGCCAGAGGTCCCTTCGGAGGAGTCTCAGTGGGGCGAAGAAGAGGCAGCCCAGATCTGTGTCGGGGAAAGCCCCGAGATGAAAAGACCCGCTCTGATGTCCGCCCTCTCTCGCGTCCACGCTCCTTTATCCGATCATCTAGACGAATAACCAAAGATATTAGCTCATCTAAATCTTTTGGTTCGTCACGGACTGCTAGCTCGTCTTTTAATGAATTGTTTAAACCATCCACAAACACTCCTCTTAAAGCTGCGGCATTCCAACTGGACTGAGCAGAAAAAATTCGGAAATCCACAGAATAATCCGCCGCACTCCGCCTCCCCTGCCTGAGATTCAGCAACTGTTGGGCAATGGTATTTGTTTTCAGCGGATGGTCAAAAACCAATCGGAACTCCCAGGAAAAATCCTTAAAGGATCCTAACAATGGAGAGTTATTACTCCACAACGCAGTGACCCAAGCTAAGGCGTCACCTCGGAGCAAATTTGTCACATATGAGACACGGCTACCATCAGATGAGAAGGAAGCCGGTCGCTGAGCAAAAACCAGAGAACATTGCATCAAAAACGGAGTACAAGCTTCAACATTTCCCGCATAAGGCTCCGGATGACAAATAATTGGTTCGGAAGCCGAATCTCTGGGTGACGGAGTTACCTGCACCGGTATCGACGGTGCCGCAGCTGGAGCAGCAGGAAGCGGAATGGCTTGCGCTGCAAGCTCCGTAACGCGGGCATCTGTTTGTTTAATTTGGTTTGCGAGATGCTGTAATTGCTCCCATATTTTCTTCAAGTGTTCTTGAACTCTTTCGGCAAATGGAGCCACTGGGTCCATTTTAGAATGGCCGGGAACTACTGTTATGTGCCGACGCGGGTTGAGGAGCGGACCTGCGTCTGACTGAACCCAGCGCTAAATAACCAGAAAGCGGTTCCAAAAAACAAAACAATTTTATTATCCCCCTCTTGTGCAATACTCGGTGTACAACATAAAAGTGCGTTTGTCTGGCGGAGTGAAGGACGGCGCGCTCTCCAGCGCCCAAAGGGATCGAAGCCCGGCGCTTCTGGACTCACATTCACCGCCAAACACCCCCCAGGTGGACACGACAAACTGACTCTGTGAAGGATAGAAGAGGTGAGGTAAGTCAACAGCTACAACTAATATCCTTCAAAGGCACACACTATCAGCAACACATTCAGGTCTGAATTTAAGCTTTATGTAAATGAGCAGCTTCTCACAACAGGTGGAGGATCATCAGTCCGCACGCCACGGCCGTGAGAAGCGAGCTGCACAATTCTCATCAATGTTCAAACATACTGCGTAACAAAATACCAAATTACTATTAACACTTATTCAGACGATCAATCACCTCTGATGTGTGCTGACAGCATGTGTCCCTCACCCGTCCTCCTTCACAGGCACGATGTGTCAAACCCAGGCGCGGTCCTCAGCGTCTCACAAACGTCACAAGGTCGTGTTCCCGGCAATTCTGCTCGAATCACTCATGGCTTAAATGCAGAACGCCATCTCATTATCTGCCTCAGCTGAAAGTCTTTAAGGTTGCACGTGAGCATCATCCACAGGTGCTGCAAATCATGCTGATGAGGGTGAAGGACTCTTCTGCCAGCACCTTCTCCACAGACAAAAAACCAGTTTGCATACCACCTGGAGAGCAAAGAAAAGAAAACAACACCAAAATATCCAGCCAAACCCCCCAACACACAACAACTTTTGGAATACTGTGTGTATGTACACTGCAGGACAATCAACATTTATGTCTGAATATACAAAACACTGATTAAATACATTCATCACAGAGAACAGGATTTGTGATATATTTTGATCACTATAAATGCAATGCAGATATCACATGACAGTGCAGGAAAGGATTACAGCCCATTTCAAGTCCATATAGCACATGAGGTTCCAAGAAATGCTTGTAGTTTCCAAAAAAAGGGTGAAAAATAAAAGCCACTTGAATCAAAGAAAAATGAACAAAGCTGTTTATAGTGGAAGATGATGTAAATTACTTACTGGTAATCATTTGTTGTGCTGATAGAATTCACATTTCTAGGACTCAAAGACAAAATGTAATCTCAACCATCTGCATCACTTTGGAATTGAAATGATAAACAGTACATAAAAACAAAGAAACTATCAGGTCTGGCTGACGGGTTTGACAGGACGCAAATGCAGGACTCGGGCACAAAGCTCTGTAGGTAAAATGGTTTACTGTGGAAGTAAACGGGGTCCGGTACACATTTAGGCAGTCCAATATGAGCAACAGTACAGGGAGCATCAGGCTAAGGTGTGGTCGAAGTAACAAGCAGGTGGTCAAAAATACACTAGAGGCAAGCAAGATGAGAAAACAATACAGAGCTGGAAAGAAGGCACAGTGTGCATCAATCTGGCGAAGGACTAGGAAAACTGTATATATATATATATATATATATATATATATATATATACACTACTACTACTATTCTGAACACTACTGTACATGAAATAATGAATGTGACAGATGTGATATACCCGATATCCATTTTGGCAAAACATTTTTCTTTGTTTCTTTCAGGATTTGGGGTCTAGTTTTATTTTCATGGTTTGATTAAGTTATGTTGCTTTTCTGTGTGTGTATTCCCTCGTTGGGGTTTTTCTGCTTTGGTCTTTCTGTCTCTGCCTCTCTTGTCTGTCCCCTCTGACTCTTGGTGGTGGGCAGCTCCACCTCTCTGGCCACTCCCCCATTCTGGAGCATTCCACGCACACCTGCTTCCTATTTGCACCTCATCACCTGTGTGTGTGTATATATATATATATATATATATATATATACACACACATTTCTTATTGTTACATGGGATCAAGGTACCAGTAGATTCAGTAGATTCTCACAAATCCAACAAGACCAAGCATTCATGATATGCACACTCTTAAGACTATGAAATTGGGCTATTAGTAAAAAAAAGTAGAAAAGGGGGTGTTCACAATAATAGTAGTGTGGCATTCAGTCAGTGAGTTCGTCAATTTTGTGTAACACAAGTGTGAATCAGGTGTCCCCTATTTAAGGATGAAGCCAGCACCTGTTGAACATGCTTTTCTCTTTGAAAGCTTGAGGAAAATGGGACGTTCAAGACATTGTTCAGAAGAACAGCGTATTTGAATGCCATTGATATGACACCAAGGTTTTTCATTCTTATCTACAGAGGATGTGATTTATCAAATGCTATGTTATCTATGAAGGGCCGTACAGGCCATAAATCACCCTTAAACCTGATTATCATGGGATTCATTTAGAGGGGGAGATGGAGTGATGCCATTTTACACAGAATGTATGCAATTTATATTTATGGGTGATTCGCATGGCACGAGAAAGCTTGGTATTAATGACAGAGGTAGGAGTGGCTACTCATTAAACAGGCTTGACACAATACAGTCACTGCTCAAAAAACAAAAACAAATAAAAAAAAAAAGAGGAATTAAAGGAAATTACTCAACTGAATAGCATCTACCATCTAGCTTATGGCTGATTATCTTCAGCTTCATTTTTGTTTTGTCTTTTTTGGCTCTGCTCAGAGGTCTGTGCTCATACAATGCCATGGCATATGGACCAAAATCTCTGGGGAATGTTTCAAGGAACTTGGTGAAGAACTGAAACTGTTACATAAAGGTGCATCCCCTTTAAATTTTCTTACAGAGTTGCCAAAATTTACTTCATGTTGAAATTTAGTTATTGTAAAGTACCCTTTTTTCTATCTCAAAAGTACTGTAGTGTTTAGTAAGTTTGCTCCATGAGTTTTTGCAGAGGACATGCAATTGATGCAAACTGGGAACTTGGAATTTGTAACTTACAACTCGGAAAAAGACATATGAAGAATGTAATAGTGCTATGATAAAATGTTAAGTGTCCCATTGGACTCACTTTGGGAAACCAAGCAATAAAGCTGTAACTGCAAGTAACATTGCTTTTAACAACTAACGCAGCAGTTGTGACTGAGCGTTCTCTTACCTGTCCCGCAGATATCCTGCAAAACTCTCATGTGACATATATCTACAACCCCTGGCAAAAATTATGGAATCACCGGCCTCGGAGGATGTTCATTCAGTTGTTTAATTTTGTAGAAAAAAAGCAGATCACAGACATGACACAAAACTAAAGTCATTTCAAATAGCAACTTCCTGGCTTTAAGAAACACTATAAGAAATCAAGAAAAAAAAGATTGTGGCAGTTAGTAATGGTTACTTTTTTAGACCAAGCAGAGGAAAAAAAATATGGAATCACTCAATTCTGAGGAAAAAATTATGGCATCACCCTGTAAATTTGCATCCCCAAAACAAACACCTGCATCATAAAAAGGAGTGAACACACCTTGGAGAGCTGTTGCACCAAGTGGACTGACATGAATCATGGCTCCAACACGAGAGATGTCAATTGAAACAAAGGAGAGGATTATCAAACTCTTAAAACAGAGTAAATCACGCAATGTTGCAAAAGATGTTGGTTGTTCACAGTCAGCTGTGTCTAAACTCTGGACCAAATACAAACAACATGGGAAGGTTGTTAAAGGCAAACATACTGGTAAGACCAAGGAAGACATCAAAGCGTCAAGACAGAAAACTTAAAGCAATATGTCTCAAAAATCGAAAAATGTACAACAAATGAGGAACGAATGGGAGGAAACTGGAGTCAACGTCTGTGACCGAACTGTAAGAAACCGCCTAAAGGAAATGGGATTTACATACAGAAAAGCTAAACGAAAGGCATCATTAACACCTAAACAAAGAAAAACAAGGTTACAATGGGCTAAGGAAAAGCAATTGTGGACTGTGGATGACTGGATGAAGGTCATATTCAGTGATGAATCTCGAATCTGCATTGGGCAAGGTGATGATGCTGGAACTTTTGTTTGGTGCCTTTCCAATGAGATTTATAAAGATGACTGCCTGAAGAGAACATGTAAATTTCCACAGTCATTGATGATATGGGGCTGCATGTCAGGTAAAGGCACTGGGGAGATGGCTGTCATTACATCATCAATAAATGCACAAGTTTATGTTGATATTTTGGACAATTGAAAGGATGTTTGGGGATGATGAAATCATTTTTCAAGATGATAATGCATCTTGCCATAGAGCAAAAACTGCAAAAACATTCCTTGCAAAAAGACACATAGGGTCAATGTCAATGAGCAGATCTGATTTGATGCAGGTGTTAATTTGGGGGATGAAAATTTACAGGGTGATTCCATAATTTATTCCTCAGAATTGAGTGATTCCATATTTTTTTTCCTCTGCTTGGTCTAAAAAAGTAACTGTTACTGACTGCCACAATCTTTTTTTCTTGATTTCTTATAGTGTTTCTTAAAGCCAGAAAGTTGCCATTTGAAATGACTTTAGTTTTGTGTCATGTCTGTGATCTGCTTTTTTTCTACAAAATTAAACAACTGAATGAACATCCTCTGAGGCCGGTGATTCCGTAATTTTTGCCAGGGGTTGTACATTCTATCCTAAATTCTTTCATGTGGAATCTCTGATCGCTTCAGTTTTACATCTGTGATGTTGCCACAGAAAGTGTGTCCATACAACAACAATTTTGATATATTATAGGTGTAAGTTTGTGAATCCTTGATTTAAGTACTAAGGAACACAATTATAGTGGTGTAGAAGAAAATTATTTTTATGTCCTAAATAGTTTGCCTACAGAGCCAACAGGTCTGTAGATGATGCCATAAACCTGGCTCTGCACTCCATCCTGCAGCACCTGGACTCCCCAGGAACCTACGCTAGGATCCTGTTTGTGGACTTCAGCTCTGCATTCAACACCATCCTTCCAGCTTTGCTCCAGGACAAGCTTTCTCTGCTCCACGTGCCCAACTCCACCTGCAGGTGGATCACAGACTTCCTGACGGACCGGAGTCAGCGTGTGAGGCTGGGAAAAAATGTCTCGAACACTCGGGCTCTCAGCACAGGATCTCCACAGGGCTGTGTCCTTTCCCCTCTGCTCTTCTCCCTCTACACTAACTGCTGCACCTCCAGCCACGACTCTGTAAAGCTCATCAAGTTTGCGGACGACACCACCCTCATCGGATTCATTTCGGATGGGGATGAGTCTGCCTACAGGAGGGAGGTGGACCGGCTGGTGACCTGGTGCAGCAGCAAAAACTTGGAGCTCAACGCCCAGAAAACAGTGGAGATGATCGTGGACTTCAGGAAAGCCACAGCCCCCTTGCCCTCACCAACAGCCCCATCACCACTGTGGTCTGTCACCGCTTCCTCGGCACCACCATCACCCAGGACCTCAAGTGGGAGTCAACAATCAGCTCCCTCATCAAGAAGGCCCAGCAGAGGATGTACTTCCTGCGGCAGCTGAAGAAGGCCAAGCTGCCTGTCCAGCTGATGGTGCAGTTCTACACGACCATCATCGAGTCCATCCTCTGCTCCTCCATCACGGTGTGGTACGCCGGGGCCACAGCCAGGGACAGACACAGACTGCAGTGCATTGTGGCCTCTGCTGAGAAGGTGATCGGCTGTAGCCTTCCATCTCTCCACGACCTGCACTTCTCCAGGACTCTGGGCCGAGCAGGTCGGATCACAGCTGACCCTTCTCACCCTGCTCACGGTCTATTCAAACCACTCCCCTCGGGCAGGAGGCTACGGTCCATCCGGACCAGAACCTCCCTCCATAAGAACAGTTTCTTCCCCTCTGCCGTTAGACTCATGAACTCCTCATAACTCAGTCACCTTAAGCTTAACTCTGTCACTTTATCATTTTATCACGGGTCACTTTAGACAATGTACTTTGGTTTTTAATTGCACTCCTCCCACTGCACTGTTTTTCTGTTTCTCTGTTGCACACAGCCTTTCATATTTCATATTTCTTTTTTTTAAATCTTATATTTTATCTTATTTTGACACATATGTTATATTTTATCCTAGCATTTTATCTCTTCTTAATGTTGCACCATTGTACCGAAGCAAATTCCTAGTCTGTGAATCCTGTTCACTGGCAATGGCAATAGACTTCTTCTGATTCTGATTCTTCTTCTGAGTACAATAACTGAAATGGACTTAATACACTCTGAACTCTGGACTCTGAAGACAAAAAAATGGGTTCAACTCTGTACAAAAAAAGGTGTACTTAATGAAGTGGCAAGTAAGTATATAGTCTATAGTCTCGCTCACACATTCATATAATACCTCGCCCATACACATTCCCCCCCTCATCTATGTGGGAGCCTTACACAGCTCCTTCAGTAATAGATTGCTGCACCCTCTGTGCAAAAGAGAACGCCTCTGCAGGTCATTTATTCCAACTGCAGTCAGACTGTAAAATACCTCAAAATGTTTCTAGCACCGTAACCACCTGCTGATTGTGCACTATTAACTACGTCTACCATCACCTTTTGTGCTTTATTACATGGACTACTGTGCAATTTATCCTGTGCAATAATTTTACCATATCTATATTTCAATCTATTCAACTTACAGAGCGCCAAGTCAGGACAGTGTCGCCACAATGCACTTCACAGAAAACAACTCAAAAATAAAACAAAATGGACCAAAAGATCGAAAAGCATAATTAAAAGATTAATAGCACAATAAAAGAGTAAAAAAAAGTAAAAAAAATAAAAAGCATAATAACACAATATGCTAATCATATATAAAAAAAAAGGTGTCTTCAATCTAGACTTAAAAGTCTCCACAGAGTCCAAATGCCTCACTAACACAGGGAGATCATTCCACAGAACAGGGGCACGATAAGAGAAAGCTCTGTGACCTACAGACTTTTTATTCACCCTAAGGACACAAAGTAGTCCTGCGTCCTGTGAATGCAAAGCCTGGGCCGGTACGTAAGGTTTAAGTAGATCAGATAGATAGGGCGGTGCCAGTCCGTGAACAATTTTATAGGCTATACATACTTATACTCACTATATTCTATTTTTTCACATCATCTGTTCACTTTAGTATTTATGCACCGACCAGCAAACATTGCAATATACTTTAATCACCTTTCTTTAATGTAAATCTTTTTTTTCTTTACTACTGTACAACTCTTGCTGCTGCAACAAGTGATTTTCCCCGCTGTGGGATCACTAAAGTTTATTTTATCTTATTCATCACTCAGAAAGTATCAAAATATTTATGTGAGTCAAAATGTACGTGTGACTCAGAATATACTGTACATACATGTGACTGAGAATATATGCAAATTTGAGAGTTTGTGCGTGTTTTAAAATGCTGTATTAGTCAGAATATATACATTTACGTACCATATCTGCATGCATGAGTGGGAATGTAAAAATATATGCGAGCATGAGTCAGAATATATGTATGTGTGAATTACTGTTTGCACTTCTCCTGACGTCACGTATCAAAAATATGTGTGAAATGAAGCAGGAAAGCGTATCGGTGGACTTTCTTTAGTTATTGTTGTTAGTAATTCATCACACACGAAGAAATGCAAGTTAGTGAGACAAAAGCAGTGCGAAACATCGACCAACATCCACCAAGACATTACAGAGGAGGACACACGAAGACCTACAGATAGACAGAAAAGAGACATAGGCAGCGATGTCTGACCAGATGTCCCTGTTCCTGATCCCAGCCTACAAGACCATCATCAGCAGAACTAAAGTCCAGACTCAGACAGTACAGATCCGGGCAGGGGAAGCTTCTTCAGCACTGGAGGACCTCTTTGAGGACTTGAACACACTGACATTGAGTCCAGTGTTATTCCACATCAGCTTCTGCACTAGGCAATGTTAATTCAAAGAAGCAGACTAGAGTGTTCCCCAGCCAGAACCTGTAGTTGAACAGCAGTTTGCAAGTGCTGCTCAGAACCCGAGATCCAGCTCTCAGATCAGGGGACAGGGTAGTGTGTCCAGCCAATCAAGGGCAGTACTGCACAGAGGCATCAGACGTTCTCAGGAAGAATACAACCAGTGCATCAAAGATAGATTCAGGGGAAACAACTTCCACAATGTGGCAGAACATCAGAGGCATCACAGATTGAAAACAAGGCCAGAAGGACCTCATATTCCTGGATCAGCACAAGATGTTCTTCACCTGCTTCAAGACCAGCAGCAGGGGACAAAACAAACAGGAACAACCAACCACTGCCTCTCCAGTCTTATCAGGTCCTGCAAGTTCTTCAGAACATCATCAGCCTGATGGTGTTCAAGGCCGGACACTGAAAGCCACCATCATCCCCGTAGCCAAGACCTCAATAAAAGGCACCAGAGAGCTGATGCATACTCTGCACACCACAATACCAATACTGTTTAACTTATAACACATACCCCCCCCCCCCCCCACACACACACAGCTATCTATCTATCTAATAAATTGCATAATGACACCTGCAGTCATTTATTCGTTAAACCTTTTCTTCATCCTCCTCACTGTCCTCAAGAAACCAATCTGAGTCTTACCTTAGCCTTCCAGGGGGCACTACCTGAGAACAGGAAAGGCACCAAATTGGCCAGAAATTCACCAAAGTTTGATTACGAGTTCTTCCAGTAGTGGTACAATGCCATATATTATGGTTTTTTTTTTTTTTTTCAACTTAACTGATTTTTCCATTTCAAAATTTTAAGAAAATGCAAATACTACTGCTACATTGTCTGGAAGTTTCACAAATGTTTATCAGTGATCCCCTCCAGTGGTGATACATGATATATTATTTTTCAGCTTGAGTGGCTTTTTCAATGTCACAGAGGTCACAGTCTGAAATATAGGTGGCTAAGATGATTTTAATTAAAGAGCTAAAATCTGATGAAATAATGGACATTAATTCTCATTCAAAATTGTGCATCCTCCATAACTGACTATTGTAATGTTTTATATTCTGATTTACCATGTATGAGTACAATATATCTTCAGGTGATTCAGAATACATCTGTTAGAGTTTCAACAAAACCAGAAGCTTCAGTCACATTACGCCAGTTTTTGGCCTCCATTTACTGACTTCCCTTGAACTTCAGAGCAGATTTTAAAGTTTTGTTGTTGACTTACTGCATGGTTGCGCACCAGCCTATCTTGCAGAACTTGTTAATTCTTATGTGCCTTGTTGTGCCCTGCCATCTCAGGGGTGTGAGTTTTATTTCGATTCCGTTGGTTAAAAAGAAGTCAGCAGGCTTTAGAGCCTTTTCATATCATGTGCCTTCTTTGTGAAATTATTCACGTCTTGACATTAGAAAATTCACTTCAGTTGATTGCAGTTATTGCCGGATTCTATTTTGTTCTTATGTATGTTCAAACTTTTACCATTTTACTAATCAGGGTACAGACTCTGTATCTATTTAAATTCTATTTGTTTAGCATTAGGAGCTAATGTTTGCTAAGTATATGGGCACTGCAGATAGACCAGAAAGATACATGTGGGGGGTTGCATGTGCAAGTGTATGTGTGTGTGTGTGTGTGGGGGGGGGGGGGGGGGGGGGGGTTGTGTGTGTGAGATTGTATTGTTGCCACAGTTACTGTTGCTAAGCAACAACCCAGTCATAGGTAGAAATATATATGACTTTTTAGTGCAGCAGATACCTCAAATAATCTTTCACTTGGTGATACAAGCACTAAATTTGTAACAGAGGTGCTTCAGGACCTACTCTCTTAGAAAAGGTCGCTATTCAGGTAAAAAAAACACCAAAATGGCCACCATTTTCCAAGATGGCCACCAATCGAACTGGTTTTTAAGCTTGTTTTACCTATATTTTAATTGAATAACCATATCTGGAAGATGTAACAATGGAAATATATGATTTGGAGCCTAGAAAATCCAATTATGCAGTCAAAAAAAAAAAAAAAATATTGAAAAATCAGGTAATTTTATGTAAATGAACACTCGTTCAATGATGTTTGCAATCTGCTAAAGTTCCAAAAACATAACACCGATGATTACATGTTTGTTGCTTTGGTATGAAACAAAGTCTCTGTTGATGTACAGTTTGCATAAGTTCTTTTCAGTCATCACATTTGCAGGAACATACCTGTGTACACTTGAGGCTGAAGCGATAGCATTTGCATCTTCCTCGGCAGTCAGTCTTGCATCCACATTTTGTCAATTACTGGCAGCTCTCTGCAATTGCAGGAAGCTTTGACCACAGAACTTTCCAGATCTCACCATCTTTTATCCAACCCCAGTTGGCAGGGCTTTCAATTTGCATTTCACACACAGTAGCCTGGCCCTATATACAGGCAGCTTGGAAGACAGACCGTGGTGTTAGTTTTGGGGATGAAAATTTACAAGGTGATTCCATAATTTTTTCCTCAGAATTGAGTGATTCCATATTTTTTTCCTCTGCTTGGTCTAAAAAAGTAACCGTTACTGACTGCCACAATCTTTTTTCCTGATTTCTTATAGTGTTTCTTAAAGCCAGAAAGTTGCCATTTGAAATGACTTTAGTTTTGTGTCATGTCTGTGATCTGCTTTTTTTCTACAAAATTAAACAACTGAATGAACATCCTCAGAGGCCGATGATTCCATAATTTTTGCCAGGGGTTGTAGATTGTTAGCTACGATAAACGGTGCTGCAGCCAGCTCAATAAGCTAACGTTAGCTGTTAGGTTTAACTAATTGTACCCCACTCCTCCATTTTTATCACTAATATAATAATATTAAAAAAGAGAACAAGAAAAAGGACATTTGTAAATGGTGCTGAAATGTATATGGAGACAAGATTATTAGTACCTTAGTAAAAGGATACTGAGGTGGAACCGCTCAACGCTAAGGAGAGCTCAGGCCTCGCGGCTTCACTAATATGCTTGCAGGCGTTTAATGCTTCACTCTGTGGTGCTGGTTAGTAATCAAGTTCACAAAGTCGGTCACAGACAGGCAGCGTGGGCAGTAAAAATTATAACACACTTGTTTTACCCAGATTGCAAACCAGCTGTGCAGCTGCACACTCATTAAAAAAAAAAAAACAATCAATCACATAAATCATTAAAGAGCAGAGATATTTCACCAATAAACTAGGATATGGAAAGATGTGTTTATTTCAAATATTCTTACACATTTGGGAGAAAACAAGCTTGATTACAGTGAATCTGATGCGAGGAAACCAGACACAGAGATAGTACATGCTGTACATCTATAGTTTTAACATGTATTGCACGCGCCCTCTCAATCTAAACTACGCTGTTGAGTAAACACTACGTGACTGTGATTGTGCACTCTCAAACTGCTCTGGGAGGTCAGAGCACGAGGTTCATCAAGGACAAGCAGACAAACTGGCATTCCACATGAAAAAGGGTACGACGGAGAACAATTTCAGTGTTCAGAGTTTGGTGAGCCGAGCGGATTCATCACGGGACGGTGGACCGCCGAGCCGGCAGGGACACAGTGAAATCGCTCTGACTCGTTACTCGGCTCCCCTGAGATGAAGGCCACGTCGCCTCGATGATGAATCACTCTCCACTCAGACCCCGTCCTCGACGACCTATACGAAAACTACATTTGTCCTCCAAATTGTACAAATCTGTAATGATCAGTGCTTAAACCTAACCTTGTTTTTTTGTTTGTTCTACTCTCGATGATTCTTCGGACACCATGCAGCATTTATTTCACACCTTTACACTCTTATGTGGAGTTACATCAAACCTAACGTCAGTTGTGTAACCTGACTTGTGCTACGTTTTTTTTTTTTCAGACAAGCAAGGGTGGAAAGTAACTAAGTGCAAGTACTCTTCTAATCAAGTATCAGTTTATCTACTGTATTATTTTGGACTATAAGTTGCAGGTTGTTTTTTTTTTTCACTAGTTTGGGAGGTCCTGCGACTTATACTCTGCTGTGACTAATACCCTGTAGTGACATACATGTGCGTTTTTCCTCTTCGAGGTGCGTTTATTGGCAGGTGTGACTTATACTCTGGAAAATATGGTCCTTAAAATAATAATAATGATAATAATAATAAAAAAAAATCAGATTTCACCCACATTAAAAAAGTAATTCTTGGACCAACCATAAACTGTGATACCAGCTGGTTCGAAGCTCAAATGGGGTTGATCCAAACGTGACCATCTTGGCAGTGCTTGACTTTGCCTAGATCCCAGCTAAAGAGGTGGAGCAGGGCAAGATCAGCATGATGTGGCTTTGGGAAAGTCTTGGAATTCCCAAACAAGCTAAGGCTAACAGGTTAGGAGTTAATGTTACATTTAATCTAACTTCTTAACTTAAGTTCAAAGAACTTAATTCATTCAGGTGTTACCAATTGAAACAATTCAATTGAGTTGGTTCAACTATTTTCTTTATTCAGTGTAGGCTGGCTGTCCAGTAACTTCTTGGGGATCCCACAATTTTTCTGGATGTCCCAGAGAGCATTCCGATCAACTGAATCAAACGCTGTGTGATAATCGTCATAGGCTGCATAGACTTACTGCCAGTATTCACGCTTGCATTCTACAGTACGAGTATGAGTGCTCGCAGGGCTAGAATGCAGTTGATGGTTGTTATCTTGTGCTGTTCCAGTTGCTGAGCAGCAAGTAGCTGGGACTGAATGCTATTAAGGATAGTCCTTCCAAGCACCTTCCCTGGCACAGTGTGATACCCCTACACTTGTTACAATCCATTCCAAATTAGGAGAACAATCTGTAGCGATGATACCCGTATGCCAGATTTAAACAAAGATTGCTTGCGATGCCAGGAGAACACAATCTCCACCTGCCTGGAGGAGCTCAGATCCAATGCCACAGTTTTCTGGAGTTTACCCCGCCCTCAACTGTTTCATGGTCTTTTCGATTTCACCATGATTTGGTGGTTCACATTTAACTTGACAATCAGTTCTAAGAACCCTGGTGCCAGGAAATGTCTGTCATCCAAGCAGGAGGATCATCTTTAAACAACTGGATTAGGTGCAGGCATTAGAAATTGTGACCGGCATATTGGCTCAGTAACTGTGGAGTAACAGGGTCGCTAACATCACCAAGCTGTCAATACCGCTAATCAGTGATTTATGTTAGATGGAAACAGAAAAGAAAAAGTGTCAAATTAATACATTTTGTTATTGGTATAGCAGTAAATCAGGGATGCAGATGGCCACCCCACTTAGCCCAGTCTGCTTTAGGTTTCTTCCTGTAAGGAAAAACAATAAACAAGCAAACAAACAAACAAAAAAGGACACTGAGGGAGTTTTCTCCCCTTATTATTATTGTTATTATTATTGCCAATGTGCTTGCTCATCGGGTGCGTGAGGTCTCGACCTTACTTGTGTGTAAACGCCCTGAGATGACTTATGTTGTGATTTGGCACTGAACAACAACAACAAAAATCAAAATATGTGGAGAAAAGGCCTAAGATGCGCTTTAAAAAATACATATTCAAAAAAAAAAATAAGCATGCAGATAAGTGCTTGATAATAAGGTTACTTCAGTAAAGTTAAATGTGGGTTGACTTAATTGATTTTCTCCATTAAAATGACTGATTTAAAGTTTTCACTTACAGGAAAAGTTTCTAAAATACAGTCACAAAGTCATGTTAGGGCTCCCACGGTAACAATAACGGTTTGGACTATTTCTCCTTTACCCTGATCACAGCACTGACTCTGCTCAGGCAGTAATGCAGGAGGACAATAAGAGTACTGTTTGAGTAGCACAGTAGTTCCTATATAGTATTATTCTTTCCACCCCTGTACACAGCTGTTTAAAATGGAATGAATACACCTTGTTCCTGTGATCCGGAAGAAGGTGCAGCTCGGCTGTAAAGGGAATGTTTCATACGTCACCTGACGCTTTGCAAATGTCACCTGAAACTACTAGCAGAGATGACGGTTGTGCAGGAATCACTGAGACATGGACGGACACATCTGGAGTCACACCGTGTGCTTATTGGACAGATTCATTTACATACGGCACAAGTTCTTCATATACAGTAGTAAACAGCAGTGGTTGGTCATGACGACTACATGTTCTGGAGGGCAGAGGGCACGTGTGGATGAGCGTGTGTAAGGCATGACTGGCTGATCTGGACAGGAGAAGGAATCTGCGGCTCAGGGGGCAGGAGGCAACGGTTCCTGTTATCTTTCTCGTCACACGATTCTCTTTCTCTCTCTGATCTGGGACTGTCTGTCTGTGCTTCAGGCCGGCTCATGTGTTGTGCTTGCACATGCTCGACCGCAGCATCAGAGTGGACTCCAGTGGAACTTCTGGGTTTTCTATCATGCGCTGCCACAGTCGCTGTTCTTCCCCGAAAGAGTCCATCCAGTCCACCTCCTTTCCATAACTTTGACCTGACAAAGGGCACAAACACATAAACATTTGTTTCACAAATGCCCACAAATATCTTAAACATACACTGACCAACACTGACAAAGGACTATGGAGGTCTCCCTAAGTGTCAGGATTTAATATAATTTCAGACTTTCTGCAGGTTGTGCAAAAATGTTTGGATCAATATCTGAAAATTCTGTACAACACTTTGGCCTTATATTGTGCTGTAATTTGAGCAAAAGTTGTTTCTGACTCCTCACCAGGAACCTTGGTCCAAATTCCACCAAGTCTTGGTATGTGGATGACTGTCATCCATGGAATTACTGGGGTCACAGGACATTTTGATTTTCACTCCGCTGTTCATCGAGCTACATATATGTCGGTGGGTTCTGGAATTTCCCAGACGAAGTCAAATTTGCCAAAGGTCGCTCAGTGGGGTCAAGGCATTCAGGTCAAAAGTCAACATTTAAGTTTTTCCACTATGATTTGCACCAAACTGACACGTGGACATGAGTTACGGACTCATCCAGATGACATCAAAGTAACTGAAGGTCATTAATTGGGGTCAAAAGCAAAAATTGATGTTTTTCACTCTGATTTGTACCAAACTTGGCACACATCCAGACATGGGTTCAGTCCAGGTTAGCAAGGGCGCAATTTAGAACTAGAAATTGGGGGGACAAAGTGCGAGGCCCACAGGGCCGAAGCCCATAGGCCAGGGGTCTGGGGGCCGCTTTAGGCCCCCAGAAGCCAACGGTTTCTAGATAAGCTCAGATGCTTTCTGAGAATCCAGAACAGTGATTTTAATGTTTTAAGAAGACCATACCATATTCTGTCCCCCCGGTTGAAAAGGTGGGGGGACATGTCCCCCCCTGTCCCCCACCAAATTGCGCCCATGCAGGTTAGGTCAAATTTGCTTAATGTCAGTTATTAGGGTCAAGGGCATTAAGGTCAAAGGTTAATTTTGAAGTTTTTGATTACAATTTCTACCAAATGTGGCACACATGGAAGTGGGTTCTGAAAATTCTCAGGCTCAACTCCTTCCAGGTCAGTTTGCTGATTTATTCAAAACTTATGTTACTGAAGACTGACCCCAAAATTTCCACTATAGAATGCATTTTGGTAAAGGACATGGAATTTAACTTTCAACCCTGAGAGTGAAGGCCTAGGACACTGGGGTGAAATGTGAGATTGCTGTAGCCCTTTATGTCCATGGGTGCCATCACCTAATGCAGAGGTCTCAAACCGGTTCCAGAAAGGGCCGAGAGGGTGCAGGCTTTCTGTGCAACCACCCACTCCAGCAGGTGATTTCACTGATTAACTGATTCCACCTGCTCAAAGTGATGTTAATCAGTGACATCACCTGCTGGAGTGGGTGGTTGCACAGAAAGCCTGCACCCTCTCGGCCCTTTCTGGAACCGGTTTGAGACCTCTGACCTAATGTATGCAGAGGCTGTAGGTACTGGGATTAAAAATTCTAAGTGGCCACCATTATTCAACCTAACATCATCAGCAACAACAACAACCATCATCATCAGTATGTACGTGTATCCCAATCCCCCTCCACACACACACACACACACACACACACACACACACACCCACACACACACACACACACACACACACACACACACACACACACACACCACACACACACACACACACACACACACACAACACACACACACACACACACACACACATACACATTCTACCCATAGGGCAGGTAATAATAATAACTATAATAATGGTAATTCTTGAAGGACATGTACCTGATCTTGATGGCCTTTTAATCAACTCACATATATATATATATATAATTTTTAAAGATGCTCTGCTGATTTTTGACTGTCACTCTTACAGATTTTAAGATGGATATTACCAGTTACAGAAAGCAGGCAATGATGCTCCACTAGTGTTAATTTTAATCTTGCTGTGTATCCAGTGTGATAAAGCGGTCTTCACCGGTGACCAAGAAGAGCTTCATCATGTCTGTACCGTGGTGTAATGGAGGAGCGTGTATGTGGACACACACCTGTACCAGCTCCAAGCCTGACTCCTCCCAGGAAGACATTGCTGGCCAGGGCCTCCTTGTCCCAGACGGTGAGCTCCAGACACACATTGTTGAGGTCTCCTGGCTGGAGGCCGCAGTAGGTGAAGGTGTGGTTCCACTGGGGGTTCACTGTGCGCCGCTCCACCTCCGTCTTGTGCTTAGTGGACTTGTTACTGTCAGGGAGCAGGTACCTGGATGAAAAAGTACAGCTTTACTGCAACTGCTGCGACTTCGATAAAACCGTGCTCCAATTCACGAGGGAGCACCTCACCCTTTAACGAAAGGATCAGACGTGCTGCCAGACTTGACGGCCGTTAAGTTCTTGCTCCTTGACTAGCAGCTCAACCATGCCCCCTTTAGGTGGTGTGAAGCTGCTCACCTTCTTGCCTTTCAAGAACCTTTCTTTACTGTTACGGGGAAAGAATATGACACCGCTTAAACAGGTTTGACACTAAATGTTCTTAAACAAGAACAAATGATGAGCTTTGAGAAAGTACACTAAAAAAAAACAAAAAAAAAAAAACAGAAAACTGAAAGAAATTGCTTCAGTTGGTAAAACAAATTCATAAGTTGTGTAAATAAAGCTACCAAGTTGGTACAGATCAACCTGGTTTATTAGGCAATTTTCTTTTTAATGTATGTAATGTTTAATTTTGATTCAAACAAAATGTCGCTTCACGTTCGTAAAACAAAGTGCATCATATCTGGTAATAAGTCCAGGATTTATGTAGAAATTCACGAGTACACAATGTTGAAATTGAACTTGTAAATTAAACTAAATTTCTTGGGGTCTTACTGACGATAATTTAAGTTGGAAAACACACATAAATTATGTACCCTCGTGCGCATGCGTGAGTTTTTTCACGCGTGTCGGTAACGTCATTTCCCTGTGGGCAGGCCTTGACTGAGATGTGGTCCCGCCCTCTCGGCTGAATTCCTTTGTTTCACACGCTGCTGGAGACGGCGCGCATTGGCTTTATCAAATTTTCTGGACCTGTGAGGAATATCCTAGTGGACACTATTCGAGAAATTTAGCTGTTTTCGGTAAAAAGTTTAATGGCTGATGGAGCGATTATGGGTGGTTTTCTGTCGCTGTAAGGACTTCCCACGGAGCGGGACGTCGCGCAGTGCTTCCAGGCGCCGTCATCGGCCTGTTTCGAGCTGAAAACATCCTAATTTAAGGCTTAATTCACCCAGGACGTCGTGAGAGAACAGAGAAGATTCAGAAGAGGCCGGCATGAGGACTTTATGCGGACATTCCACTGTTTAAGGACATTTTTTAATGAAAGACGTGCGCGCAAATTCGCCGAGTTGTTTCCATGACGACTCGGCGAATCTGTGTGCGCCGCGACAGGAAAAACACCTCCGTGTTGAAAACCATTTGTAAAATTCAGGTGGCTTTTGATGGCTTTCAACAAGTGAGTAACTGAGAAATTCTTTAACAGCTTGGGCATGTTCCAACTTGACCGTTAAGGTTTCCAACGGAGGTGTTTTTCCTGTCGCGACCCCCCGCGGTCGGGTCTGGCCCGACATGCGACTCTGCCCGCACGTTTTTTCATTACAAAATGTCTGTTAACAATGGAATGTCCGAATAAACGCCTCATGCCGACATCTTCTGAAAGTTCTCTGTTCTCTGATGATTTCCTGGGTCAACAGAGCCTGAAATGTGGAAGTTTTCAACTTGAAACGGCGAGACGCTGCCGCCTCGAAGCGCAAATCGCCGTCAGGCACCGTGGGCCGTCCTTAAAGCGACAGTTACAGACCAAAATCTCTCATCAGCCGTTAAAATGTTTACCGAAAATCAGCTGAATTTATCGAATGGTGTCCACTCAGTTGTGCCTTACAGTTTTTGAAAAACTTTTTATCAAACAAAGCAGCAGTCTCTGAGCCATTCCTCACTCAAAGACTGCCCACAGGCGAATGACGTAACCAACAGGCGTGAAAAAACTCTCGCATGCCCACGAGGGTTCAAGCATGGCTGATGTAATCACATGTGATTCAAATCCATATGGTTTTTGAAAAAAATAATAAGGTCGGATACTTTTCTAACAGACCTCGTAATTAATAAAGTTACTCATAATCTAATTTGGTTATTTTTAAGATTTAGTACTCAGAAAAGTAACTATTAGTTACTTTGCTGATGAGTTACTTTGCTGATTGCTCAATAATACAAGTAACCAAGTTACATTACTCGTTACCTTATTAGTTACATTACTTATTAGTTGCAAGTTTTCGGCAGATTCTAATAAAGTAATTGCATAATGCTGCTAATGAAGTAACTGCATAAAGCAACTGTATAAAGCAACTAAAAAAGTAACTTGTCAAAGTTACTTTTCACAACACTGGTAGGGGATCAAATACTTATTTGCAGCAGTAACATACAAATAAATTATTTAAAAAAATCATACATTGTGATTTCCGGATTTTTTTTTTTTTTTTTTTTTTTTTTGATTATGTCTCTCACAGTGGACATGCACCTAAGATGAAAATTTCAGACACCTCCATGATTTCTAAGTGGGAGAACTCGCAAAACCGCAGGGTGTTCAAATACTTATTTTCCTCACTGTACCTTATATCATTCATTACTTGTTCATACATGACCTACTATATTAAAGGTTGGGGAACTACCTACAAAACTAATACAAATCCTATATTTTTACTTCAAAAGAAGCTAACAATTATTTGTAAGAAACCATATCGTGAGCCAACAAATCCGTTGTTTGTCTGTTTGCATATTTAGAAATTTTGGGACATTGATTATATCATAATACAAATTCTGTTCAAAGTAAAAAATAAACTTCTACCACAACATGTCCAGGACCTGTTTAAAATGAGGGACTCCAGTTATAATTTACGAGGAACATTGTTATTTCAGAAATCAAAGATTGGAACTACCGCAAAAAGTCATTGTGTTTCTGTTAAAGGTGTAAATATTGGAATAACTGCCCAGATAACATAAAATCACTTGGTAGTTTGGTTGGCTTTAAAAGGCTCTACAAAAATATTTGATTACTTGCTATAGCATGTTAAATTAGGTTTACTGATTTTGTTTTCTTTTTTGGTGCACTGCTGCTTGCATGTTTGTGTTTTTGAAATTCTAGTTCAAGGATCAGTTTCTACTTTGTATTAGTTATTATGGGTTATCATTTATTTTTGGTTAAAGGGGGTAGGCATTTACAAGCTTTTGCTTCTGCCTGCACCCTTTCGGGTGCATGGGATTATTTTCTTTCTTTCTTTGTATGTTTTTTGTTGTTCTGGACCTGTGTGTGCTGAATAAATTCATTCATTCATTCATTCAGTATGTAGAGATGAGCTGCTGAACTTCAGAAAACTTTCTTTGTGCAATAAGATCTCTTCCAGAACTCAGCACGTCTATGATGCAGTAATTGGAGCTAATTATGCAGTGAGAGAATTGATTGCAAAAGCATAAAAGTCAGTTCTTAAGAAAAGACAGTCTACTATTAACTAGCAATTTCTGCCAAATGCATGGATTTGCATAAAACGATGAGTTTGGGGAGATGAGGATGAGTTAGTTTCTGAGCAGGTTTAAAGGTTTTGCTCTCTAGTTATTAGCTTATTGTCCATATCTAGACATGGGAAATTTAATATGAGGTGCAATGATCAAGTATGAAGAATACTAATTTAAATTTACCACCTTCAGAGCTTTTCTACTCAGTCTGCAGACAGAAGTGTATCAGCCTTTGTATAAAACGTATGACTCTGGAGTCTAACATCACAGAATGTTACTTTAAGTTAGTCCTCATTTACCTTCTACTTGCTCTAGAGGCAGCATGAGGTTCTTCTCTGCAGGAATGTACTTCAGCACGACTGTCAGTTCTCCTTTGTACTGCATTGTGGAATCTATACTGCTCTCCGCCTACACACACACACACACACACACACACACGCACATACATAATTCACAAACCTTTCAAACTCTGACTTTGTGTGTTTGTATGACGAGTAAGAGCAATAAATACGTTCACGGTGATTCCACTGTCTACCTTAGGTTGCAGAGCGTACCACTCCTCGATTTGAGAATCAAACTCCCAGGAATCGAAGGACAGCTCCACTTCTCCCAGGAAGCTGTTGTGTCCAAAGCGGTCATGGTGCCACACGGAGACCTGCAGCGTCCGAGTCTCCAGCTGTGAGTGGCTGATCACATACTGCCGAACACAAGACAAGAGCAGGTTGATGTTCAGCTACACGTGCAGTATGCACTGTAAAAAATAAAACACTGAAGAAGCTTAAAAATTTCCAGCAACCAGCTGCAGACATTTGGATTTTTTTTTTCCATCCACGGATATTCGGTGCATCAGTTTAGTTGAGAAAGTTTGCTCAAAGTGTTAGTTTGACCAACCTAAATTTTTGAAATTGTTCAATGAACTTACAGTAAATAGGTTTGCTGGAAAAAAATATATAGTGTGACAGAGGCCAGCAGGAGTCACTGTGTAATAGTAGTCAACAGGCCTCACTCCTCCGACAGCCAAAGGATACTCCTGCCACTCAGGCCAGAGTCCGGGTTTTAGCAGACTGGACAGAACATCCGCCGCCCATCCCGGTGTCACAGACCAAATGGTACACCCCTAAAAATCAGTCCGCCTTTTGTATCTGCGAATGCGTCATTTCGGACCACAGCAGCACGTCTGAGACAGAGTCTCTTCACCCAAAGCAATCAAATGGATTAATGGGATTATTAACCATCAGATGATAAAGGTAAAACCTCTTAAATCATTCTAAAGTCAGTTTTAAGCAGAAACGAGGCCAAATTCCGTGACGCTTTGAAATGTCCGACACGCAGTGAACACATCAGCTAGCAGGCCATTTAGCTGCGGCGCTCTGATCGCTTCATCCACCTTTTACGATGAAATAATGCTGAATTTATGTGGAAATGATTGTTGTACAAAAGCTTCAGATAGCGCTGAGATCAGTGAGGAAAATAAGTATTTGAACACCCTGCGGTTTTGCAAGTTCTCCCACTTAGAAATCATAGAGGGATCTGAAATTTTCATCTTAGGTAAATGTCCACTGTGAGAGACATAATCAAAAAAAAAAAAAAAAAAAAAAATCTGGAAATCACAATGTATGATTTTTTTTAAATAATTTATTTGTATGTTACTGCTGCAAATAAGTATTTGATCCCCTACCAACCAGCAAGAATTCTGGCTCACACGGACCTGTTAATTTTTCTTTAAGAAGCCCTCTTATTCTGCACTCTTTACCTGTATTAATTGCACCTGTTTGAACTTGTTACCTGTATAAAAGACACCTGTTCACACACTCAATCAATCACACTCCAACCTGTCCACCACAGCAAGACCAAAGAGCTGTCTAAGGACACCAGGGACAAAACTGTAGACCTGCACAAGGCTGGGATGGACTACAGGACAACAGGCAAGCAGCTTGGTAGAAGACAACAACTGTTATGTATTTATTAGAAAGTGGAAGAAACGTCAGCGTCATCGGGGGGGGGGACGATTTTTAGGGGGACCATTCGGGGGCGAGGCGAGGGAGAGGAGAGTCAACAGAATGCAAAAAGCAGAGAGAGAAGTTGCTACAATTGCAAATTATTTAAATCTCTGTAGGACTGGAACTGATTTAAGACATTTTAACAAACAGAAGTATTTGTCAGGGTTTGAACCACCATTCCTCTGTTTTATAGACAATCTGTCCTCCCACTCTAACCATGGTCACAAAAACCTACACTCTTTATTCTAATATTATTTGAGTTTGTTCAACTGTCTAACATTTAAAACTTGATAAAATGCAATAAAACTGATTTAGTAACTTTAAATTGATTTTGTTAACAGGCTCCACAAAATTGTACTAGATTGGTTAAAAGAAGCCCTGCAACAGATTGCCGTCCTGTCCAGGGTGTACCCCGCCTCATACCCTGTAACTGTTGGGACAAGCTCCAGCCCCCCGTGACCCAATCTTGGATAAGCAGTTGAAGATGAGTGTGTGGTTAAAAAAAAAAAAACATTAAGTTCCTCTAAGTAAATTAACTTATATTATTAGAATTTTAACTTAAAGATATGTATTATAAGTAAACTGACAAAAAATAAATAAAAACAAATAAGTGCACAACCCACCTCAACTTTTAATCTATAAAGTACATCTATATTATAATAGCCAAGTGGCCTCTGTGTGTGTGCGTGTGTATGGCTTCGATCAAGGAGAAATCAGGGCAAGCTGACATTCGCTGCTTGGAATGCTTAAGTAATTTGGGTCAAGCATGAATGCTGATAAAATGGAAAATTGATAGGACAAATATTTTCTGAGAAGTGATATTAGTTTACAACAGTGAACAATGGACATTGTACTGCAATGCACCATGGGAGTTTCAGGTCTTAAATGTTATTGTGGTTCATGTTAGATTAACAGTGTTGTTAGTTTTATTGATTTGTGTTTTTGTAGTTCAATTGGTTTAGTCAGTTTAGTTAAGTGTCATGTTACCATTACCATGAGTGAGAAGTGTAGTGTGTTTGATGTCTTCCGCTACTGTCTCTGTATGTGGGTGTGCAGAAAAGACAAAAAGCTCTGGCTCAGTTTTCATTCTTCTGCACAGCTCACCACAATATATTAAAAGAGAAGCGGCATCTGTGTACATATATGTGTGTGTAACTGTAACTTTGATCACGGACAGAGAGCTGACATTTTCCGTTTGGTATGCTTATGCATTTAAAAATCAAATGACAAAATAGAAGTCAATCAATCAATCAACTTTTTTCTTGTATAGCGCCAAATCACAACAAACAGTTGCCCCAAGGCGCTCCACATTGCAAGGCAAGGCCATACAATAATTATGAAACACAGTCTACGTCTAAAGCAACATAACCAAGGGATGGTCCAGGGTCACCCGATCCAGCCCTAACTATAAGCCTTAGCGAAAAGGAAAGTTTTAAGCCTAATCTTAAAAGTAGAGAGGGTATCTGTCTCCCTGATCTGAATTGGGAGCTGGTTCCACAGGAGAGGAGCCTGAAAGCTGAAGGCTCTGCCTCCCATTCTACTCTTACAAACCCTAGGAACTACAAGTAAGCCCGCAGTCTGAGAGCGAAGCGCTCTAATGGGGTAATATGGTACTACGAGGTCCCTAAGATAAGATGGGACCTGATTATTCAAAACCTTATAAGTAAGAAGAAGAATTTTAAATTCTATTCTAGCATTAACAGGAAGCTAATGAAGGGAGGCCAACACGGGTGAGATATGCTCTCTCCTGCTAGTCCCCGTCAGTACTCTAGCTGCAGCATTCTGAACCAACTGAAGGCTTTTTAGGGAACTTTTAGGACAACCTGATAATAATGAATTACAATAGTCCAGCCTAGAGGAAACAAATGCATGAATTAGTTTTTCAGCATCACTCTGAGACAAGACCTTTCTGATTTTAGAGATATTGCGTAAATGCAAAAAGGCAGTCCTACATATTTGTTTAATATGCGCTTTGAATGACATATCCTGATCAAAAATAACTCCAAGATTTCTCACAGTATTACTAGAGATCAGGGAAATGCCATCCAGAGTAACGATCTGGTTAGACACCATGCTTCTAAGATTTGTGGGGCCAAGTACAATAACTTCAGTTTTATCTGAGTTTAAAAGCAGGAAATTAGAGGTCATCCATGTCTTTATGTCTGTAAGACAATCCTGCAGTTTAGCTAATTGGTGCGTATCCTCTGGCTTCATGGATAGATAAAGCTGGGTATCATCTGCGTAACAATGAAAATTTAAGCAATACCGTCTAATAATACTGCCCAAGGGAAGCATGTATAAAGTGAATAAAATTGGTCCTAGCACAGAACCTTGTGGAACTCCATAATTAACTTTAGTCTGTGAAGAAGATTCCCCATTTACATGAACAAACTGTAATCTATTAGACAAATATGATTCAAACCACCGCAGCGCAATGCCTTTAATACCTATGACATGCTCTAATCTCTGTAATAAAATTTTATGGTCAACAGTATCAAAAGCAGCACTGAGGTCCAACAGAACAAGCACAGAGATAAGTCCACTGTCCGAAGCCATAAGAAGATCATTTGTAACCTTCACTAATGCTGTTTCTGTACTATGATGAATTCTAAAACCTGACTGAAACTCTTCAAATAGACCATTCCTCTGCAGGTGATCAGTTAGCTGTTTTACAACTACCCTCTCAAGAATCTTAAAAGGAAGGTTGGAGATTGGCCTATAATTAGCTAAGATAGCTGGGTCAAGTGATGGCTTTTTAAGTAATGGTTTAATTACTGCCACCTTAAAGGCCTGTGGTACATAACCAACTAACAAAGATAGATTGATCATATTTAAGATTGAAGCATTAAATAATGGTAGGACTTCCTTGAGCAGCCTGGCAGGAATGGGGTCTAATAAGCATGTTGATGGTTTGGATGAAGTAACTAATGAAAATAACTCAGACAGAACAATCGGAGAGAAAGAGTCTAACCAAATACCGGCATCACTGAAAGCAGCCAAAGATAACGATACATCTTTGGGATGGTTATGAGTAATTTTTTCTCTAATAGTCAAAATTTTGTTAGCAAAGAAAGTCATGAAGTCATTACTAGTTAAAGTTAATGGAATACTCAGCTCAATAGAGCTCTGACTTTGTCAGCCTGGCTACAGTGCTGAAAAGAAACCTGGGGTTGTTCTATTTTCTTCAATTAGTGATGAGTAGAAAGATGTCCTAGCTTCACGAAGGGCTTTCTTATAGAGCAACAAACTCTTTTTCCAGGCTAAGTGAAGATCTTCTAAATTAGTGAGACGCCATTTCCTCTCCAACTTACGGGTTATCTGCTTTAAGCTACGAGTTTGTGAGTTATACCACGGAGTCAACACTTCTGATTTAAAGCTCTCTTTTTCAGAGGAGCTACAGCATCCAAAGTTGTCTTCAATGAGGATGTAAAACTATTGACAAGATACTCTAACTCCCTTACAGAGTTTAGGTAGCTACTCTGCTCTGTTTGGTATATGACATTAGAGAACATAAAGAAGGAATCATATCCTTAAACCTAGTTACAGCGCTTTCTGAAAGACTTCTAGTGTAATGAAACTTATTCCCCACTGCAGGGTAGTGGTATGCAGGAATAGACTCCACTCACACCACAATGATTAATAGGATAAGTAGCAGAAATGGATAGATGGATAAATGGTGCAGTGAATATTCTAACTTTGTCAAGCAACTGTTGTACAGCAGGTTAACCATAAGCCAAAACTGCCTTTCAGCAATACGCAAACACTCCAAGTTGCTCCTGGTCCAATCTTTCATCACAGTAAGATAGTATCACGAAGAGTTTAACACAATCTGCAATACCATAAAAGCTTATTTTTCAATGAGGTCATGATGCTAAGTCTGTTAACTTAGCAATTGAGTTGATCTGAATCAAAATTTTTAGTTGATCAAGTGTAACGTCGCAGTTTGAGAAAGGTTTTTCATCTACATTGATGCAACTAATATCCCTGAAATCACAGCAGGGATTATGACCACACTGCCACAGGTTCAAGACAAAATCTCATTCTCTCGACTGCTGTAGAAAAAAAATTGGCATCGCCAGCTGAAAATCTGTTCTGGAGCATTTCCTGAAGTCATATGATGCTAAACTGTGGCGACTGGTTTTAAAGAAAGGTACCGCGGTGGTGCAATTGGGGGCCACAAGACGTGCGTACATTGGCTACTGTTGCAGTGTTTATGGAGGGAAGAACAGTTTTATGACACTTGCACAACAGTCTTGCCACAGTCCTGCCACAGTCCTGTGATTTTCTGAAACAAGGAAGACCGTCTTAAAACCGGTTGTCACATTTTAGGGTTGCAGGAGTTGAAAAGCATATTTTGACCATCTGCAGGATATGCTCCGCTGTGGATTTTCAGCCTGTGACACATGGCAGACACCCATTTCTTCTGCGATGCTGAGAGAATGCGGCGCGCACACCTGTGATATTTTGTCTTGATCCTGTGGTAGTGTGGTCATAACCCCTCATGTGACTGGACTGAGATTTTTAACTTTTCAAAATATTTTTTACAGTGATTATAATGTCAAAAACTTACCCTCAGATTCTCATTGAAAGCAGGATTGATGCTGTTTGCCTTGATGCTCGTCTTCCTCTTGCTCTGCCGCGACTTATCTGGGAGCAGGTAAGTTTTGACGTAACTGCCATTAAAAAGAGACAAAGTGAGTCCGTCACGCTCCCTGATATGAAGTCATCAGGGCCGCCGTTTAATGCGGCAGAAGAAAAGTCTAGCTGATATCACACGGCTATCTGTTTTTTTGTTTATAAACCAGTAAAGTTTGATAATAGCCCGTGTCCGCTCTCACGCGTCTGTGCGTTGTCGCCTCTCGTCTCCTATTGCCAGGTTGTGGCACTCTTTCACCAGCACATTCAGAGCACCGGTTTTGTAGCTGTAGCTGATGTTCAGCAGGATCTCACCGCTCACCCTGGCGTTGCCATAGTCACCGGTCTCACTGTACATGCTCATCGTGCTGTTAATACTACTCTGTTCAGTCAAAGACAAGAAGCAGCAGATGTCAGATATACAGTCAGTGTCAGAGCTACAGATGTGGTACAAGGACTAGAAAACAGAAACACTTAGCTGAGGTTCAAAGAAAGAGTGCAATGAGAAAAAACAGGCAGAACAAGAAAATGGCAAGAGAATGAAGAAAAATAAAAAAATATATATATATAAAGAAACATGACATTTGCACAAGTTTGAAGCAAGGTTGTAAGAAAATGACTATACTGTCTCTTGCATGGTAAATTTTATTGACTACATTTGCATAGATTGCTGAAAAAATCCCTAAAAAGGTGCAGCATCATAGCATTCGGAAGAACCTGTCATTATGTGTCTCGTGCAATTTTCTTTACTGCAACAGTCACACTGAGGGACACGATGAACAGAGATTTTCTGGGAAATACAGTATATGCATATTTTTTAAAATCCAGATGAAGCAGGTCTCAGCCTCATTATATTAAATTCTGGGGGGCATTTAGTGAAGCAAAGCGCTAGCTGTCGGCGACCACATTGGTAACCTCTGTTCTCCTCTGTTGGTTTAATGTTGGGAGTTATTGCTTTATGTGCTGTTAGTTCCAGCTGATTAATTCTGCTCTCCTTCTCTCTCTTTGAGGTGCTGCGGCTACTGTTGGGGAATCAAAGTCTGACATCGCCTGCTGGACTCCCGGCTGAAGGACAGGAAGGACAGGATAAAATACTCACCAATGACTCTTGCCAAAGTGGACACTGAGGGGGACTCTATATGTGGGGCAGTTTCTCGTAGTCCGATTCGGTTTTCTTCTCCATCTTCATTTTCCTTGATGCGTTTTTGAATGCCCATGTGTCTGATAGGAGTGTGGGAATTTTCGGCCGCAGTCAGGACAAGGAATGGTCGGTGGGGGTCTCAATTGAAGGAGTTTTTCTTTTCTTTTTCTTGTGTACGATGCTGGATTTGATGGTATTTCTCCAGAACCAATCTTGCACTAAAATTTCAAAGGACTTGACGTCTATGTCAGTTTTCTTGAGGTTTTCCATCATGTGTTACTAATGTAATCTTTGTGACTGTGGTCCCAGCTCTCTTCAGGTCATTGACCAGGTCCTCCTGTGTAGTTCTGAGCTTTCTCAGAATCATCCTTACCCCACAAATTGAGATCTTGCATGGAATCTCAGACTGAGGGAGATTGACAGTCATCTTGTGTTTCTTCCACTTTCTAATAAATAATCATAACAGTTGTTGTCTTCTACCAAGCTGCTTGCCTGTTGTCCTGTAGTCCATCCCAGCCTTGTGCAGGTCAGTTCTGACCCTGGTGTCCTTAGACAGCTCTTTGGTCTTGCTATGGTGGACAGGTTGGAGTTTGATTGATTAAGTGTGTGAACAGGTGTCTTTTATACAGGTAACAAGTTCAAACAGGTGCAATTAATACAGGTAAAGAGTGCAGAATAAGAGGGCTTCTTAAAGAAACATTAACAGGTCTGTGTGAGACAGAATTCTTGCTGGTTGGTAGGGGATCAAATACTTATTTGCAGCAGTAACATACAAATAAATTATTTAAAAAAATCATACATTGTGATTCAGGATTTTTTTTTTTTTAAGTTTCTGTCTCTCACAGTGGACATGCACCTAAGATGAAAATTCAGACCCCTCCATGATTTCTAAGTGGGAGAACTCACAAAACCGCAGGGTGTTCAAATACTTATTTTCCTCACTGTATGTGAAGCACCTTGGGGCGACTTCTGTTGTGATTTGGCACTATATAAATTGAACTGAATTGAATTAATGGTGCAAAAAGACATGGAGTAGTCACACACTGTATCCCAAAATCTGCAGCCAATGCCCGACTTTATGTTTTTGGAGATTTTTAAAGGTCAGCTGTGTGACATTTTCTGGTAGGACATAATGCAGAGGATTAATGTTGAATGAGTGGAGTACAGAGTATATTCAACCTGTCTGATGTGCACAATGGTTTAACAACTTTTGACATTTGCAGTCACTTTAATTAAGTTAAATACAAAAGACAGTTGGGTAAAATGGTCGTGTGCAATTTGAAGGCTGCCAATTAAAAAAAAAAACGCAGAAAAAGAACTCTAAAAGTCATGCTTTTATTTTATTAAATTTATTTATTTAATTTTGCAAATGTGACTGTCGCTGCTCTTGCCAGGATGTAACAGTTCTAAATTACTGGTCTTAATGTTATCGTTCAGGCGGCGTTGAAGTTACACAGTTGGAATGGAGCCACGCTGTGTTTCTCCAACTCTGAAGTCTGCTTCATTTATGTCCCAACGGGATCCTCCCTGATGAATATCTACAGTATGTGTGTTAATCTACAGACTTAAAAGATATAGAGGTGTGTAATCCCCCCATTAAAATGGCCTGTGTGTGTGTGAACGACACACACATTGTGATACCTCAGAGTCGAAACATCAGCACAACATCACGTAATGCTTTGCTGCAGCGGCACATTTTTCTCTTCGACTGGATAAATTCATGCACAGATGTGGGAGGAGAGACTCACGGTCTCAGCATCTGAGTCGGGGACACTGAGGTAGCCCCACCTTCTCTCTGAGCCGGGAGTGGAAGACTGGCAGCCGATGATGTCAGAGACACATAGAGGGAGCGGGGGTGGGGGGGGGGGGGCATGAGAGGAAAGGGCAGGAGGGACAATTGAGCTTGTTGATGTGTTAGAGATAGAAGCAGACCCCGAGCGCAGCAACCCCGGCCCCCGAGGAAGAACTGCAAAAACCCCCGTCTCCAGCAGAAACAACCAGAAACCACATTACACCACAGTTTACCATGGCACTTATCAGACGAGAACCACAGAGATTAGCCAACTCATCTGGAAGCTACAGTGAAGTCAACATAGACATGCGGACACGCAGGAGACTTTGTTACGCACAAGAAAGATGACAGGATGAAAAACAAGCACCACTCCTCCATGCATACGATGAATTGTTAGCACTGCAGATTTAGCATCTATAATTTAAAAAAAAAAACATTCCAAATATTTACTCATGAAAATGTACATCTTTAATCAAAATATTACTGCAAAGTACAGTGAGGAAAATAGGTATTTGAACACCCTGCGGTTTTGCAAGTTCTCCCACTTAGAAATCATGGAGGAGTCTGAAATTTCATCTTAGGTGCATGTCCACTGTGCGAGACATAATCTAAAAAAAGAAAAAAAAATCCGGAAATCACAATGTATGATTTTTTTTTAATAATTTATTTGTATGTTACTGCTGAAATAAGTATTTGAACACCTACCAACCAGCAAGAATTCTGACGTCACACAGACCTATCATGGTTTAAAATCCTGCAAGGCAGCAACGTCCCCCTGCTGAAGCCAGCACATGTCCAGGCCCGTTGGAAGTTCACCAGTGACCATCTGGATGATCCAGGAGGAGCATGGGAGAAGGTCATGTGGTCAGATGAGACCAGAATAGAGCTTTTTGGAATCAACTCCACTTACCATGGTTTAGACGGATGAGAACACCCCCAAGAAAAACCATCCCACCCTTGAAGCATGGGGGTGGAACACATCATACTCTGGTGGTGCTCTTCTGCAAAGGGGACAGGACGACTGCACCGTATTGAAGGGGAGGATGGAGGGGGTCATGTATTGTGAGATTTTGGCAAACAACCTCCTTCCCAGTAAAGCACTGAGATGGGGTCATGGCTGGGTCTTCCAGCATGACAATGACCCCAAACACACAGCCAGGGCAACTAAGGAGGGTGCTCTGTAAGAAGCATTTCAAGGTCCTGGAGTGGCTGGCAGTCTCCTAAGACCTGAACTCAATAGAAATCTTTGGGAGGGAGCTGAACTCCAACCTGAAAGATTTGGAGACTATCTGTAGGAGTGGACCAAATCCCTGCTGCAGTGTTTGCAAACCTGGTTGAAAAACTAACGGAAACGTTTGACCTCTATAATTGCAAACAAAGGCTACTGTACCAACTATTAACATTGATTTTCACAGGTGTTCAAATACTTATTTGCAGCAGTAACATACAAATAAATTATTAATAAAATCATACATTGTGATTTCCAGATTTTTTTTTTTTTTTAGATTATGTCTCTCACAGTGGACATGTACCTAAGATGAAAATTTCAGACCCCTCCATGATTTCTAAGTGGGATAACTTGCAAAATCACAGAGTGTTCAAATACTTATTTTCCTCACTGTAGATATGAGCCCATTTATTTAATCTACATTTGAGTTATCTGGGAGGGAACTCACAAGACACAATAGTACATACCTGTGCTAGGGCCCTATACGAGTATATAGAAATATATACAATGCTGTGCAAACGTTTGAGGCATTCCAGAGTTATAATCTTAAACAGTACTTGATGCACCCCCCTCACCTTTTTTTTATTGGCATGTCAACACAAAATCAGTTCCAACAGAAGTAAATATGTGAGCTATATTTTTTCAAATTTCATACTACTACTACTAATAACATATAATAACAATAATTTTTGTAAGTGTACTGGCCAGGTAAATGATCATGCAATATTAAAATGACTGCAAAACACAATTACTCATACTGTAAGTGGTGCTGTACTTAAAATAGTTTTGATGTCCTGCGACTTATACTCTGGTGCAACTTGTATACCAGTAAATAAGTAAGTAAAACCCGATTTTCATATCGAGTCAATTATCATCAAAGTTGAAATTCCTCACATATTTGGTTTATTAATATCAGGTTTTCATGATTCTTAATGTTTTTATGATGCATTAAATGTATAAAAAACTTTTGCACAGTACTGTGTGTGAATTTTTTAAATTGTTAAAATTTAGTAGAGTTTTTGCCTGTAAAGCATACTGAACTGAACTGAGTAAGTCCGATACAGGCCCATCAGGAGTGTTCTTATCCTAGGAGACTATAGCGTGCAGTAAATAAAAGTCCATGACTTCCCCAGGATGGGACGCCAGGTTACTCCCTCAGCCAAGACTGGTACTATTTACAGCTGGGTGGACTGGGAAAATGCTTCTGATGAGTCAGACAAGTTGCCTGAAACACACACCTAGAGGTTTATAGTCCGATTTGTTTACTATGGATTGACTGATTCCTTTTTCATCGTGTATAACATCTAACACACAACAGTTTTTAAATAATCAGTGTAAAATTAAAAATTATATTCACTCAATTTATTCTTAATTCCAAATGTAACTGTTTTTAGATTCAACTTATTTATTATTTTTTTTTTTTGCAGTTTTTTTGCAAAAAGCCCCTGATTCATTAATATTTTCATAAATGCGTTAAACAGATACGGCCCAAAACAGTAACTACACTGGTGTAGTTAACTCAATAAAACAGATGTTCCCTTGAAGCTGAGTTACTGGAGAAAGCAGATCACGGGAGTGACACTTGCACCATTTCAGTTTTGCTTTCATTATCCCCTGAAGCACTCCACAAATTGAATCATTTAGCAATGAGCTGAGAAGACCAAAGCTTGATCCACTGACAGACTCACCCATCTGCGCATTATCTCCCTCATCACTTCCTTCCACTTCCACTCATATCACCAACAGTGATCTGCAGTGACGGATGCGAGTCGTATACGAGATGACAACATCAATGTGAGCGTCAAAACTGTGTCACCCCGTTTTCAAATGAATCATGAAGCATTTATTTCAGTAAGCCAATTTTGCATCAGTGACACATAGAGATGTACTGTGGATTTACAGGCAACTACGGGACTACAGGGTCATCCCTATATTCTCAAGACCCTATGTTCCACAGATCAATATGGTAGATAACGGGACCATGACAAAGGGTCCTATGTTCCCAGGATGCTGGGATGGGGGTAGGGGTAGGGGGGGTTTGTTCTTGTCATTTGCTGTTTCACAGTTGTGAACCGTGTGCTGTCTTGCGGTCCGTGATTCATGCAAGAGGTCAGTTTCAGCAGAGTTCCAGTTCAGGGCACAATGTAAACACATCTCGTGAAGTGTGGACAACAAGACAACATCGGGGCAAAGCAGAAGTTCATCATGGGTGCTACACCTGTTCTAGATAACCCCCTCAACTTGAGAGAACGTGGCATCATCATAATCGCTCATGAACTCCCTGAATCTGTGCCATCCACATCCTTGCTAATCATTGTTTACATGGCTTTGAAACATCGGAACACTGCTAGCACCGCGGTGTATTCTGGGAAGCGCAGGGGGATTATGGGAAACAAAGTACTGAATACCCTATTACCCAATAAGCAGTGCACATCCCTGAGCTAGGGTCTTTTGTGGAAGTGTCTGTATAGATGCCTGAGGAGGGGCTCCTCTGGATAATATTCATGAAATATTATAACTTAATATGTGTCCTGACCTGAAAGTAATAGGAGGGTTAATGTATGTTCACAGACAATTGAACTGGCCTGTGTGAACACAGGTGCGCTCCCATAACTACTGAACCTCAACCAGTGTGTTTGGCTGACAAATCAGCTTCAAAGATTAAATTAAGTCAAGTGTTTGGGTCACTGACATGCTGTTACAGCCAGTTACAGCTGCATAACAGACATGCTACCTAGCTAGCTAACATGGCCCAGTCACTTCAATTAGTCTACATGCTAGTTCAGCTAATGTGTGTCTTAGTAAATATTTCTTGAAATTTTTAAATGTTTACAAGGCTGTTGGACTACTTTATAAACACATATAGTTAAACTACATTAAAAACTGTAAAGACTAAGATTGCTGCATTTTTAGAATTTTGCACCTATGATTTTGATCCTGGAAATTATTAGCAGCTAGCAATAGAGATTAGCTAACTTCACACAGGACACAAAACATGGCTTTTGGAAGTAGTTATCCCCCACTACAGGGAACGTTGGTGTATCCATCAGTGTGTCATATTTAATTTCAACATGATAATTCTATATTAAAGAGTTGGGAAATCCAGTACATTTGCTTCCTAACGACAGTCCTGTCGTTCTTTTCACCAACTTGAATATCAGTATTTCCAGCACTCTAGTGCCACATTGGGTCAAATTTTGAGGTGTGTTTACACATGGAACTTTTGAGTTGTAAGCCCAATTTTCTTTTCAATTTTAGGTAGTGTTGGATTCCTTCCTCAGGCATCAATTTTCGCTATACCAGATTTTTTACCATATTGGATTTTAGGATAAAACCTAAAACATTTTCACAGGCTATAAAATCTGTCCCATCTTTGAGAAGATTGGAACAATCTTAAGTCACACACTTCCATCTATTTGGTTATTAGATTTTGTTTTGTTTTGTTTTTTGAATTGACAGCAAACATGTTGATTCTGCTTCAAGGTTGTACTTCAGAAAATGTTTTATTGCTTCTCTTTGGTGCGAAAAACAAAGTTATAGCTGACCTGATTATAGATGCAACATTGCACCCTATAAAGAGGACACAAGTCTATTCATCCGTCTATTTTCCGCCACTTATTCAGGCCTGGCTGCAGTGGAGCATCTTAAGTAATGTAACCCACAAATCCCCTCTCCCCTGCCATGATCCCTAGGTATTTCTGGGACAGACATGACATGCTGTCACTCCAGTGTCTTCTGGGTCTATGTGGAGTTTTTACACAGTTGGACAAGCGCAGAAAATATCTACAGGGAGCTTCCATGCTCATGTAAACACGATCTTTGTGTGAATTTACCATATTTTCCGGAATAGAAGTCCCCTTTTTTAAATTAATTTTTTTATTTACTGTAACCAGGTTAGTCCCATTGGGATCAAGATCTCTTTTCCAATGGAAACCTAGGCAATTATAAAGTTTCCAGTTTGCAAGGCGACTTATTCTCTGGTGTGATTTATATGCTGAAAAATCATGCATTCGTTAATAATTACACTCAACAAAAATAAACGCAACACTTTTGGTTTTGCTCCCATTTTGTATGAGATGAACTCAAAGATCTAAAACTTTTTCCACATACACAATATCACCATTTCCCTCAAATATTGTTCACAAACCAGTCTAAATCTGTGATAGTGAGCACTTCTCCTTTGCTGAGATAATCCATCCCACCTCACAGGTGTGCCATATCAAGATGCTGATTAGACACCATGATTAGTGCACAGTTGTGCCTTAGACTGTCCACAATAAAAGGCCACTCTGAAAGGTGCAGTTTTGTTTTATGGGGGGGGGGGGGGGGATACACCAGTCAATATCTGGTGTGACCACCATTTGCCTCATGCAGTGCAACACATCTCCTTCGCATAGAGTTGATCAGGTTGTCAATTGTGGCCTGTGGAATGTTGGTCCACTCCTCTTCAATGGCTGTGCGAAGTTGCTGGATATTGGCAGGAACTGGTACATGCTGTCATATACGCCGGTCCAGAGCATCCCAAACATGCTCAATGGGTGACATGTCCGGTGAGTATGCCGTCCATGCAAGAACTGGGACATTTTCAGCTTCCAAGAATTGTGTACAGATCCTTGCAACATGGGGCCGTGCATTATCCTGCTGCAACATGAGGTGATGTTCTTGGATGTTGGCACAACAATGGGCCTCAGGATCTCGTCACGGTATCTCTGTGCATTCAAAATGCCATCAATAAAATGCACCTGTGTTCTTCATCCATAACAGACGCCTGCCCATACCATAACCCCACCACCACCATGGGCCACTCGATCCACAACATTGACATCAGAAAACCACTCACCCACACGACGCCACACACGCTGTCTGCCATCTGCCCTGGACAGTGTGAACTGGGATTCATCCATGAAGAGAACACCTCTCCAACGTGCCAAACGCCAGCGAATGTGAGAAATGAACATTCAATACACGAGCAACAGCTCTGGTTGACATTCCTGCTGTCAGCATGCCAATTGCACGCTCCCTCAAATCTTGCGACATCTGTGGCATTGTGCTGTGTGATAAAACTGCACCTTTCAGAGTGGCCTTTTATTGTGGGCAGTCTAAGGCACACCTATGCACTAATCATGGTGTTTAATCAGCATCTTGATATGGCACACCTGTGAGGTGGGATGGATTATCTCAGCAAAGGAGAAGTGCTCACTATCACAGATTTAGACTGGTTTGTGAAAAATATTTGAGGGAAATGGTGATATTGTGTATGTGGAAAAAGTTTTAGATCTTTGAGTTCATCTCATACAAAATGGGAGCAAAACCAAAAGTGTTGCGTTTATATTTTTGTTAAGTGTATAATACTAACTATTTATATAGGGCTTTCTCACAAATAAAGGCACTAAACAGAATAAACTCCAATAATGGAAGAACAAATGCCAATAATAAAAAGTACACAGCAACCATGTACAAAATCCCAAATTAAAGAGTTGTTAATACAGAGGGGAAAAAAAAATGCAAGTTTCCTTCAACATATGTTTTTTTCACTTAAAGAGTCTTTTTTTGCCATGTGTGCAACTTATACTCTAGAAAATACGGGAAATAAATGTTATGCATCTATTTTTCAGTAAACCATAGCATCTTTTCTGATAACTCAATTTCCATATTGGCCACAATATAAAACTGATGTTTTCTTGGAAATAAATATGTAAAAAAAAAAAAAAATTAAGTAATCTGATAATTACAGACTGGACTTTTACACACCTTATACAACCATATAGTTCATCTTCATCCCACCACTTTTCGGGTTAAGTGCGCGGGTATGTATGCGTGTATGTTTGTATCTCCTGTTCTTTTCAACCCAATGTGGGTAAATGTAGATGTCAAAGAAATGCTTATTTTGTAAAACTCAAAATAAATGATCAATCAGTCAATATGTATGTATATGTACGTGTATATGTGTGTGTATATATGTATATGCATATATGTAGTATGTATGTGTATATATGTATACGTGTGTGTGTGTGTGTGTATATATATGTGTATATGTGTAGGGGTATGTATATGTATGTGTAGGTATAAATGTATATATGTGTATATATATGTAGTGTATATTTATTTATGTGTTAGTGGGTATGTATATAGGTATATATGTGAGTGTGTATATGTGTGTGTATAAGTGTATATATGTATATAATGTGTGTGTATGTATGTATGTATACAGGTATATATGCACGGCCCAAGCAGAGGGTCACCCCCTAGAGCCATTGAGCATGCCTAGTGCTTGCTCTGGGGGTCGGCAGGGTTATGGAGTGACTTGGGCCAAATTTGTTGTGATTTGGCGCTTTATACATAACATATTTGTACATGAATTGAAATGTAATTGAATATTGAAGGGTATGTCTGTGTTGATATGTAGTGTGTTGTGAATTTGTGTATATGTTGTTATGACTGATTGATAAGCTTTGCTTCTGCCCACACCCTTTCAGACTCACAGGCTTCTTTATATAACATTCATATTACTGGTATGTTTCTGTTCTTTTGGATTTGTGTGTGTGCCGAATAAATCCATTCATTCATATACATATTTTAGAATTCTTTATAAATAAAAGCATATTTCTTCCAAAAAGTTTAGTGTTCAGAAAACATTTTTTAAAAAAGTGTCTTGAAAACAAGAGACTTGTCTTATAATCAGGGCTGTCTTATATTCAGGCCAATACCGTAACTGTGAACTCAATCAAATACTCCTGTTCACATGCCACATTAACCTGTATGAGTTCATGAAGGTACAATGTGTTCTTATGCAGACGCAAAAAATGTTTCAAGTCTAATGTGAACTTATTTGAAGCAAATCCAGCAGAATGTGTAAGCATGCTGTGTTACTGACACAAACCGGCCGCCCCTTCACCCGGTGGCTCATATTATGTTTACAGAGTCAACACTGAAATGTACAGCCAGGACTCACGTGCCATCTAAGCTTGTTAAAGGGATCAGTGTGTGTGTTTGCACGTTTGCATGCATTCTAGTGTGCTGGTTTTGTTTTTGGAGTAGCTCAAACATGGGCGTTACCGATGAAACAGCGATGCTAAGGCGTCGGCTGACTGTCTTGCTGTGGGCCAACATCAGAGCATCGATGTCCTCCTCCGCATCCTCATCAGAGAACTCCTGCAGATGAGACAAGTCTGATTTAATCAAAAGAAAGGCGACATCCAGAAAGCTGGACAAAGGCTGTTTGAAATGGAAACGTTTTCAGGAGCGGCTCGGCCGGCGTGGGTGGACGCAGCGCGCTTCCAGAAATTCAATGAGACAAGTCCAAGACAGAGAGTGTGGTCATTTGTTTACTCGGCTATATCACATGAAATGTCACCGGCTTCAGCGTGAGGATGTGAGCACAAACATCTGAGTGGTGGTGTTGATGTGGATCGCATGTTTAAGCATGCCGATGTTCTCAGGCGTTTCTGAGAGTCGCTCTGAATGCAAATGAACATTCTGTAAGCACGGAGACGAAGCAGCCGCTTACTGACCGTCAGATCCTCCACCTGCTTCAGTCTGCACACGCAACACTGAAATTAACATTCAAACACCTCGCTAATTGATCCTCTCATGATGTTTGTACACCGAATCTGGAACCTTTCACTGAATTTGGACAAAAGATAAATTAGGTTCACACCTCAAAAAGTCTGGCTTCCGCCTACACAGTTGTATGCAAAACTTTAGGCACCCGTGATAATTTTCATGATTTTACTTTATATTTAACATTGGTTGTCTGGATCAGAAATTTCAGTTACATATATCATATAGTAGACGAACACAGTGATATTTGAGAAGTGAAATAAAGTTTCTAATATTTACAGAAAGTGTGCAATAATTATTTAAACAAAATTGGGCAGGTGCATAAATTTGGGCACCCTTGTCATTTTATTGATTTGAATACATTTAGCACTAATTATTGGAACACAAAATTGGTTTGGTAAGCTCATTGACCCTGGACCTCCTTACACAGGTGAATCCAATCATGAGAAAGGGTATTTAAGGTGGCCATTTGCAAATGTTTCTCCTCTTTGCATCTCTTCTAATGAGTGGCAACATGGGAGCCTCTAAACAACTCTCAAATGACCTGAAAACAAAGATTGTTCAACATCATGGTTTAGGGCAGGGATACAAAAAGCTATCTCAGAGATTTCAGCTGTCAGTTTCCACTGTGAGAAACATAGTGAGGAAATGGAAGACTGCAGGCATAGTACTAGTTAAGGCCCGAAGTGGCAGGCCAAGAAAAATCTCAGATAAGCTGAAGCGAAGGATGGTGAGAACAGTCATAGCCAACCCACAGACCTACTCCAAAGACCTACAACATGATCTTGCTGCAGACAGTGTCTCTGTGCATCATTCAACTATACAGCGCACTTTGCACAAGGAGATGCTGTAATGAAGAGGAAGCTTTTTCTGCATACACACCATAAACAGAGTCGGTTGAGGTACGCTAAAGCACATTTGGACAAACCAGCTTCATTTTGGAATAAAGTGCTGTGGACTGATGAAACTAAAATTGAGTTATTTGGACATAACAAGGAGTGGTATGCAGGACTGAAAAAGAACACAGCATTCCAAGAAAAACACTTGCTACCTACAGTAAAATTTGGAGGTGGTTCCATCACGCTGTGGGGCTGTGTGGCCAGTGCAGGTACTGGGAATCTTGTTAAAGTTGAGGGTCACATGGATTCCAGTCAATATCAGCAGATTCTTGAGAACAATGTTCAAGAATCAGTGACAAAGTTGAAGTTGCACCGGGGCTGGATCTTTCAACAAAATGACAACCCTAAACACTGCTCAAAATCTACTAAGGTATTCATGCAGAGGAACAAGTACAATGTTCTGGAATGGCCATCTCAGTCCCCAGACCTGAATATTATTAAAAATCTGTGGTGTGATTTTAAGTGGGCTGTCCATGCTCGGAAACCAACAAACCTGAGATGTTTTGTAAAGAAGAATGGTTCAAAATACCTTCAACCAGAATCCAGACTCTCATTGGAAGCTATAGGAAGCGTTTAGAGCAGTGGTGTCCAAACTATTCCAGAAAGGGCCGAGAGGGTGCAGGTTTTCTTTGCAGCCACTGACTCCAGCAGGTGATTTCACTGATGAACTCATCCCACCTGCTCAAAGTGATGTTAATCAGTGAAATCACCTGCTGGAGTCAGTGGCTGCAAGGAAAACCTGCACCCTCTCGGCCCTTTCTGGAATACTTTGGACACCACTGGTTTAGAGGCTGTTATTTCTGCAAAAGGAGAATCTACTAAATATTGATGTATTTTTTCTGTTGGGTGCCCAAATTTATGCACCTGCCTAATTTTGTTTAAAGAATTATTGCACACTTTCTGTAAATCCTATAAACTTCATTTCACTTCCCAAATATCACTGTGTTTGTCTGCTATATGACTGAAATTGCTGATCCAAACAACCAATGATTTATAAAGGAAAATCATGGAAATCATCAGGGGTGCCCAAAGTTTTGCATACAACTGTACATGCTCCATCATCCTTGATGCTAAATTGGCCATTCCTGGCTGCTCCAGAGCTTCTATGAGTCTCCCTAAAGCTACACAGTTGTCTCTCAGGCTAGGCATGATAGTCGCCAAACGGCTCATCCTCTACGAGTGGAAATCTCCAACTCCTCCATCGTATATAAGGTGGATTGCGGACATGATATCTGTCATACAGACAGAGAATCTGAGACTTTCCAGAATGGACTCTTCCACACGGTTTGCTGCCATTTGGGACTCTTTCTTTCTCTGTCCTGGGATCGGCGTGATCAGGCAATGACTTGCGTGTCGGACCCTGCGTAAATGGCACCTTATATTACATGCAGTGATTTCAATGATGCATCGTTTTCCCTTTTTTGTCTTTTGGGTATTGGTGTGTGCACCCTTTTTGTTCCCCTCTGTTTGTTTGGGGCTGGTTTTTGGTGGGGTTTTTTTTCTCCTTTTGTTCATATAAACTAACTAACTAAATAAAAACAATTAAAAAAAAAGTCTAGCTTCTTTTCAGAACAACAAGCGAGAAGTGTGTAGATGTCATGATTGGATGTGTGTTATTCCACTTCCGTAATGGTTCCAATAAAACTGGCTGGAAAGCGGTCAGATTTGAACGATGGTTCCTTGGTTCTAACTGGAACTGTTTCAACAACCAAAACATTTTTGATTGAAAAGCTGAGAAACATTTATCTGTTCCCCTACTAGTGGGGAGGTGATGGTCTCGTGGTTAAGCGGCGGGCTTGAGACCAGAGGATCCTAGCCGAAGGCCTTGCATAACAGTACCTTGGCACTGGTCTGTGGGTGAATGTGAGGCATAGTTGTAAGGCACTTTGAACTTCTAATTCAGATGGTAAATCACTATATAAATACAGTCCATTTAGTCCTTCTAGGTTGATCTCCCGCTTCCTACTAAACTTGGTATGTGGATGAAGTTGGAGCCCTCAGTTGCCCTTAAAAAGCTTGTTCTGGCAAAGATCAGGTCAAATATCATCATCAATCTTGGCACACATGTAGGCTGATCTGAGAACTGCCCAGATGCCTAGCTGTGAGCGTAGTGACCATTGTCTCTTGTCTCTGCAGAAGGACCACTCTGAAAATGAATGGCAAGTTTCACTTTGCCTCTGTTACTTGTGGCTAATGTGACTGCAGAGTTACAATCCTATTGGGGAGGTGATGGTCTAGTGCTGAGGTCTCAAACTCATTCCAGAAAGGGCCAAGAGGGTGCAGGTTTTCTTTGCAGCCACCCACTCCACCAGATGATTTCACTGATTCACTGATTCCACCTGCCCAAAGTGATATTAATCAGTGAAATCATCTGGTGGAGTGGGTGGTTGCAATGAAAACCTGCACTGTCTCTGCCCTTTCTGGAATGAGTTTAAGACCTCTCGTCAAGTGGTTAAGCAGTAGGTGTGAGACCAGAGGATTTGCGGTTTAAACCCCCATCTGGATGGAAAATCACCAAGGACCCTTGCGCAATTCCTTAATCCCCAAGTGCGTAGTGAGCACCTTGCATGGCAGCACGTTGACACTGGTGTGTGTGTGTGTGTGTGTGTGTGTATGTGAAGCATTAATGTAAAGCACTTTAAGCTCCAAGCTCTATGGCCTAGTTCAAAAATAATGAAGCCTAACTTCTGATTTGCATTGCATTTGTCATGAACAAGCCATTATTTTATTTAGCACCATCCAGATTTATATGTGAGTTGCCTATAGTCTCTTTGACAGGTATTGAAAATTTCATGGAAAAATTCTGCACGGTTCCAGAGATATGCACGATATTTACCCCCAAAAAGCACTTTTTTCATCAATTTTGTGTGACATTGATATTTAGCATTATCATTTAAAGTTGAATGTTAAAGAAATAACCTTGTATTTTGTCATTTTGCTTGTTTGTGTTTCATACTAACACACAGTTATACATTTCTGTAAAGGTAGAAATGTCATTTCCTAGAAAAAACATCATGTTTCTAAAGCAAGGTAAAGTTGTCGCAAGCGTAACGCTGAGAATAAGTCCTTGATTTATTTGTGTCAAAACCTTAGCTATATCTCCTACTCTGCTTCAATATAATAATTATATTACTTGTTCAATAATAATGGACAGAATGTCTTTGTTTCAGGCTTCTGCAGACTAAAGAAGATACCTCCAACTGTTGTTGCAAGCGTTACGCTCTAGCACATTATAGTATATATGCACTGATAATTTCTAGCAATGACTGAACCGAGACCAACAGAAATATTGAAACTCTGATATATACCCATATCTAAAATGATAACATTTCACAAAAAAGACCACTTTCAAATTTTGATGGTTGTGTCACACTTTGGCTTCATTATTTTTGACCTAGGCCCTATATAAATGCAGTCCAATTACCATTTAAATTCCTAGTACAAGTAAGTAAGGTATCTTGGCCCCTCCCCCTTTGCTCAGGGTTGCCACTACAGATCCGATGTAGATCTGCTTGTTGATTTGCGCAAATGTTTATGCCAGATGTCCTTCCTGACCAGTGATGCCAGTAACGCGTTAATGCGTTACTCTAATCTGACCACTTTTTTTAGTAACGAGTAATCTAACGCGTTAATCTTTCCAAATCAGTAAAAAGATTAAAGTTACTTCTCCAAGTCACTGTGCGTTACTATTATTTTTGCATTGTGGGTCGATAGCAGCATTAAACTTGGTCCGTGGGCAGGAGGTCGGGGTTTGACTGAACTGCCCACTTTAAGCGGGCTGCGAGCTTTTCATCCGCGGTTTTCTGCAGCAGCTCATCCTCACCTCTTAAAGCACGGTGACAACAGCACACCTGCACTGAGCTTTACAAAGACATTTTTATGCTTTTTCCTCCTTTATTTAGAATTCTGAGCTGAGCCGCTCTGTATCTGGTCATTAAAAACAGCTGATCCTCCGCGACGCGTCAACAACTAACACTATTTTCCACTCAAATGCACCTAAACTCTTTCTGAGGACCACATGATGTGAAAACCCAATAAAACTCTCTTACCTGTAAATCTGGTCATGTTTTCTGCATAAATAAATGTTATCTATTCTTTGTCCTCAAACGCCAAAGCAGGGGTGAATCCAGATGGAATGGGGGCGTGGGGCAGGGATGTGCAACCCCCCCCCCCCCCCCCCCCCACACACACACACAAACACACAACACCCCTGGATTAAAGGTCCAGTTTTGAAGCCTTTTTTTACTACAACTACTAATACTACTTATAATAATAATAATTTCGACAAGTAAAATGTTTAGAGAGAATTTAAATGTTAGAAAAATGTTAGAAAGAATTTAATAGTTACATTTATAAACAATGTAGGCTAGAAATTGCAAGTTTTACTGTTACAGTGCTGTCAACAGTTAAATATGAGATCAAGAAAGAGGTCTTTATTTTACTTTTTATAAAACAAGTATTTATTTTCATTGAAGTCAAGAAAGGGTGACTATAAAGCGAGTTTTGGCAAAACAGGTATCATTGTCATGTTGAGGTGGCAGAGGGTTGTTGTCGACAGCTGGGGAAAGTAACTAAAAAAGTAACTAGTAATCTAACTTAGTTACTTTTACAATTGAGTAATCAGTAAAGTAACTAAGTTACTTTTTCAAGGAGTAATCAGTAATCATTCATTGGATTACTTTTTCAAAGTAACTGTGGTAACACTGTTCCTGACACAACTCCAGATGTACAAAGGGTACCGCGGGCACTTGAACTGAGAACCTTCTGTGCTAGAAGCATGTACCGTACCCTGCTTGCACCACTCTGCTAGCTTACTGTTATACGCCTGTCCCGCTATAATGACAAAAACTGGGATATCGGGCATAGTAGTGTCCTGCTAACACTCCTATGATTGGATAACAACCTAAATCCATAATCCACCCTTTGAAATTGAGTCTTCCATTACTCAGAGATTGTGCGACTTCCCCACAGCAGTGTGTGTGGTCTGTGGCCGGCGGGGATGTGTTATGGAGCAGTGATATGTAATCAGTGAGCAGGGATAGAGCTGAGGAAAGACGAGAGGAAGCACCGATGTCTCTTACCGTCTCGTTGAGGCCCGGGACTGAACGGCTTCTGAGACTGAGGGTGTCATCGCTCGGTTCAGATCCTGGACCTGACAGATCCATCTCTGAGTGACTGTGGTCTGGTGAGAAAAGGAAGAAGGAATAAAGGAAGATAAAGGGAGCTTCATTAATACCGGTTGAAACGGGAGCGAGAGACAAAGAAAGCAAACAAACCAACAATGAAAAAAAAAAAAAAGGTACGATTCAACAAACATCATTTTATTTTGTTTGAACTAATATTTAAACACCACATTAAATTAACTCTGTCAATATAAAAACGCCATACAAGAAAAGCAGCTCAACAGTGAGAACTGCTGGTGCTGCCTTAATGTGACTGACACATTACCTGCACAGGACAACTTTCTACGTAACAGGACGGAAAATAGAACATTCTACCCTCTCAGATCTCAGTACTGAAGCCCAAGAACACATTTCAGTCTTCCATTAGTCAGAGACACCAGCTGCAAATAATCATTATACTTGAAAATGGCAGAAGAAATACTTGTTCTGACCCTTGATCCTCATTAAATCAGCCCTCGCTGTGTTGCAGTAATTGCTGAGGTTGGACAGCAGATTTTGGTCTCGTATTCCTAGAATTTACAAAAGCCAGAGAACAAAAATGAAATATCAACGCTCACATTTGAATGTCTGTCATCGGATGATGTAATGCAGAATGGTAATGATTTTGTGTGTGAGGAATAAAATGGCACCAAAATGAAGACTGTACAGTCAGACTTGGCAGTGAGACTTTAAATGATTCTTGCAGTGGCAGATCTAGAGGGGAGTTGAGGGGGTTGCAACCCCCCCCCCCCCATCTGCTGATCAAAAGTGTGATAATATATGGGAAACGTCTTGCATAAACAAAGGCTGATTAATGGACGATGCTCCACGCAGAACTGGAAGATTTCCAATTTTAAAATGAAAATTGTGTGTTATGCTGAAGTGCTGAAGGTTCCCGGTTCAAACCCACCACTGCCCGTTCACCATGTAATGTGGAGTTGAGTCAGGAAAGGCATCCGCCGTAAAACTTGTGCCAAATCAACAAGCAGATCCACCTCAGATCTGCTGTAGCGACACCGAGTGAAAACAAGGGAAAAGCTGAAGGGACTTCTGACTTACTAAAATAAAAACTGCACATTAAAAACCTATGACCTCAATTGCCCTTAATTCAGGAAAAAGCTTATAGATTTTTTTAAATTTTCCTTGGTGGGTACTGGGCACACTCAACCAAGTCACAATACGCTCCACCCAACCCCCCCTTCACTTGAAGCTCAAACCGCCCCTGCACTGATATATACAGTAGGCACATTTTGGTTTGTGACACAGTGATATTCCCAACCCTGAAATTTAAAAAGTGGAAACATCAACAGCTGAGATACATCTGACTGATTGCCCAAAACGTCATCTAACATCACCCTCTAATAAAAACGGCTGCTTCTAACACAGTTACAGTTTCTCTTCTCATCTCTGCAAAACTGCCGCTCTGTGATTTGCTTGGGGTGAGATGTGAAACTGTGAATCAGAAGCAGCCGTTCAGCAAAGTCACGTCTCTTGGCGTGCTGTAAGTGAGATACCTGAGGAGACTGAGGCCTGGGACACGCAAATGCTGGGGGTGTCACAGTTTATCTGCTGCTGGCCGGAGGACGTCTTCTTCGGCAAACTGTCACCGGAGTATAAACTGGCAATGCTCTCTGCTCCGTCAGGCTGCACGCACACACACACACACACACACACACACACACACACACACACACACACACACACACACACACACACACACACACACACACACACACACACACACACACACACACAAGCTGTGAAAACAGCAATGGATCCCTCGTTGTGTGTGTGTGTGTGTGTGTGTGTGTGTGTGTGTGTGTGTGTGTGTGTGTGTGTGTGTGTGTGTGTGTGTAGGGGTGAATAAGGACTGACAGGGGCCCAGTGAGGCCCCTAATACAAATATAATACTGACAAAATAATATTGCCCCTGTATATGTGTGTGTGTGTGTGTGTGTGTGTGTGTGTGTGTGTGTGTGTGTGTGTGTGTGTGTGTGTGTGTGTGTGTGTGTGTGTGTGTGTGTGTGTGTGTGTGTTGTTGTTGCTGACCCTGACCCTCCGGTTGTTGCCGGGTGTGGACGATCTGTCCAGAGTATGGGAACGCAGGTTGTTGGGTATCGCTGGGATCCCTGTGGACTCCAACGCCACGATTCCGCCCCTGAAAGAAAGTAGATCAACACACTCTGAATTTCACACCTGAACTTAAAATATGAATAGGTTAGAAATGACAGGAGGAAATAAAACAACATCATGGGCCCTATCTTGACAGTCTACATCACTCTGTCTAATGTGCCTAGTGTAAGTGCATTTGGTGCGCCCGTCCCACTCCACTTTGCTATTTACGTGATGTACAATTTGTACACAAAGTGTCGTGCAGGTTGCTAAGGGGTAATATATAGTCAATTAATTAATCACTGTGTTTTGGATATAACTTACCATTTGTTATTCCCTTTATAACTACTGTACACGTCTGTTATGTTACAAAAAGCACATGCTGCTCAGTGAATAAACATTACTTCTGCCACTTTTTGAAAAGAGGTTTTTAAATGAACAATAAAAAAGGAATAAGTAACTGAACTCCCATCGTATTAAATTATCTTTGCAATGAGTTTGTTTTGTAACCAATTTTATCAGCACTTATAACTAAAATGCTCCCCAGGGGGCATTTTAGTTATAATAATAATGACTATAATATTTATTTAAATATTGCTGTCCAATTGCACATACAAGTACTGCATAAAAATACAATAAAGCGTTTTTAAGCATATAAAAGTAGTCATCTATATAAATAACACTTCATTTAAAAGGGCTCATAATATAAACCTTTTCAGTGAGCTCATATATAAGGTAGTAGGGTGTTTTGAAAACAGATATTAATGTTTGCAGCTAAAAATTACTCATGAAAACTAAGGTGACGCCTCACTAAACAAAATATAAAAATCAGATTTTGAAGTCCTGTTTTGGACCAGCCTTGGAATTGTTTTTGTGTGCTCACCGTGGTGAGCGCGGTGTCGAAGCCGAGCGGCCAGTCCTGGTGCTTCGGGCATCTCCGTCTGACATAGTGGCGCCGTTGACTCCATCCTCTGGCTTCAGGTATGAGTGGCCTCCTCTTCTGTCCATTTTCATCCTTCACCCAAAACACAGAGTCCTTAAATGTACTAAACTCTCAGTGGGGGGGGGTATTCGCAACAATAAAACCAACAGGGCAACATTACATTATAAGTGTTAAAAGATGTTGGATCTGCATCCAGATGTTGAGTTACTTCAAAATTTAAAGATAATATTGTTGACCCATTAGTCACCCAACCATACATGATTCATCCATCCGTTTTCTAAACCTGCTCATTCCAATTAAGACACTACCACAACCGTCACTGGGCAAGAGGTGAACCCTGGACCGTGCACAGTGCATGTACAGACCCTGAGCTGACTGCAGCCTTGAAATATGAAATTCAAAAACAATGGTCCTAGTTCATTCACTTGTGTTTTATTGTAGTCCAACAATGTAACATATGGAAGAATTTCTTTTAAAAGAGTGGTTGAGCTATTGAGGCCACATTTAGCACAACTCCCGATGTCTTCCCTTTGACACGCATTCTGGAACAGTGTTCAAAACATTTCAAAGTAGTGTTTCAAGTTTGCTGTCACTAATTTGCAGTACTGATGAACGGTTTTAATACAGTCCCCAGCCAGACATTCTATTTATTCTTTAATTCTGGTTTAAATTTCCCATTTGCTTGTATATTTCACATAATGTAAGGTATTTTCGAGAATTATAGAGTATATTTTGTCCCGTATTTGCTCATGTAGCTCTTTGTTAGCTGGGTGGAGTGTATCATGTCTCTCCTTGTGGTTGCTGCCTTATTAGCTGAGCAGAAAATAGTAATGAGCACATGCCCGGTGTACAGAAGGCAAACAAACTAACCACAACCATTTGTAATGTGCGACAGGTTTAGATATATTACAAAAAAAAAGATTGATTTTGTGCATCAAAGTTCACTGGAAGTGACTCATTATATATTCTTTTTTAATTTGGTGACTTATTTTTTGAGTTTTTGAGTTATTGTCTACACTAGATGGCCAGGATGAACTAATCTAACCATTCATGTACTTTTTTGCTGTTATTAGCTCAAGGAAATACTGGACAAGGGACAATTTGATTTATATTCAGTGAATATTCAGCTTTAGTTATACAATAATGGAGATGAACTGTAGAATGTAGTCGATCTGGCTTCTTGTGCAAAATTATTTCTGTTGTTAATCTTAGAATGCACATTGTTGATGTGAAATCTTGCTTTCAAGAACTATTTATAGGAGCCTGCAGCCTGAGGAAAAGCTAATTACAGCAGAAGTTTCTTTACCAAATAAAAACAAGCATCCACTTGATGTATTCCTGTGCTTTTGTCAAATACTGCACCCTCAAGACACTGCAGATCTATTTAACATTTAGTGTGAAAGGGTTTGTTTTCTCTCACTTCCAGCTGCAACATCTGCATATTTTTGTAGATGCATCTACACACATGTTTGCATCTACAAAATCACAGCTGTTAGGCTGCATGTCCATTCAAGCTGCAAGTTAACAGTTGTGTGCCCATTGTTTTTAATTGATCTTATTCACTGTGCCGAATAAAATGTCATGCATTCAAAAGTGTCTGCTCAATTTTCGCAATGTGCCCATTAAGAAGACCTTCTACTGGCAGCTAGAGGGGCACTTTAAAAGAGCAGAAGCATCTACGGACGTGCAACAGACCATTCAATCACACCTCATTAACATAAAGCCATATTCCAACTCTGCAATCGTTAATCCAATAACCACCTGGCTTTAATGCATTTTCACTGAATTTACAAAATGCATTTTATTTATATTTATTAATTTACTTTTTTTGAGGCTCCAGCCCCCTGTGACCCTTGACTGGAGTAAGCAGGTATAGAAAATGGATGGAATTTACTTTTTGGTGAATTGAGGTCAAACCATTATTTCATGAGAAACTGACACAATAAATAATAAAAAAAAATATCAGTACCCTATAAGACAAAATACAAAACAGTACACCATTTATCCATGTGAAGTTATGCTGTGTTGCACAACGGGAGCAGAGGTCCCCGTAAGTGGTCAAATCCCACGATATCATGCTTTGTCTTCCCTTCTCTACTGGGAACCAAAAAAACCCCCACTTTTTGTGACTGCTTCGGTGACTGCAGTAGAAAACAAAACAATACACCATTTATCCGTGTGAAGTTATGCTGTGTTGCACAATGGGAGCAGAGGTCTCCGTAAGTGGTTAAATCCCACGATATCATGCTTTGTCTTCCCTTCTCTACTGGGAACCGAAAAAAAAAAACAATAAAAAAAAAAAACACTTTTTGTGACTGCTTCGGTGATTGCAGTAGAAAACAAAACAATACACCATTTATCCGTGTGAAGTTATGCTGTGTTGCACAATGGGAGCAGAGGTCTCCGTAAGTGGTTAAATCCCACGATATCATGCTTTGTCTTCCCTTCTCTACTGGGAACCGAAAAAAAAAAAAAACAATAAAAAAAAAAACACTTTTTGTGACTGCTTCGGTGATTGCAGTAGAAAACAAAGCAATACACCATTCATCCGTGTGAAGTTATGCTGTGTTGCACAACGGGAGCAGAGGTCTCCGTAAGTGGTTAAATCCCACGATATTATGCTTTGTCTTCCCTTCTCTACTGGGAACCAAAAAAAACCCCACTTTTTGTGACTGCTTCGGTGACTGCAGTAGAAAACAAAACAATACACCATTTATCCGTGTGAAGTTATGCTGTGTTGCACAATGGGAGCAGAGGTCTCCGTAAGTGGTTAAATCCCACGATATCATGCTTTGTCTTCCCTTCTCTACTGGGAACCGAAAAAAAAAAAACAATAAAAAAAAAAAACACTTTTTGTGACTGCTTCGGTGATTGCAGTAGAAAACAAAACAATACACCATTTATCCGTGTGAAGTTATGCTGTGTTGCACAACGGGAGCAGAGGTCTCCGTAAGTGGTTAAATCCCACGATATCATGCTTGTCTTCCCTTCTCTACTGGGAACCAAAAAAAAACCCACTTTTTGTGACTGCTTCGGTGACTGCAGTAGAAAACAAAACAATACACCATTTATCCGTGTGAAGTTATGCTGTGTTGCACAATGGGAGCAGAGGTCTCCGTAAGTGGTTAAATCCCACGATATCATGCTTTGTCTTCCCTTCTCTACTGGGAACCGAAAAAAAAAAAACAATAAAAAAAAAAACACTTTTTGTGACTGCTTCGGTGATTGCAGTAGAAAACAAAGCAATACACCATTCATCCGTGTGAAGTTATGCTGTGTTGCACAACGGGAGCAGAGGTCTCCGTAAGTGGTTAAATCCCACGATATTATGCTTTGTCTTCCCTTCTCTACTGGGAACCAAAAAAAACCCCACTTTTTGTGACTGCTTCGGTGACTGCAGTAGAAAACAAAACAATACACCATTTATCCGTGTGAAGTTATGCTGTGTTGCACAATGGGAGCAGAGGTCTCCGTAAGTGGTTAAATCCCACGATATCATGCTTTGTCTTCCCTTCTCTACTGGGAACCGAAAAAAAAAAACAATAAAAAAAAAAACACTTTTTGTGACTGCTTCGGTGATTGCAGTAGAAAACAAAGCAATACACCATTCATCCGTGTGAAGTTATGCTGTGTTGCACAACGGGAGCAGAGGTCTCCGTAAGTGGTTAAATCCCACGATATTATGCTTTGTCTTCCCTTCTCTACTGGGAACCAAAAAAAACCCCACTTTTTGTGACTGCTTCGGTGACTGCAGTAGAAAACAAAACAATACACCATTTATCCGTGTGAAGTTATGCTGTGTTGCACAATGGGAGCAGAGGTCTCCGTAAGTGGTTAAATCCCACGATATCATGCTTTGTCTTCCCTTCTCTACTGGGAACCGAAAAAAAAAAAACAATAAAAAAAAAAAAACACTTTTTGTGACTGCTTCGGTGATTGCAGTAGAAAACAAAACAATACACCATTTATCCGTGTGAAGTTATGCTGTGTTGCACAACGGGAGCAGAGGTCTCCGTAAGTGGTTAAATCCCACGATATTATGCTTTGTCTTCCCTTCTCTACTGGGAACCAAAAAAAACCCCACTTTTTGTGACTGCTTCGGTGACTGCAGTAGAAAACAAAACAATACACCATTTATCCGTGTGAAGTTATGCTGTGTTGCACAATGGGAGCAGAGGTCTCCGTAAGTGGTTAAATCCCACGATATCATGCTTTGTCTTCCCTTCTCTACTGGGAACCGAAAAAAAAAAACAATAAAAAAAAAAAAACACTTTTTGTGACTGCTTCGGTGATTGCAGTAGAAAACAAAACAATACACCATTTATCCGTGTGAAGTTATGCTGTGTTGCACAACGGGAGCAGAGGTCTCCGTAAGTGGTTAAATCCCACGATATCATGCTTTGTCTTCCCTTCTCTACTGGGAACCAAAAAAAAACCCACTTTTTGTGACTGCTTCGGTGACTGCAGTAGAAAACAAAACAATACACCATTTATCCGTGTGAAGTTATGCTGTGTTGCACAATGGGAGCAGAGGTCTCCGTAAGTGGTTAAATCCCACGATATCATGCTTTGTCTTCCCTTCTCTACTGGGAACCGAAAAAAAAAAACAATAAAAAAAAAAACACTTTTTGTGACTGCTTCGGTGATTGCAGTAGAAAACAAAGCAATACACCATTTATCCGTGTGAAGTTATGCTGTGTTGCACAACGGGAGCAGAGGTCTCCGTAAGTGGTTAAATCCCACGATATTATGCTTTGTCTTCCCTTCTCTACTGGGAACCAAAAAAAACCCCACTTTTTGTGACTGCTTCGGTGACTGCAGTAGAAAACAAAACAATACACCATTTATTCGTGTGAAGTTATGCTGTGTTGCACAATGGGAGCGGAGGTCCCCGTAAGTGGTCAAACCCCACGATATCACGCAGGATTCAAATAAGACTGCGGTGCCCTATTGGTCTGTAAGTTTTTTTTTTTTTTTTTTTTTTAAAGAAGGCATGTTTACTGTTTAAGCACTCCAGTAAAACAGTTTCCTTCAGGATTAATAAAGTTCTTTTTTATTCTTAAGTGCTCCGAGTAACAAGCTGTTATATTCATGAAAAGACCGAAACCAGAGGGAAATCCGAAAATCCTCACACTAGACAAAAGAGAAGCAGAGAGCATTTGATGGTTTCCTTGGTGAACAACTTCCAAATCCCTTTATGATTAATTGTGTGTTAGAAATTAGTTTACCGTGGAGTATGTGTGTGTGTGTGTGTTAGACTTACCCTTTCCTCTTGGCACCAGCTACGGCACCGCATACTCCACTTCTGCCAGTCCTGGGGGTGTTGGATCGTTCCGATTCGGGCGCACTTGACGTGCTGTCTGGAGACTTTCTGTCTGTGGCTTGTAATGTAAAACATGAACAATCAACTAGTAATCGGCTGATATCCGGCATAACCACAGAAACTAATGAGAACAACAGTTTTCGCAGGAACCATTACATGGTTTTCCGTGTGTTGGTGCTGAAACTCACCAGGGGGGCTGTTGAGGATGGTCTCTTTGACGATGTCACTGTAAAGCATCTTCTGCTCAAAGCGTTTGGACCTCTCTTCCAAAAACCACTCGCCGGTCACCACCTTCAGCTCCCTGTCGTGCAAACACACTCATGTCCTGAGCAGCCTGATCTTAGCAGAAAAATCCACTTCCTCTGTGTCATTCTGAGACTCAGCACATTCCTGGAGTTTGGCACCAGTTTACTTTTTCCCGGTGTAACCACCGTCTCTCTGCCTGTACTTCAGGATATGGTTTTCTGCAGTGGACATTCTGCTGTAGGTTAATGCACATGTAGGTGGAGAGAAGAGCCTCTGAGGAAAAACAAGTGCTAAAGATGCCAGTAAAGTAGAACTTTTCAGACGGAAAGATGCCTCTCGCATAACGTGTAATGCACAGACAGAGCGATCATGCTTGGGGGGGGGGGGGGGGGGGGGGGGGGGGGGTGGGGTTACTGCAAATGCAGCATGAGATCATCTCAGATTATAATATTAGCGGAACAAATGCACTTTCTGTATCTTGCATTGATCTCATTGCACAGGAAGTTCACGCTCTAGTTCTTCTATAGTGCTGTATTTGGTTGTTAAGTGAGACGTAACACATCACGTGATTTTTAGCTTCTGGGTCCACCAAAAAAAAAAAAATGCGCGCTTTGTCACCCGTTTATGGTCGTTGGTCATCTGCATCAGCTGAGCTTCTTTCAAAGCTCAGACCTCACAGGCGGAGTTCCCAGATGTGTGACCGACCCACCGGAGCTGTCTTTTTATAGATTCCCAGCCGATGACAAACAGAAACAGAAGTGACTACCCTGGCCTTTTTGTTTTGATTGCTGTCACTGTAGCAGCTGTACCGACCATTTATGAAATGAATCTCGTCAATTTACATAACCGCAAGTGTTTTGTTTGGACCCGGAAAGCTTTATCACATGATGCGTTACGTCAGAGCTTAACACTCCCATGGTTGGGGCCACTTTACACCAGCTACTGACAAAGGCTATAACCACTACCAATTCTGTTCTTTCCCAAAGGCAAACTTTTTGTCTGCCGCCATTAGCGAGTGTAGCGGTATCATTCCAATGAGATGATCTGAAATGTCTGTGTGAGTGCGAGAGAGTGGCTCCCATATCTCTCTGACTGTTTGTCAGATCAGCCTCAGCTTTCAGATATGGCTCGAGCATGGCAAGATGATGTGCATCCTTTATTATGAAAATCTGGGGGATTAATTTTCAAAACCTTTACTTTGAAACCTTTATTTTCATTACAGGGTTGGGAAATGCATTGCTTCCCCAAATGTGCACCCTCTCTTCTTCTATGGTGTTTAGTGCACCAGTTTAATCAGTTATCTTAGCTTCACCTAATCAATGGGTCCCACTTAGCCAGACTGACTGTAAATATGAGTAAATTAAGTACTTTAATTTTTGGTGGGGTTTGTGGCATTTTATAAATGCGGAAATGGGCTCTGAACAAATCAAGTGCAACTCTCTGTGTGTTTCTTTGTATCTCAATGTCACCATGTCTTAACAAACGTACACTTTGTTTGTTAAAACTATTTAAGAGTAAGTACACCTCTTTGTACATCCCACCTTCAAACACAGCCTCATACGACCATCCACCAAAAATCTACTTAAGCTCCCAGTTTTCTATACGAATACAAACTTCCTAACGGCACTGTATTAGTTGTTGAAATGAGGGGAATCACTGCCCTCACCAGCACAGAGTGACCTAAAAAGAATTTACACTGGCTATAGGTCAATGTCAAATGCTTAGTCCCCACCCTCAAGATACACACAGACATACCAACTAACTTACAGAATCAGTTCTGTACTCTCATCATGATTACCCCTCTGGGGTGAGGATGATGGTATCCATTCCGTCGATGTGATTGTGGATTCTTAAATGGTTCATGAGTCCAATCCTGGCTTTAAAAGTTCTTCAACCATCTGGATAAGTAGATTCAGATGACAGATTTGACTTTGGTTGTTGCTGCCTCTCGTTGTGTTTTATTGTCTTTTCTTCTAGTTTTGCCCATCTGTTAGCTTCAAAAGTTGTTGTTCCTTCTCGGATGAGAGTTCAACAATTTCCTGTCCTTGACTTTCCCAATTATTAAAGTCGATGTTACATTTCTTCATGTTGGTTTTTAAGGCGTCCTTGAATCTCTTCTTCTTCTACCGTTGCGTTGTTTCACCTTGGAGTAGAAGATTCCATCTGAATAACATCACACAGATCCAGGCTGATATTCAAGATGTTTTGAATGACAGCATTGATGGAGCTTTTCAAGCATCTTCATATGAAGTCATTATGTTGTTCAAGGTTTGGGTGCATACATAGTAAATTTTGCTCAGTAAAATTTAACATTTAATCCAGTCTAAATAGAGTAAAAAAGCACTCTGTTGTAGAGTGAAATCAGCTATACTGGTGTCGACGACCAAACGGTCCCCAGCCCCGCCCTGCCTCCGCTGCGCATGCGTCATTTCGGAGCACGGCCACCCTGTGGACGGACTGTCTTCACCCAAAGCGATCAACGTATTAATGGGATTATTAGCCATCAGATGACACGGTACAACCTCTTAATCATTCTAAAGTCAGTTTTCAGCAGAAATGAGGCCATTTTAAGTAGAACGAGGCGACATTCCGTGACTCTCTGAAATGGCGGACAGTCAGTGAACACAACAGCTAGCAGCTCATGTAGCTATGACCACTTCCTCTGCCTTTTCTGATGAATAATGGTGAATTTACTTGGAAATGATTGTTGACTGAATGACTGGAGTGCAGTTTGAAGCAGAAATGAGGTGATATCGTGAACCACAGCTAATGACGCATGCGCAGTGAATGCAGGGCGGACTGATTTTTAGGGGGGACCGTTCGGTCCTGCAACACTGGCATTGGCAAATATGACTGTTTCTCTCAGTTTAATTGCTGGTTGATACTTGTCTCAACTGGTGATGGATGGAACATGTTCTAAGCCATCTTGGAGTGGTTTTATGTCTAACCTTAATCTATGGGCAACTGAAGGCATTTGGGATCTGCTGTAGACATTTATCTGAGAGGGCTGTAACACAGCTGTCATCTGCATATGGAAGAACGTCACAGATGCCTTAATTTTCATTGCAGAAAGCCAATCTTGAAAAAGCCTTTTCATCTGTTGTGGTGGTGTTGTTAATTCCCAGGGGTAGGTTGTCTTCAATAACGCGGGTGATTGTTTCCGTGAAAATGGTGAACAATTCTGGTGTAATCATGCAACCCAGTTTGTTCTTGATCTAACATGGAACACCTCACAGTTGCAGACCATGACAGTGAAAGCATGTCATTGTGGAGGATTCTCAGAATTTGAACCCACCATTGGAACATTCTCTTGAATCAGTTCTATCCTGCAGTGGGTAAGCCACAAGAGTCTTAGTTGGAAAACCTGGGTTAGAACCTTTGTAAGAACTTTTTGCATGTTCACAGTTTTTACATTGGCAACCCAGATTTTATCAAAAGCATTGTGGCTGAACCTGGAACATTTAGCTGGAGACAACCAGCTGTCAAAGCAGACATTGATATCACTACTTTTTCTCTGATCAAATTGCTATTGCGTAAATGTTGAAAGTATACAACAGTGGGACGACAGAAAAGACAGAAATCAAACCAAATTACTAGTGTTGCTTCTCATAATCATCTATTTTCTCTGAATAACTTTCATTCTGAACTGTTTTGGGGTTTGGGTGGAGTTTTCCTAAATCCTATTGTTGCAGATGATGACAACAGTGAGACACCTGAGGTCGTCACAGACAAACAGAGACAGCTGTTGTGCCATTTAACAAAGTCCAAAACATCTGGAGTCCATTTGTCTCATTAAGACTTTGCTGCTTTGGTCCCGGTGGTGTCACACTTACAAGATTTTGGCACACATGTTACACCTCCACTGGTGTCCCTGGGGCAGCGTTATATGGCACGCATTGCAGATGCGCAAGTGGCACTCCTCACAGATCTCACCACGGTCAAAAAATCAGGCCCAGATTCTTCATGCAGCGACCACACTGGCGTTCCCCAGAGTACTGGTTTGGACGGGAACCTTTCTGCTTGATCTCCAGCAACTCATTTTTCAGCTTGCTACAAGAATCAGGAGAACAACAAAGAGTGAAAAGCAGTATAAAAACAAAGCTGAGCGGCAATCTGCTTATGGTTCATGTAGATTACCAAATGATATGAATCTATGTGGCCTCGACATTTGATGTTTCTGACCAAAACTGAGCTCCTTTATTGCCGATGAACACCAACCCTTCCACTGTGTTACATCCATATTAGCTCCAAACTCCACTGTGAGAGCAATAAAGTCTTATCTTATTTAAGTTAAACAGCAATAACCTTGAAACTGACTTGATATTCAAATTATAAGTATCCATCTTGAATCAATTCCTCAAAACAGCTATTCAAAAGTAGTTTAACCTTTCAGGTCATACAAGTCCAAGGTGACCAATAGAAAGGTGACATATGACTTCATATTACTGTTAAAAAAAATATACTATCAGGGTACTCTGACCCGAGGAACTCACTTGGGTCCATAAATATTTGAGCACTGCAGGCTTATTAGGTGACATACAGTAGTGTTCAGAATAATAGTAGTGCTATGTGACTAAGAAGATTAATCCAGGTTTTGAGTATATTTCTTATTGTTACATGGGAAACAAGGTACCAGTAGATTCTCACAAATCCAACAGACAAGCATTCATGATATGCACACTCTTAAGACTATGAAATTGGGCTATTAGTAAAAAAAAAGTAGAAAAGGGGGTGTTCACATAATAGTAGTGTGGCATTCAGTCAGTGAGTTCGTCATTTTGTGGAACAAACTGGTGTGAATCAGGTGTCCCCTATTTAAGGATGAAGCCAGCACCTGTTGAACATGCTTTTCTCTTTGAAAGACTGAGAAAAATGGGACGTTCAAGACATTGTTCAGAAGAACAGCGTAGTTTGATTAAAAAGTTGATTGGAGAGGGGAAAACTTATACGCAGGTGCAAAAAATTATAGGCTGTTCATCTACAATGATTTCCAATGCTTTAAAATGGACAAAAAAAACCAGAGACGTGGTGGAAGAAAACAGAAAAAAAACATCAAATGGATAGAAGAATAACCAGAATGGCAAAGGCTCACCCATTGATCAGCTCCAGGATGATCAAAGACAGTCTGGAGTTACCTGTAAGTGCTGTGACAGTTAGAAGAGGCCTGTGTGAAGCTAATTTATTTGCAAGAATCCCCTGCAAAGTCCCTCTGTTAAATAAAAGACATGTGCAGAAGAGGTTACAATTGCCAAAAAACACATCAACTGGCCTAAAGAGAAATGGAGGAATATTTTGTGGACTGATGAGAGTAAAATTGTTCTTTCTGGGTCCAAGGGCCCAGTTTGTGAGACGACCCCCAAACTCTGTATTCAAGCCACAGTTCACAGTGAAGACAGTGAGCATGGTGGTGCAAGCATCATGATATGGGCATGTTTCTCCTACTATGGTGTTGGGTCTATATATCGCATACCAGGTATCATGGATCAGTTGGATATGTCAAAATACTTGAAGAGGTCATGTTGCCTTATGCTGAAGAGGACATGCCCTTGAAATGGGTGTTTCAACAAGACAATGACCCCAAGCACACTAGTAAACAAGCAAAATCTTGGTTCCAAACCAACGAAATTAATGCCTCGCAGATGTGAAGAAATCATAAAAAAACTGTGGTTATACAAACTAAATACTAGTTTAGTGACTCACAGGATTGCTAAAAAAGCAGTTTGAACATAATAGTTTTGAGTTTGTAGCATCAACAGCAGATGCTACTATTATTGTGAACACCCCTTTTCTACTTTTTTTTACTAATAGCCCAATTTCATAGCCTTAAGAGTGTGCATATCATGAATGCTTGGTCTTGTTGGATTTATGAGAATCTACTGAATCTACTGGTATCTTGTTTCCCCATGTAACAATAAGAAATATACTCAAAACCTGGATTAATCTTTTTAGTCACATAGCACTACTATTATTCTGGACACTAATGTACACTCAAGCCCATAAGTGTTTGGACAGTGAGCTTACATAATTAGCTGTATACACTTGCCTTTATGTATGTATAGTAAGGAAAGCCAGCAGGTGTCGCTGTGCATATGTAGCTAGTAAACCTGCTCCCAAACAGCTTAAAAAAAAAAAAAAAAAAAAAAAAAGGATTCTCTGGCCACAACCCTGGATTTTTAGCCTTCTGGTTAGAGAGTCCAACTTCCACACCGGAATTATGAGTTGCGTCCTGAGGGGACCAAAACAACGCAACACAGAGTGCAGCCGCTATATTGTCTCCTTTGTGTGTGTTATATATATATATATATATATATAGATATATATATATATATATATATATATATATACACACACACACAAAAAAACCACTGGTGTACCTTTAACCAATTCCTTGAGATAGATGTTCTAAATATTCCCCATTTATAAGCCTAGACAAATATTTTTACCTCGGCCTGCGTCCTTGATGTTTATCAAATTTTTTCTCAAAATTTATCCAAATCAAAATCATCAATCATCAAAAATCTTTGTGTTCTTTCATTCACAAACACACAGGACTGAAAACAATACCCCTGTATGGCAAACAGTAGCACAGGGCTAATTCTCACCGTATCCTCTTCTCCTCTCGTTTCCGCAGTTTTTCATCTTTCTGGAGCACCTTCAAGATCATTTCTCTTTCGTGGTCCAGCAGAAAAGAGACGTCCAATCCTCCCCGACCCGCTCCATTGGTCTGTCAGTCTAGACCCGTCCAGTCAAAGCAGCCAAGTAGGGGTGATGCACGAACAGCGTCATAATCAACTTCATTGCATTGCCACCGTGTTCCCAAACAGGTCCGGTGAAGTTCGGCTAAACGTTTAGGCTGCTGTCATTTTAGCATTGTCATAGTCAGAACTGCTGACGCATCTTTTTGCGCCTCCACTGCTGGTGCTCTTCTCCTTCGCTTGGAAACTACAACCAGCCGTTGGTGAAACCTACACAAACACAAGGTCGCAATTTAGAACTAGACATTGGGGGACAAAGTGTGGATGCCCGCAGGGCCGAAGCCCATAGAAGCCAACGGTTTCTAGATAAGCTCAGATGCATTCTGAGCATACCAGACAGTAATTTTAATGTTTGAAAAGACCATAAAGTGGACACCATTGACTTATGCAATTTGAAACTGTGGATATAAGGACTTTATTCTGAGAATAGTCAGCACTGATTGTATTAACATCCTGGTGTAAATAAGGGTATCACCACATGTGTAGAACTCAAAAGAATGATAGTTGAGTTTTCATTAAAAAAAACAAACAAAACAAAAAACTGCAATGTGGTTAAAATGTGTTCGTAAATATGAAAGAACAGGCTCTTATTATTAACTATCACTTACTGTATTTTTTTCTCAAGATTTGTTTTTGCATAAGTTTGAAAAAACAACAGATCATAAGTAAAGGATAAATTACTTATCATGAATTTAATTTTCGAAGTGGCACTAATGACAACACTCATACTGAACATAATTTCGTTTGCATAGACTGATTTTGGAGATCAAGCAATAATTGCAGATGGGCTTTCTGAGGTCCCAGATAGCTTTTCTGATTTCCTTTTCTAACTTTCAGAATTGAGTAAATTAGCATATGGTCCATTGATACTTATGTGTAGACACTAGTCCCTAGAGGCAACTATTTTGGTTTCAAATCTGGGCAAATGCAGTGCCAGAAAATTACAAATGTGACAAACAAGAAACAGGTGTTTTAAACAAGTCAATGCTGCTAAAAATACAAACTTGCAGAAACAAAGATACTATTCTGACATGGTTTTGCACATAAGACTGGCATAGCATGTTTCAAGTACCACATATAGTCAGAAGGTGGGGGGAGCATACCATATTCTGTCCCCACTGGCTGAAAAGGTGGGGGGGGACATGTCCCTCCTATCCCCCACCAAACTGCACCCATGCACAAACAGACACAGTTGCAGTCAACAAAATATGGCCGTCATTAATGATTTGTAAAAAGGTCTGCTTCTTAATGCAGGTGTCTGTCAAGCTGTGTGAAAGGCTGATTTAAAATAAGACAATGAGTTGCAGTATTACAAGTGAAACTACCAATAATTGGTACACATTTGACAGCTTCACAGCAGCCTCACACACTCCCAATTAGTCTGCAAAACTGTCATCCGGAGGACAGCATTCATATTTCCCAGCTTCTATCAACAAGCCGCTACCTTTCCAGGTAATTAATGACAAGACTTGTCCTAATTATGTGCATATCTGCATGCAGGTACACACTTATGCACACAAGGCTGCCTTGAATAAATTTGAAAATTGCTGCACAGGAAATAGATGGCCCCCAGGCTTTGAGCTGTTAAGCTGGGGAAATGTCAATTCCAGTGTTCTGCGTAATATAAAGTGGTCCTGATATTTCTGGCACAGAAGACAAACAATGCACTTTGAAGACTCTATACACAATAAAATCACACCATCAAGCCAACTTATATAGATTATATCAAACTTTATTGATTCCTTGGGAAGACTCCCTCAGGGAAATTGGGCTTCAGCAGCATTGTATAGCAGCACACAGGCTTACGTAGCCAAGGGTGGGCCTGGATGGCCTGGGCCCGCCCATTGTCAGCCAGGCCCACCCCATCCAATGAGAAGCTGAGTTGACACTGGACAGTCACCTGTTGTTGCCTCATTGTATTCCTATGATATGGTATTGCATTAGCACTGAGCAACAATAATACATTTTGTCAAGAAATCTGGTTCATCATCTGTGATTTTATTCATTCATTTTCAGAGTACAGTGGTCCCTCGCTATAACGCGGTTCACCTTTCGCGGCCTCGCAGTTTCGCGGATTTTTTTAGAGCAATTTTGCATGCTTTATTTTTTTTTTAATGGCGCATTGTGTTCTGTGTCCTTATCAGGCAGGCCAGTCGCGGCATCGGTCGCAGCATCGGTCGGCATCGCCGTGATTGCTCTCACTGCCTCCGATGTGCTTTCCGCAGGCTCAGTAAACGCAGCAGCGGGCCAATCACACCGCGCCCTCCTGTCTGCTGTGCGGAATTGCGCCAATTCTGGCAACAGGTCCAGAGACTACGCTCGCTGTTTTGATCCGGATGTTGATCGCAGCCGCAGAGCTCCGTGGCCACCGAGAGAGGACTTGGATTCTTTGCGGGTCCCGCATCCGTACTGGAGGCAGCGAGCGAAGGGAGAGTACGCGCATTGTGTTCTGCGTATGTCTGTTTATAATCTTCTCGCCCAGAAGAAAAAGAGAGTGTTTACACAGGAGAGAAAAGTGAGAAAATGTTAATGCCTGTTTGAGAAAAGTGTATAAAGTGTGTAGTGAGGGGTTTTACAGCCTTAAAACATCTATAATAATTGTAAAAACTAACGCTGACTACTTCGCAGATTTCATTTATCGCTGGTTTTTTTAACGTAATTCCCGCGATAAACGAGGGAGCACATTTTTCCTCAAATAAATGTCTTCTGCGGGCCCTCGTCACAATGCCAATAACAACATGCACCGTCGAACGGCTGTTTTCTACTGTTAAATGGATAAAAACGTCCACCAGAACATCCATGTTGACTCACAGACTGAATGCAGTCTCCGTGCTTTCCCTTGAAAGAAAACTGAATCATTGGACTGATGACGTGATAAGAGTTCAACAAAAACCCCGTCATCTCCTGCTGGCATTAAAAGAATCATCAAATGTGAGACCATTAATTACTTTTTTCTTCTAAATAGGCCTAATTGTTAATATTATATTGCAACTGCCATGAATCATGTTGGTGTCCGTTCTGATGGTTTTTAATTTGGTTTCCATTGTTTATCAATTTTAATTTGGCCGCTGAGCCAACCTGTTTTCATGTTGCGGATATATTTATAGAATTTATATTTTAAAGGACTTTACATGACTAAGCATTGCGTTGCTGCTTGCATTGTCCATGGGGTGCTTGTGTCTGACACTTTGCGTCTGTGTAACTGTGCACACAGCGTCTGTGCAGTTGGCTGAGATGTGTTCATCATTAAACTTGGAATTCATTTTTGAAACAATACCTTATTTAAATACTATTGACATTTTGGGTTTAGGCCGAGCCAAGTAGGCTACCAGACTTGCACTGAATGTGTGGTGTGTGTGTGTGGCGCTGCACTGCAGTGCATTATCCATGAAGAGTACTTGTGTCTGACGTGTCACGTCTGGGTGCTCACTTTGCCAGTGCTGTAGGCTAAGTGATAACGTTGCTTGCGATGTCCAAACGAGGCACACTTTTTCAAATGGTGTATTATAATACCTACACCTTACCTACAACCCCAAAGGTTGGGCCTAAGTATGCATCTCATGTTCTTTCCTTTCCTTTAGCTGATCTCTTAATTTGTCTTTGTCCACCTGTGATCTGCCTCTGTTGGAAATGTGCAAGGGTTATTCGCTTCAAAAAGGGGGTGACCATAGCGATCTAAACAACTACAGACCAATATCAATTATTAATAGCATTGTCAACATTTTTGAGAAAATCATTTTTAACCTACGATCAGATTAATTATCGACTTTTATCTCCATTTCAATCTGGATTTACAAATATTTTCAACAACTTCTGCTTTATTGAAGTTCACTAATGATGTTTTTACTGGCTTTGATAATAATTTACCTACTGGTGCCTTATTTATTGACCTTACCAAGACATTTGACATTGTTGATCACTACTACTGTTGGAAAAATTACATTTGATTGGTCTTGATAGGTCTTCTCTTTTTGGTTCAACTCTATCTCCATCAATGTTAATGTGTTTTTTTCCAAAATTGTCACTGACTTTCAAACTATAGATAAAAGTGTGCCCCAGGGTTCTTCACTTGGCCCTCTTTTACAACCTCTAGCAAAAATTATGGAATCACCGGCCTCGGAGGATGTTCATTCAGTTGTTTAATTTTGTAGAAAAAAAAGCAGATCACAGACATGACACAAAACTAAAGTCATTTCAAATGGCAACTTTCTGGCTTTAAGAAACACTATAAGAAATTAGGAAAAAAAAATTGTGGCAGTCAGTAACGGTTGCTTTTTTAGACCAAGCAGAGGAAAAAAATATGGAATCACTCAATTCTGAGGAAAAAATTATGGAATCATGAAAAACAAAAGAACGCTCCAACACATCACTAGTATTTTGTTGCACCACCTCTGGCTTTTAACAGCTTGCAGTCTCTGAGGCATGGACTTAATGAGTAACAAACAGTACTCTTCATCAATCTGGCTCCAACTTTCTCTGATTGCTGTTGCCAGATCAGCTTTGCAGGTTGGAGCGTTGTCATGGACCATTTTCTTCAACTTCCACCAAAGATTTTCAATTGGATTAAGATCCGGACTATTTGCAGGCCATGACATTGACCCTATGTGTCTTTTTGCAAGGAATGTTTTCACAGTTTTGCTCTATGGCAAGATGCATTATCATCTTGAAAATGATTTCATCATCCCCAAACATCCTTTCAATTGATGGGATAAGAAAAGTGTCCAAAATATCAACATAAACTTGTGCATTTATTGATGATGTAATGACAGCCATCTCCCCAGTGCCTTTACCTGACATGCAGCCCCATATCATCAATGACTGTGGAAATTTACATGTTCTCTTCAGGCAGTCATCTTTATAAATCTCATTGGAACGGCACCAAACAAAAGTTCCAGCATCACCTTGCCCAATGCAGATTCGAGATCACCCCCCCCCCCCCCCCCCCCCCCCCCCCCCCCCCCCCCCCCCCCCCCCCCCCCCCCCCCCCCCCCCCCCCCCCCCCCCCCCCCCTGAATATGACTTTCATCCAGTCATCCACAGTCCACGATTGCTTTTCCTTAGCCCATTGTAACCTTGTTTTTTTATGTTTAGGTGTTAATGATGGCTTTCGTTTAGCTTTCTGTATGTAAATCCCATTTCCTTTAGGCAGTTTCTTACAGTTCGGTCACAGACTTGACTCCAGTTTCCTCCCATTCGTTCCTCATTTGTTTTGTTGTGCATTTTCGATTTTTGAGACATATTGCTTTAAGTTTTCTGTCTTGACGCTTTGATGTCTTCCTTGGTCTACCAGTATGTTTGCCTTTAACAACCTTCCCATGTGTTTGTATTTGGTCCAGAGTTTAGACACAGCTGACTGTGAACAACCAACATTTTGCAACATTGCGTGATGATTTACCCTCTTAAGAGTTTGATAATCCTCTCCTCTCCATCCTCTTCATGTCAGTCCACTTGGTGCAACAGCTCTCCAAGGTGTGATCACTCCTTTTTAGATGCGACTAACGAGCAGATCTGATTTGATGCAGGTGTTAGTTTTGGGGATGAAAATTTACAGGGTGATTCCATAATTTATTCCTCAGAATTGAGTGAGTGCATATTTTTTTTCCTCTGCTTGGTCTAAAAAAGTAACCATTACTGATTGCCACAATTTTTTTTCTTGATTTCTTATAGTGTTTCTTGAAACCAGAAAGTTGCCATTTGAAATGACTTTAGTTTTGTGTCATGTCTGTGATCTGCTTTTTTTCCACAAAATTAAACAACTGAATGAACATCCTCAGAGGCCGGTGATTCCATAATTTTTTCCAGGGGTTGTATTTACAATTTTTATTAATGACCTTCCTCTCATCTGCAAAGACTGTAATATTCAACTCTATGCAGATACTATTATTATTGTTCTAAACCTAATATGCTGACATTCAGCACTCGCTTCAACATGATTTTGACTCAGTTCAATTATGGCTTCAAGCTAACAAATTTCTTCTTAATAAAAAAAATCTCACTCAATGTTATTCAAGAAAAGCTCTATATCAGTAGGTGAGCTCATTCTTACTTCTTTGGATAATACCCCAATTGTACCTGTTGAGCAGGTACAATTGGGGCATTATCCTTCTCTTTTTTACAAACCTATTCACCAATAAAATTACATATCAATTGAAACTACTTTATCAGTCAATGAATTGCTTTAATTTTTCTGTAAGAAAGAGGATTGTCATGCAATTATTACTCCCATTTTTGATTATAGTGATATCATTTATCAAATACTTCATCTTCTCATCTTAAAACTCTTAATGTAGTTTACAACAGTCTGTGTAGGTTTATTCTCCACTGCCCCTTTATGATTCACCATTGTGACCTTTATAAATAGTTGTCTTAGCTCACTCCATCCTCCAGATGACAATTTCACTGGTTGATATTTATTTTTAAATGCATTAATCTCAGTTATCCAGAATATTTAAAACAATATTTTACTCCTTTTGGTTCTTCTTATAGTCTGAGACATGCACCTCAAACGTTTTTTGTTGTCACATGAATTAATAAGGAAACTGGAAAATTTTCAACATCTTTGTCTGTATTTAAAAGTGGCCTTGTACAACACCTTAAAAACATATGTAACTGTTTTTGATTCCGCTTGTCCATAACAATTCATTTTGTGTGGTAGTACTAATGGGAGAGTGTTAGAGAGCTTTGTGTTTTGCGTGTGTGGTGTGATTGGTTGTGGGTGTGCGTGTAGACATGTTTGTGTGTAATTGTTTGTAACTGTATTGTTGGCTCTGTTTGTATATTTGTTATGATGTACTGCTGCATCTGTCTTGCCCATTGGATGTTTTTGTTGTTATTATTGAGGACCCCCTTGAAAACAAGATTATAAACCTCAAGGGTTTAGTCGTGCAAGTTAAAATAAATTTGCGGAACAAATGTAATTGGATTAGAATACTGGTTTACTGGCTACTACCGTTACTCTCATTCCCGACCTCTGTCTTCCTGTTACTCCTCCTCCACTGAGTGAGAAGTTGTACAGTCTGATGGCCTGAGGGACAAATGAGTTTTTCAGTCTGTTGGTCCTGCACTTGGGAAGGAACAGTCTGTGGCTGAAGAGGCTCCTCTGGTTAATGACGATGTGTCCAGCAGTTTGTCCAGTATTCTCTTCTTTGCCACTGTCCCTTAAGGTGCAGAGTGTTGCTGTGAGGAAGTTAATAGTCCGAACTGCACAAAAACCGCTTTCCGTGCTGCCAGTAAACTAATGATGTCATCTGTGACGACTGGTAACTGATACATATATCAGGTGATAAGATCCAAAAGAGGAGCCAGATGAAATTCTGCCAGTGCTTATGCAAATGTATAATTGAATAAAGAGGAATAATTTGCATGAGCCTTTCTAAGACCTTATTCATTCCAGCCCTTTCATCCTCTCCCCCCTACTCTTCACTTTGCATGAATTAGTCCTAATGAAGTGGCAGACATCATTGTGGCCTCATTTACAGCAGACGATGAATCAAGACACCAGTGATTACACTGCTTTAAGTTGAGCTGCAGCTGCACTGGAGCAGAAGCACAGATTTTTCCGTCACCTTGATGGGTTTTAATGAAGATCTGATTCCACAGCTGAAGACAAAAACAACATTTTTTTTCACTGTGTGACTTCTCTGGAAAAAAAAGGTTACTTTGTTTATTTTGCATTGAACCTTTTGTTGTTTCTTGTTATGTGGCTCATAAAAGTTTGATGCGACTCATCCTCTGAAATGACCCGGGACTATGAGCTACCCTCGGACAAACACAGAGGGCGCTGTTTTACACACTGCACTGAGCCTCTCCTCAGTAGCTTCCCGTGGACTTTAGAGCAAATTTTAAGCTTTTGTTGTTGAGTTATAAGGCACTGAAAGGCTGTACACACACCTATTTTGCAGAACTCGTTAAGCCCTATGAACCTTTTTGTGCAGAAGATGTATGCGTTCTTTCTGTACAGAGATGTAAGAAGTTGTCAGGCTTTAGAGCATTGCATATCATGCTTGAGTTTAAACGTTGGTTGAAAAAACAAAACAAAAAACAAAAAACCAAAACACTATCTTCGACAGCGTAGACTCAGATCTTTACATTAAATCGACAATAGTTCTTCAGTATTCATTTAATTTTGAATAATAAGTTGGCACATGACTGACAACTGAACACTAAAAATTATGTACAAATTGAATGTAAGTCTGTGTAAGAGAGTAACAGGCCCTGGGGCTCTGTGATATCTTTGGATACCATAGAGCAAAGTAGATGAAAGTCTAGGACTCCCCTTGAATAGGACCCCAACCTATCACGGGTTACTTCCCCAGCCAAGGCTGTGGAACAAAGTAGATTAAGTGTCTTTTTAAGAGATACAGACAGGTATCATGACTGGGAATCAAACCCAGTGTACATGTTGGTAGTCCAACTCCTGATCCCACTGAGCTGCCAGCTGTACAGTCTTTAAGTTCTCGTTTGGTTTTATTGTTATTTGTGGTTTGGTAAAACAGCACCCCCTGCTGGGATTTGGTGGTGGTACACTCAAAAAAACATGCATTGGATGAACTCAATTCAAATATGAGCAGGATTTCCATCCTGCTCATATTTGAGCAGGATGGATCCTGCTCAGGAGGAAGACACTCCTTCAAAACAGAGGAGTGTCTGTTTTGAAAAACAGACATCCTCAAACAATGCACAGCCGCTGATGCTGTGAAAGCATTAACAGTGTGACATTTGCAACATTCTGTATCATTAACGACGTGCAGCAGCAGTAATAATTGTGACTACACACATTAAAAACATCACAAGTAATCAAAACAAAGGTAATGCCAATGCCAAGAGAGGTCACTCAGAGAGGGCACACACTCAAAAAATGGCTCTTTGGATGAACTAAATTCAATTATGTGCAGGCTTTCCATCTAATAATATATGTAGCCCCAACTCAAATAAACTGCATCCATGCAAGTTAATTTTATTAATTTAGTTGGGGCTACATATATTTATTAGATGGAAATCCTGCCCATAATTGAATTGAGTTCATCCAGTGAGTCATTTCTTTGCGTTATACACTCAAAAAACTGACTCACTGGATGGATTCCACCTAAAATATATGTAGTCCCAACTAAATTAAATTATATTATCTTCCATGAATGTGTTTTATTTGAGTTGGGACTACATATATTTATTAGATGGAAAGCCTGCACATAATTGAATTTAGTTCATCCAAAGAGCCATTTTTTTGAGTGTGTGCCCTCTCTGAGTGACCTCTTGGCATTGGCATTACCTTTGCTTTGATTACTTGTGATGTTTTTAATGTGTGTAGTCACAATATTACTGCTGCTGCACGTCGTTAATGATACAGAATGTTGCAAATGTCACACTGTTAATGCTTTCACACATCAGCGGCTGTGCATTGTTTGAGGAGTGTCTGTTTTTCAAAACAGGAAGCTGCAATCTTTTCTGCTCCAGCAGAGGTCACTAAGGTCAAAGTGCCATCAGGAGGTCAAACTGTCCTCAGGCTGAGTAATATTAGAATACCGCAAAAACTGCCCATCTGGCCAAGAGACAAGAACAGGAAGCAAACAAACAGAGGAGTGCAGAAGAAAAACATCTTTATTTATTATTAATTCATATTTTTGTGTCCTTGATGCTCCAGTTCTGTGGAAAAGGCAGAATGTTTCTTTGAGGCTGAGAATTATTCACTGTTGTAAATATAGTTCATTGGGTTTTTTTAAAAATTAAAATTTGGAGGAAGTAAATTGTGTGACTTCAATTTTTGCTATTGTGCAGCGCAGGGGGGTAAAAAAACGAGAGCTTAAAGAATGTGACAGATGCTGATGCACAATATGCACAGTTCTCTGAGCTATGTGGGCTGATATATTTGCAAAATACATTTGATTCATTTTTCCCCAAAAGAGTAAGTGGCAGCATGCAAAAATTCAATAATAACAGTAAAATAAAGTGGGGAAAATATTCTGTTCCTCCATCATTCCATCCATCCATTTTTAAAATCCATTTATTCCAGATAAGGGTCACTGGGCTTCTTAACATGAGTGCATCCATTCTATAGGGTAGGTATTAAGAGTCGCTAATTGACTTCAATGTCTCAGCAAAAACATAAAAATTAGAAAAAGAAATGAAAAAAAAACGTTATTCTATGACACTACCCTTTGACTTTCATGTTGTATTTACAATGTCAGTAATGTAAATTAAGCTCAATATCATTAATTGCTGTTATTAGTAATATAGCTAGTATCTATATTTTAATAGCCAAGTCGCCTCTGTGTGCATGCTTGCGTGAGTATGACTTCGATTACGGCAAAACCGGGGAGAGCTGACATTTGCTGTTTTGTATGTTTACGTATTTTGGGTCAAGGATGAACGCTGCAAAAATGGAAAGTGGCTAGGACAAATATTTTTTGAGAAATTAGCGAGTTTAGCTAACCAGTAAACAATGGACACTGTGCTGCAATGCACCATGGGATTTCTGGGCTTTGGGGTTTTAAATGCTGTTATTGTGATTCATGTTAGTTTAACAGTGTTATTAATGTTATTGATTTATTGTGGGTTTTTTAATAGTTCAATTGGTTTAGTCAGTTTAGTTAAGAGTTATGTTGTTGTTACCATGAGTGACCTAATTGTCATGCTCCCACTACCATAAGTAAAAAGTAGTAGTAGTAGCTTTTAATCTCTTCCACCACAGTCTCTGTCAAATTAAAAGCACCCACTTACAGAAGAATGCAGAAAAGACAAAAAGCTCTGTGTGCGTGTATGCAATTTTGATCACGCACAAACTGAGAAGAGCTGGCATTTGCCATTTGGCATGTTTATGTATTTTAGGTCAAGGATGAATGGTGGCAAAACTGAATGTTGATAGGTCTAATATTTTTAGAGAAGCTACATACGAGGTCTGTTAGAAAAGTAGCCGACCTTTTTATTTTTTTCCAAAACTTGATGGATTTGAATCACGTGTGCTTGCATGAGCCAAACTTGAACCTTCGTGCGCATGTGTGATTTTTTTCACGCCTGTCGGTTGCATCATTTGCTTGTAAGCAGCCTTTGTGTGAGGATGGGTGGAGTCTCTCGTCGTTTTTTCTTTACAAGGAAAATGGCGGAACGACTGGAGCAGCACGACTGCATCAAATTTTGCCAGAAACTGGGCAACAGCCAGGTGGAAACCATTCGGATTATTCAGGTGGCTTTCGGTGACGATCTATGGGCATCACACAGATTAAGGAGCGGTACAACGGGTTTAAAGACGTCCGCACAACGGTGGAGAGCGAGCCGCACTCCAGGCGGCCATCAACATGCTGAAATGACCGGATCATTTCCAAAGCGAACGCTGTGGTGATGTAGGACTGTCGTGTGATTATCCGAGAAATTGCGGAAGAGGTGGACATCAGCACTTTTTCGGCACATTCCACTGTAACAGAAGATTTTGCCATGAAGAGTTGCAGCGAAATTCATGCCGATGGCTTCAGCACGAAGCTGATGGTGCAGCAAAAGCGCCTTCGTGTTGAAGCCTCACAGGACATGTTGGGACATGCCCAGCTCTTCCACCATTCAGAAGATTCAGACAGCTTTCGGTGGCTTTTCAGTCGTGTGACTATCCAAGAAATTGTGGACGAGGTGGGCATGTCACAGCATGTCCTGTGAGGCTTCATCACGGTGGCGCTTTTGCTGCGCCATCAGCTTCGTGCCGATGAATTTCGCTGGCAACTCTTTTGATGGCAAAATCTTCTGTCACAGTGGAATGTGCCGAAAAAGTGCTGATGTCCACCTCTTCCACAATTTCTTGGATAGTCACACAACGGTCCCACATCATCACAGCGTTCACTTTGGAATGATCTGGTCATTTCAGCATGTTGATGGCCGCCAGGAGTGCGGCTCGCTCTCCACCGTTGTGCGGACGTCTTTAAACCAGTTGTACCGCTCCTTAATCTGTGTGATGCCCAGAGGATCATCCCAGAAAGCCGTCTGAATAATCCGAATGGTTTCCACCTGGCTGTCGCCCAGTTTCTGGCAAAATTTGATGCAGTCGTGCTGCTCCAGTTGATCCGCCATTTCCTTGCAAAGAAAAAACGATGAGAGACTCCACCCATCCTCACAAAGGCTGCTTACAAGCAAATAATGCAACCGACAGGTGTGAAAAAAAAAATCACACATGCGCACGAAGGTTCAAGGTTTGCTCATGCAAGCACACGTGATTCAAATCCATCAGGTTTTGAAAAAAATAAAAAGGTCGGATACTTTTCTAACAGACCTCGTATATTAGCTTACAACACTGAACAAAGGACATTATTTACATTCTGGACTCACACACCATTCTAGCAGGGGTGGTAATAATCTATATATTAAAAACGTGAGTGCATGCGTGAGTGCTTTTATTTAGTAAGCTCAATGTAAGTACATAATATAATTGTAAATACGTTAAAAATACATGGATGACACAAGAAAGTGAAAACACTTATTTCCACTGTGGTCCATTTAAAAATCAAATGAAAAATAGAAGTAATAATAATAATAATAATGTGTTTATGATAACAAGAACCTAAACAATTTATAAATACATTAAGACAGTAAATTAACATTAAAAAATTATGTAATTAACAGGAAATAAAAGGGCTGAGTTCTTGTTCTAAAAACTGTTGAGGTTTAAGGTTCTAAAAACATTCTGGAATCACACACCATTCCAACTCATTATAGAAACTTTTCACAATTTTTTACCACCCTTGAAAAATATCAGCTATTTTATGAACACTACCCAATGTAGAGCCCGTGGATCCCCACGGCAACACGCTAGCTGTTAGTAACGTAGCGAGAAAAAAAAAAAAAGCTACCATAAGACACTATAACTTGACCTTAGCAGAGCTGTTTTTACATTTTCTGTAATGTAAGTTATGATTAACTTATATTCCTTATGAATATGAACAGCAAAGCATTAAACATCCATTTATGAATATAAAAAAAAAAAAAAATCAACTTTATCACAGATGAGGGATAATTGCGTGGAATGGTAATTTTTGAAAAAAAAATCTCAGTGACCTTTGTAATTTATTCCATTTTAACACGTTTTGTATTTTTGTTGTATTGTCTTGTTATTGACTCTCAAAATAAATCAAGCAAACCAAAACATGTGCAACATGTTCTTCTTTTTGCCAATGTCAAAATGACTTGCAATGGCTCTTGCAACCAGCCAGAAAATGACAGAGATATTTTGTCTACAATTTTGAGGAGATATTGTCCTGTCCATCCTTTTTAAAAAAAATAGTATGTAGAGAGAGTGTCCGTGTGTGAATGTGAGGGAGGGCAGCAGCAGGATGGTGCATTTGCAAGGAGCACGGTTGGTGGTTGAGTTTAAGTACTTGGGATCAACTGTCCAGCATAATGGAGAGTGTGGTAGAGAGTTGAAGAAGAGAGTGCAGGCAGGGTGGAGTGGGTGGACAACAGTGGCAGGAGTGATTTGTAATAGAAGGGTATCTGCAGGAGCGAAAGGGAAAGAAGACAAGACCACTGAGACCATCTATGTTGTTTTGCTTAGAGGCAGTGGTGCTCGGAAAAAAAAGGCTGATGGCAGAGGTGGAGGTGGCAGAGCTGAAGATGCAGCGATTTTCCTTGGTAGTGACAAGGACGGACAGCATTAGGAGGAGGATATCAGATGGAAAGCGCAAGTAGGACAATTTGACAAAGACAAAGAACTCTATGTTGACGAGTAACTCAGTGAGCACAAATCCTTTTGGAGCACAACAAACACTGATGCAAAGCCGGGCGCTTGGCACAAAGGGGTTGGATTTACATTGAATATTACACAAAAAACATCAATCGTCTGGCGATAATATGACCACGTGCCTTGAGATTCCACTTTTGTAAGGTGTGTCTGAGTGTTGAACTCTTTAAACAAGTGCTAGACAGCACTGGATTTTAGAGCTGGTCCTAAAGGCAGAAGTGATAGACAATATCACTGTACATCATCTGTGACTTACCACACCTCATATTCACCCTACTGAGATATCCCATAATCCTTTGTGTGCCAGAGAGTTGCTGCAGTCTACACAACATAGAAAATCCACGACGACAATTGCAAATGAACATTATACTACCAAAATGTAATTTTTTTATGCTTTTCCTCACATTATTAAGACACTGCATGCATAAGACCCTGAAATCTTGCTCAAACAAATATTCCAAATAATAAATGCATAAATGCAAATCGAATTTTAGACATCTTATATATATTACTCTGGAACAAACAGGACAAACAGGGTTGTAAAGGACAATAAGCAGGACGTTAAAGAGCAAACTTCACTTTCCTCCAGAATGACATGAACAGAAAGCGATCGCAGCTCACAGATTCCCATTGAAAATAACAGAAACAACCTGAGCTTCTTGCATTTTTACACAAAACAAACACAATAACAACATCTATTAACCCAGAGAATATATTCACAAGAGTTTTAGGCACAATATACAAAGCATTTTAAATTGCAGCCTGATCAGACTGTCGGAATGCAGTTTTCAGCGTTACTGGCATTTCGCAGAACGGTGAACTCTCTGAAGTTTTGCGAGATTTTGCAGGATTTGAAACCTCAATAGGGCGAATTAGACCAACACGCCCACATGACTGAAAATGGCATTGTGATTTCAAGGAAATAGAGCCCAAAGTGAGAAGGGGTAACACTGAAATAGTTTGGGCATGTGCAGAGGAAGGATGCATGGTATACTGGGAGAAGGATGATGAGGATGTAGCCACCAGGCAGGAGACGAGAGAGGCCAGAGAGGAAGTTTACCCTACGGTCACATTAGCTACAAACAACAGCAAGCGACAGAGACAAAGTGATGACTTCTCATTCATTTTCAAGTAGATGGGGCATTTTGCAGAGACATGAGACAAACCTTCATATGGTGCCAGTTAGGCAGGCCCAAATAGACATGAAGTCTATTTTATATAGAAATGCTGAGCAACACAACACAGCAACTGCTAATCCAAGTAAAAAGTCAGCTCGTTTCTTGCTCAAACTAAATAATCCAAGATAGTGGAATGTGTGCCGAAACAGCCGCTTCTGTATAAATCTAATACGTTTGGCATTTTTCTCATATATTTTGTAAAAGTTAGCAAGAAATAAACACTTCTATGTCTAAAAATGTTGTTTTTTGTAACCAGATAATTCCTCGGAAGTGATATAGAAGGCATCTTAAGGAGATGTTAGCATGCTAACTAGCGATCCAAGGCCTTCACTGTGAAAGACGTTGGACTGAAACAAATTAAGCAAACCTTGGTACTGTGAAACAGTCAAGCATGAAGTAAAAGCACATACAGTGTCGGGTTTTTCCATCCTTTATGAGCTATTATTAAACCAAGTAATAACAAGCTGGCCACACCCTGGGAATGCCCATCAAGTGACAAAAGACAACTGTTTGACGCCCTTATTTGTAGCTCATGAGACCGTATCTCATGATAGAGAGGACACAATATCCTGAGGTGACCTCTGGAAAGTAGAAGAACAATTTAAAAAGCCTGACAAATACATTTTCAAAGGGTAATCAGCCATGACATGCAGTCAAACCTACATGGGATCTGTTCAAGCAAATCACTAGATTTTAAATAAAATAAATTAATGCCTACAACTCTATACACTATTTAACTATCTTAGTAACCTGGTTAACCTTTCAGAAAGGCAGAAGAAAGAAACTGTGTCTGAGAAATACCTTGAGCTTCATATGCTAACCAGGGCTTAATTTGAGGGGGAGCAAGCCGGAGCGCGTTCCGGAACCTCTGACATTGGCTCCACCAGCTATTTAATCCTTTATCTACGGCGATGGCGCCCACGCCATATTTTCCATATGCGTATTTTTTTACCATAACTCCGCCATAGTTTGTCCAATCTGAATGATTCAAAGGGCATTGTAAAGCTAACACCAAGGGCTTTCCAATGATATATGGTGTATTACAGTAAACATAGCCTGTGATGTCATAATGCAGAGGACAAACACGGACGTTTCACACTAGTGCGCCACTGATTCTCATTACCGTAAGTTCTCATGTAAGCCCTCAATCTGAAAAATTTCAACACTGACAGCAAGCCAAGAACACGTGCTCTCCAACAGTATGCTATATGTTGCATATATTACGGTAAAGTGCGTTCGGTAACTTTTGAAACGAGTGAAAAGTATGAAAAAGAGCGCAAAAGTGGCAGAAAAGTACAGAGACAGACAGCAAACATAAACGTAGTAATTTTTGAGGAACCAAACATACAACCAAACATTAGCTAGCTAGGAAAAGTGGGAGAATGCTGTTTGTATGTGACTAATACTTGGTCAACAACATCACCAAATTGAAACCAACAATTATCAGAGCCTCCATCATATTATTGCCACACTGTGAGCACAACGCTCTCCTGTCTTTATCGTGGCATCTGAGCTGCAGTAGGCGTAGCGTCCTGACGAATCCCGCCCTGAGTACACAGCACACATTCCCACTGCCATCACTCTTCCCCGAGTAAACACAAGTGAGGACATGTTTAAACCTTGGCTTCTGAGAGCAGGAAATGCAGAAAGTCAGCTTTAAGATCCACTTTCAGTGTATCTTCCAGGAAAGTGCAGTGACCTATTGCTTTGACAAAAGAATGAGGGAAAGTATTCACCCTATACAACAATCATATGTAATCACACCGACTGTCTTGTTTATCCGTCAATGATACAGAGGAAAGAGGTCGAAAAGTCAAGATGTTACCGGGTGTTGGTAGCGCTTTTTTCATTCTGCAGGTGGTCGGCCTAACAGACAGCAGAATGATTAAAAAAAAAACAGGTGCAAATTAAAATTATTTCTCCAGCAATCAAGTCCCATATTAAAGAATTAATACAATTTTTAAATATTACCAACTACCTTCACCTCTTAGTGGCATGATATGTACATAACGTGTGATAAAAAATTGAGTTCTAACAAAAAAAAAAAAAATGTGATAAAACACATCTTACAAGCATTTGCAGACTTTAATAATATGTATGTCACATAATTGTTTTTGAACCATAAAGGTAAAGATTGTCAATAAAATCCAGTATGTTTTAGAGATTAAATATGGTTCAAATTTTAAAACAAAAAATAAAAATCAATCAACCCTAAATCCAAACAGCAAACTTGCGCACATCCACGCACATGAGACGTATAACTGGTTTTATATAACGTATGAGTGGATCCTTGTCATTTGATTGGTGCTTTGTATGTCATGTGACATGGATTATTCACCCCATTTGTGTTATGTTGCATTTAGCATGCAAATGTGGTTCCATTGACATTTACCGTTCAAATTTGGTTCCATACGTTTTGTACCGTTGCACGCTGCAAATCCTGCCCACGCACACACTAGTGGGGGCAGCGTTTAGCTAAACATGGCAGTTTGTTTTGCTGACGGACAACAATTTTAATGAGTTAACTGATGTGTTCACACACACACACACACACACACAAAACAAATACACTACACCATAAGCCGCCGGGAGGCATTAAGAGCTGTTAGGATGTTTTTTTTTCCCACTGGACTGAGGAAGTACACAAAGTGTTTTTTTGTTGTTGTTGTTGTTGTTTTGGAAGTATCACAGACTGTTTTTCCAACTTGACTGAGAACAATTTTGGACTCCTATTTACAGTGCGTGTTGGAATACTGATGTCAAAGCACCACACCAAAATTTAAGTCCATTTTCTGTTGCTTATAAATTAATATAATATCAAATGACAAGCATCTATTTTAACTGTTATAACATACAAATAATGAATGTTTTTACATTCTTTCAATTTAACAAATATTTCATGAGGTGAAAGATGAAACATTCCATCTTTCACCTCATGAAATATTTGTTCCATTTAACTCATAAACATTCATTATTTGTATGTTATATAACGGTTGAGTGGATCTTTGTCATTTGATTGGTGCTTTGTATGTCACAAGACATGGATTATTCGTCCCATTTGTGTTGCATTGCATATAGAGTGCAATTTGGTTCCATTTAGAGTGCAAATTTGGTTACATACATTTAGTACCATTGCACTCTGCATGCGCTCGCACACACACAGACAAAACAAATCCACTGTGCTGTAAGCCAACGTTAGATGGTGGACGTTAGAATGAAAAGCTGGACTAATTTCTGACGTGATTTTTTTCGCTGTACTGAGGAAGTACACAGTCTTTTTTTTTTTTTTTGGTAGTACATGTGCTTACAAGGGCTTTCCCGGTTGTGTGAGCGCATGCATGCACTGCGCGTGCACGGGACAATGACACAAGCGGGACGATGATTTGATTGAGCTAACTGATGGTGCTAGTTCTTGTAACACACACACACACACACACACACATGCGAGCGCCCACAAAAATCCACTCCGCTGTAAGCCATCTGGATGCATGAAGAGCTGTTCAGATGAAAAGCTGACGTGATTTTTGGCTGGACTGAGGAACTACACAAAGTCTTTTTTTTAATGTAAATACGAAGTCAGTGCACAGTATCACCGGAGTTCGTGCTGGAGTTTAGCAGCAGTGGAATGTAAGTTCCTTTTCTGTTGTTTATAAATGAATATAATATCAAATGACAAGGATCTATTTTAGCCATTATATAAAACAAATAATGACTGTTTTACTTTCTTTCAGTGGAGCGAATATTTAATTCGGTGAAAGTTTCGCCTTGTTGAATGGTATGTTCCAGCTTTCACCAAATTAAATATTCATACCATTCCCCTCATAAACATTCATTATTTGTATATTATTCATAGCTGGTAGAAGCTTCACCTTCTCACTGATGCAGCACCTCAAATCATCAGAACAAACTGTGGATCCTGACCAGCACCTGCACTTCCATTACACGAGATGGTGCGCTGCTTGTGTGTGTATATGTGTGTGTGTGTGTGTGTGGGGGGCACCCTAGGCAACTCCCTGGATCATCTATGCCCCAGTCTTTTTGCAGCACAATAAATTTTGTTATATTTTCTTCACATGTACAACCTGTGATGGAACATTTGTGTTTTGAGTCTTCAGTGGATTGTGACTGCTCTGCACCGTTTGTTTTCACTCGCGGGCTGATGCCCATTCCCACGAGTTGATTACCGGATGTTGTATACTTTCCTCCTGAATCATTAATGTGACTGCGACAGCAGCAGACAGTGACGGTGAACGGCACAGTGCACGGCTCGTCACCATCTAACAGCGGGTCACTTTCACTCGGCTGCAGACCTCCATGTTGCTGCTGCAGCCGGCGAGCACAGCGCAGCACACGGAGTCCACACGTCAGTAATGACAGACATAAAGAGTAGGAGGCATTAATCAGTCATCTGCAAACATTAATAACGATAAAGCACATGCGCTATGACGTACCGGAGAGGAAATGGTGCTTAACTAGAAGGCACTCAGTGAGTGTATAAACAAATAAACAGACAAATGTCGGTGGAAACATCATCTGGGTAACTAGATGGCACTCAGAGAGCTTGTACCTCTGCCAAGGTCACATCCTTCTAGATCCTAAATATGTTCCAGATTCAATTCTACATAAAATCACTCATTTTCTCCCACATTATCTGCTCACCACAGTTTCATCAACATCCTCCCACAACTTTCTGAGTTAAATGTTGCTATGTGCCAAACATTCTTCTCAATCTCAGTTCCAGAATTTATTCCTGATCACCTCTTATTCTATGCATCATTATCTGTGTGCTCAGCAAATTTCACGGAGATCCGTTCATTGATGTTCGCGTTATTCTGCTAAAGGTCAAACAAACAAACACCACAGAAAACATTACTTGATAGAAGTAAATATTCATCCATTTGGGCTTTTACACATTCTTATTGTAAAAAATGTAAAACACAGAATCAAACTTTACTTTCACAGTCAGTCAGCTTTAACAAGTCAAGAAAAAAGACACATGGCCATTCCCAAGTCTGTGATCACTCTGGAATTCCTTTATATTAATTGTGAGAATATGATGACGAATGAAGAATTTACAAGTTCAGTGGTTGTGATTAAAGAGATTTTGTTTGTAACAGCTATGGAAGAGAGAAAAAAAAAATCTCTTACTTCTAATTTACTGATATTCATGGCTGGATTCTTCACAAACACCAATTCCACTGTCATGTGCTCGGTTTTGTTGCACCAAATTTAACTTTTGTATTTATTATGACTGGTGTCCAACCAACAGTCCAAACCCCAAAGTTTACATCGATATTAAAGAGAGAAAATCTTGAAATTATTGTGTTTGAGAAATCTGAACCACTTTTCTCCAAATGGCTTCTATCAAGCTCCGCTGTGAAAGCTGGAAAAAAAAAAACTGGCTGTTAAATTAAATCTAATGAATCTTATTGAATATTTAATCTTACTGGACTACTATGATCAATTACAAGTTTGCCTAGTTTCTCTTTTGAAACTGAAGAAAAGATGAAAACATTGAGTCTTTGTGCAAACAGAGAAAAAAAAACCCCTCCAATGTTCTCACATGACGTCCACCTTGTATTTTTTTTTTCTGTCTGAATATATCTCATTAACCCAAGTCTTAGCAGTCTTGCAGCATGAAGGCAGTTTTGGTTTTCATTCCATTTTTGTTTGCAGGTCACATTTTCTTCGGTTCTGTGCATGCTGAACGGCTCCACGCTGAACGGCTCAGTGCCCCTAAAAGCTCCTTCTGCTTCTTCTTTCTCATTCGTTCTTGACATCTTAATCCCACATTCGTGCAGTTGTTTCATGGTTGTGCATTTTCGAGGTTTAGCACCTTGCTCAAGGATATTTTATCAATCAGATGCAATCGGAACCTCGAACCAGTCGCCTCGTGTCTTCAGTAAAGCAAAGAAAAGACAGAAAATAAACAGACCTCCATGGTCAAAGTAACTAACAAGACTATCCTGAATGACCCCCATTGGTTATTTGTACAAGCACTTTACTATGACCATTAGTTACGTTTTAAACTTGAGCGACCCCTACTGGCGGTGTGAAAAACTTGCTTCAAAGCACGGGGGGGACGCGAGGTCATTTTTTGACTCTCTCACAGTTTGTCTTGACTACTTCACGTTTCCCTTGCCTTCTATTTTTAATCTTAACCACAACCATGACTACCCATGGTTTTGAACCATGGACTTTGAAAAGCAGGGGCACCACAGGGGCACCACCGTCTTACTACAGTTAACAGAGCTATGTTTACAATTACATAGACAATTAGTGAAGCAGTCAAAATGTCTTCTAGCCCGCCGTCTCATCTAAACATCAACAAAATGAAGTAAATAGTAGGGATGTGTCTAACACCACCTATATGGGGTCCAAGTCAAGACAAAGACTTTGGGACTTTGGAGTGGATGAGACCTAAAAAAAAAAACATGTCTGAGCTTACAGAATTTAAATTCTGTTCTATTTTTTTCTTTTTGAAATTTGTGTTGCAAATGAAGTTTTAGTGAAAAATGAAACCAAACTTATGTAAGTGTATTGTTTAATTTTTGGCACTCAGTGGGACCGATGGATTCCGTAGTGCAACGCTCTGCTGTTAATTACAGTCCAAGCTCAAGTGGTGGTCTCGAGATTGGACTCAATCACAACACCACTAGTAAACAGGAATTACTGCAGTTTGTAATCCACATCCTGAGAGTGCTGAACATCAGCCAGTCTGTTGTCATCACAAACACCTCGAGATGAGATGTGGCACTCGATACGGGACCCGAGAGGCTTTAGAGCAGAGAAATAGGATGACTTTGGACATAGAAGCGACTCCACATTCAGAAAAGCAAGACATGTTCATCCAAGCGAAAACTATTCGGGGTAATGTTTATCTTTCTCACCTTTCAGTTTGCTCTGTTTGGTTGTGTTGCGACCGTTTTGCCCACCTCGGGGCAGACAGCGCGTCAGCACGACTGCAGTGCGCTAATGACCGTCTCACTGCCTGGAGACCCGTCAGACACGCCGTCCGCGCCACTGCCAATCAAACTAAGACCTGCCACTTGTCTTTATCGTCTCTGGGAGGTCTGTGTATCAGCAACGCCACAGAAACGTGTCCCGTTACCGGCCTGTCAGCCTCATTTCAATTTGACAGTTTAATGACTTTGATGCCTGGAAGATAACAAAGTGACATTCGGGTTCAACGTCAATAACTCACCTCTGCTGAGACAACGATTTTCACCTGTATCAAGGGTTTTCTTTATTTTTTGGCTTATAAACATGATTAATCAGAAATAAATGAACTGACTATCACAAAACTTTTTAAAAAGTTTGCTGTCCTTGAGATGAGATTGTAAACATTTTTTACATTCATTTTTTACATTCATTTCCTTCATTGTTAAATTAAATATTAAATTACACAGCATTTTATGCCACTGCTGCTCATGCTAACTCGACACATCCTAATTTTTTGTGATTTGTCGCACTTTACACCACAAAACTACAAATGCTGGTAGTGCCAAAGAATTGATTTCCTAAACTTTACCCCACCTCCCTCCACCCAAAAACGATAATAAACTAACTAACTCAATAAATAATAATAAATCATTTTTAAAATTTATTTTATACCTTAAAACCTGAATGGCCCTCTAAATTGACACAGTATAATCATTATTTCTCAACAATATCTGGAGCAAAACGAGCGCAAGTAAATTATATTATGAGATTGCAAGCCTGAGTATGATCCAACAATATCGCAGCTTTAACCTAGACTCTTTACATCTTTAGATCACTTCTAAAGCTTTATATTTTGCAGTTTTTGTTTGTCGGCTGCCCCCCAGTTGTTCAGGGTCACCACAGCTAATCCACTGCAGATCTACATTGGGATTTGGCACAAATTTTTACACCAGGTGATGCCCGTTTTGATGCAATGACAATCCTACATGGAGAAACACACTGGTGTTCCCAAGCGGTCTCCCATCCATGTACTAATCAGGACCTACTCTGCTTGACTTATGAGACCTGATGGGACCAGGTGTACACATTGCAGAAAGATGATCTTTAAATTTTAAAGTCCTTCACCATAATTTAAGACTAGGCCAGTGATAGGCCAGTGGTCCTACCAGCCTTTATTCAGCCATGGTTTCATGAGTGTAAACTATGGGTCAAATGCACAAACAGTTGTGCAGAAAGGGGGAAAAGACAAATCTGAAGTCACAGAATCTTTTTTTTTTTGGTTTACTTTGTTTTTGCAGTATATGCAAAACTATGAATTTGCACTTGCTTCTAATCCAAGCAGTTGGCTTGCTGTGCTCCTGAAATAACCATTCTGAATAATGTATAATTTAAGATGTGATAAGATATTCCAAGATACTCCTCTGTTAGTTCCACATGGGGAAATGGGCAATGTCACAGCGGCAGTGGTAATAGCACTTGTGCAACAATAGGGCAGTGAAAATGTGCAAGGCAGGGTACAAACCTCGGCATGGCAAATCAAGAGGATGAAATACTAGAGAAATACAGCACCAGTCAAAACATTGGACACACCTTCCCATTCAATTGATTGTTTATATTAATTACGACAGCCTGTATTTCTGCAATGCAGATACTAAATACACAGCGTGCCAGATTTTAATGCCTGATGTATGGATACAGAGGACAGAAATCAGTCTGTGTAGACAGTGTAACGGTCCACCTCTCAGCAAGCCAAACATCACACGTGTCACGCTGCCTTGCAGAGATCTTTTTTAAAGTACAGCATCATCTTTCTTCAAACAATTTCCAGCCCAGCATCCATCCATCCTTTTTCTAAAACCCGCTTATTCCAATTCAGGGTCACATGGGAGCTGGAGCCTCTCACAGCGGTCACTGGACGAGAGGAGAGGTACACCCTGGACAGACCGCCAATCCGGCCCAACAATGACACACAATTACAGCAAATTACTGCCCTTTTTGTTGTGCAGCACACGTCACAGCCACCGTAACATTACAATCCCCAGAGGAGCAATCGCCGGTAATAACCTCTCACGCCTGCAGGTCTCGGCCATTTCCTGGGAGGCCCAATGGAGCGGAAAAATCAGAAAAACAAAAAAAACAGAGCTAGTGCCTGAAAAAGCTTTCTGGAGAAGTTTTCCTGTCACGCATCCTCTCCTCCTTCCTATTCCTGCTCTCCATTTTTCACCTTCACTGAACTCTCCCTCATCCTTATCTAAATCAAGGCTTTGGTCCCTCCACAGTGACTGTTTCACTCAGTAATTAATGAAGAAAATCCTCCCAAACAGCCCAGACGGACTCAGGTGGTGCAGAGAGAGTGACACGGGATGTTAGTGTGTTGAAAAAAAAAACTGATAAGAAGCAAATAAGGGGGTGATTCTTTAACTACGGGCACTATTGGCCTTGTAAATGTAATTTCCACCACACCATTGCTTTACAATATAAAGCGCCTTGGGGCAACTGTTTGTTGTGATTTGGCGCTATATACATGTGCTCTGATGTCACTGTTTATCTCCATAGAAACTACCCAAACAATCTTTCATACAAACTGTTTAAAGGGACATTACAGTGTTCTGGTGGAAATTACGGCAATAGTGTGGGACAACTACATTTTGTTTAAAAAAATTCACAACAGTTGTATGACATTGAATACCCCAATTATGTTTTGATTATTTTACTGATATTTTATTCAGAGATATTTTAAAACATTAGAAAAAAACATTTCTTTAACATTCATTTTTATCATTGAAGATCAAAAGTCTGGGTGTGGGACAAGCACAAAATGGCAATATTTGCATATAATGATGCTGAAAAAAGGTGAAAAAGTCATCATAGACTACTAGAACAAATTTCTTAACACACTTTCATTGTAAAGATAACTATAAAAGTGTGAAATTTCCCCTTTTTTCTGTTTTTCATACAATATGATCAAAGGACATAATAAGTGCCTGTAGTCTAAGAATCACCCAAGGACTGAAAGCAGGATGAGGAAGAGATCGAAGACAAGACCTCAGCAGTGGCTTCTGAAATACAGCCACAGTAAGTGCACTGATGTCGCTTATTTTCATTCCTGAAGCCACAAACACCTCATTAGAAAGCTCAGTTTGTACCAGCAGTAATTAAAGACACCAGAGCCTCATCTTACATTCAGAGCCGAGCTTTGAAACATCACAATTTCTCAGGGTGATAATATCACGATGAGCTCCATCATTGTTTTTCATGGCAAAAACACCCCCATCTCAATTTGTTCCCTTTAAATACTGCGCGATTCAGACTCACATCTCGATCCAGTTGAAGCAAGACTGAGCCACAGTCACGATGTGTCAGGTAAGATTTTCAAGGTCATCCAGAGAATATCCTGGAGTCATGACGTCACTCGACAGAGGTCTTTGGTGATACTGATACCTTTCTGGGTAAACGGAGGTCCAAGTATTTAGGGTTCTGGTTTTCCTGACTTACTTTTGGGCCCCTTCATACATAGTACGAATGTGGTTGAATTGCACACGAAGCAGGAATCGTTTGCAAGACATATAAATTCGTAGCTGCCTCAAACGCCCAGTATACCTGATGTTACAACAATTTGCGCACACCAGTGGCTGAAAGACAGTGTGCGCGCTGTGACAGCCCATCAAACCCTCTTGCAACAAGTGTCAGCCAAATTCCAGGTGACACACACAAACATCTACATCCTGCACTCGGCACTTCGAAAATGTGTGGCCATTCACGCTGTTAGCACCAAAACAGTCAACACACGATCACTTTCAAGCTGGATGTGAAATCTGTCTAAGTGCTTCCACGACTGTGAAGTTGCCAAGTACACATGTGGCATGACAGAGTGTTGGCTCTCCCCACAACAGCGTGCTAAAAATAAATTATGTGTAGCAGAAAACAGGAGGGAAGCACTTCATAAGAGGAAAGCAATGAGATTATACAACCTCGTTTCCAATGAAGTTGGGACGATGTGTAAAGTGTAAATAAAAACAGAATGCAATGATTTGCAAATTCTCATCAACCTGTATTCAGTTGAATACACCACAAAGACAAGATATTTAATGTTCAAACTGATAAACTTTATTGTTTTTGTGCAAATATTTGCTCATTTTGAAATAGATGCCTGCAACACATTTCAAAAAAGCTGGGACAGTGGTATGTTTACCACTGCGTTACATCACCTTTCCTTCTAACAACACTCAATAAGCGTTTGGGAACTCAGGACACTAACTGTTGAAGCTTTGTAGATGGAATTCTGTCCCATTCTTGCCTGATGTACGACTTCAGTTGTTCAACAGTCCAGGGTCTCCGTTGTCGTATTTTGTGCTTCATAATGTGCCACACATTTTCATTGGGCGACAGGTCTGGACTGCAGGCAGGCCAGTCTCGTACCCGCACTCTTTTACTACGAAGCCACGCTGTTGTAACACGTGCAGAATGTGTCTTGGCATTGTCTTGCTGAAATAAGCAGAGACGTCCCTGAAAAAGACGTGGCCTGATTGGCAGCATGTGTTACTCCAAAACCTGGATGTACCTTTCAGCATTGATGGTGCCATCACAGATGTGTAAGTTGTCCATGCCATGGGCACTAACACACCCCCATACCATCACAGAGGCTGGCTTTTGAACTTTGCGCTGGTAATAATCTGGATGGTCTTTTTCCACTTTTTTCTGGAGGACACGACGTCCATGATTTCCAAAAACAATTTGATATGTGGACTCATCAGACCACAGCACACTTTTCCACTTTGCGTCTGTCCATTTCAAATGAGCTCAGGCCCAGAGAAGATGGCGGTGTTTCTGGATGTTGTTGATGTATGGCTTTTGCTTTGCATGGTAGAGTTTTAAGTTGCACTTATACAACCCCTGGCAAAAATTATGGAATCACCGGCCTCGGATGATGTTCATTCAGTTGTTTAATTTTGTAGAAAAAAAGCAGATCACAGACATGACAAAAAACTAAAGGCATTTCAAATGGCAACTTTCTGGCTTTAAGAAACACTATAAGAAATCAAGAAAAAAACATTGTGACAGTCAGTAACGGTTACTTTTTTAGACCAAGCAGAGGAAAAAAAATATGGAATCACTCAATTCTGAGGAATAAATTATGGAATCACCCTGTAAATTTTCATCCCCCAAACTAACACCTGCATCAAATCCGATCTGCTCGTTGACATTGACCCTATGTGTCTTTTTGCAAGGAATGTTTTCACAGTTTTTGCTCTATGGCAAGATGCATTATCATCTTGAAAAATGATATCATCCCCAAACATCCTTTCAATTGTCCAAAATATCAACGTAAACTTGTGCATTTATTGATGATGTAATGACAGCCATCTCCCCAGTGCCTTTACCTGACATGCAGCCCCATATCATCAATGACTGTGGAAATTTACATGTTAGCTTTTCTGTATGTAAATCCCATTTCCTTTAGGCGGTTTCTTACAGTTCGGTCACAGATGTTGACTCCAGTTTCCTCCCATTCGTTCCTCATTTGTTTTGTTGTGCATTTTTCGATTTTTGAGACATATTGCTTTAAGTTTTCTGTCTTGATGCTTTGATGTCTTCCTTGGTCTACCAGTATGTTTGCCTTTAACAACCTTCCCATGTTGTTTGTATTTGGTCCAGAGTTTAGACACAGCTGACTGTGAACAACCAACATCTTTTGCAACATTGCGTGATGATTTACCCTCTTTTAAGAGTTTGATAATCCTCTCCTTTGTTTCAATTGACATCTCTCGTGTTGGAGCCATGATTCATGTCAGTCCACTTGGTGCAACAGCTCTCCGAGGTGTGATCACTCCTTTTAGATGCAGACTAACGAGCAGATCTGATATGATGCAGGTGTTAGTTTTGGGGATGAAAATTTACAGGGTGATTCCATAATTTTTTCCTCAGAATTGAGTGAGTCCATATTTTTTTCCTCTGCTTGGTCTAAAAAAGTAACCGTTACTGACTGCCACAATCTTTTTTTCTTGATTTCTTATAGTGTTTCTTAAATCCAGAAAGTTGCCATTTGAAATGACTTTAGTTTTGTGTCATGTCTGTGATCTGCTTTTTTTCTACAAAATTAAACAACTGAATGAACATCCTCCGAGGCCGGTGATTCCATAATTTTTGCCAGGGGTTGTAGATGTAGTGATGAACTGTGTTAACTGACAATGGTTTTCTAAAGTGTTCCTGAGCCCACGCGGTAAGATCCTTTACACAATGATCTTGGATGTTAATGCAGTGCCGCCTGAGGGATCGAAGGTCACGGGCATTCAATGTTGGTTTTTGGCCTTGTCGCTTACGTGTAGAAAGTTCTCCAGATTCTCTGAATCTTCTGATTATATTATGGACTGTAGATAATGGAATCCCTAAATTCCTTGCAATTGAATGTTGAGAAACATTGTTCTTAAACTGTTGGACTATTTTTTCACACAGTTGTTCACAAAGTGGTGATCCTCGCCCCATCTTTGCTTGTGAACGGCTGAGCCTTTTGCTGATGCTCCTTTTATACCCAATCATGACACTCACCTGTTTTCAATTAGGTGTTCTTTGAGACTTCATCAACTTTCCCAGTCTTTTGTTGCCCCGTCTCGACTTTTTTGAAATGTGTTGCAGGCATCCATTTTAAAATGAGTAAATATTTGCACAAAAACAATTAAGTCTGTCAGTTTGAACATTAAATATCTTGTCTTTGTGGTGTATTCAATTGAATATAGGTTGAAGAGGATTTGCAAATCACTGAATTCTGTTTAATTTACATTTTACACAACGTCCCAACTTCATTGAAATTGGGGCTGTAGGAAAAGTATTTCCCTCTGCTCTGCATCAATGATGTTTAGCACACACAAGCACAATGAGTACCAGTTATGTGCACCCCTGCCCTTATGGTTGTGAGACTTGAATGCTAACCAGTAACTTGAAGCAATGACTAGATGTCTTTGGTACTAGATCTCTTTGGTTAATGCTGGAATGACTTGTTACCGAGTGAGAATCGGATAACACAGTAATTGTCACTTCCATGGTGAGGGACCATGAGCTATGACACTTTTACCATATGGTGCGTTTCTCTGGGCATGCTCCCACACACAGGTGCCTCAGTGTTGAGGCCCTCAGCAGCTGGAGAAAGCCAAGGGGACATCCACCTTTCACCTGGCTGCAGCAGATAGATGGGTACTTGTGATAGTCCTGCTCTCTCTCTCTCTTTCTTTATACAATGTATATTCAATGCCACCACACTGACGTACCAATCACCGGATCCAGGAAGAAAGAACTGTTTGTTCCTTCACCCTCAGAGGTGAGTAACCCCGGCTTTATCAAGTAAAAGTCCTGTATGTATTGTTGAACTGAGTTGAACTCATTAGAATCAATCAGTCAACTTTTATTTATGCAGCCCTTTACACAGCCCAAAGAGCAACCAAAGTGCTCTCCATTATACAATACGATACACTTTATTGTCCCCTCACGGAAATTTGTCTTGGACTCATGCTAGGTGCCTTTACAAAAGGAAAACAAACAGATACAAGTAAAAACACAACCTGTTCTGAATTGATCAACAAAAACAAGCATAACTCAAAGTTCTTGTTTGATACGGTGGCATTTCTTATTCATGGACAGCCACCTGTTGGTCGTTCTCCTTTTTCAGCACAGGACTTTCTGGACGAAAAGAAAATAGAAGATATTAGGTTGAGCACATCTCAGCATATTTTGGTTGAATCATTGTATCCAGCTACTGAGCTGGGGACTACTACTGAGGTGCTACCTAGATTCACGGAATTTAACAGTATCTCACAAGGTGTGCTGACGAAATTCGTGATGTCTACTAGAAGCACAACTTGTTTAGTTTAAGGAGCTTTGGCCCATTCTTGGGCCAACTGTGCTGGAAATTGTTAACCTTTCTTTAAACTCTGGATCTGTTCCAAATTGTTTTAAATCTGCAGTGGTTAAACCACTACTCAAGAAATCTAATCTTGATCCTGGTGAATTGAAAAATTATAGACCGATATCAAATCTATCATTCTGCTCTAAAATTCTGGAAAAGGTGGTTTCACGGCAGCTTGTGGACCATCTTACTGAGAATGACCTTTTTGAGCCACTGCAGTCTGCTTTTAGAAGCTATCACTCCACAGAAACAGCACTTATTAAAGTAGTTAATGATCTTCTGCGAGCAATGGACTTGGATACTACTACAGCATTGGTGTTGTTGGATCTCAGTGCTGCGTTTGACACAGTTGATCATCATATTCTACTTGATAGGCTAGAAAACTGTTTCGGGATTACTGGAACTGCTCTTGTGTGGCTGACGTCTTATCTGTCTGGTCGTTCCCATTGTGTTTTGTGCAATGACACTACCTCTGACTTTAAGGGCATGAAGTTCGGGGTTCCGCAGGGATCCGTTCTGGGTCCCTTGCTTTCTTCCCTGTATATGGCACCCCTTGGGAACATTTTGCGGCGTTTCGGGGTTGCTTTTCATTGTTATGCTGATAATACTCAGTTGTATATGCCGATAGCTGCTGGAAATCCTGTCCACATAAAATCTTTACAGGACTGTCTTGCAGCAGTGAGAAGTTGGATGTCTAGCAACTTTCTACTTTTGAACTCTGATAAGACTGAAATGATGGTTCTTGGCCCAGCAAGACATCGGCACCAATTTGAGCAGCTGGCGCTTAGCCTAGGTTCATGTGTTATACATCATACTGACAAAGTGAGGAACCTTGGGGTAATCTTTGATCCTACGTTGTCCTTTGACCTCCACATTAGGGACATTACGAGGACTGCTTTCTTTCATCTGAGAAATATAGCAAAGATTCGCCCCATCCTGTCTATGGCTGATGCTGAGACTCTGATTCACGCATTTGTCTCTTCTAGATTGGATTATTGTAATGCTTTATTTTCTGGTCTGCCGCAGTCTAGCATTCGAGGACTTCAGTTGGTGCAGAATGCTGCTGCCAGAATTTTGACACAAAGTAGAAGGTTTGACCACATTACTCCCATTCTGGCATCCCTTCATTGGCTACCGGTTTCTGCCAGATTGGATTTTAAAGTTTTATTGTTGGTTTATAAAACTGTTCATGGACTGGCACCTTCCTACTTGGCGGACTTGGTTAAGCCCTACGTACCTGCGAGGCCTTTGCGTTCGCAGGGCGCAGGGCTTCTGTGTGTTCCGAGGATGAACAAAAAGTCTGTGGGGTATAAAGCCTTCTCCTATCGTGGTCCGGCTCTTTGGAATGATCTACCTGCTGTTATTCGGCAGTCTGACACGGTGGAGATTTTTAAATCAAGACTGAAGACCCACTTTTTTAGACTGTCTTATCATAAATTTTTTAATCTGTTTGTGTTTGCTTTGTAATTTCTTTTTATTCTACTGTGTTTTATCTTTTAACTGTGCTTTTCTTGCTTTTAATTTTGAATTTAGATTAATGTGTGTTGTTGTGAATTATATGAAGCGCCTTGGTGCGACTTTGTCGTGATTTGGCGCTATATAAATTAATAAATTAAATTATTAATTAAAATTAACAACCACATCCGTAACAAATTAACATGACAGGAAGTCAGGAGAAACACCATAAGTATTGCACAATTCCAGTTTTAGACATTATTGTTTAGCAATTTGAAGGACATGGGGACGAATTAATTTTTGAGTCTATTCAGTCTGCTCCGAGGGACTCTATACCTAACTAAAAACAGACAACACAAGGACAATATACAATAACAAAATAAAATCAAGGATAATAAGTGTGTGCATAAAACCAGAATAAAACGTCACAGCATGGCTAAGTGTTAAAAGCCATTTTAAAAAGAAAAGTCTTTAGTGTAGTTTTTAAAAGACCCCGATCAGTAATGATGTATAGATTGGGGGGGAGCTTGTTCCAAAGTCCGGTCCCAGTGACTGAGAAAGCCCAGTCACCCCACTGTTTCAGATTTGATCTGGGGACCTCCTATCTGGGGACCTGCCTGCCTTGGTCACATAGTCCAATAACACACTCAAATATGGTGGTGCAAGACCATTTAGAACTTTTAAAACGGAGATTAAAATTCTAAAATCAATTCGACAGTGGATGGGAAGCCAGTGCAGACAGTAGAGGATAGAGGTAATGTGCTCACATCTGGGGGTGTTCGTTATTTAATAGTCTGCATCAGCTGCAGACTATTAAAGGCAGACTGAAAAACGCCAGTATAAAATGCATTACAGTAGTCGAGTCTAGAGCTGATAAAAGCGTGAATAGCTTTTTCAAGCTCTGAACGGCTAAGAAAAGGTTTGACTTTTACTAAAACACACAGTTGGAAAAAAGCTACTGTGTCCATTTGTCAAATTTAAAAACAGTCAAATGTTATCCCAAGGTTCTTAACAGTAGTTTTAAAATCAGAAGGCACTGTGCAAACAACAGTCTTTTCTCTATCTCCAAACGCTATGCATTCAGTTTTTTCTTCATCTAAGAGCACAACGTATAATGATGACCACTGTTTGATATAAACAATGTGATCCAAAACAGTTAGTTGTGCTTCACTCTTTGTTGGTCCCACAGGTAAATAAATTTGAACATCATCTATATAGCAGTAGAAAGATACGAGGTCTATTAGAAAAGTATCCGACCTTATTATTTTTTTCAAAAACCATTTGGATTTGAATCATGTGTGATTGCATCAGACAAGCTTGAACCCTCGTGCGCATGCGTGAGTTTTTCCACGCCTGTCGGTTGCGTCATTCACCTGTGGGCTGGCTTTGAGTGAGGAGTGGTCCAGCCCCCTCTTCGGATTTTCATTGCCAGGAAATGGCAGAATGATTTGGGCTTTTTGTCCATCAGAATTTTTTCAGAAACTGTTAGAGACTGGCAGCTGGAAACCATTAGAAAAATTTATCTGGCTTTTGGTGAAAATGTTACGGGCTTGGTAGAGAATAAGGAGTGTTACTGTCGCTTCAAGGACGGCCCCCAGCGGCTGTGGGGCACGCCGCGCTCTGAAGCCACCATCGACATCCGAGAAATTGTGGATGTGCCTGGACATGCCAGAACATGTCCCGTGAGGCTTCATCATGGCGTTGCTTTGCGCCATGCGGCACCGCCGCGACGCACGAAGCCTCCGCTCCTCTTTCCATGACAAAAACTCCTGTAACAGTGGAATGTGCCGTTCATTTCCAAACTGGACGCTATGTTTTATCCGGGACATCGTCTGACTAGCACAGGAATTGTGAAAAGACGTGGACATCAGTACTTTTTCGGCACATTGAGACAGACGTGCGGAGGAATTCCGCGTGTCGCGGCGGTGCCGCATGGCGCACAGCAACACCATGATGAAGCCTCACGGGACATGTTCTGGCATGTCCAGGCACATCCACAATTTCTCGGATAATCACTCGATGGAAAAACCACCGACAGCTGTCTGAACACCATCTCAAAGCCGTCCTGTGAGACCAAAATGGAGGTGGTTTTGTCTCGCTCCAGTAGCGAATCCATCGTGACGCGCGAAGCCTCCGCTCGGCTTTCCATGACAAAATCTCTTGTTAAAAGTGAAATCTGCCGGAAAATGGTTAATGTCCAGCTCTTGTGATAACCAGAGAAATGGCACACGATGGTCACGGATCCAGACAGCCATCCGTTTAGAAATGGTTGTTCAGCCTGTCGATGGCGGCTTCAGAGCGCGGCGCGCCCCACAGCCACTGGGGGCCATCCTTAAAGCGACAGTAACACTCCTTATTCTCTACCAAGCCCGTAACATTTTCACCGAAAGCCAGATAAATTTTTCTAATGGTTTCCAGCTGCCAGTCTCTAACAGTATCTGAAAAAAATTCTGATGGAAAAAAGCTCAAATCATTCCGCCATTTCCTGGCAATGAAAATCCGACGAGGGGGCTGGACCACTCCTCACTCAAAGCCTGCTCACAGGCGAATGATGCAACCGACAGGTGTGGAAAAACTCACGCATGCGCACGAGGGTTCAAGCTTGTCTGACGCAATCACACGTGATTCAAATCCATATGGTTTTTGAAAAAAATAATAAGGTCAGATACTTTTCTAATAGACCTCGTAGATTATCCTTAGCAATAACTGACCCAAGCTGTAACATATAGAGTGAGAACAGCGTATGGCCAAGAATCAATCCTTGTGGTAGCCCGCAAGGGAAAGAAGCACTAGAGGAAGAATATCACCAACCATGACAAAATAACTTTGGTCAGTCATGTAAGAAAACAACCACTTAAGTGCAGTGCCGTGGATGTCAATGTATTGGCTCAGGTGGGATAAGAGGAATGCGTGATCTGCAGGAGCGGAGGCTGCTGTGAGGACTGGTAACACTAGTAACAAAGGGCGTTTGGCATCCACAGACAAAGTACTGTCATTATGTACTATGACGAGACCTAAAGCAAGACTGGAGTTTTTCAAAAACAGAATTGCTCTCTAAAAATTACTGCAACTGGATAAAAACAACTTTCTCTAAAACTTTAGGCAGAAAGTACAAGTGGGAAACAGGTCTAAAATGAGATAAAATAGAAGAGTCCAAATGAGTTTTTTTTTTTAAGAAGAGGTCAAACAACAACATGTTTTAAGGCAGCTGGTACAGATCAAGAACTGAGGGAAGTGTTGATGACACTCAGTAGATTCAGACCAACAGTATTAAAAATCTGAACCTACACGTTAGTAGGAATAATGTCCAAGGAGCAGTTTGTGGGTTTCATTTGTTGCATTATTTCAGTGAGGGCTGAGAGGGAGACCGGTTTTACTCACTGAAGGCAGCATTACCCACTTCTGTTCACCCCATTGTACCAAATTAGTACTGAATACAAGAGTCCAGGCAGGTCTAAACTGTGGAGTGAAAAGAACCAGGACTTCTGTGTACTGTTCCACCTCCAATTGATACCCTACCTTGTGCAAAAACCTCAAGCCAGAGACATATTGTGGGAGTCATACAATTGGAGATGAGGCTACATAAGGTTTAATATATGTATATATATATATATATATATATATATATATATATATATATATATAAAAAATTTTCTGACCTTTCAGTCCACTCTGACATTTAAAACCAAAGGACCACAGCAAAAAAGAAAACTACTGACATACGAGACTAATATATATATATATATATATATATATATATATATATATATATATATATATATATATATATATATATATATATATATATATATAAAGATCGAGTTTAAGTTTAGATCAACTACAAATGGTTTAGCTTTTGATCCATTAAATAAAGCATCAAAAGCTTCCATGTGACACTTTTCAGGCTGTGTATCGTCTTGTTTTAATAAAGTCATCTTATGACCAAAAAGCCCAACCTCTGTATCTTTAGAAGAAAGGATCAGATTTTCCTCTTTTAATTCTTGATGATGAGCCTCTGATTTCTTTCCGCTGAACTGTGGAGTCTGTCAGGGACGCCTCTTTGTCTTCACCCTGTACTGTGCGTTGTAGCCAGTGCTGTAATCTTTGTGCAATCAATGAACATCCTGAGTGAGGAATCAGACTCTGGGTTTCTGAAAGTCCTGGATGGAAACCATGATCCAACAGCTGTCAGCACTGTCAAAAACGATGAGTTATTATCTTGGCACTGACATTCTGGGAGCTGGGACTATATGGCTGAGAGACGTCTGAGAAATCTTAAGAAATCTTGGACAGAAGTGGGCGGAGCCACTGATACCTTTACAGGAGAATGAAAGTATGAGTTTTCGGCGTCATTGGGCTTCTGCTATCTGGATATAATGCGACTTAAGATGTATTTATTCTCCCTTTCATAAGCCTAGCATGCTAGTGTAGTATGATACTATGCTTCCTACCCTTTTAAATTCATTTTATTAGTAGTGGCTGGCGATCACCTTAGTATTTTATCTGCTTTTCTGTTGCTTAATGTTGACAAATTCTATCTTAAGTGTTGTTTTTTTTTTTGTTTTTTGTTTTTTTTTTGGCCGACTGATTCCGTTTCCTTTTTCTCTCTGTCTGAGATGTGGCTGGATACACGTGCTGGATTGGATGATTTCTATGGCGGACGCAGGATGGACTCTGCTGTCAGAACAGATCCAACGACACCCCCCCCCCCCACCCCACCCCACTTGGTGGACTGGACACCTGCACGGACTCTCGTCAGACATTGTTGTGTTCTGTTTTGTAAACCTTTTTGGTAGAATGGCCTAACAGTGGGTCACCCCTTTGAGTCTGGTCTGCTTGAGGTTTCTTCCTCAAATCATCAGAGGCAGTTTTTCCTTACCACTGTCGCCTGTGTGCTTGCTCTAGGGGTTGGTAAGGTTAGACCTTAATTGTGTGAAGGCAACTTTGTTGTGATTTGGTGCTACATGAACTAAATAAATTGAAATAAATTGAAATTGGATATAACGTGATGACTAAATGTCTTTGTCCTTCTTTGTCTTCTCTACAACTGGAATAACTTTGTGTCAAATGAGCTGTTACCAAAGCAGATGTGTAAAAGGCATTACATGAACCACAGAGGAACATAAACCGCAACACTGCAGCCATGTGGCACATTTCCTAAGTATGACCTAATGTGCAGCTGTCTTAAAGGCCAAACGACAAGGTCTGGAAATCTGCATATGTGTTCCTTGAAGACTATTCTATATAAAGCCAGAATCATCTGTGTATTTTTGCCAGAATTGGTCTGTGTCAATTTATTTTGTTCCTAGATTGCACCTGAAATATCTTGTGCTCATTGTGCCATCTGGTGAGAACGCACGTTGCTGCGTGATGTCAAGGCAGGGATAACCCATTTTCAATTGCGTCAAACAGTGTTCAATTCAAACAGTGATTTGAAAGCTTTTTGTCTGATATTTCGATGATGATGAGGAGATTGGTCTTTGAGTCTGGTCTGCTTGAGGTTTCTTCCTCAATATCATCAGAGGGAGTTTTTTCCTTACCACTGTTGCCTGTGTGCTTGCGCTAGGGGTTCGTAAGGTTACACCTCACTTGTGCGAAGTGCCTTGAGGCAGCACTGTTGTGATTTGGGGCTATATAAATGAAATACATTGAAATTGAATTGACTGAAATTGGAGAACACGGGTGATGTACGGCCTTGAAGGTTTGAGCCAGAACGGCCAGAAGGAAAAGATTCAGACAAGGAATCAGACCAAAACAACTACAGTGACAGCAAACATGGTGCATGGAAGATCTGTATTAATCAGTAATTTGTTTGTGTTCACCACGATTTTCCATGGGTAACACAATGGAGCACGAGCCTTTGCAGTTTCATGGTGAAATAGCTGTATGATCAAATGAAGCACCAATATGCACCCTAAAAGATTTTACTGTCCTCTAAAAAGTAATTCAGTGGCTTTGTATATATCACAGTAAGAAACAGCTATACTGGCCTCATTAAATCTGTGAAACACATTCAATTGACTGTTTGAGTTGGATATACTAAATGAAACGCCTAAACCTTTAACAGTTAATTTATGTTAAATATACATTTATTATATATAAACATTTGTGGCAACATTTCCTGTATGTTCATTTTGTGAATTGTTTCATAATTTGTGTCTGTAGCATGGCCCAAGCAAAAGGTCACCCCTTTGAGTCTGGTCTGCTTGAGGTTTCTTCCTCAGAGGGACTTTTTCCTTACCACTGTTGCAGTGACTCTGTTGTGATTTGGCGCTACATAAATGAAATAAACTGAAATTATATGAATTTATTTCACTGAAATTATTTAGCATTTGCTTAACAAATTATATTTTTGGAAATATACCTAATTTGTTTTGTAAATTTCAATCAGAATATTTGGAAAAGACTAATAAACTTAATATTTTTTACTTAGATACCAAGATCATCAAATATATTTAAATGAGTTCCCAGCTTTTTAATGTACTCTATGTTTCACCAAATATATTGAGTAGAACACAGTAACAGTTTTTGAATGTTTTGTGAAATAAAATACCCTTTTCTGATTATGCAGAGGCATTATGACAGACAGCCAGACTGACTAATTTTCTTATGTATATATAACCTGACAGTGTACAATAACAGACTTCATAGTCTCGTCTGTGACCCAAACATGACAAATTACCAAATTATTTTTGATTGTTAAGAGGTGTGTTGTTTCTGATCTGAACAATACTCTCTAGTAAGTCGTCTGACTGAATAAGAACTCCTCCATCTGCTCACGGGCGCTTTCCCCAGTGTATCGTCTGTAAATCATCTCATGTGATTCTTAATTGGTTTAATTACTTGGAGGAGGTGGTGGCCACTGGTGAGTTACAGAAGGTAAAAAGATGCCAAAGTGTTAACCTTTACTTCATCGTCAGTATCACCTTTCATGTGTTTATGCTGAAAATCAGTCCCAGTTTCAGTTTCAGTCCAGATTTCTGTGGCGCCGCCTCTGAAGCCGCAGTTTGCTGCCTTTTCCGATGATCTGGCAGTGCTTGGGTTTACACAGCCCTGGAGACTATTTAACTCCAGGGAGTCTGGTTGTTGTACAGAGTAACATAAATCCTCCTGCCAGAAGTAATCAATATGGCTCAGGGGTTCATAAGATTTCATTTATTTTTATATAGCACCAAACCACAACAAAGTTGCCTCAAGTCGCTTCACACAAGTAAGGTCTAACCTTACCAACCCCTAGAGCAAGCACACAGGCGACAGTGGTAAAGAAAAACTCCCTCTGATGATTTGAGGAAGAAACCTCAAGCAGACCAGACTCAAAGGGGCGACCCTCTGCTTGGCCCATTCTACCAACACAAAATGAATATACAGGAAATTTTGCCTGTGCACAGGACAGGAGGGTTGCAGAAACAGACACCACACCCATCTCTGGATGGAGCCGCAACTCAAACAGAGAGAAAAAAAAACAGAATCAGGCGGCAGAAAGACAACAAATACAGTATAATTTGTCAGCATTAAGCAACAAGAAAAACAGAAGAAATACTAAGGTGATCACCAACCACTAGCCCTAAGCTTCACTAACAGACCCAGACTTTAGATAAAGTTGAGGCAGCAGCCCACTCGGTTTCCCGCTAAACATGCAAGAAGATCATTAGTGCATAATTTCATGTGTGAACGCTTTATTCTTTGCATCTTCCAACGTGAACGCAAATCTGCATGGAGTCTGAATTATGGGGCAGGGGGGGGTGCAGCACAAACAAGAACAAAGATGTGATAAGGACTAATATGCTTATCAGAATTGGTATCATGAAATATATGGACCAAATTTCTATTTATTCAAATGTAAAGTTCCATCATCTGAGTGTTTTCTTGTATTTCCTCCAACAGGCTGCAGATGTGCTTGAGTAAATCACACAAACTGCAAACATCATGTTCAGCGATTCTGCACTATGGCATGCAAACTCACTTAGATGACAAATCCTCAGCCGTGCTGACCTTTAATGTGACAGATCATGTAAGCCGCACTCAAAACGATGGCAACTGTCACATTAGCTATACCGTCTTATAGCCTGACATGGTAAATGGACTGCATTTATATAGCGCTTTTGCCATCTTTATCAGACGCTCAAAGCGCTTTACAATTATGCCTCACATTCACCCCGATGTCAGGGTGCTGCCATACAAGGCGCTGACTACACACCGGGAGCAATAGGGGATTAGAGGCCTTGCCCAAGGGCCCTTAGTGATTTTCCAGTCAGGCGGGGATTTGAACCTATGATCTTCTGGACTCAAGCCCAACACCTTAACCACTAGACCATCACCTCCCCACAAAAATGTTGCCTTACCAGAGAATAAAGTGTCCAGAAAACATCAGGCAACTGGAACAAGTATGTGTTTTGGCATCATTTTTCAGACAGGTTCACATATGAAGGCGATAGCTGAACAGCAAGGTCATGGAGATCAGGGTCAAGGTCATGTGTGGTGCAGTTACTAAACTGGACTTTGCACTTACAGGTGTGATGTTTAGCATGTGCATGGCACATGGAGGCGAGTGTCACACTCGCTGCCCAACTTGCCACTCTCTAACCACTACACGCCACACATTTTTGGTAGAATGGTCGAAGCAGTGGGTCACCACTTTGAGTCTGGTCTGCTTGAGGTTGCTTCCTCAAATCATCAAAGGGAGTTTTTTCCTTACCACTGTCACCTGTGTGCTTGCTCTCGGGGTTAGTAAGGTTAGACCTGACTTGTGTGAAGCGCCTTGAGGCAGCTTTGTTGTGATTTGACGCGATATAAACTAAATAAATTGAATCGCTCACCTCAAATTCACTCGTCATGTGGTCGCCGTCTGTGTGACAAGATGTAACGTGTATGTGTGTGTGTGTGTGTGGGGGGGGGGCAAAGTTGATAAATACTGGTCAGGAAGCATCAAATGTCACCCACATTATACACTACGCGGTCACAGCGTGCACATGTGAGCAGACGCCAGTATTGGGCACCGTAGTTTCGATTGAGTGTCGGCGATAAAGGGGTTAAATGAAAGAGTATATGATGCAATAATCCTACTTCTGGGGACAGCTCCATTATAATTTAACACATTAATCTCACTAAAATTTACTGGCACAACCTCTCCCATGTAGCTTGTCTTCCTGTCTCCACTGAGAACCAAAAAAAACCCTAAACTTTTCTCTACTGCTTTGGTGATTGCAGCTGAAAACTAAAACAGTAGGGGAAGCCGGGCACAGTGTTTCAGATATGTTGTTTGTGGCAAGCATAAATACATTATGCATAGGTTTAGGTCATTCTATTGTGAATTTATTACAGCAAGTTATTATTAATAAGGCTGTGTTATTTATGTCTCCCCAAGTGCAATTTCCAGGTGTTTAAAATCAATTTTAAAAATTTTTGATTCACTGTGCCCTGGACACTAATTCATGGGGCACAGTGAATCAACTTAGAGTATAATGAAAAAGCACATGATTATAAAGATTTCTTAAAATTATTAAATATATGCTGATGCATATACAAACCATAATCCAGCAAACCAGCTATGTAATGTGAGTGTCTTATATAGTAATATTAGTCCTTGAGAAACTATTATAAATACAGCTGTCGTAATTTCTGTTCAAACATGAAAACAGTTGTTTATATACACAAATTATAGAGATAATTCGTGGAAAAATAAATGTATAAGCTTCAACAAGTAATATTTGTCATCCACTCGATGCTGGGGCTTAGGAAATCAGTTTCTAGACTGAGTCACTGTGCCCCAGGTGCATGTGACACACATGAGTCATGTTATCAAATAGCTGATAGTCTGGAGAAGACATAACACATAAAACATGCTCATCAGTTGGACCGGGTACTCTTCTAATAATTTTTTGGGCCACCTTTCCTCTGTTGTGAGAAATAAATACAAAGACACTGACATCCACAAAATTGACTTTTGATAGGAAAAAATTGACTTCACTTGCCACTTAGTTTTATTGTTAATGTGTTCCAAAAACAAAACACTAATTTATAAGGAGGATGTCTTTATGCATAAAAATATGGCATAACTGCTGCAAATGTATCTTTCTGTTGTGTGTTGGGGGGGTTTGGCTGGACAAGGTTGGGTTGTTTTGTGGTTATTTTCCTTCCCAGGTGATTTGGGGCTGTTCTCTGAGGAAAATGTGCTGCAGAAGAGTCTCTCTCCTCTGTCACGATGATTGGCTGCACCTGTTGCATTCTCATGCGGCTCTCTATCAGGACAATCCACGACACCTGTGATGTTCACGTGCAGATCTGAGGACTTCCAGCTGGTACCAATGTAGTGATGAAGAACTACATTTAAACCAGCAGTGAGTTGGATAAGATTGCCAGAGAATACGACCTTGTGATGACCGTGTGGGGACGCTGAGGGCCGTTTCAGAGTCTGACATCGCGCCTGTGAAGGAGGACGAGGGTGAGAGGCAAACGTTGTCAGCACACGACAGAGGTGAATATTCGGAAAAGTTTATCCGTGAATGTAAATTGCCATTTATACGCAGCTATAAGTAATTACTGGTGAAAATTGTTTGGTGTGCTCCTCACGGCAGTGGCGTGCGGATTAATGATCCTCCACTAGCTGTGAGCAGCAGCCTCTTTGAACTAAGTTTTGAAACCAGACCTAAACGTGTAGCTGATAAGTTTGCCTCTAACAATATTTCGTAGTAATAAGTGTTGAATAATCTCATCTCTGTTCCTCCTTCGCAGAGTACAGTCTGGGAAAGTCACCTGGGGGGGGGTGTTGGCGGAACTCCTGAGTCCTGAACGTTCGGACTCCGACTGTTGAGACGCTGAGAGAGCGCGCCGCCTTTTCACCTCACCAGAACTATAATTATTTAGTATTTCATGTATAGCACAAAGGGAGAAAAATAAATGTGTTTTCTTTTTGGAACTGCTTCTGATTATTTCATGCTGGGTTCAGTCAGATACTGGACCGCTCCTCAATCCGCGTCTTATCCATAACACTTTCCATATGAAGCGATGCCGTGTTTGTCCCTGGACGTGGTCAAATCCCGCAATATCACTCAGGGAGATTAGTAGAGTCGCATCCGCTTGGCAGACACTACAGCGTCTGAGGATAAGCACGGGTACCTATGGGCATGTATAGGACAAATGTACAGGACAAATATTACGACTTTCCACTGACAACATATATGCTGCATCAGGTCCTGAACAAAGTCACAGACATCATCAAGCTTCTAGCTCCTCCCATTCACCTGGACCATGTGTTTAAATTCCTGGAATAAGAATATCATTACTGCCGTTTCCGACAACCAGTCAGCCAGTTTGAAGTCTTGTCTCCACCGTGTACCTCCCAGTTTCTTACAAGGTATGCAACAACTTTATGACTGTAACGTACTCTCCACACACGTCACGTATTTATCATCTGAGTCAGACTTAAGATTGTCGAGTGGCAGAACAACTAAAAAGGCAAATAAATAGTGATGTTTTTTGAAAACCTGAGTGTCAACATGCTTTTCAAACAGCAGCATGACAACAGAATACAACGGTTCTCAACTCAACTTATTTATATAGCAGTTTAAAACAACCGTAGTTGAAAACAGTGCTGTACATAAGGACATAAAACAATTAAAAGCAATAAAATAAATAAGAACAATTGTTTCATTGTTTTAAAAAACAATTGAAAACAATAAAACAATAAATAAAAGCAAACCATAAAACACTAAAACAAAAACAGAGTCTCATGCGGAGTTAAAAGCCAGGGAGTAGAAATGGGTTTTAAGATTGGTTTTAAAAATGGACAGTGAGGAGGCTTGTCTAATGTGCAATGGTAGCTCATTCCATAGTTTTGGAGCAGCAATGGAAAAAGCTCCGTCCCCACTGAGCTTTTCTTTGGACCTCGGTACCTCCACGAGCAGCAGGTCAGGTGACCTGAGGAACCGAGCAGGAACATGTACGAGGTCTGTGATAAAAGTAACAGACCTTATTATTTTTTTCAAAAACCATATGGATTTGAATCACGTGTGATTACATCAGACATGCTTGAACCCTCGTGGGCATGCGAGAGTTTTTCACGCCTGTCGGTTACGTCATTCGCCTGTGGGCAGTCTTTGAGTGAGGAGTCGCCCACCCTCTCATTGTTTTTTCATTGTTTAGGAATGGCTCAGAGACTGCTGCTTTGTTTGATAAAACTTTTTTCAAAAACTGTAAGGCACAACTGAGTGGACACCATTCGATAAATTCAGATGGTTTTCGGTAAAACTTTTAACGGCCGATGAGAGATTTTGGTCTGGTAGTGTCGCCGTAAGGACGGCCCACGGCGCCTGATGGCGATCTGTGCTTCAAGGCGGCAGCGTCTCGCCGTTTCAAGTTGAAAACTTCCACATTTCAGGCTCTGTTGACCCAGTAAGTCGTCAGAGAACAGAGAACTTTCAGAAGAAGTCGGCATGAGGAGTTTATTCGGACATTCCATTGTTAACGGACATTTTGTAATGAAAGAACGTGCGGGCAGAGTCGCATGTCGGGCCAGACCCAACCACGGGGGGTCGCGATAGGAAAAACACCTCCGTTTGAAACCTTAACTGGCAAGTTGGAACATGCCCAAGCTGTTAAACAATTTCTCAGTTACTTACTTGTTGAAAGCCATCAAAAGCCACCTGAATTTTACAAATGGTTTTCAACACGGAGGTGTTTTTCCTGTCGCGGCGCAACACAGATTCGCCGAGTCATCACGGAAACGACTCGGCGAATTTGCACGCACGTCTTTCATTACAAATGTCCTTAAACAGTGGAATGTCCGCATAAAGTCCTCATGCCGGCCTCTTCTGAATCTTCTCTGTTCTCTCACGACATCCTGGGTGAATTAAGCCTTAAATTAGGATGTTTTCAGGTCGAAACAGGCCGACGACGGCGCCTGGAAGCGCTGCGCGACGTCCCGCTCCGTGGGAAGTCCTTACAGCGACAGAAACACCCCATAATCTCTCATCAGCCGTTAAACTTTTCACCGAAAACCAGCTTAATTTCTCGAATAGTGTCCACTCGGATATCCCTCACAGGTCCAGAAAAAATGTTGATAAAGCAATGCGCGCCGTCCGCAGCGGCTATTCAGACAAAGAGATTCCGATGGGCGGGGTGGAGCACTCCTCACTCTAGGCCACAGGCGAATGACATCACCGACACGTGTGAAAAAACTCACGCATGCGCACGAGGGTTCAAGCATGTCTGACGTAAAAACATATGAATCAAATCCATTGATTTTTTGAAAAAAAAATAAAAAGGACCGCTTTTTTCATCACAGACCTCATAGTGTTGCAGGAGCTCAGAGAGGTAAGGGGGAGCGAGACCATTTAATAACTTAAAAACAAATAAAAGAATCTTAAAATGGACTCTAAAATGCACAGGCAGCCAGTGGAGGGAGGCCAGGATGGGAGTTATGTGGTCCCTTTTACATGCTCCAGTTAGGAGGTGAGCGGCTGCATTTTGACTCCAAAATTGAGTACGTTACAGCCGAGATGTTATGAAGGCGTGGATCACTGTCTTTAAATGCTTTTGTGCACTTTTGCCAGCTACCTAATTTGAAAGAAGCTGGACTTCACAACAGAACAAATTTTCTGATCCAATTTAAAATCACTGTCCATCTTAAAACCCAAGTTTGTGACTGTTGGCTTTACATAGTCTGCCAAAGGGCCCACGTCAACGGTCGAGGGTCCACAAGAGCCGCTGGGGCCCAAACACCATCACTTCTGGTTTAATTTCATTAAAATTTAAAAAGTTCAAGGCTATCCAGGCTTTGATGTCTTTGAGACATAAGAAAAGTGGTGTGAGGGAGAAAGCATTTTTTTTTTCTTCAGCGGCACATATATCTGGCTATCGTCTGTGTAACAATGAAAAGAGATGCCATGCTTTCTCAAGATGGAGCCCAGGGGCAATAAATACAAAGAAAAAACAGCGGCCCCAAAATGGACCCCCGTGGAACCCCGTACAACAGTGGAGCAGAGCTGGACTCTGAATTCTCAAGGCTTACACTCATACTTCTGACAGCCAGATATGACTTCAACCATTCCAGAGCAGTACCATGAATACCCACTAGGCAGAGTAACCCAGCCACTAAGGTGTTGTGGTCCACAGTGTCAAAGGCCACAGTTAGATCCAACAGAACAAGAATCACAAGGTCACTAGAGTGATTCGCCATGAAGGTGTCATTAAAAACCCATAATAGAGCTGACTCTGTGCTATGCAGAGTTTTAAAGCCGGACTGAAAGACCTCCAGGACACCAAGCTCATCTAAAAATGACTAACTGAGCATGAACAACTTTCTCCAAAATTTTTGAAATAAAAAGCAGACTGGAAATGGGACTGCTGTTAATGATAACCAGGACTGACTGCCCTATACTAGGAAAAGCCTCTTTACTGGGAGAACTTGAAGTCTTAATATGGCTGACCAGATCTTCTAAAAACGTCAGAGACACAGGCTCAAACTTATCAAGACCAACAGAACAAAGAGCAGAGTACGAGGGGTCCGATGCAGGAGGTGAAATGAGAGCCCTAGCAGGAGCAACCTTATCAATAAAGAAGTGAAGGAAGCTAATGCACATTTCAGGAGATGCCTCCACGCTGACAGGCTGTGGGGCATTAAGAACAGCATCAATGGTCTTAAATAGCACTCGTGGGTTTTGACAATTGGACTCAATGATATTTGTCAGATACTGTCTTTTTGTCTCCTTAAGGGCGTTCTGGTAGCATCGCCAGCAGTTTTTTTAGGATTTTAAAGGAAACCTCCAGCCTGTCCTTCCTCCACTTTCAAAGACATTCAAAAGAAACAAGGATTCATTATGTGTACATCACTATATGCAAAACTATCAACCTTTTTAATTGCTCGTCACTTTTAAAGGCTAAAAGGAGAAGAGATGAGACAGACTCAAATCCAACCTGGATCTGATTAACCCACTTTCAGGGTTTTGCCCTCTGCCGCTTCTATTTGTAACCCTACCCCTTCCCCTAACCCTAACCACCACAGACCCCCACCCCTGCCACCCCTTATTTCATGCTGCCGTCACAAAAATGTGGTGCTTTTCGTGATGTCATGATGTGATGGAGTGAGACTGGGTTGTGAGAGGAGAGGAAGCTGTTTCTAACGCAAGCCTGTCTCACGCCATTTCTGTTCCATTTTTGTTCTGTTAGACCTCAGTGCTGCTTTTGATACTGTTGACCATAAAATTTTATTACAGAGATTAGAGCATGCCATAGGTATTAAAGGCACTGCGCTGCGGTGGTTTGAATCATATTTATCTAATAGATTACAATTTGTTCATGTAATTTGGAATCTTCCTCACAGACTAAGGTTAATTATGGAGTTCCACAAGGTTCTGTGCTAGGACCAGTTTTATTCACTTTATACATGTTTCCCTTAGGCAGTATTATTAGACAGCATTGCTTAAATTTTCATTGTTACGCAGATGATACCCAGCTTTATCTATCCATGAAGCCAGAGGACACACACCAATTAGCTAAACTGCAGGATTGTCTTACAGACATAAAGACATGGATGACCTCTAATTTCCTGCTTTTAAACTTAGTTATTGTACTTGTAAAATGATTGTACTTGGCCCCACAAATCTTAGAAACATGGTGTCTAACCAGATCCTTACTCTGGATGGCATTACCCTGACCTCTAGTAATACTGTGAGAAATCTTGGAGTCATTTTTGATCAGGATATGTCATTCAGTACGCATATTAAACAAATACGAGGGCTGTCCATAAAGTATAGGTCCTTTTTATTTTTTTCAAAAACTATATGGATTTCATTCATATGTTTTTACGTCAGACATGCATGAACCCTCGTGCGCATGCGTGAGTTTTTCCACGCCTGTCGGTGACGTCATTCGCCTGTGAGCACTCCTTGTGGGAGGAGTCGTCCAGCCCCTCGTCGGAATTCCTTTGTCTGAGAAGTTGCTGAGAGACTGGCGCTTTGTTTGATCAAAAATTTTTCTAAACCTGTGAGACACATCGAAGTGGACATGGTTTGAAAAATTAAGCTGGTTTTCAGTGAAAATTTTAACGGCTGATGAGAGATTTTGAGGTGACACTGTCGCTTTAAGGATCTTCCCATGGTGCGAGATGTCGCGCTGCACTCTCAGGTGGCGGCGTCAGCCTGTTTCAAGCTGAAAACCTCCACATTTCAGGCTCTATTGATCCAGGACGTCGTGAGAGAACGGAGAAGTTTCAGAAGAAGTCGGTTTCAGCATTTTATCCGGATATTCCACTGTTAAAGGAGATTTTTTTAATGAAAGACGTGCGGACGGGTCCGCGCGTGGGGACGCAGCCGGCGCGGTGCGGCGGCACAGGAAAAACACCTCCGTGTTGATAACCATTTGTAACATCCAGGCGGCTTTTGATGGCTTTCAGTGGAGTGAGTATATGAGAAATTGTTTAACAGCTGGACATGTTCCAACTTGTCCTTAAGGCTTCCAACAGAGGTGTTTTTCCTGTGGCGGAGCGTCGCGGCGGCTGCAAGCCGACGCGCGGACCCATCCGCACGTCTTTCATTAAAAAAATCTCCTTAACAGTGGAATATCCGGATAAAATGCTGAAACCGACTTCTTCTGAAACTTCTCTGTTCTCTCACGACGTCCTGGATCAATAGAGCCTGAAATGTGGAGGTTTTCAGCTTGAAACAGGCTGATGACGCCGCCTGAGAGCGCTGTGCAACGTCTCGCACTGTGGGAAGTCCTTAAAGCGACAGTGTCACCTCAAAATCTCTCATCAGCCGTTAAAATTTTCACTGAAAACCAGCTTAATGTTTTGAACCATGTCCACTTCGATGTGTCTCACAGGTTTAGAAAAAATTTTGATCAAACAAAGCGCCAGTCTCTCAGCAACTTCTCAGACAAAGGAATTCCGACGAGGGGCTGGACGACTCCTCCCACAAGGAGTGCTCACAGGCGAATGACGTCACCGACAGGCGTGGAAAAAACTCACGCATGTGCACGAGGGTTCAAGCATGTCTGACGTAAAAACATATGAATGAAATCCATATAGTTTTTGAAAAAAATAAAAAGGACCTATATTTTATGGACAGACCTCGTATGTAGGACTGCTTTTTTGCATTTGCGCAATATCTCTAAAATTAGAAAGGTCTTGTCTCAGAGTGATGCTGAAAAACTAATTCATGCATTTATTTCCTCTAGGCTGGACTATTGTAATTCATTATTATCAGGTTGTCCTAAAAGTTTCCTGAAAAGCCTTCAGTTAATTCAAATGCTGCAGCTAGAGTACTAACGGGGACTGGAAGGAGAGAGCATATCTCACCCATATTGGCCTCTCTTCATTGGCTTCCTGTTAATTGTAGAATAGAATTTAAAATTCTTCTTCTTACTTATAAGGTTTTGAATAATCAGGTCCCGTCTTATCTTAGGGACCTCATAGTACCATATCACCCCAATAGAGCACTTCGCTCTCAGACTGCAGGCTTACTTGTAGTTCCTAGGGTTTGTAAGAGTAGAATGGGAGGCAGAGCCTTCAGCTTTCAGGCTCCTCTCCTGTGGAACCAGCTCCCAATTCAGATCAGGGAGACAGACACCCTGTCTACTTTTAAGATTAGGCTTAAAAACTTCCTTTTTGCTAAAGCTTATAGTTAGGGCTGGATCAGGTGACCCTGAACCATCCCTTAGTTATGCTGCTATAGACTTAGACTGCTGGGGGGTTCCCATGATGCACTGAGTGTTTCTTTCTCTTTTGCTCTGTATGCACCACTCTGCATTTAATCATTAGTGATTGATCTCTGCTCCCCTCCACAGCATGTCTTTTTCCTGGTTCTCTCCCTCAGCCCCAACCAGTCCCAGCAGAAGACTTCCCCTCCCTGAGCCTGGTTCTGCTGGAGGTTTCTTCCTGTTAAAAGGGAGTTTTTCCTTCCCACTGTTGCCAAGTGCTTGCTCACAGGGGGTCGTTTTGACCGTTGGGGTTTTTTCCGTAATTATTGTATGGCCTTGCCTTACAATATAAGGCACCTTGGGGCAACTGTTTGTTGTGATTTGGCGCTATATAAATAAAATTGATTTGATTTGATCTTCAACCGCTTACTCCAGTTAGGGGTCACGGGGGGGCCGGAGCCTATCCCAGCAGTCATAGGGCGTGAGGCGTGGTACACCCTGGACAGGATGCCAGTCTGTCGCAGGGCTACATGAAGGCAAACAAACACATTCACACCCGCACGCACACCTACGGACAATTTAAAGTTTCCAGTCCACCCAAGCTGCATGTCTTTGGATGTGGGAGGAAGTCGGAGCACCCGGAGAGAACCCACACAAACACAGGGAGAACATACAAACTCCACACAAAAAGGCCACAGGTGGGAGTTGAACCCATGACCTTCTGGCTGAGGTAACAGTGCTAACCACTAAGCCACCGTGCTGCCCGTGATGACATCACGAAAAGTAAATTAATCTATGGTTTGTGATACCATCATGAAAACATGGCAGGAGTATGAAATAATCTGTCTGTGGGATTTGTGGTTAGGGGAAGGGGAACAAATAGTAAAATATAAAGAGCCACATCATGAAAATGTGACTCATTTCGTGAGGCGAGCACAAAAAGAAACATGCGACTGCACTCTAAAAAAGAACCTGCTGTCTCAATGAGGAAAATTGATGTAATAATTTGCACAGATTTTTTTAAACATTATTTCACCTTAGTTACTTCAACTTTCAACTGAGTTAATGCCACAAGACTTCTTTAGTTAAGTTGAAATAACTTTTAAAAATCTATGCAAATTGTTACATCACTTTTTCTCGTTACGACAGCGGTTCATTTTTTACAGTGTGGGCTGCAACCTCTCACCGCTGTGGCTGAATATTTCATCGGCATTTCTCCTGTTTAACTGCTGCCTGCGACGTTTTACTGAACAGGCTCTCGGCTAATGGAGGGAATCCTCTGAGTGCTGATGGTAACAATAAATCCGAGGGGATCTGAATGGATTCGCATTTATTTGGAATAGCAGTTTGATGTGTCCTTTTAACTTTATATATTAAAGTGACAGGCACGTCAGATTAATTAACACAGTGATTCTTACATTTACATTGACTTCTATTTTATTCATAGACAGTATGAACCCAAGATATCTCATATTGTGTCTGGTCAACTTGATTTATATCTTGATTATTTTGAAATTTTATTTCAGATTCAAAATGTCAAATTTCTATAAATAATAATACATTTAATAATGTTCTTTTCCCTGCTCCCATTGTTGGGGTTGCCACAGTGGATATGTCTTATTATTTATTATTATATATACTTTTTCTTGAGCCGCTTGGGTGAGTAGGGAGAGATCCCATGGGATAAAAAAAGCTTTTCAACCTACCATCCCTGGTTCTCAAGACCAGGCACCTAAGTGGCTCTAAGCTACTCTTTTCTACTCTCCTATTTTACTCTTCCTTTTTAAATATTTAGATATACTTTAGTATACTAGCATAGTTCCACCTTAGAATTGGAATATAATATATAAGATATACCTTACTGAATTTTCATGGTATGGATTCATATGTTAAATGTGGTATGGGAGGGTTTCTTGCTGAGAAGGAAGAAGAGCATCAGCAAAATCCATGTAGTCATAAGGAAAATAATTGTAGGTACATAATGTCCACAACATCAGCTTTTATTTTTGGCCTGTGGCACTCCATTTAAAATTATGGCCCTTTAAAGGAAAGAATATGGGAACCTCAGACAATACAACTTGATTCAGTAAAAATTCTTTGAACATTAATAATGAAAACTATTATGTTCAACCATAATCAGATGATGATTAAATACCTCTGTGTTTTGAGGACACATGGTGCCTTGGCTGACTGAGCAATTTCAACAAGTCAGTCATCATAACAGAGACGAATTTCTTCTCCAGTCCTGCTCTGTTTCCTGCTCTCTCTGTGTCTCCTCAAGGCTAAGTCCTCAATTATACAGCTGTAATGGGAGTTTCTCTACATTAAATACCATGAAGACCCAAGACACTGCAGGTTTTCCTTCCTCGATAATTAAGAATTAAAGTTGAGGGAAGGAGTGCATCACTAAAATCAGCTATCTTCTTTGCTCTTGTTGTCCACACCTTTTCTATAGGAACCATATCTAAAAGGCTCATACAACAGAAAGGTTTTTAGTCCTGATTTTAGTAAATCCAGCTGCAGTGTTAATCTTGCCTCCAAACCCGTGGAGAGATACAGGCTGAGGACCACCTCCAAACCCAGGTCATACCAGGCCAAAGCAATTTAGAGTTCACTGTCTTGCTCAAGGATCCTTTGACATGCATAAAGGATTCTCCAACATTTACAGCCTGGTTTACTAAAGGTTTGTACATGTTAAATGTGTGCAAACACCATAGCTCTGGCTAAAAAATGTCATGCTAATTTATTATTGGTGCAAACTGACGACTACCGCTTTCAAATGTGGAAAATAGTGTGTAATGTCCATTCAACATATTTGCTTCCAAGAATATGCAATTTTTTGGCACGTGTCAACCCGATTGAGCAAAATTCTGGCCATTGTACATGCAAATCGGTGAGGTTTGCATGACAACATGATTTATAAGACAAAAAGCATCTGTAATTTTGCACGTTTGGAGCCTTGGTGCTAATTTACCCAGTGCCGGGTGATCAATGCAGACAAATAAATCTGAGCTGTTTGGGTATGCATTTCTTTATTTTCACTTTATCTTCTTTAAACAGAAAACACCACAATTAAACAGTTTAATGTGGCCTGATTTTAATGAATGGGTCAGGACCACGGACAGCAGCCGTGGACACATAAAACATACACAAATTATTCTCATTCTTTATCATGACATTTATGATTGACAGTGAAAACAATATTAAACCGGAGTGAAATGCACCCTGTTGTGGGAACGTACATTTGAAGATCTTCTCCTTAAACCGATTTAAGGCAAGAGGTGGTGAATTTGGTCTTGCGTCAAACACTGTGCACCTGCTGTGAAAACCCATTTATTTTCAAGGCACACTTGTGAGTTGATAAATGTTCAGCAAATGACAATTTCAGTTAAAAAAAAAAGTGTATGTTTGTCTTATGCTGCACATCACTGCAAGTGGCTGATGAAATTTTATTTTGTGCTTGCGATCATTAACATACTACTGCCTACTTCATGTTACCACCTGCTGTCATGCACAATTATTCTTTGTAAATCACCTGCAAAATATTCTCCAACCCAAAGCAGAAACCTCTGGACTACCCAAACAATTTAGCATTCATTATATGGTATCTTACTAAGTCAGACCACTTCATTTGGTACACGAGCCACGATCCCAACTATTGGTGATGTTCCCCCACATGGATCCAGTATCACAAACAACAAACTAGAGACCAAGATGACATCCAGAATGACAGTCTGTGATTATAGCTGTTATATGGCTGTCACCTCTGAACAGTTGAATGTACGAGGTCTATTAGATAAGAAACCAACACTTTTATTTATTTTTAACTATATGGATTTGAATGACTGTGCGATTACACCAATCATGCTTGAACCCTCGTGCGCATGCGTGAGTTTTTTCACGCGTGTCGGTGACGTAATTTCCCTGTGGGCAGGTCTTGAGTGAGATGTGGTCCCGCCCTCTCGGCTGAATTCCTTTGTTTCACACGCTGCCCGAGACGGCGCGTGTTGCTTTATCAAAATTTTTTCTGGACCTGTGAGGAATATCTGAGTGGACACTATTCGAGAAGTTAAGCTGGTTTAACGGCTGATGAGAGATTATGGGGTGTTTCTGTCGTGTAAGGACTTCCCATGGAACGGGACGTCGTGCAGCGCTTCCAGGCGCCGTCGTCGGCCTGTTCGACCTGAAAACATCCTAATTTAAGGCTTAATTCACCCAGGACGTCGTGAGAGAACAGAGAAGATTCAGAAGAGGCCGGCATGAGGACTTTATGCGGACATTCCACTGTTTAAGGACGTTTTGTAATGAAAGACGTGCGCGCAAATTCGCCGAGTCGTTTCCGTGACGACTCGGCGAATCTGTGTGCGCCGCGACAGGAAAAACACCTCCGTGTTGAAAACCATTTGTAAAAGTCAGGCGGCTTTTGATGGCTTTCAACAAGTGAGTAACTGAGAAATTGTTTAACAGCTTGGGCATGTTCCAACTTGTCCGTTAAGGTTTTCAACGGAGGTGTTTTCCTGTCGCGACCCCCCGCAGTCGGGTCCGGCCGACATGCGACTCTGCCTGCACGTTCTTTCATTACAAAATGTCCGTTAACAATGGAATGTCCGAATAAACGCCTCATGCCGACTTCTTCTGAAAGTTCTCTGTTCTCTGACGACTTCCTGGGTCAACAGAGCCTGAAATGTGGAAGTTTTCAACTTGAAACGGCGAGACGCTGCCGCCTCGAAGCGCAGATCGCCCTCAGGCACCGTGGGCCGTCCTTAAGCGGCACTACCAGACCAAAATCTCTCATCAGCCGTTAAAAATTTTACCGAAAACCAGCTGAATTTATCGAATGGTGTCCACTCAGTTGTGCCTTACAGTTTTGAAAAAATTTTTATCAAACAAAGCAGCAGTCTCTGAGCCATTCCTAAACAATGAAAAAATCGACGAGAGGGTGGGCGACTCCTCACTCAAAGACTGCCCACAGGCGAATGACGTAACCGACAGGCGTGAAAAAACTCTCGCATGCCCACAAGGGTTCAAGCATGTCTGATGTAATCACACGTGATTCAAATCCATATGGTTTTTGAAAAAAATAATAAGGTCGGATACTTTTCTAATAGACCTTGTAAACACCTTGGATCACCAAAGAACAAGAAGCTCACCTTGAGATCCAAGAAGGTCCACCAAGAAAGTCATGCAACTGCTTACTAGAATTATTCTAACACCGTACAGTACCTGCACCAGCTGTGATATTGTCCTGCACCAACACAATTCATAAGCCCACATCAGTTAAACAGCAGTTATAAATCAGTGTAGGTCCAAAACGTCTCAAGAAGCCTGTTCATCTGATTTCCAGCTTGCACAACAACTGGACAAACACCTTCATAGATGGGGGTTTGATGATGATGCTGATGAGTTATGGTGGCTGTGGAGACGTGGTTTCAGAATCAGACCTTTGCATTCCAGTCAAGGTCACTGCAAACTTCCAGAGTGTACATGTGGGTAATAAGATGAATAAACTACACTCTGTCACTTTGATTCCAAAAACTCTAAAGCAGCCAATCGTATCGGCACATTCTGTAACACTCTAAAGCAACTTGTATTTCTATATTTTGAGCCAAAAAGGTATTTCTCAATAACTGAATGCTGTCCAGTTTTGTTGCACATATTTGTGCAGACAGAGTACCTGCAGAAGATCATGAGTGATTTCAAATGGCTATGACATTCATTTACACTTGAAAAACTTCATGCAATCCTTTGCAACCCACACATTTTTTTTAAAATGACCCAGCATGGCTGCATCTGCAGAATCTGCAGCATCAAATCCATACTACAAACTCAGAACAGATGAATTGAACCATCTTGACAAAAAGGTTAGCATACTGTGTCTGCCAAAGCATCACTACTTCCTTGTAAGAAAAGGAATTTGGATAAGTCCTGTAACAACACTGACATGATGGCTGCAAACCAACATCATTTCCAAAGGTCACGTAAAACGCCTTCCAACATCAACACCATCAAGAGTCAGATGATGCCTCATCAACATACAGTACATGATGTTTCTCAGTGGCATTCTGGGTCACTTACTGTATAAACACTGAAAATTCATTAACAGATGCGCAAAATATACTGAGGCCTGCACACACACACACAAAAAAAAACAATAAAGTGAATGTATAATGGAATAGCTTCATCTTCTTTAATGTTTATGTGAACAAAACTAAATTATTAATGTTCTACTATTCAGCTCTCCTGTTTCATGTCTATGGCCTCCACATTACTTTCATCAACATTTAAACACATAAAATGTGATCTCTGCTGGCTTGTTAACGCTCAGTCTGCTTCTAGGAGAGGAGAATAAATGCAAACCTGCACTGGGCTGGAGTGCAATCATAGAGCGCATACCTCTGCTGAGGCCCAAGGATCCTTCATCCATCGACCAAGCAGGTTTTAGGTACCCCTATAGTGAAGCAGATAACAGAATATTACAGAGAAATCTTTCAAATGGTGAAACAAGCACCAAATTTGGCACAAATACTCCTTAGACATTACTCTTTTGTAAAAGCATGTTAGCCACATACATTTTCAATAGGCAGCCAGGTAGGGGTCAATTGAAGAATTACACAGGGGTCAAATTTAAAAATGCTCCAATCATATTGAAAACTACACCACATAATTTGTCTGATCACAAAGATTCCAACAAGGTATAGTTTGGGCTGTCTGTGACTGAATGTTATGGAGTTATGGGATAAAAACAGCAAGAAAGATGACAAAAGGTCAATTTCAGTTTGTACAGGATCAAAAGTTAAAGTTAATTTTGGTTAAAAGTGATGCAAATTATTGGATGTGCTAATTCGGATTAATAAATGGAATAGTTTTGACTGTGTTGAATGTTTGGTCTGCAGGGTAAAGGTCAAATAAGATCAACGCCCTTTGGATTCTATGACATGTGACATATGTTACCCCGTAACATGATAACTAGGCATAACACATGGTGCAAACTATTCCTTATTAAATACTATTAACTCAACCAATAATTTGCATCATTTTTACCAAATTACAGCAAGTTTACTTTTGACCTCTGTGCAAACTGGAATTGACCTTTATCACCATTCGTGCTGTTTTTACCCATAACTCCATAATATCCCATCACAGATAGTCCAAACTATACCTTTTTGGAATCTTTGTGATCAGACAAATAATGTGGTATAGTTTTCAATATGAATGGAGCATTTTTAAATTTTGACCCCTGTGTCTTCTTTTGACAATTCAAGTGGCTAACGTGCTTTTACAAAAGAATAATGTCTAAGGAGTATTTGTGCCAAATTTGGTGCTTGTTTCCAGAAACAAACAATTGTTACAGTTATCTGCTCCACAATCCAGCCTGAATATACCATGGCCTACACAAATATCTATGATAGCCTTTCCAGTGTGGCAGGAATAGCCAGGTAGGGGTCAACAAAGGACTAAAATCTATGCTCCAGGCATGTTTAATGGTTTACTGTATTGACTGTCTGTAGAATCCAAAAAGGTATAGTTTTGGCTTTCTATGACTGAATGTTATGAAGTTATGGGGTTAAAAAAAATAAGCAAAAATGGTGACAAAGCTCAATTTCAGTTTGCACAGGGGTCAAAAGTCACTCACATTTTGGGGGGAAAAAGTGACGAAAATGCTTGGTTATCACATTATAAAGTGACGTGTCATAAAATCCAGTGGATTTTGACTTTGTTTGACCTTTACTTGGAGACCAAGAATTCAACACCGTCAATCCATTTTATTAACCTCATTAGGTCAAATAAAGACACCAACAGGTCACATGACCAGAAATCAAACCCAGAAATCTACCTGTTGGTAGCACAACTCCTTATCCCACTGAGCTACTTGGATTGCAAATATAGACTCAGAGTCTTGTCTGGGAATCCCTCAGTGGCAAGGAAGATGGGTGATTTCCAGATGGGACAGTGGAAGCGGAGATGACTGAACATTCCCAGTCTTGACACCACTGCTGCACATGGTTACTGTGGGAAGCTTCTGCCGGTCAGGATCTTGCTCTCTTTCTCTCCTTCCTCTTTCTCTTCTTCTCCTCTGTGTTGTTGTCTGCATTTTTTCAAAGACAGTCCACTTCCGTGTAGATCATCGCTCGCTAGCTGGCCTCAGTCCTTGTTTCTTCCCAGCTCTTCCAGTCAATGGAGTAGCTCTTGAAGTTGTGCTTCAGGAGGACCTGAGCGTGTTTCTTATGCCTGTCATCCATCCTAACAACATGACCCAATGCTGGTTATTGATGATGACACACTCAATGAACTGTAGTGTGGCTTCAGCCAGGACGCTGATGTTGGGATGATAATCTTCCCACCTGATGCATACGAGACTCCACAAGCAGGGTTGGTGGAATTGCTGGAGGGTCTTCAGGTGGTGGCAGCAGGTGGTCCAGGTCTCAGATCTGTATAGTAGGGTTTGGCTTGATGACCTGCTTTGTAGACAAGGATTTTCATCTCATGAAAGTCTCTGTTGTTGAAAACACGGGTGTGAAGCCGGTGTTCTGTCAGATGAGGTGCCCAGTCAAATTGATCTCCGTGTAGCGCAAATTGACAGTTACGTGCGCTGAGTTGAGCCCCCCTGTGTGAACTGAGCTCCCCATCATCTAACGACAATATTCTGCTTTAAAGACAGCGTGTGCAAGTCTTTAATTTTTTTCCAATCGAAAAAGACACTTATTACTGTATTTTATATAAAGACAAAATTTTCTTCGGTAGTGGAACTCATCTCGACCGGTGACCGTGTCCCTTCGAGATGAGCTCCACCGCGCAACGCACCTCACCTGTCAGGTTGAGCTCACCCACCGAAGAAAAGTAGAAAACCCACTTAAGTTTTGTCTTTACATAAAAAAAAAAGTAATGTGTCTTTTCAGTTTTAAAAAGTAAAGAGTTGCATGTACACACGTTGTCTTTAAAGCGGAATATTGTCGTTAGATGACGGGGAGCGCATCGCAACGGGGAAATGTGCATGCGCAGTTGTACAGTGGAGATCCTCTCAACAGGTCGATCGTCTCGTCCGGACACCGACCTAAGACAGTTCCTACATACCTCAGCCGGTGCTGGATCTCGTCATCGATACCGGCATGTGATGACACACCGGTTGCCCAAGCACGGAAAGTGCAGTTTCACAGAAAGGAAGCTTTGGATTGATCATGTTGAGTGGAGGCTGACACGACCTGTGTCTCTTCAGGTTGATATGAAGTCCACCTTGGTGTAGGCTTCATTGAAGGTCTTCAGAAAATCCTTTAAATCTTTGATGAAGCCTACAACCAAGCTGTGGCTTCACATCAACCTGAAGAAGACACAGAACCATCGAAGGTTTAAAGGATTTTCTGAAGACCTTCAGTTTTTAAAATGTATCTTTCTTGCAAAAAACAGAGTTGCGTCGTGTCATTTAATTTCACTGACCCCTTTTGTTGGAATTTCTCCCGTCAATTACTGCATGAGCACAGTTGTAATCCGAGTGTGTAATGATTCCTTATAATCACTTATGTTCATTTTCATGCAGTGAAATGAGAATGAACGCGTGATTATGAAACCCTTTCATATGCATAAATTCTTAAATGTGAATCTAATTAATAACACCGGCTTGTTTACTTGCCCCCCCCAAAAAAAAACAACAGCTGAATTCATCTTGAGCGTTCATTTTTAATTTAATGCGTCCAAACATAAAAGAGGCATCATGGGTTCTTGATCGACAACCTGCAGTATTACCCGCTTGAGTCCATCTTCTCTTCAGTGCCTCCAAATTACATTTCTGCTTTTTAGAGATTTTTTCACCCCACCTACATCTGCAGACTCTGTGTGTTGTGTGTGGTGTGTGTGTGGGTGGTGTGTGTGTGTGTGGTGTGGTGTGTGTGGTGTGTGTGGTGTGTGTTGTGTGTGGTGTGTGTGTGTGTGGACAGGCTTCCACTGATTGCCTGGCTGCAGCTGTGATTGAATGGAGACGTGACGTATCTCGGGGGGCGCGCGGGGCTATAGGCTGCATACCAAACTGAAGAGTGACATGCACAGGAGAGCAATGGATGGCTGGAGCGAGTGGGGAGGAGGGAAACCCCGCGCGACACGCCACTTACGAAGATCAGACGCTAGGCAGCATTAATGGCAGAGCTTTCTGAGATAATCTGATCCCCTGATGTGTGACAGAAAGGAAAGACTCCAACAACCCCCCAATTAGCAGCTGCAGCATGACACACCACCTACCACACACACACACACACACACACACACACACACACACACACTTCCAGTGCATCTCGTTGGATTTTTCGAGGCGCAGGACTGATGTGCTGACTGTTATTCCCTGTGGGCTCGTTTTGGCTCAGCTGCTTCTGCTTGCCTGCGAGGAGCAAAATTCAGGGAATCCCTGCATTCCCTGGCTTCTCTCCTCCTCCTCCGCATCCATCCATATAGTTCCCCCTGTAGCCTTGCAATAAAGCTGCACAAAAGCTCAGCTATTGTTAGGGAGGCGTTCTTGTGCACTGATGACAACCGGCCTCGACTGTCATCAACAGATACTAGTTTTGCTTATACGAGTCAAATAAGCCAAAAGAGAAATGCGTCACAGTGACAAATTGTAAGATGTCTTGCACAAAAGACGACTGGCTGATTATGAAAAGCACCAGTAGGGATGTCTGAGTATGTCATATAGTGCAGTGCCCATAGGGATCCATGGGCTCTAGAATGGGTTGCATTTATAAAATAGGTAGCTGAAATTTTTCAAGGGTGGTAATAATTATGCAAGTTTCTATCATGATTTTAACTGAAAGTGGGTGAATAATGGAGAATGAATCCTCATCGCCGGCAGAAGCAAAAACATGAAGGCAAACAACACAGGTGACGGCACACTGCAATCTCCAATCCCACCACTAGGTGGCACTAAAACCTATGCACTGCGGCTTTAAAGACAATATCAAAGTTTTTTTCCAAACTGAGGTGATGCCTTCTACATACACACATTTTAAGATCTTGAATAAACAACAATTTTCTGTGTGTCGCTATAAATGAAAGGAGTAGCTCCAGGCCACGCCCCCTTTCTGAAGCAATGCAGGAAGCGTCATGAGCTCACTGTCCACGTCTCTACTGCAGCCCATATAGGTGTGTCATGCAGTGAGTCAGTCGGTGGTCGTGGTGTAAAGAGCAAGCAAGAGGTCAGACGTGGTCTCTTGAGACATATGTCACGGAGTTGTAAAACAAGCCATGACTTAAAGAGGTGGACTTGTGGCATCCACAAACAGAAATATAGGGCTTTGAGGATGTTTACCGTGAAACATCAAACATAATTCACTCTAAAGTTAGGCAAAAATCCATTTCAAAACAACACCATAGTTTTTTCAAATGAAGAAAACTAACAAACAAACTAACTTCATGTGACATGTAGCTCAACCACAGCTGCTCTGAATTTGCATCATGCATGTAATCTAATTTTTTCTCTACAACAGCTTCACACATGCCCAGCAGGTGGACACCAAGCAGACAGTACATTGCATAAGAAAAACAAACTTCTGTTTTGTATTTATCTGGTGCATCAAGTTAACATAAGTTAACCACATAATCCTAATTCTATGCCATTTTTATTTGAAGAGTTAAAAGATGTTAGCATGTATTGTTTTTGAGTTGTTGTGTGCATAAACTGGAGGAGATGGTCTCATTCACACTCACTACATTTTTTCAAAGTACATACCTAAGCTTTTCCCAAAGCTGAGGATAACATAGTTTGTATTTGTGTAATATTTTTTGGAATAGTGATTTCAAAGTGCTTCACAAAGCCAACTCAAATGACAAATGCATTCAAAGTACATTGAAAACATAAAAAGTTAAAGATAAAAATACAATATACTTCTTGTTTTTCTTCTATACTCAGTTTCTGTTTTGGCTGAATTGCCTTTACATTGTGATTGTGCATTTACGGTCATTTTATGTCTCTGTAAATCACTTTTACTCCCCCATGAACCTAAACAAGCTGTATAAGTAAATGAGCTCTGTTTCACTAAACCAGCTTAACATCCCAGTGGGAATTTAACGATGACACCAGTCACCCTAAACTAGACAGTTCATCCATAACCTAAATGCAATGAGAAAGTATTCAAATACTGGGATGACAACTCCTGTTTTAGATTTTATTTTCAACATTTCAGCCTGAAAATATCTGAAAAGAAAGAACAGTATCAATTCCAGGCTCCCAGAACACACTGTGATGCTTTCAAATGTCCACCTTGTCCATCTAACTGTCCAAACTGCCAAAATATTCACTTTAACATAATGTAAAAACAGAGACATGGAGCAAATATTCACATTTAAGAACCTGGAACAAGCAAATATTTGACTATTTTGTCTCCCCCACACACACAATTGGTGAACAAAAAAAATGAAACTGTTTGCAACTAAGGCCTTTCTTCCTTATTGTTTAACCTGTTGTTGACTTTGATCAACTGTTTATTCTTAAAGGTGATTGATAAAATGAAAAATGTACATTGATTTCCCTAAAAGATTGACATTATTTCACAATAGTTTTATTTAGGTTCACAAACTGGGGTGGGTGGGTGTGTGTGCCCTCTTTTCGTGCAGGAAATTGAATGGGAGAAGGGGGTGTGTCCTAATATGGGGAAAATTTATAAAAAAATGTAATTAAGTAATTTAGTTCAGCATGTTCCCTTGATTAAAGACTTTTTTCGGTCCGATACCTATTGATGAATTGGTGGTTTCGTAATTATATTAATCAACTATAAAATAGTCAGTTGTTTGATTATTACACAGATTGGTCTCTAATCCAGAGCTCAGTCATGTATCAGTCTGATTAGTTTACAATTTAACCATCATTTAAAAATGTGACAAAAAAATTAAGGATACCCATGAAAATGTCTAAAATGTCTCCAAATGCGCTCAAGTTAAAGTAGAAAAACAAAACTATTCATCTTAAATAGATGTGCCTCAGTTTGCCATTTGCCCGTGCGGGAAAAAAATGAATTCAACGTGACTGTTCTCCGGAGAGGTTAAAGAAGTTGAATAAACGCACCTTTAAGTTTGAAAGCGCTCTTTGATCGGGCAGTTTGGACAGTTGGTGTAGCCGTTAGTAGCCGTTAAGACCCGCGGAGGCACGCGCCGGCGTGCGGAGCAAAAAAGCAGCTTTTATTTTTGTTGTTTTTGTTTTTGCTGCATTGCACCTGCGCCTCCAACTTTAGCTGGAAGGTTTCCGCCTGCCTGCTGCCGAACGTCCTCACACACCGAACACCGAAAACAGTCCAGACGCAGAACGCCCCGCGGGCACGGAAAATGACGGCGCACGCGGCGCTGTCCCGCGCCTGTGCCATATGCCGCTGAAAACGCGCCTCGGTTTGGCGTCCCGGAGAACTGCCGGAGGTCCGGCGGAGAGGAGGTCTTACCTGGTGGTTGCGGAGAGCCGACAACAGAACCCTGCGCACCGCGGACTCCGAATCAGGGACCGTGTGCGCGCGTCGGCACCGCCTGAACGCAGAAATCCACAGTCAGGGTGTTCCGACACGAGGGGGCGTGGTGTGGTGTGTGTGTGTGGTGTGTGGTTGTGTGTGTGTGTGTTGTGTGGGTGGTGTGTTGTGTGTGTGTGTGTGTGTGTGTGTGTGTGTGTGTGTGGTGTGTGGCAGGGGGCGGATCCAGACTTTTATCCTTGGGGTGTCCAGAGGGTGGTCAAGGCTATTTCAGGGAGTCCACAGATTCTGACAATTTAATTTGTTTCTCTGATCATCAATAAGCCTTTTTACAGTCCGGGAATGCGCATGCGCGATTAGGTTGGTTCAAAGGTCAAGAGGTGTAAAAACAAGACGCTCGGTCTCAGTCAAACAACTGTCTAAATCCATAATAAACCATATGTGGGAGACGGCTGTGCAATAGGGGTATGTGCAATTTGGATATGTGTATTAGGGACATGTGCAGTATGTATGATTGCTGTGTGTATCAAGTTATGTGCAATATGCATGAGTCATGTAATTATGTAATTATTTGTGCAGCTCTTGGAGTCCAACATAAATTTCCCGGAAGGGACAATAAAGTGTATCGTATCGTATTGTAAACATAATTTTACAGATGCTTATAAGAAGGAGTGAAAATGCAACTGTTTTACCAAGCCATTACAATATAAATATTATAAATAATTACCTTTGAGATGATCCCAAATGCTTTCTCAACCCTAAGAAGTGCACAAGACAAACTGCTGGAGAAAATTCCTCTGTGCTTCCGGAGCGATTAGAGATGGTTTTATCAGCTAATCTCTGAGAGCAAATGATTAGTCTGCTACGAAATAATTATTTTATATAATGTAGCGTCCAGCGGGTCGCGCTGGCCCGTCGAATTGTGCGGCAGTGCCATCGAGTCATGCCGTCTCTTATCATCCAGCCAGTTCAGATATCGGGTCAGGGAATGATTTGCCATCATCATCTTTTAAAAGGGCAACGTAATCTGTCGCCTTGCTGTGCTGTGATACAAATCGGTGCATTTATCCATGGGCGCAATTTGGTGGGGAATGGGGGAAACATACCCCCCCCCACCTTTTCAACCAGGGGGACAGAATATGGTATGTCCCCCCCATCTTCTGACATATATGTGTGTACTTGAAACATGCTTTGTCATGTGCAAAACCATGTCAGAATAGTATCTTTGTTTCTGCAAGTTTGTATTTTTAGCAGCATTGACTTGTTTAAAACACCTGTTTCTTGTTTGTCACATTCTGAATTTTCTGGCACTGCATTTGCCCAGATTTGAAACCAAAAATAGTTGCCTCTAGGGACTAGTGTCTACACATAAGTATCAATGGACCATATGCTAATTTACTAATTCTGAAAGTTAGAAAAGGAAATCAGAAAAGCTATCTGGGACCTCAGAAAGCCCATCTGCAATTATTGCTTGATCTCCAAAATCAGTCTATTCAAGCGAAATTATGTTCAGTATGAGTGTTGTCATTAGTGCCAATTCGAAAATTAAATTCATGATAAGTAATTTATCCTTTACTTATGATCTGTTGTTTTTTCAAACTTATGCAAAAACAAATCTTGAGAAAAAAAATACAGTATGCGATAGTTAATAATTATTAAGAGCCTGTTCTTTCATATTTATTAATACATTTTACCACATTGTAGTTGGGTTTTTTTTTTTATGAAAACTCAACCTATCATTCTTTTTGAGTTCTACACATGTGGTGGTACCTTATTTACACCAGGATCTTAATAAAATCAATGCTGACTATTCTCAGAATAAAGTACTTATATCCACAGTTTCAAATTGCATAAGTCAAATGGTGTCCAAATGGTGTTTTGGTCTTCTCAAAACATTAAAATTACTGTTCTGGATGCTCAGAATGCATCTGAGCTTACAGTGAGGAAAATAAGTATTTGAACACCCTGCGATTTTGCAAGTTCTCCCACTTAGAAATCATGGAGGGGTCTGAAATTTTCATCTTAGGTGCATGTCCACTGTGAGAGACATAATCTAAAAAAAATTTCGGAAATCACAATGTATGAATTTTTTTATAATTTATTTGTATGTTACTGCTGCAAAAAAGTATTTGAACACCTACCAACCAGCAAGAATTCTGGCTCACACAGACCTGTTAATGTTTCTTTAAGAAGCCCTCTTATTCTGCACTCTTTACATGTATTAATTGCACCTGTTTGAACTTGTTACCTGTATAAAAGACACCTGTTCACACACTCAATCAATCACACTCCAACCTGTCCACCATAGCCAAGACCAAAGAGCTGTCTAAGGACACCAGGGACAAAACTGTATACCTGCACAAGGCTGGGATGGACTACAAGACAACAGGCAAGCAGCTTGGTAGAAGACAACAACTGTTATGATTATTTATTAGAAAGTGGAAGAAACACAAGATGACTGTCAATCTCCCTCGGTCTGGGTTCCATGCAAGATCTCACTTTGTGGGGTAAGGATGATTCTGAGAAAGCTCAGAACTACACAGGAGGACCTGGTCAATGACCTGAAGAGAGCTGGGACCACAGTCACAAAGATTACATTAGTAACACATGATGCTGTCATGGTTTAAAATCCTGGAGGGCAGCAAGGTCCCCCTGCTCAAGCCAGCACATGTCCAGGCCCGTTTGAAGTTCACCAGTAACCATCTGGATGATCCAGAGGAGGCATGGGAGAAGGTCATGTGGTCAGATGAGACCAGAATAGAGCTTTTTGGAATCAACTCCTCTTACCATGTTTAGAGGATGAGAACAACCCCAAGAAAACCATCCCAACCGTGAAGCATGGGGGTGGAAACATCATACTCTGGGGGTGCTCTTCTGCAAAGGGGACAGATGACTGTACCGTATTGAAGGGAGGATGGATGGGGTCATGTATTGCGAGATTTTGGCAAACAACCTCCTTCCCTCAGTAAGAGCATTGAAGATGGGTCATGGCTGGGTCTTCCAGCATGACAATGACCCCAAACACACAGCCAGGGCAACTAAGGAGGGGCTCCATAAGAAGCATTTCAAGGTCCTGGAGTGGCCTGGCCAGTATCCAGACCTGAACTCAATAGAAAATCTTTGGAGGGAGCTGAAACTCCAAACCTGAAAGATTTGGAGAAGATCTGTATGGAGGAGTGGACCAAAATCCCTGCTGCAGTGTGTGAAAACCTGATGAAAAACTACAGGAAACGTTTGACCTCTGTAATTGCAAACAAAGGCTACTGTACCAAATATTGACAATGATTTTCACAGGTGTTCAAATACTTATTTGCAGCAGTAACATGCAAATAAATTCTTAAAAAAAATCATACATTGTGATTTCTGGATTTTTTTTTTTAGATTATGTCTCTCACAGTGGACATGCACCTAAGATGAAAATTTCAGACCCCTCCATGATTTCTAAGTGGGAGAACTTGCAAAATCACAGTGTGTTCAAATACTTATTTTCCTCACTGTATCTAGAAACCGTTGGCTTCTGGAAGACTAAAGCGGCCCCCAGACCCCCGGCCTATGACCTTCGGTCCTGCGGGCCTCGCACTTTGTCCCCCCCCCAATTTCTAGTTCTAAATTGCAACCTTGATTTTATCCCACCTGTGTTCATTATTCATTGATCCAAATCACAGACACGTGTCTATAAATGACACAGAACATGGGCCAGGCAGTTACTTCATGATTATTTACTAGAGACACCATTCAGCTGCCATTCACCAATCAGATCCATGAATAATTTTATTTTATTCTTCATGAATAATTTATTTCACACACTCAGAAATATGAACATAGTGCACAAGATTTATAGATGTTCTCAAAGTGAAACAGTGATCAGCTGATTCTATGTTTACGAATAGACATTGTTTGGGTCGGCAGTGCATCAAGTCGGGCAAAACCTGAATTTTCAGTTCGTGTGCAGCATAAGTTTCTGTTTTTCTTCCTTGGACACCAATACCACGTTTTCACAAAAATCTTTCAAGGAATCAACACTCCAACAGGAAAAATAATCAAAGTCCCACACAGTCAGTCATGATGCCTCCAGACTGCATTTTACACCTCTTGCCCTTTGACCTTGCGCGTCAGACCTGGAAGCGAGCAAGAGTGTGAAAAGGCTTATTTCAATCAAAGTCTCTGTTGAAATATATTAAAGCTAATATTAAGCACATAGGAGATGAGATTTTTGTATGTAATTTGCAGTTTATTAACAATGTCCAAATGTAAAAATGCAACAGTTTTCAACAGCATGACATCGTTTTCACATGAATGAAAATATACACACACACGATTGCAAACAAGAGAGCAGCCAAAGGGTCTTACTTACAATACAGAATGTGAAACAGTAAAATGAAAAATAATCCAAATGTACAATAATATCAACACTATTAACAAATGGCATGTTTCATAGTTTTAGCAGAATCGTACAGCATTTTTCAAAGACTGAACAAGAGCAGTTGCTGTGGCTGTAGTTTATTTATAGCTGAAAAACACTGCATTGTCATCAGGGAACCCAAAACTACTTTCAAACCTTTGTTCCCAGAGTTTGGTCACAAAGTCTACAGGCTGGTCTATTCACTGTGCACACGTCACTTCAGAGCGTCAGCAGCAATTAACTGATTATCACCCTCGTTTCTGCTTAAAACAGACTTTAGAATGTTTTAAGAGGTTTTATTAGTCACATTCCCTGTTATCGGTTTGGGTGTCAGACGTGCCGAGTTTCATTAATCTCAGGTGATTTTTAGGACTTTCTGTAATTAAATAATGCTGAATTTATGTGGAAGTGATTGTTATATAAAAGCTTCAGATATCTGTCGCTGAGATTGATGATGACTGGAGTGCAGTTTTAAGCAGAAACGAGGCGATAATCCGCTAATCGCTGCTGACACTCCAAAGGGAAGGCAACGGGGATTGATCATACGGGGAGACCAATCATACTGCGACACCCGATATCAAAATCACTCCAAGCTGCAGTTGTGTGCATAAAGCTTGAAAAGTTCCCAGGTCTTTCCAAAATTGGCTGACTGCAAGAGCGCCATCATGTGGAGTTTAGATTGAAGTACATTTGAGTGACATCATACTGGATCCTTTAAGATAGCGCAAGGCACATATTTATAAATTACACATGTGTTTGGGGGGTTTTAGGGATTATTATTTTGAGATTTAATTATTTTTTGTCATTTTGAAAAGTCATAATCTCATCATGTTGCTCTGATCTTGATACTTCTATGAGGTTTTTCTCTTCTTTTTTTTTGGTTGCAGTTGTACTTGAAAACTAATGAAAAAAATTAATTAAAGAAAAGCATTTTGGTGCATTACTTTAATACCAAAAATATTTTTGATTTATTTAATTTTTTTTAAGAATTCAGATTAGTGCATGTACAACTGGACTGATTTGCATTAATTTACATCTGCATTTGTAAGTTGATGGAATGAAAAATACTTTTGTCCACGTAGAGTCTGTCTGTCTGATCTGGATGATGAGTGCTGCTGTAGTTTAATTTAAAATTGGCTTCTTTGTGTTTTTGAAGCTATCAGTTGCAGTGCGCGCTTTCAGCCTCACGGGGGCGACATAGCATCAGAGCGCTCTGCAGTGAAATGTGTTGGTTGTGCTCGTTGTCTGTGAGCGCAGGAACAATAGCGGCACAGACCGCTCTTATTAAATAAACATATTTAAACAGACAAGACTGTTTCTTTAACGATGGAGGAGTATAATTCGGGAGACGAGGTAACAGTATACGCCGCTGTGTCTGTTTTAATTAACTCTGCTGTGATACAGAGATATCTTCTCGGCTAACTTAGCTAGCTAGCTGCTGAACTAACGGTCTTTCAATCAGGGTGTGGTTTAGCTTCATTTATTCATTATTTTGACTTTAGGTTAATCTGTCTATTGATGTCAAACAGAATAAAGTGTCAGATTCTCACATGTCTGAAGTTGTAGCCAAGAGATGGAGTTGAGTTTTGCTTTGCTAAATGACTCATCAAATCATTTACATACGTAACAGGTTAACAAAATAGTCACTTGATGAATAAACACTTCATTTGGCGCTTATGTCAGACAAAAGTAAGAAAATAAGATTTTGTGATGTGTGAATGTTGATTGATGTATTTGAAATCAGGATGTAAAATGTAAAAACATAATACGTTTTGATAGTACCTGTAAAAATCCTGAGGATTACGCAAAAAGTCCAAGACTGCTTTTCCATTGTGGTCCTCAAATAAAACATACCAAACAAGACTAAACACAGAGAAACAGAAAACAAATTATAAGAAGAAGAAGAAACTTTATTTATATAGCACCTTTCACAGATAAAAATCACAAAGTGCTTCACAAAAGGCAAAACAAAAATACACAACCATGTTAAAAGATAAATAAACAGTGATTAAGAGAACACTGCCCCCTGGACGCCTCGCTGGAGAGGTGTTCCGGGCACGTCCCATTGGGAGGAGGCCCCGGGGAAGACCCAGGACACGCTGGAAGGATTACATCTCTCGGCTGGCTTGGGAACGCCTTGGGGTTCCCCCGGAGGAGCTGGGGGAGGTGTGTGTGGATCGGGAGGTCTGGGCGGCTTTGCTTGAGCTGCTGCCCCCGCGATCCGACTCCGGATAAAGCGGAAGAAAATGGATGGATGATTAAGACAATCAACCAAAAGCTTGACCAAACAAAAATGTCTTTAGCTGCCTTTTAAGAGAATCCACAGAGACGGTCACACGAAGGGACAGAGGGAGATTATTCCAAAGTTTAGGAGCCACAACTTGAAAGGATAAGTCTCCTCTGGTTTCAAAGCGGGTTCTTGGAACCATGAGGAGGTTCTGCTCCGAGGAACGAAGGGAGCTATGAGAGATGTAGGGGCTCAGCATATCCAACACATATTTGGGGGCCTGACCATGCAAGGCTCTAAAAGTCAAAACCAAAATTTTAAAATCAATACGAAATTTGATAGGAAGCCAGTGCAGGGAGGACAGAATGGGGGTAATGTGAATCCATCTACTAGATCTTGTTAAGTCTTGCTGCAGCATTTTGGACCATTTGAAGATGATTTAAGGCAGATTTATTAAAAAAAGTAAAAAGCGCGTTGCAATAATCTAAACGAGAAGAAATAAAAGCATGAATTGAAGCGCTTTGAGGCAACTCTGTTGTGATTTGGTGTTATATAAATGAAAATAAATTGAAATGAATCACAACTTCCAGATCAGAGTTAGACAGAATTGGCCTCAACTTGGCAATATTTCTCAAGTGGTAAAAACAGTTTTTGACCAAGAGTCTAGAATGGCTATCGAGGGACAATGACTGACTGAATTAAAATAGCAGTAGGGTTTAATTAAAAATAGCAACCTCTAAATACACCTAGAATACCTCCACATGTGTAACTATTCTCACTTCCATAATTTCCAACTTCTGCAGAAGAACTGCTCATCAGCCACATGCATCATTGGTGGGCTTTTACCTTGAACTGGTCCCTGCTTTAACCAGGGTAGTTTTGAGTCTTTGCAGACCACATAATTAAAAACTCCATGATGACAGAAAAATCCAGGCTTGACCTAGTCTAATCACTGCGTCCTGACTTTATCCACTTCACATTGGCCAAACCAGATGCAAGTCAATCAGATAATGATGTGTTCATGTTATTCTTACACAGAATCATGATGTTGACCACAGATTTTAGGAAGCTGAAATGAAGAAAGTATGTGTTATGTACTTTACACCCACTGAGCAACATATGATAATGGAAACAAAGATGAAATAATGTAAAGAAAGAAAAGAAAAAGAAACATAGCTGTTGCAATTAAAGAACCAGAAAAAGAATCACAGTGAGTATTGGTGGAGCGGACATACAGGAACTTGACTACATCCGGGTTTTTCGTACCATAACGAACAGCATACAGCCCTAGCGTGTTTACATCAAGCGGTACAAATTCTCTCCTTCGGATTCGCCACTTCGCAAGGACTGACGTATACAACCCCTGGCAAAAATTATGGAATCACCGGCCTCGGAGGATGTTCACTCAGTTGTTTAATTTTGTGGGGGAAAAAAAAGCAGATCACAGACATGACACAAAACTAAAGTCATTTCAAATGGCAACTTTCTGGCTTTAAGAAACACTATAAGAAATCAGGAAAGCAAATTGTGGCAGTCAGTAATGGTTACTTTTTTTATACCAAGCAGAGGGAAAAAAATATGGAATCACTCAATTCTGAGGAAAAAATTATGGAATCATGAAGAACAAAAGAACGCTCCAACACATCACTAGTATTTTGTTGCACCACCTCTGGCTTTTATAACAGCTTGCAGTCTCTGAGGCATGGACTTAATGAGTGACAAACAGTACTCTTCATCAATCTGGCTCCAACTTTCTCTGATTGATGTTGCCAGATCAGCTTTGCAGGTTGGAGCCTTGTCATGGACCATTTTCTTCAACTTCCACCAAAGATTTTCAATTGGATTAAGATCCGGACTATTTGCAGGCCATGACATTGACCCTATGTGTCTTTTTGCAAGGAATGTTTTCACAGTTTTTGCTCTATGGCAAGATGCATTATCATCTTGAAAAATGATTTCATCATCCCCAAACATCCTTTCAATTGATGGGATAAAAAAAGTGTGCATTTATTGATGATGTAATGACAGCCATCTCCCCAGTGCCTTTACATGACATGCAGCCCCATATCATCAATGACTGTGGAAATTTACATGTTCTCTTCAGGCAGTCATCTTTATAAATCTCATTGGAACGGCACCAAACAAAAGTTCCAGCATCATCACCTTGCTTAATGCAGATTCGAGATTCATCACTGAATATGACTTTCATCCAGTCATCCACAGTCCACGATTGCTTTTCCTTAGCCCATTGTAACCTTGTTTTTTTTTCTGTTTAGGTGTTAATGATGGCTTTCGTTTAGCTTTTCTGTATGTAAATCCCATTTCCTTTAGGCGGTTTCTTACAGTTCGGTCACAGACGTTGACTCCAGTTTCCTCCCATTCGTTCCTCATTTGTTTTGTTGTGCATTTTCGATTTTTGAGACATATTTAAGTTTTCTGTCTTGATGCTTTGATGTCTTCCTTGGTCTACCAGTATGTTTGCCTTTAACAACCTTCCCATGTTGTTTGTATTTGGTCCAGAGTTTAGACACAGCTGACTAACAACCAACATCTTTTGCAACATTGCGTGATGATTTACCCTCTTTTAAGAGTTTGATAATCCTCTCCTTTGTTTCAATTGACATCTCTCGTGTTGGAGCCAAGATTCATGTCAGTCCACTTGGTGCAACAGCTCTCCAAGGTGTGATCACTCCTTTTTAGATGCAGACAAATGAGCAGATCTGATTTGATGCAGATGTTAGTTTTGGGGATGAAAATTTATGATTCCATAATTTTTTCCTCAGAATTGAGTGAGTCCATATTTTTTTTCCCCTCTACTTGGTCTAAAAAAGTAACCGTTACTGACTGCCACAATTTTGTTTCTTGATTTCTTATAGTGTTTCTTAAAGCCAGAAAGTTGCCATTTGAAATGACTTTAGTTTTGTGTCGTGTCTGTGATCTGTTTTTTTTTTTCTACAAAATTAAACAACTGAATGAACATCCTCCGAGGCCGGTGATTCCATAAATTTTGCCAGGGGTTGTACTTGCCCTCACCCATTGGACCTAGTAAATCGTAAATGGACTGCATTTACAGGGGTGGTGGCCAAGTGGTTAATGTGCTTGGTTTCAGTTCGGAAGGTTCTGGGTTCAAATCCCATCCCTGCCACATTTCTCCATGTAATGTGGAGTTGCATCAGGAAGGGCATCCGGCGTAAAACCTGTGCCAAATCAACATGCAGATCCACCTTGGATTTGCTGTGGCGACCCCGAGTGCAAACAAGGGAGCAGCCGAAGGGACTTACTTTTTTTTATGGTCAATGTGCTTTACACTGATGCTTTACATTCTCACACACCAATATCAGTTTCCCGATGCTAAAATGATACACAGCTGTAAATGGCAGTTGTCATAATTACACTACTCAAGGAGTAAATTGTCATTTTTACAAGTCAAGAGTCATGCACTTTGCCTTTAAAAGTACAATATTAATGTCTTAATATGTTACTGATCTAAAGTTTAATTATAACCACTAATCCACAGTGCTAGAATATCAATTACGACCATGCAGATTATGGTACGTGCAAATCTTGTATATTTCTCATATATATTACATACATATGTGCACAAACAAATCACGGAAAACCTGATTCACGAGATTCATCTCATGATAAGTGTATGTAAATTTCTGAGCAAAACTGCGCATATAAAAGAACACTGGTTTCCTATCTGAATTAATCAACCCCGGCTGGTAATTTACGTGTTGCCGTTTTCATGAAACAAAATCACGTCTGAATTCATCCAGGACAACTGGAGAATCCTGGCTTAATCCACTATCTAGGTTTTGGTAAAATATCAATGTGGTGGTGTGTGCTGGTAAGTCTGAATTTACAAAGCACATTTTATGTAGTACAGTACTGCCCCCGTGTGGATAAAATGAGTAACCACTGCATTAACTGGAGCAGCGTTTTGTTTTTATCGGCTCTGTCTTACTGTGTTATCAGTAATATGTCTTTGCTTCTGAGTTTTATGGCAGCAAATATGTCCTTCAGATTTTGTGAAACTTGTTTGAGTTGTGTCATGTTTTCTTGTGAAATCTGATATTTTGTGCCATGCATAATAATAATAAATGTCGATGAAAGACTGAATAATCTGTGGTTTTCTTCTCACGCTGCAGGTGGTGTTTAACACCGATGAGGCCAGCACCTCAGTCAAAGAGGTACCTGATTAGACCCGCACACATCAGTGAACTGCTGTAACGTAACCACTGACCTACAGTGTGATGACTGTACGCGGCTTTGTGTGTTGTCTCAGTGCATCGAAGGGGTCATCGGCGGAGCAGATTACAATCAGAGCAAAGTGAACCAGTGGACCGCCAGCATAGTGGAGCATTCTCTGACTCACCTGGTTAAACAAGGGCGGCCGTTCAAATACATCGGTGAAATTAAACATCCAACATGTACCGCAACAGCTCTTCTACGTGGAAGGTTAAAAATGTGGGTTTGAATAACTGCTGTGTGGTATTTTTGCAGTAAATTGTATCATCATGCAGAAGAGTGGCGCTGGTCTGCACACCGCAAACTCCTGCTACTGGGACACGGCCACGGACGGTGAGCGACGAACACACACTGCATAGGCTTAATTACAGCGAGAGAAAGATTTGTTTTTTAAAATACCCCCTGGTAGCAGAAGTTTGGGGGTATAAGAATCACTTTATCTGTCTGCCTGTGAGTCTTGCAGGGTTTTCACAGCATAGGGTGGGAACTTAGCGGGACATAACCGTGCAACGAGCATTGTACGCGCGAGTACTGTAGGAGGGTCTGGGGGCATCTCCTTTAAAGAAGGGGGAGGGGGGGGGAAGCCCTTGTCTTGTAAGCGCAGCTTCTCTGGAACTGCATTTCAGTTCACTCATGGTAGAACACCATATGAAGATATGCATGAAGGAAATTAACTGCAGTCTGATGTCTTCAAGAGGAGATAACTGGAGTTCTTAAAAAATAAGAAATCTAATTTGTCAGTTGCATGTACAAACAGATGTGTTGGCTTCTTCAATTCAGAGCTTAACCAGATTTTAGTCCTTTGGAGGAAGGTCCACAGGACTAATGCCATCATGATTTGTGCATGGTGCGCTATCTGATTTTCTAAAAAATTTAATTTTTCAGAAATTTCTTACACACATTCCTTGGGTGACTATCTGGCCCCAGTAAATTGGCCTTTCTGCTTGAATCCTCACAGGGTAAACAATTTCAAGCAAATGTGCACAAATTAGTTACTTAATGCCAATTTTCCCATATTTGGTCTAAATTACTCTTACTTTGTCCAAAGGACTTCGGGGTCTCTTGACCTTTTTTATGTAATTGAGGTATTTCATCACAAAAGCTTTAGTACTGTTGATAAATAATACATGTAGTATGGCAGCATGCGAGGTATAAATTTGTGCACTTCCTCGCACATCTCCAATGTGAACTTGTGAGTTGAATGTCTGGGTCTTTAAAGAAAACCACAGTGGGTTCTTTGATTTTGATTCCATACTTATTTTTGTTCTACCTGATACCACTCTGCTCAATCGTGACAGCAGTCTGCGTGCCCGGTGCGTACGTTCTCATCACACGTCTTGCAAATGTTAGTTTAAGTGTGCCTTTTGTTCATCTGGCAGTGTATTTTCTTCAACTTTTCTCACCATTTCTCTTAACGCCGCGGTACAGGAGCGACAGCAACTGGTTACGTGTGTGTGTGTGCGCGCGCACGCGTCCATCCAAATCTCTATTAAGGATGGGAATTGAGAACTGGTTGCAAATCTTTCAATTTATCAGAGTTGTGTACCATATTAGTACCGCCATGTTTTTCTGACCGTTGAGTGTTTCAAAAACTCTTGCGTTATAACAACATGACACCAAACTTTGCATCTCAAAAAATGCTGGCATCAGAATTGATCAGGAATCTATAAAGAATTGGACCAACAATCAAAATTGCTCATGACAGGGATATCACTCATTTCTCATCCTGTTTGTGGCTTTCATCACGCAATTACATGAGACCAAATTGTAGCAGACCTAAGATAGTTGGAACATAAGTTCATTGTGTGAGTTTAGAGGACGTCAATATAATTTTTCTATGTCACATCTGGGTGGAGTCAGTTGTCAGTGAGTACCCAGACACCTGTGACAACTCGACAGTGCTAGTTTGGCAAACGATACAGATCTCTTTATAATATTATTGTATTACAACTCAAATATATTTTGCATGTAAAATCACCAGAGTCTTATCAGAAGAGTCAGTGGTACCTGTACTCGAGTTTGGAGCATTAACCTTCCTGCTGTGTTCTTGTGTCTTTCAGGAAGCTGCACAGTCAGGTGGGAGAATCGCTCCATGTACTGTGTGGTCAGTGTCTTTGCTGTTGCTGTGACACTGTGACGTTCCAAAGCCACATGTGCTAAAAAAAAAAACCTTTTAAATTAAAATGGTGGATGAACACAGTGGCCAGAAAATCTTGAAGAACCTATCAGACAGCACTGAATTTAACCCTCATTTGTATAAGGCTTATTTTAGCTTCTCTCCCAAATGTGAGGATGTGCAGATGTGTCTGGGAGAAAATGTACTGTCATGGACCAATTTATTTGTTGAGTATGGGTTTTCAACACTTGAAACAAATGTTTTTGACATCATTACAAGATGGTAAGATGTTTTCTCAGTGTAGAACTTTGAGTTGTGATTCTCCTCTCCAGTACTTTCCCACATAATACAGATTATTTTTATTCAGATATCTGCAACAAAAAAACCATAGGCAAGTTTGCTATTTAGAGAAAATGCTGTTTTATTTGATGTGACTGTTGTACATTGTCATAGTGTCATTACGTGTCTGATTCTAGTGTAATAGTACAAACACTGTCCAGTCGTGTGACTGTCCTAATCTGAGCAAAATACAGAACTTCATTTTGAAGCCTGCAGAAACTTTTTATTTATTTATTGTCTTTATTTACTTATTTGTTTTTTTTAAAAAAAGGTGCTCTAAATGATATTTTAAAATGTTTTGATTAAAAATGTGAACCCCATCCTGTGAAATAGTTTCCCCTCTCAATGTTTATAAAGAAAAGAATAGTTCTCACTGAATCTTTTCAGAAATTTATCCAAAATCCACATTTTCCTCCGACCAGGACTGTAGTTTATCAATAATGAACATGTATTTGGCTTTTCCCACGTAGAGATGTTGGACCTCCAACTGGTCTTCCTTCTGACTGATGAGAAGCAGGGAGGGTCGGGGAGGAGTGGCCGAGGAGGTCCTGAAAAATAAGCTATTTCAACATCTAGTGACGGCAAAATCATTTATAGCACCTTTATTTTGTTGATGAGTATCCAGCTTTCTGTGAAATATTTGAAGATGCCATTTGGAATCTAGAAAATTATTAATTTCTGGAGGGGGGTATTATTGTTTTGTTAAATTAGTAATTGAACCAATATTTGACAGATAAGACTATATTTATGTTGCAGCTCTGGTGTTGAGTTCACAGAGGTTATATTAAAGATTTGTTAAATATTTAATATTGTCCTTGTTCTTTAATTTCCTTACAAACCAGTTATGTTTCCAATTTTCCACCTTTTAATTAGCAACTCCATAAACGCCAGATAAAAATCTATTGTTTGTGCACTAGTCCACTAGAGGGCAGCACAGGACTGTGAGGAGTGTTTGTGATTGGGTTAAAAAATGAAAATGCATGGAATGGTCACAAATATAAATTTATTTTCATGACAGTGTTAATGTGTGTAAGTTTCATACTTGGTTTGGTTTCAAAGGTTTTGTTTATTACATTGGGGTGTTCATGTTTTGCCCGAGGTGCTCGTCCCTCTGCATTTCCATTTGCAAAAAGACTTTCAGTGCATAAAGGAAACAACATATTTTATACATAACAAACAGAAAGGAAACAGAAGCACTTGTTCGGTGTTATCAGTATGAAGACATTCTAATGAAACGCAGACGTGAGTTAAAAAGCTGCAAACACCCAACCAAAGCGCTTTACTTCACATTAAAGGGTCAGAAGCCACTTAAATGCTTTGTAAGTGTGCAAATGTAACATACTTGTGCATTAAAGTGAGGTGTTTGGACACAGAACAGGCTCAGTGTGTGGACGGTCACATCTGTAAGCACAAACATTCCACAGAAGCAGCAGGTATCGTACAATGATAAAGCTCTTACAGCCAAGTTTTTAAAAAGAAAACTTTTTTTTTTCTTGTCATTAAAATCGAGGACACAGAACCCTCATGCATGCATAACCTCATGTCAAAGAGTAAATACAGTCTGAGCCAATGGCTCCTTGTGATCATTAACGCAGCGTGTGTGTGGACAGTTTTTCCAACTGGGAAGAAGTTAAGTGATTGTAAGGAGTTTTGTTAAATGCTGCAGGCTGATGCTGAACATCTGCACCATCTGCTGGGGTTGACAGATAAAGTTGGTGCAACAATTGGTAGTTTGAATTGTAATGGAGTTGACCTCAAAAGTTAGAAATATGCAAATATCTGGTTTTGTAACATCTTTGAGTTGAATAACATCAATGCACAATGTCATGCCCACACTGATGTGCGCACATGAAAATGATGTTCGAGCAGCCTCAGTGGTAACAGGGAAAAGGTGGCACTTCGATTGTGCAGCACTGTTACTGCAGGTGCTATAAAAGCTGCAGCGGTGCATCAGGATCACTGCTGTGGTGCAGACGGACGGCGTCACCCTATTTGTTGCATCTAACGTTCTGCATTTACTTTCAGTGAGACGTCTGGAGGAGGAGGAGGCAGTATGAAAATCAAAACAGGTTAAATGAAAGGCATCAGAGGGCACACCTTGTGCATGAGTTGTGTGCGTTTTAAACTGTATAGGACTTCATATTTAGACTTATTTGCATTGATATTGGAGATATGGTAAATGTGCTTTTTGGGGCTATTTTGTGTTTGACCTTGATCAATCCTTTCCAAATGTTAACATTCTGGACCTAACCCGTGTGTTCACACACACATACACACACAGGAGTGATAAAATAAATACCCTCCCTCGCCACACGTGTGATTAAGGCATGTCTATGTCCATATTTGTTAAGCGTGGGAGTGGAGATTAGCCTTGTGTGTTTGCAGTGGCCAAAAAAGATGTTCTCTTTGCAAATCCTTTTCTTGGTTGTGGATACCAAGCTTTTTCCTTTTGGTGAAATGCTTTGTATCCACAACTATACCCAACACCCCATCCATGCTTGCATTGAACAGTGGAACCAAAACTCATCCCTGATGAATGCCAGTTTTCACTGGGAAAAATTCAGAGATTCAGTCCCCATTTCATTGAGCACTCAGACACAGATCACATGTAAACATGAATGTGTAGACTCCAGGGCCCTCATTTATCAAACCGTGCATAGAAAATTTAAGTACAAATAAATCCATATTTTTCAAACAGGCGCACGGCGGTCATCAGCTGTTGATAAATCCTATGTGTTCTAAACCAGCGTGTGCCTGCATGTTCATGGTCATTTGCATTCAGAAACACCCTCAACTGTATGATATATAATTGATTCGTTAAATTGTAGTAACAGGTGGAAATCTCACTGTTTATTATTGAAGTGACACTATCATGGCAAAGCATTTACCTCTGAATAGTAAATTGATAATCCCCATGGAACACACGCATAATGATACTTTTGAAATGATCGCCATGTTAGTGTCACTGTCACGGAGTTCGCTGAAAGGACTAGGTGTTATAATCCATAATGTTTGCAGCACTTTTTCCAGGAGTTCTTGACAAATGGCAGCTATTAGGCTTTACCAGCGGGACACATTGTCAGTTGTGTGCCTCAGCATCACAGGAAGTTTTGGCCAATTATTACAACATAATACTAATAATTACCTTAAACACTACACTGGCAGCAGCCATTGCTGCCAACTTCTGACTCCTTTCCTCAACGATATTTGTTCAACTATGATGCAGCACCGGCTCTCGACTCCAAACCGGCCAAAATGTGCCACTTGCCCAAGACCATTACTGCCTAGTAGTATCAACAAATTGTGTGTTGCCAGATTGGATGTTTTTCAAAATTATTTATCTTTGGCTGTATTGTTTTTTATGGCACACTAAGCAACCACAACAGTTAAAATACTGCAAAAATATAGGGCGAATGTTTAGTGTAGATTGTGGCCTGTTTCTGTTTTAGCAACTTTAGCAAAAAATAACTTTAAACACTGTTAACCAACAAAAAAGAGGGGGAAAAAAGGAAAAAGAAAACATTGCAAGCTAACATGCCAGGAGCAAAATAGATACATTTTTAGTGCGTAAATCTACCAATGAGAAGACAGAGTTTGGGGCAACCCAAAAAAGAAGTAGAGGACGATCTTCATTTGCTCCTCTCCACAGTGCATCCCCACATCAGCCGCCTGTGTGCGTCAAAGACCCAGACCCGCACTAAACAAGAGGTGAGACTAGATGAGAGACTAAATATGTATAAAAGTTTAATTAATATTTATGTTAAAATGTGTTCGTTATGTCAAAGACTTTTAAAAACACACAGATTTTTAAATGTTAAAAAAGAAATGTTTAAAATATGACAAAAGTTAAAATAAACACGTTTAAAATGTCTGAAAAGGCAGTAAAATGTGTGAAACAATAGAAAGTTCTTTAACCCTTTAACTGTCAACCATTTGGTAGAGCATATTGATATCTATTACATTTTATTGAAAAATGTGAGGATGTTAAAGGATTAAAAATATGTTTAAAATGTTTACAAAGGCTGTAAAATGTGTAAATACATAGGCAGTTCCTTAAAAACACAAATATATTTAAAGGATTGTATTTGTTATTGGTGTCAGACATTGTATCCGCCACAACATATCCAGTCATCTCTTACCTCTCTGGAATAAACTGGCGAGCACTCTAGCGAGAAAGTCAGCACTGATTGCCAACATTAATCAGTACACAATACAATGCGGCATTTTACAATTGAGAATTAATAAACAGATTTTTGTCCTATGTTACTACATCACATTCGTGCATGAGCTCCCGAGAACAAAGTGTCTCCTTGAGGAGTAATGGCGGCCTCCATACCTGCTTATTTGAGAATAATTGTTTAAATTTATGATAACGAAGAGCACAAAACATTTCCTAAAAGTATAAGATTTCCTATAAAGTCCTGAAACTCTTTGTCACATTAAATGAAGTCAAAGGGTGTTTAGTTCACACACGTATGTTTTGTAGGTTTTTGTTGTATGGCTGGGGGGGCCTGGCTGCCGGTTTGTTTGTCATTTGGTTTCCTCCCAGGTGGCGTGCATTTGGGACTGAGTGGCTGTGTTGCTGAGGCTGTTAGGACTTCACCCTGATCACCTGCGACTCGTCAGGACTCACAGCTGAGGTGCATCTGGAGGGATTGGAGTATGTTGGCATTTAAGACTGAAGTGCACAGTGTGTATTTGCCAGAGACTCGACCTTGTGACCAGACGGGTGAGATCGTCGTCTTGGGAGCCATCTCATCAGCAGCGGACGCTGAGAATGTCCAGGTTTGATGCACGGTCTGTGAAAGAGGAGAGGGTGAGGTCTCACGCTCGTCAGCACACTTCCTGAGGTACGTTGGATTTTGTGACTAACAGTTATACAGTCAGTAAATGTGGTGTCCCTCATACCTTATTGTATTGAGCTGTATGTTAGTCATGTATCAGCTTCCACTGCGGTGGTGATTTGTGAACGGGATGTTCCATGCCTGCAGGTTGGAAGCTGATCAGTAATCAAGCCAGGAAGTGTTTGCTGTTTGTACACCTTTAAGTGTTCTGTGTGTAGAGTGTGGACTCACATAATGGTTCCTTCTTTCACAGACTCGGTTGTTGCGGCCACCTGGGGGGTGTCGGCGGGGTCCTTGGGTCCGAAACAGCTTCTGGCTCCGGACCATTAGCGCTGCTGGGAGCGCACCACGCCAGACCGCACCTTTTATTATTATTATGATCACTGTTATGTATTAAATTCAGTTAGCCTTTGTACCGTGCTCTGCTTATTTCATACTGGGTCCTTCAAACGCTGGTCGGTTCTCCGAGCTGCGTCCGACACATAACAGTAGTCTCTGGCCAAACATCACGGACCCAGCGGTAGCAGAGACGGTAACGCGCCGGGAAGGCGGCAGCAGACGTTCAGTGGTTATCCGGATCAGTTGCGGGGCTCTCCGCCCGGAAGGTGCGTGTTTGAGAACCCATTACTGGATACTAATTTGTGCTCTCTTGCAGCCGTGTCCTGTGTTTGTGCCTTATCCGTGGGTCGTGGTGGAGTGTGACTGGCGACAGCTTCGCGTCACACTCCGACCGGATAAGAGGCTTAAACGGGAGCTGCAAGAGTGCGTTTGTAATGGGTTCACGCGCACGGCGGAGCTCTGTTAGCACGGGTCGCTGGGCTTCCTGTGCTACAGTCGTAGCCCCGTTTCCCCGGATAAAAGGTAACTATTGCGTCTGTTGTTTCAGCTCCGGCGTTATTTAGTTGAGCACATTTTGGTTGTTGCACACAGCTGCGCACGAGGATGCAGCTCGTTTGTTTTTGTCACCAAAGGGGGTTTTTCATTTTTTAGCACTCTGGTTCCCCCTTGTGGTGCCTGAATCACGGTACCGTCAAGCTCTTGAGTAGGAACAGGTGTGTTCCATGTGGTTGAGCTTGACGGTATACCTCACTGATTTGTTTTGTGTTGGTTCATTTTGTGTGGGTGTTTTTTGAGTGGGTTTTTGTTTTTTGTTGTCCACTGTTTGTCTGGGGGTGTGATCCTGCAGCCTTTGCTACACAAAAAAAGAAAAGGAAAGACGGGGACCCAAATAACTGTGTGTTGGTCTGTTTTTTTTTTTCTTTGTTTCTTTTTGTTTCCCCCCTCCCCGGGGTTAGATGGAACGGTCCCCTGGGGGGGTGATGGGGTGGTATTTGGGTTGTCTTTCTCTGTTTTTTGTTATGCCCTCTCTTCTCCTCTGACTCCAGCCGGGGGTGCCGTAGTGTCGGCATTGCTGGAGGGGTGCAGTTAGGTTGAGCTGGGCGTTTCCCAGGTGGCCTCTGCACCCGGGAGGGGAGGGGGGGGGGGGTTTGGGGTTTTTGTTTTGTTTTTCCTCACCCAGTTTCCACCCTCAGGGTTTGACTGTGGTGTCCTCTGGGGGGGAGAAGGCGTTGGGTCCATCTAGCCGTGGGCGGCCGGGGCTGGGTCCATTGGTCGTGTGGGGAGGCGTCTCCTGGGGTTGACGAGTGGTCCTCTGGGGGGCGCTGGTAGTCCCCATGGGTGACGGTGGATCCCAGAGGGACCTCGGCCGTGGTTATTACTCCTGGAGCTGGCGGGTGGCCCTCTGGGGGGTGTTGGTCCCTGCGTGTCGTTTGGGGGGGAGGAGGGGGGGGTCTTTTGGCATTTTTGTTTGTGTGTTTACATGTGGGTTGTTTTTCTTTTCTCCCCTTCCCTGGGGTTTGATGGAACGGTCCTCTGGGGGGGGGGGGTGTTTAAGTATTTTTGTTTGTAGGCTTGGGTTTGGGTTGTTTTTCCTTTCTCCCCTTCCCTGGGGTTTGATGGGACGGTCCCCTGGGGAGGGGGGGGGGATGTTTTGGTTGTTTTGTTTTTGACTAATCACACGTTTGGTTAAAGGCTGACCGCACAGGTGTAGGAACTCCTGGCCACACCTGTGCTAAGACTGTTAGAACCAAGGGCAAATATGCAGCCAGTTCGGGCAGTCTGTTGGAGGACGAGCGCGGACGTGGTTTCCAGCCATGGTCCCTGGAGGGGGGTGTTTCTCCTGGGCCAGGTGTGTGTGGTCGCCGGGAGGCTTCCCGTGAGGGTGGGGTACTGTTGTATGGCTGGGGGGGCCTGGCTGCCGGTTTGTTTGTCATTTGGTTTCCTCCCAGGTGGCGTGCATTTGGGACTGAGTGGCTGTGTTGCTGAGGCTGTTAGGACTTCACCCTGATCACCTGCGACTCGTCAGGACTCACAGCTGAGGTGCATCTGGAGGGATTGGAGTATGTTGGCATTTAAGACTGAAGTGCACAGTGTGCATTTGCCAGAGACTCGACCTTGTGACCAGACGGGTGAGATCGTCGTCTTGGGAGCCATCTCATCAGCAGCGGACGCTGAGAATGTCCAGGTTTGATGCACGGTCTGTGAAAGAGGAGAGGGTGAGGTCTCACGCTCGTCAGCACACTTCCTGAGGTACGTTGGATTTTGTGACTAACAGTTATACAGTCAGTAAATGTGGTGTCCCTCACACCTTATTGTATTGAGCTGTATGTTAGTCATGTATCAGCTTCCACTGCTGTGGTGATTTGTGAACTGGATGTTCCATGCCTGCAGGTTGGAAGCTGATCAGTAATCAAGCCAGGAAGTGTTTGCTGTTTGTACACCTTGAAGTGTTCTGTGTGTAGAGTGTGGACTCACATAATGGTTCCTTCTTTCACAGACTCGGTTGTTGCGGCCACCTGGGGGGTGTCGGCGGGGTCCTTGGGTCCGAAACAGCTTCTGGCTCCGGACCATTAGCGCTGCTGGGAGCGCACCACGCCAGACCGCACCTTTTATTATTATTATGATCACTGTTATGTATTAAATTCAGTTAGCCTTTGTACCGTGCTCTGCTTATTTCATACTGGGTCCTTCAAACGCTGGTCGGTTCTCCGAGCTGCGTCCGACACATAACAGGTTTTGACACAATGAAGGTACAACTGTTTGTAACACGATGTATTTAACAATTGTGTGGGTAAGTTGAGGAAATAAAGAACATACGTGGATGAAGTTAGATGCTACGGTAAAGCTTTCTAGTTGCAGTTTCCCTGTTCTACCGCTAGATGCTGTGTGTACGTATGAGAATTGTATGTATAGTACTTTGCGTAGACATGTTTGTAGATATGGTTAAAGATCAAATCTATGCTTACAAGCGGTTGATAAATGGAGGGCCCAGAATTGAAATCAAATACGTTCTAATTCAGAGTTTGAGGTCACTTCAGTGGTTAATGTGAATGCCACCTATGTGTTGTAATTAATTGTTAAATGTTACATTTGTCAAGTAAAAGAGCTGTACATTTTGGAAGTGTCATAAAGCTGGAACCTATTTGATTGTGAGCAAAATGTGATATTTTGGAATCCGTGCTGCTGGAGCACACTAAGCGCATCTCATAGAGGAGATAAATCCATGGATATAGCAAATTAAAATCAGCGCACTTTTCGATGTAAACTTAAGCGATGGCACAGAAGGATCAAAGGTTACAGAGAGAAAAGTTCCTGCCAGACTTTCTCTGGACAATCAGTCCGATCGCCACGTCAAACCGCCGGTTTAAGTGAAACCGTGCGGCTAACGTCACCATTTAATCCACCGACTACATTATCACCAATTTCATTGGTAACGTTGAAGACTGTGTCGTTGACCATGTCATACGTCGTGTCATTGGCTAACTCGCTAGTGTCGTCACTGGCTGTGTCATGGGCTCCGTCATCGACTGGCTCTTTGTAATCGTCGGGGCTTGGCGGCTCCGCGGTGGCTTTTACCATTGGCCTGTCCTGTGGTGATGCGTTGCACATCATGCAGAGAAGACCGGGGCAATCCCAAAGCCCCTGGCTCATGCTGGAGGAGAAGAGCCGCCGGCACGGGTGGAAAAACTGGTAGAAGACCAGCATGAAGAAAATGGCGATGGCGTAGGCCACCAGCAGCTGCAGCACCAGCAGCGGTGCACAAATGAACTCGTAGAAATCCGTCCTGTAGACGTACCACAGCAAGAGCAGAGAGGCATTCTCCACAAAACGCAGCATGTAGTACACCGCCATGCGGTACCAGTTCTGGGACTTATTGATCAGGTCGGGGTCGCTGAGTTTGACCTGGACTGCCGACCAGCAGAACATGTTGATGCCGGCATACAGGAAGGTGAGCAGGCACAGCACGATGGTGGTTCCCACCCTGGTGAGCGTTTTTTCTATGTTCTCCGGGAACGGCGAGTGGCTGTGCCAGAACAGGACCCACGGGTAAAGAAAGAAGACCAGGAAGTTCAGCAGAACCACCGGCAGGACCCAGAGCTGCAGCACGGAGCTGAAGAGAACCAGGACGACGACACGTGTGGCGATCTCAAAGCTGCGCCACAGGAAAATGCAGAGATAAGCCCTGGGCCTGACGTCCACCTCGTAGTCATCGTATTTGATCTTGATGGCCAGGATGTTGCAGCGCAGCGCCCCGTACACGATGGACAGCAGGGAGATCACCATTAGTGTGCCTGGCGAGAAGACAGAGAGGTCACAGTGTGAAATAGGAACGTCAGAGGAGCAAATAAGATGGATGTATTTGTATCGTCTTTTGACTTTGTCCTCATTCTGACAACAGATGTCCTAGTTTGACTCTGTGTGGACCTTCAACGGAAATCTCTCCGGAACAGACCCACTGGTTCTTCTACACACACAGTGAACCGGCAGGGAATCATCAGCCGTAATATCCGAGAGGAGGAGTTATTTAACAGCACTTTGACTCATAACAGCATCACGCTCTTATTTCCAATATGGCACTTAGCTGATCAGCCCATGACACGGCGGAGGTGTGACCTGGCGGACGAGAGCGAGGGATGACTGATGAGGACTGCATCACCCTGAGGATAAAACCAATCAATGTGAGACATGTAGCCCCACCAGCAGATAGGCCGGGCTGCGGGATGTAGACTCAGTCTGTCACATCATGTCAACACGATAACTATTTGGTAACAAATTGTGACATTTGGTACATTTATTGGGAAGAGTCCTGTCATTCATTCACCAAGTTTCATGTCTGCACCTCCAGGGCTTTAGTGCTCCCAGGGATCAAATTTAGAAGTGTGATGATGCTTGCAACTTTTCAACCGTATACCTGATTTTCAAAAATCAGGAACTGTTGGATTTCTTGGTTTACTCCAAGCAGGTCACCTGTAAAGGCTCATTGGTTCCAGGGTTTATCGCTGGATACCGCACCATGAAGCAGACGTGTGTCTAAGACTGTGTCTCAATTCAGGGGCCACATCCTTCGAAGGCTGCATTCATCAGTCACTTTTGTAATAGTAGCATGACTAGACTGACTCATTTCAAAAGCTCCTCCAAATGCAGCCTTCTTTCTCCTGAAAACAAAGGATACAACAGGTGTATCCTCCGCAGCCCAAACAATCCCAAGACCCCTCCCAAAGACAAAACCACTCAACCACTCACTCATCTTCAACTGCTTACTCCAATCAAGGGTCACGGGGGACTGGAGCCTATCCCAGCAGTCATAGACCGTGAGGCTGGGTACACCCTGGACAGGATGCCAGTCTGTCTCAGGGCCACATACAGACAGACAAACACATTCACATCCACACGCACACCTATGGACAATTTAAAGTTTCCAATCCACCTAACCTGCGTGTCTCCACACAGAAAGGCCATGGGTGGGAGTCAAACCCATGACCTTCTTGCTGTGAGGCAACAGTACTAACCACTAATCCACCGTGCTGCCCAAGACAAAACCACTGGTTCCAAAAAAAAACCCCAAAACGGACTATTTCGGGCTCCATATGTAAAGTTATAAATAAGTCATTATAAATAAGTAATGTTTGTAGGTAAAGTATAAATAAGTATTGAAAAATGATTGGTAAACTATGCATTACATACACTATGTATCAGGGATGTCGGACAGAAACAGCTGGACACAAGTGCAGGACTTGACACGGTAGCTCTGGTTTAAAAAGGCGTTTACTGAATAACTCAGTGAGGCAGTCCAAAAAGAGCAAACACATCAGAATTATCAGGCAAAGGCGTGGTCTTTACAAACAGGCAGGTGGTTAAAACACAACATGGCAGCAGGACTTGAAAACACAAACTCAAACACAAACGATCAGGCGAATCATTAGTGCAACCAGTGGGGCTTAAATACACCTTGGTGATGAGCTACAGATTGGAAACACGTGTGTGGAAACATCCAGAAATGGGTGTGGCCCAGACAGAGTGTTACACCTACCACCAAGCACCAAGAGAGACAGCCAAGAGAGATAGGGACATACAAGGCCTAAGCAGGAAATACTCAGCCAGGGAAGACACACAGACAACACAAAATCAACACTAATACTTAAACTAAACATGGCAGACAACAAGAGCACACACAGAACATGACACTATGGTGGTTTCTCGCTTGCAGCTGTCAAGGTTCTGCACTATCTTGGAAGGAAAGATCTTGGAGGGATGCAGCCCCTTAATAGAGACACACCTGCTGAATGGGATGCTTGTCCATCACAGGTTACCAGAACAGGCTGGTTACTATTTATACCTGGATGGACTGGAACGATGCAGATGAAGTGTCTTTTCCCAGTAGAATGACAGATAGCATAACTGGGAATCAAACCACGATGTGCATATTGATAGTCAAACTAGAACCTCACTGACCTTTGCTTTGCTCAAATGGCACCTATGACCTCATACCAGCTTTTCCACCATATTGAATTTTATGTAAATAATTTTCACAAACCACAAATTTTGTCTGATTTTCAAGAAAATTGACACAGTTTACCTTCAGACCCAGACTTACAATTCTGACTATATGGCTAATAAGCCTTCATCTGTCACAGTCAATTGAAACCAACGATGCTGTTGTTAAATAGGAAATGAGGTCATATCTCAGCAAAGCTTTAATGTATCAAAACCAAACTTAGTACATCGATTAAGGACCCCATTGTGAGGAAGCACCAAAAATTAGGTCTCAGAGGGCGCTGCTTGGGACCCTCATGGCTGCTTGCAGCTGTATTCATGCTGTTGCTTCAATTCATATTTGTGGAAGACTTTTGTCTGAAAGTTAATGTAATTAAAATGATCAGCACTGAACTTCCCTCATTAAAGAACAACCTTCATATATACAGTAGTGTTCAGAATAATAGTAGTGCTATGTGACTAAAAAGATTAATCCAGGTTTTGAGTATATTTCTTATTGTTACCTGGGAAACAAGGTACCAGTAGATTCAGTAGATTCTCACAAATCCAACAAGACCAAGCATTCATGATATGCACACTCTTAAGGCTATGAAATTGGGCTATTAGTAAAAAAAAAAAGTAGAAAAGGGGGTGTTCACAATAATAGTAGCCAGTGGTGGGCACAGATAACCAAAAAATTAACTTCAATAATAGATAATCAGATAACTGTAAAGTTATATTCGATAAAGATAAAACAATAAACCACCCAAAAATGTATCGGAAGTTACTAATAACCGATAACAGATCAATTCTAATATTGTCTCTGGTACATTTGCAACTAATAGTAAAACAAATTTAAGTTTTAATGCCACAATAACTTCTACTAATATTAAAAGTAACAACAGACCCACACACTGAGACCACACTTTTGTCTTTGAACATTCTGCCCCTGCTGGAAGCTCTTGTTTACTACAGAGCTCCCAACACAGGCACTCTAAGAGGAGCCATAAAGCCAGCTCTCTATCAATTACAACACTCCAGTCAGGCGGAGGTCTTGAAAAATAAAGTCATGCTGACTTATGGTTTTGATTTATAAATAACATTAATACCGATAGAATAACTCCATTAATGTCAATTCTGTCATTTGTACAAAGTTAAAATATAGCATATATCTTTTAATGTTGAATAATGTACTAATTCTGAGGTTTTGTAACACACACAGACAAATCGCAAAGGATTCTGGGTAAAAGTGCCTCTGCTAAACACTGATTGGTTCAGTCATTCATTATGTAAACCAACACGTTAATGTGACGTCTGTCGTGTGTTGGTGTTCATTTTTTTATTTGTAAAAACAGGCATTTTTACGGAGCCCTGGAAGTGTCATCGCAAAATGTTTTGCATGTGGAGAGAATGTGCACACGTTTTATGATGTTGTAAAACGTGCTTTACACTGTGCGAGATGATTTTTCATGCAGGAATTTTTTGGACCTAGTTTCAGGTTAATAGCGCGTCCTGCATTGTGTAGTGCGTGTACATGGAGTAACAAGCTGCGTTTAACATCTCAGGACCACCTCCTGATCGCCGATCGTATGGTCCAATGAAAATCTAACCTATATGATATTATTCTGGTTGGCCGTCGTGAGGTTATCCTCCTGCTGAAAAGCTACAAGCATCCAACCGCTCACACTGTGCCTGTGCAAACACTGCAGAGCTGTCTTGTAATGTTATTATTATTATTTTTTTTTGCTGTTGTTTTGTTTTTAAACTTCATTTGTAAAAAAAAAAAAAAGCCATTTGCAAAGCCAAAAAGTTGATTTGACAATCATCTGATATAACCGGGGTCAAAACAAATACAACGCTGCCATCTACTGGTTCCCAGATGCTTAGTACTTAGGGCGAATACTGCCATGAACACTAGGTCTTGAAAACAAAATTCCAGATAATCCCTGTCTGCTTCATTTAAAATGCGTGGAATTTAACAAACACAAATACAATAATAACGTCTATAAACCCAGAGAATATATTCAAGAGAGTTTTAGGCACTAGAGTTTAATGCTGTTGTCCGTGGAGCCTGAACAGAGTGTCTGAAATGCATTTGTCCTGTCGTGAACGTGAGATTACATCATCCTACCCATAATACACTGCTGGGCTCAGCATGTGCTCACAAAACCTTAAAAATTAGCACATTACTTTAAAACTAAAACCTATATTTGATATTTTTACTTTATAAAACTTCAGACATGACAGTAATTTTAAATAACTTGTCCAAAATTAGTATGGTTAAAATTTGAACCATAAGTTAAAAATGTATGCCTCTGGATGACTTAGGTGATATTGCCAGCATATCTGTATGAGGTAAGGAATTTTTTTTTTTTTTGACCACTTCTCCTTTGTCTGCAGAAGATAGAGACACTTTTCAAAAAAGCAGCTCTCTTCTGTTTGCAGTTACAAAACTCTGTCTATTACAAAACTTTTAACAGATAGATGCTGAACTGATTTTAAATTTAGAAATGCTTGTCGCTGTTAAGCTTTATCGGTCTAAAAGTTATCGGACAAAAGTTAATCGGAAGATAATTGGTCCGATAATGGTTTTTAAGGTTATCTAAAAAGATAATCCGATAATGAAAACATTATCTTCGATAATTATCTGTTATCGGATTATCGGAACTGTGCCCACCACTGATAGTAGCATCTGCTGTTGACGCTACAAACTCAAAACTATTATGTTCAAACTGCTTTTTTAGCAATCCTGTGAATCACTAAACTAGTATTTATTTGTATAACCACAGTTTTTCATGATTTCTTCACATCTGCAAGGCATTACTTTTGTTGGTTTGGAACCAAGATTTTGCTCGTTTCCTAGTGTGCTTGGGGTCATTGTCTTGTTGAAACACCCATTTCAAGGGCATGTCCTCTTCAGCATAAGGCAACATGACCTCTTCAAGTATTCTGACATATCCAAACTGATCCATGATACCTGGTATGCGATATATAGGCCCAACACCATAGTAGGAGCAACATGCCCATATCATGATGCTTGCACCACCATGCTTCACTGTCTTCACTGTGAACTGTGGCTTGAATTCAGAGTTTGGTGGTCGTCTCACAAACTGTCTGCAATTTTACTCTCATCAGTCCACAAAATATTCCTCCATTTCTCTTTAGGCCAGTTGATGTGTTCTTTGGCAAATTGTAACCGCTTCTGCACATCTTTTATTTAACAGAGGGACTTTGCGGGGGATTCTTGCAAATAAATTAGCTTCACACAGGCGTCTTCTAACTGTCACAGCACTTACAGGTAACTCCAGACTGTCTTTGATCATCCTGGAGCTGATCAGTGGGTGAGCCTTTGCCATTCTGGTTATTCTTCTATCCATTTTGATGGTTGTTTTCCGTTTTCTTCCACGCGTTTTTTTTTTTTTTTTTTTTGTCCATTTTAAAGCATTGGAGATCATTGTAGATGAACAGCCTATAATTTTTTGCACCTGCGTATTAGTTTTCCCCTCTCTAATCAACTTTTTAATCAAACTACGCTGTTCTTCTGAACAATGTCTTGAACGTCCCATTTTCCTCAGGCTTTCAAAGAGAAAAGCATGTTCAACAGGTGCTGGCTTCATCCTTAAATAGGGGACACCTGATTCACACCTGTTTGTTCCACAAAACTGATGAACTCACTGACTGAATGCCACACTACTATTATTGTGAACACCCCCTTTTCTACTTTTTTTTTTTACTAACAGCCCAATTTCATAGCCTTAAGAGTGTGCATATCATGAATGCTTGGTCTTGTTAGATTTGTGAGAATCTACTGAATCTACTGGTGCCTTGTTTCCCATGTAACAATAAGAAATATACTCAAAACCTGGATTAATCTTTTTAGTCACATAGCACTACTATTATTCTGAACACTACTGTATATAACAAACACTTTAAGTCATCTCAGATGTGTTGCTTATAGAGAACTTTGATGAAATGTTGTTGCTATGACAACTTTCATGAAATATGTGAAATGTTAGAAGTCTGGTAGACGTCTTTACAGGTGTTTCTCAGAGTCTCCACCTCCCAGTACCTCACCTCTGCCGATGGACACGCCCCTCTGCAGGACACAGATGTAGAGCTGCAGGGTGAGCTGGGGGGCAGAACCCAGAAAGGCCTGAATGACCGAGGTGCGGGCGAACGCTGCTCGGTGTGTGAACAGTTTCCCCTCCGCCTGCCCCACCTGTCGCTCCACCTCCTCCGATTGACCCACTCGAGGCATCTGCTTCTTCCTGGTGATGCTGACATAAGGCTCCTCCACGCGGCCCACACTGCCATAGATACAGAACGCCTCCAGGCACCTGCAGGACAGCAAACTGTTTCATTTTTTTTCTACTCATAAATGTTGTGTGTTGGGGGGGTTTGGCTGGACTTTTTGGTGTTCTTTTCTTTTCTTTGCTCTCCAGGTGGTATGCAAACTGATTTATTGTCTGTGGAGAAGGTGCTGGCAGAAGAGTCCTTCACCCTCATCAACGTGATATGCAGCACCTGTGGGTGATGCTCATGTGCAACCTTAAAGACTTTCAGCTGAAGCAGATAATGAGATGGAGTTCTGCATTTAAGCCATGTGTGATTCAAGCAGAATTGCCGGGAACGCGACCTTGTGATGTTCGTTTGTGAGACGCTGAGGACCGTGCCTGGGTTTGACACATCGTGCCTGTGAAGGAGGACGGGTGAGGGACACATGCTGTCAGCACACATCAGAGGTGATGATTGTCTGAATAAGTGTTAACAGTAATTTGGTATTTTGTTATGCAGTATATGTGAATATTGATGAGAGTTGTGCAGCTTGCTTCTCACGGCCGTGGCGTGCGGACAGATGATCCTCCACCTGTTGTGAGAAGCTGCTCATTTACATAAAGCTTAAATTCAGACCTGAATGTGTTGCTGATAGTGTGTGCCTTTGAAGGATATTAGTTGTAGCTGCTGACTTACCTCACCTTTTCTATCCTTCACAGAGTCGGTTTGTCGTGTCCACCTGGGGGGTGTTTGGTGGTGAACGTGGGTCCAGAGGCGCCGGGCTTCGATCCCTTTGGGCGCTGGAGAGCGCGCCGTCCTTCACTCCGCCAGACAGACGCGTTTTATGTTTGTACACCGAGTATTGCACAAAAGGGGGAAAATAAATTGTTTTGTTATTGGAACCACTTTCGGGTTATTTAGCGCTGGGTTCAGTCAGACGCAGGTCTGCTCCTCAAGCCGCGTCGGCACATAACAATAAATCCTGAAATTCAGTCCGTGCACCTGGCTGCTGCTCCTCAGGTGCACTCAGAGCGAGATACAGTTATTTTTGACTTCAAGCTATTTTTATAGGAAACAGGGCAGCTGCAATTGAAAGTGGACATTTTCCCATCCAGCTTTGTGGTTGTTTTCCTACTTTGGATGTTATTCGCGTTAGCCTCTCCTCCGCTGTGAGGAACTGTTACCGGTTACTTCACACTCATTGGTGGTGCCGACAAAAGTCAGCAAGCTCACACAATCAGAGTTAAATGAATTTGAACTTCAGATGCCCTGTGCATCTGCAGTACATCTGCCATTCCACGTGACACAAAACTGTCATGTAACACACTGTGTACACAGTAATGGAGATGGGGGCAAAATACAGTCCTGATCCACTTTTTTTTATCCGTCCCACCTGCCCGTAGTTGCCCAGAGTCTCTACAGTGGATCCAGTACAGATCCACCGCTGGTTTCGGCACAAATTTTACACCAGATGTCCTTCCTGATTCTGACACAACTCCAGTTCTACATGGAGAAACCTGCTCAATGTTCCTGGTGTTCCCACGTGGTCTCCCACCCAAGTACTTAGTACCTGGTCAGAAGAATTAACACCCCTAAATTTGATGTACAGAATTTAAAATGTGCTCAGAAATAAACTTAAATTAATCTCTCTTTTTTTGTCTGTAATTTTATTTCAGTATATTAAAACAAAAATGTGTTGTTGGTCAATTACAAAATTGCAAAATTAAACATTCCAAATATAGAACATTGGTTAGTAGGTACCTTCATACACGCTCACAAAAATCAAAGATTCATTTTGTGTTTGTCAATTATTACTTCATTATTTAGCAATATAAAATTAACTGATTATTCAGCCAACAATATATATTTTTTATTGCGTGTACCCACCTTTTGTGAACCAAACACTTTGCATTTTCGGTGCTGACACATCTGCATCTTCTGTTGGCGTTATCTCTTAGTGGATGCATTTTAATCTGAAGTACACAGAGTTCACCCGTAATATAATGTGCAACATAAATTAAATTACCTCATCTGGTAAAACACTGATCCACTCTGAGTGGGTTTAATCAACAAGAGTGTTAAAAGCCAGATTGTTTGTCAGGATTCACAACACCAGAGCGACATGCAGATTAAAAGCTTTGTAGTTTTGATTTCATTTATTTATTTAAAGTGCAGGTATGGTCATGACTGAGAAACTTGTACCAGATCAGCTGTGGTGACCCCAAGCAACTGGAGGCAGCCGAAAATAAATAAATAAAATGGGAAGTTCAACATTTTTAAACCTATTTTTTATGTTTTGCTGTTCATTTTTTCACTTGGGACAAAATTTAATTTCATCAACCTGCTGTATAACGGAACGCAAGGGGCTAGCTAAACACAGAGTAAAACATTTGTTGCCACTGAACTAGAAGTGGGCAGATCAATCCTAATATTGATAATATCAATACCAACGCTGGTATTGATAATGAATGATCCCCGTGTAAAAAGATCGATACTCAAGCTTTTTTTCTCTCCCGCACGCACTGACTGCTGCACATGCAGATTCATCAAAGTCTACTCTCTGTCTGTAAGAGCAGCGCTGCTCTGTGTCACACAACACGGAGCAGCGCACCATTGAATTGTGGTTTGTCAGCCCTCTACCTCAGGAGATTTTGTTTTAAGTTGTGTTGAGTGATTTTTTTGTTAATGTTGATTGTGATAATAAATATTTTGTTGTCACGTACAATGTTTGGCGAAATTCTATCCTAGGTCTTTTGGATCCTTTGGATCTATGAAGCTTAAATGTGAAAAAGTATCGCTATCGGTATCGGCGATACTGGGCCTGTATTTACTTGGTATCGGATCAATACCAAAATTCCCGGTATCGCCCACCTCTACACTGAACAGGTGGAAATGCCATTAGATGTGTCTGGAGACATGGAGAGGATCTTTAGGGAGATAAATGTGAACATGTTTACCTCACTAAATAGAAAGAAACTTTTTAAAATGACCAAGCGTGTACCAGTTCCTGCGAATATCCAGCAACTTCGCACAGCCATTGAAGAGGAGTGGACCAACATTCCACAGGCCACAATTGACAACCTGATCAACTCTATGCGAAGGAGATGTGTTGCACTGCATGAGGCAAATTGTGGTCACACCAGATACTGACTGGTATCCCCCCCAATAAAACAAAACTGCACCTTTCAGAGTGGCCTTTTATTGTGGGCAGTCTAAGGCACACCTGTGCACTAATCATGGTGTCTAATCAGCATCTTGATATGGCACACCTGTGAGGTGGGATGGATTATCTCAGCAAAGGAGAAGTGCTCACTATCACAGATTTAGACTGGTTTGTGAACAATATTTGAGGGAAATGGTGATATTGTGTATGTGGAAAAAGTTTTAGATCTTTGAGTTCATCTCATACAAAATTGGAGCAAAACCAAAAGTGTTGCGTTTATATTTTTGTTGAGTGTATATAGCTAGCAGGGGTGGTGGCCAAGTGGTTAATGCGCTTGGTTTCAGTGCAGAAGGTTCCGGGTTCAAATCCCACCCCTGCCACATTTCTCCATGTAATGTGCAGTTGCGTCAGGAAAGGCATCCGGCGTAAAACCTGTGCCAATTCAACATGTAGATCCACCTTGGATTTGCTGTGGTGACCCAGAGTGCAAACAAGGGAGCAGCCGAAGGGACTTAATTTTTACCAATTATATAGCTAGCTGCTTACCTTAGTCTGTTTTGCAACATCCCTCGATGCCTGCATGCAGCAGTTGCAGCAGATGATCATTTCTTCTTTTAAACCACAAATTGATGGAAGATAATAAAGAGAATGTTAAAGATAGACCAACCCCACCCCACCCCAATAAAGGAGACAACTTTTGTTCTTTGCCTCAGTTCAACAATTTACGGATTAAATGTCTGGTGGATTCCCAAGATTTATTAAGATTAATTTTCTTTAATCTTCTATTTTTCAAGGGAAGGGTTCACTAGTCTGAAGGCTGGCTGTCAACAGTGGAATCTTCAGTCCTTCTCAGTCTGACTGTCCCTCCACAGGTGGTAATACAACAATTCTGCATAAGAAACACTTTCAATACCTTAAATCCCACGTGTGATCCACTTGCATATACTTATTATTTATTTCTGTATTGTAACTTGTGTGGTTCTGGGTACTCCATTATGTTGTTTCACTGTTGCAAATGTTTGTTGAAATGTAGAGATGTTTGTTGTTTGATTTGTCAATAAAATTTGCTTTAAAATAAGTTTTTTATTTTCATTTTTTTGGAATTCAAACCTCTGGCTCAGACTTACTGCATGTGCAGGGCATTATGGGAAGTTGTGAAACTGCCTATAGTCGTGTAGCAGCGCTGCTGTCTACTAAGGCATTACAAGTCGACTGTTGATGCGCTCAGTTATCCTGTGAAGGTGTTTGTGTTCTAAATCAAAACTGCATTGATGAATTTCATTTTTGTCCTGAGTGAAAACACAAACTCCACAACGTCTAAATACAAAGCTCAGGTTGGAATAATGCTGAACTTCCCCTTTAAAGAAGGTTCCAGGTTATCAAATATTAAGATTTTCTCTTGTTTTCTATTTTCTTTGCCATAACACATTGAATATTTTGATTTACTTATTTATTTTTGTAATTATCAGGGTCAGTGGCACCAAGTGGGTGGACACAAATCCAAAACTCAAACACAGAAGGGTCAAGTTAAAAAGGTTTTGCTGTAGGTACTGGCGGGGTTCGGTGCACAAGAAGGAAGTCCAAAATCAGCAACGGTATCAGAAACATCAGGCAGAAACAGGGGTCCAAAAACAGGCGAGCAGTTCAAAAACACAGCAGGGCAATCCAGACAAAACTCAGAAGAAAAGGCTGGCCGCGAAGGCAGTGAGGCACAATGATCAGGCAGGGAAAGAGTGAACAACGTGAGGCTTAAATACAGAGAGATAATGAGCAGAAGATGAGGAACAGGTGTGAGGTAAAGATCCAGGGCGTGGGAGTGGAAAGACAGAAGGAAACTCCCACCACCAAGCACCAAGTCAAAGACAAGAGAAAGCAGTGAAGCAAAACCCAAGCAGGAACAAAAATAACAGAAAAACATAACACAAGACATTATAGTCCCAATCCTGACAGTAATCTTGGCAAACTAAACAAATAAACTGGAACTGGCACTTTAAATTTTTACTACTACTTGCCATTTTGCATTTTAACTGATAAATCACTTAAAAAATTAATCAATTAATTCTACAAATAAATATTAAAACCAACCAGTTATGAAAATAATTATTACATCTGCCAAGGATGTAATAAAATCATCAGCATTTATTTATTTGTCTGTTTGTTAGTCTGTTTGTTAGCAGGATTACATCAAAACTACTTCACGGATTTTGAGGAAATTTGAAAAACAGATAGATATTAGACCAAGGAAAACTCCACTGAAGTTTGGAGGTGATTCGTATCTGGACCGGCGGATGTCAGAAAATCTCAGTTTGCTCTTGTTTTCAAATTTCATATTATAATAAAAGCAACAATGTGCATATTATTATATTTTCTAGGACAGAACACACTTAACTTTTTAACAAGTGTTTGATGATTAACTGCACAATTCATTTCAGAATTAGTGTACGAGGTCTGTCCATAAAGTATCGTACCTTTTTATTTTTTTTAAACTAAATGGATTTGATTCATATGTTTTTACGTCAGACAAGCTTGAACCCTTGTGCGCATGCGTGAGTTTTTCCACGCCTGTCGGTGACGTCATTCGCCTGTGAGCACGCCTTGTGGAAGGAGTGGTCCCACCCCGTCGTCGGATTTTCATTGTCTGGAAATGGCGGAATGATTTGGGGTTTTTTCCATCAGAATTTTTTCAGAAGGTGTTAGAGACTGGCACGTGGAAACTATTCGAAAAATTTATCTGGCTTTTGCTGAAAATTTTGCGGGCTTCACAGAGAATAAGGTCTGTTAGTACAGCTTTATGGACCCCTTTAAGGACGCTCGGCGCCGCGCTCCGAGCTGCGACGACACGGCACAAGCCACCAGACCATTTCTGAGCTGATGGCTCTGTGGATACGAGACCGTCGTGTGCTCTTTCTTTGGTTATCACAAGAGCTGGACATCAGCCATTTTCCAGCAGATTTCACTTTTAATAAGAGATTTTGTCATGGAAAGCCGTGCGTCACGACCGATTCGCTTTGGAAGCGAGACAAAGGAACACCTCCATTTCGGCGTGTCAGAGGACAAGTTTGGACATGTCCAGCTCTCCACAATTTCACTGATACTTACTGGACTGGTAAGCATTGAAAGCTGAGATAGACATGTCCAAACGTGTCCTCTGACACACCGAAACAGAGGTGTTCCTTTGTCTCACTTCCAAAGCGAATCGGTCGTGACGCGCGAAGCCTCTGCGCGGCTTTCCATGACAAAATCTCTTGTTAAAAGTGAAATCTGCCGGAAAATGGCTGATGTCCAGCTCTTGTGATAACCAGAGAAAGAGCACACGACGGTCTCGTATCCACAGAGCCATCCGTTTAGAAATGGTGCGGTGGCTTGTGCCGCGTCGTCACAGCTCGGAGCGCGGCGCGCCGAGCGTCCTTAAAGGGGTCCTTAAAGCTGTAGTAACAGTCCTTATTCTCTGTGAAGCCCGTAAAATTTTCACCGAAAGCCAGATAAATTTTTCAAATAGTTTCCAGGCGCCAGTCTCTAACAGCTTCTGAAAAAATTCTGATGGAAAAAAACCCCAAATCATTCCGCCATTTCCAGACAATGAAAATCCAACGACAGGGCGGGACCACTCCTTCCACAAGGCGTGCTCACAGGCAAATGACGTCACTGACAGGCGTGGAAAAACTCACGCATGCGCACAAGGGTTCAAGCTTGTCTGACGTAAAAACATATGAATGAAATCCATATAGTTTAAAAAAAAAATAAGGTACAATACTTTATGGACAGACCTCGTATGTGTGTGTTTGTTTATGTGACAGATTAAAGATTTATGGCTGAAATGTGTAAATCGTCGCCGATGCCTCACTGCCGATTTGGGATGACTCGGGGCCGAGGAGTTTATGGTTTCATCGTCGGTGCTGCTGTGATCACACTAAAGCAGACAGTCGTCACAGTCTGTGAGTTTTAAATAAACTTGACACTGAAGTGTTTTTCAGGCCCAGTGTCATTTCCCCAAGAAGAGGAAGCGCCGCCGTGCTGTCACTGCCCAACATTCCCTCTTCTGGTTGTGTTGTCAGAGATAAGAAGCTTGCAGCAACACGTGCTATTCTCAGATCAGCTCTTCACTCGAGGTTCAGCGAGGAAGCCATAAGATAACTGTTGGACCGCACACCAGAGGGGAAGTGGGTCGAGTCGGGTCACGTCTACAGGGGCCCGACGTGAGAAATTAATAGAGAGCAAACTGTGAGTGATTCAACACAACATCTGTTCAAGTGGGCAAAATAAATCAAATTAAATTAAACAAAAGTAAAAAATAAAACAAACTAAACACGTCTGTGCCACATCCAGTTCTTAGCACGCAACTTCCAGCCTTGTTGGCTAAAAACATTCACACTCGGTTTTCCCAAACTGCGTATATTCAGTGTAATTATGTGTTAAGTGCATTAGAATGTCTGCTTTATTTCAATATAATCATATTTTTAAAAATAACAGATTTTTACTCTCTATGTCAGATTTTTGTTGTGTCACTCGTTTACAGTCACCGGGGTGTTTTCTTTTCTCAACAGCATGGAAGATTCCACAAACGGAGAGAGAACAATTTTAGACTGTTTTAAGGAACTACCAGCAGAAGAAGAAGAAAGAAAGAAAGAAGAAGAGGAAGAGTCCTATATATAGGCCCAAAGACCCATTGGTGCTGGTGATTATGTCCAGATTCTGTAGCATTAAGTGGATGAGAAAGTCCTCCTGGATGGGACGCCAGTTCGACACAGGTTACCGTCCCAGCTGAGGTTGGTTCCCATTTACAGCTGAGTGGACTGATGAATTAGAAGGAAAGGTGATGTAACACAGTGGTAAACATACCACAGTCCCAGCTTTTTTGAAATGTGTTGCAGGCATCCATTTCAAAATGAGCAGATATTTGCACAAAACAATAAATGTTATCAGTTTGAACATTAAATATCTTGTCTTTGTGGTGTATCCAGTTGAATATAGGTTGAAGAGGATTTGCAAATCATTGTATTCTGTTTTTATTTACATTTTCACAACATCCCAACTTCATTGGAATTGGGGTTGTATGATGCCACAAGCTTGGTGCACCTATCTTTGGGCAGTTTTGTCCATTTCTCTTTGCAGCACCTCTCAAGCTCCATCAGGTTGGATGGGGAGCATCAGTGCAAAGCCATTTTCAGATCTCTCCAGAGATGTTCAATCAGATTCAGGTCTGGGCTCTGGCTGGGCCACTCAAGGACATTCACAGAGTTGTCCTGAAGCCACTTTTTCCCTCAATCCTGACTAGTCTCCCAGTTCCTGCTGCTGAAAAACATCCCCACAGCATGATGCTGCCACCACCATGCTTCACTATAGGGATGGTGCCTGGTTTCCTCCAAACATAACACTTGGCATTCACACCAGACTTAAATCTTTGTCTTGTCAGACCAGAGAGTTTTGTTTCTTGTGGTCTGAGAGTCCTTCAGGTGCCTTTTGGCAAACTCCAGGTGGGCTGCCATGTGCCTTTTACTAAGGAGTGGCTTCTGTCTGGCCACTCTACCACACAAGCCTGACTGGTGGATTGCTGCAGAGATGATTGTTCTTCTGAAAGGTTCTCCTCTCTCCACAGAGGAATGCTGGAGATCTGACAGACTGACCATCAGATTCATGGTCACCTCCCTGACTAAGGCCCTTGTCCCTGATCACTCAGTTTAGACAGTTGGCCAGCTCTAGGAAGAGTCCTGGTGGATCTGAACTTCTTCCGTTTATGGAGGATGGAGGCCACTGTGCTCATTGGGACCTTCAAAGCAGCAGAAATGTTTCTGTACCCTTCCCAAGATTTGTGCCTTGAGACAATCCTGTCTCAGAGGTCTACAGACAATTCCTTTGACTTCATGCTTGGTTTGTGCTCTGATGTACACTGTCAACTTTTCTGTTGCTTTTGCCATTTTTCTCGTTTGTCTGCAGATTTTTTTGGTGGTGTTATACGAGGGCTGTCAATAAAGTAACGGTCCTTTTTATTTTTTTCAAAAACTATATGGATTTCATTCATATGTTTTTACGTCAGACATGCTTGAATCCTCGTGCGCATGCGTGAGTTTTTCCACGCCTGTCGGTGACGTCATTCGCCTGTGAGCACTCCTTGTGGGAGGAGTCGTCCAGCCCCTCGTCGGAATTCCTTTGTCTGAGAAGTTGCTGAGAGACTGGCGCGTTGTTTGATCAAAATTTTTTCTAAACCTGTGAGACACATCGAAGTGGACACGGTTCGAAAAAGTAAGCTGGTTTTCAGTGAAAATTTTAACGGCTGATGAGAGATTTTGAGGTGATTCTGTCGCTTTAAGGACTTCCCACAGTGCGAGACGTCGCTCAGCGCTCTCAGCCGCCGTCGTCAGCCTGTTCAAGCTGAAAACCTCCACATTTCAGGCTCTATTGATCCAGGACGTCGTGAGAGAACAGAGAAGTTTCAGAAGAAGTCGGTTTCAGCATTTTATCCGGATATTCCACTGTTAAAGGAGATTTTTTTAATGAAAGACGTGCGGACGGGTCCGCGCGTCGGGACGCAGCCGCCGCGACGCTCCGCCACAGGAAAAACACCTCTGTTGAAAGCCTTAAGGACAAGTTGGAACATGTCCTGCCTGTTAAACAATTTCTCATATACTCACTCCACTGAAACCCATCAAAAGCCGCCTGGATTTTACAAATGGTTATCAACACGGAGGTGTTTTTCTCTCATCAGCCGTTAAAATTTTCACTGAAAACCAGCTTAATTTTTCGAACCGTGTCCACTTCGATGTGTCTCACAGGTTTAGAAAAAATTTTGATCAAACAACGCGCCAGTCTCTCAGCAACTTCTCAGACAAAGGAATTCCGACGAGGGGCTGGACGACTCCTCCCACAAGGCGTGCTCACAGGCGAATGACGTCACCGACAGGCGTGGAAAAACTCATGCATGCGCACGAGGGTTCAAGCATGTCTGACGTAAAAACATATGAATGAAATCCATATAGTTTTTGAAAAAAATAAAAAGGACCCTTACTTTATTGACAGCTCTCGTATATATATACGAGTATATATATCATTTGTTTTAATTAAACAGTCCGATTCCCCTGGTCCGCACCAGTTCTAAGTCAGCTGCTAGGCGCGGTTTTATAATGTATGGTTATAATATATATATATATATATATATATAGTTATAATATCAAAAGTCACATGAATAATTTTACAATTTTGTTATCAACAGTTGCAGAAACTCATCAAGTTTTTTTCTTTTGCAGATTCTTCTTCAAAATTGCAAAATTATTCATGTGACTTTTGATATTATACATATTTGAAATCAAGGAGTGTTTTTGTGTTCACCCTGTATATATATATATATATATATATATATATATATATATATATATATATATATATATATATATATATATATATATATATATGTGTGTGTGTGTGTGTGTGTGTGTGTGTGTGTGTGTGTGTGTGTGTGTGTGTGTGTGTTTGTACTTTATATTGCCCAAATAAATCCAAATGAGTCAAAAATAACAATGTAAAAAAAAAAACTAGTTTAAAGGAAGCTCATGTAATTTCTTACAGACCACGTGACATCGACGCCAAAAACGTTCAGTTTGCTCTAATAAATACAGTTTTAAAGGATCAAGTCGCCACATGTATCGATTATCAAACAGTCGTCCGGTGTATCAGTTCCAGCTGTTTGCTGCAGACTCGCCAGCTGAAACAGGCAGAGCAGGGGGCTTGGAACATTATTGATCGTCGATCAGAGTATTGATCAGCAGTGCCTGATGTTAACACACTGCATCATCCCCGACGTTTGTGCGCAGACAAACCGCACCGTCACCGTGATGCGTTCACAGTCCGTCCGACGGACGGCGCACTGACCTGACGATGGGTCCGAGCTGCAGGATGTGCAGCAGCAGCACCAGCGGTCTGTCCCGGCTAAGGTCCCGGTGAATGAAGGTGAGAGTCAGCTGCACCAGCACGGACGGAACCAGCGTGAAGAGCAGCGTCAGCGCCTGCCAGATCTGGTCACCGGCTGAGCGGTACGTGGAGCTCAGGTACAGAGCCGCCGTGGTCTCGGCCGTGAACAGAGACACCGACACAAAGATGGAGCTGGGGAGTCTCATCCTCTCTCACTCCGCCATGGAGGAAGCCGCAGCGCGCTGCTGGGCTCCGGGTCCGCACGTCCATAGCACCGAGCGTCCGGACGAGGGGGCGCTGTTGTTGGCGCAGCACGCCGCCACAGCTCCATGCACGGTGACGCGCGGCGGGATGTGGCACAGCCGTGTGCAGTAGCGCGCACAGCCTGCAGAGGGCGCGGACACACAGGCGGCCGCGGGACTGCAGACCACCGACACAGGACGACCAGCTTTTAAAGTCCTGTCCCAAATATTACTGCAGATATGCTTTAAAAACTACATTTAATCAAATCATGTCTTTGCCTCAATTACTGAGCAGGGGCGTAGGCAGAGCGGGGCCTCAGCACTCAGACTCACTCATTCTTTTGTTTAGCATGAGGAACATCATTTACTTTGCCTAAACCTTTGCATAGTACTGTACAAGTATATGTCACTCTTTATTTGATAGATTTGTCAACAATGACAGTTAAAAGTTAAAAAAAGACCTGCAAGAAAACAATAAATTGTGTAAAGTGTGTAAATGGTTATAAGCTTGAGTCTCTTCATGTACAAATAAATGTTTCTGAATGCTTTAAATGACACCACAGCATATTTTCAGATAATAACAAAATTAAGCAGATATAGTCAATGTAATATAGGTAAACCAGTAGCTTCTTCACAAATACTGACTTTATTAAACTGTATAAATCAGGTGACTCTGTGGGACAGAAGGATCTGGACTACCATCATATAGACTGGGGTCTTATTCCAGATCAGTCGACTTGTGTGGCATCCTGTCCATTTGCATTTGATGACTGAGGTGTTGATTCAGCTCTGTGTTCATTTTTAACACCCTCTCAATTAAGTTGTATGAACTATATTGAAATATTTCTAAGATATTTTCTCATGCGCATTTGTTTAAAGGAGCTTGACAAAATATTAGAAAGCGGTTTCAAGTTCAGTGCAATCAAATGCAACAGCTGATCCTGATAAATTTGACTCCCTTTGTGCTCTTGTGTGATTAAAAGTGAAGCTTTTCTATTGGATTCTGAAGAAGTGACCATTTTAGTTTGATCCACATACTTTATTGATAATTGTTTTTTAGGCTTGTTGTAGACAGGTGAGATTGCAAACACAAAGAACAGCCCACACATAAACACACTTTATTTAATTTCACAGGTAAATATAATAAATGTTCCACATCAGGCACAGTTAATTTGGACTTTATATCGTCCACTTGAACACAAAGTGTTTTCAGTTTCCAGTTTCTACTCTGTACTCTGAAAAATAAACTCTGCAGACGCATACATTTGATCGTAAGGCCTCATCATCACGTTTACTGCAGGTTAACTGGAATTCTGACTTTTGAAAAAAAAAGCACAAAAATGAAACATCCTCAATATCTGCACACATCTGAAGCATAATGACAACAAATAGAACATTTTAAAAGTCCTGACAGCTAACACAGCTTGAAACGTCAAACACAAACTGGAACATCCACATAGTGTCACTGTGTTTCAAAGCGGCTCCATATTGCTCGGACAATAAGCTCTATTTAACCACTCAATAGTGTTTCTGTCACTGCTGGTTTTTTTTCTGATATGATTCAGCGAGTTTAGTATCAAAAATCATTTTCATCAGCATTGGATTTGCATGTTTTTATAAGTAAAGCTTGTTCCATCAATAATCTGAGACCAATTTGTTAGAAATTAGGAAACCAGGGACAATAAAGTCAAAGGGTTTGTGATTGGTGAGCTGGTGAAGCGGTAGAAAAATTTCAAAGGCATTCATGTGACGTTCTTCTCCGTTTCGTGCGATTTGCATGAGTGTGATTATGGTTTATTTTAGCCTTTTCATTAGTGCAGATGCATCTGTGTTCCTGACCTGAGAGCAGCGTTTGTGCAGACTTTGCTGCAGCTTTCATTCACTGCACGAACACTCAAAAGGAGAACTTTTTCACTTTTTTGCAGCCTTACTCACATTACGTAAAATGTTGTTATCTGACAATCCATGTGAGTGTTGACATCACTTTTATCAATTGCATCGTGTGAAAGAAATCCTGTCATCAAAAATGCTCAAATACAAGAGAATGAATAGGGTGCGTGTAGTAGAGCTGTAATTTAAACCTTAAAACTGTGTTGTGTAGTTCTTACTATATTATTGCATTTTAAGTCTGCGTACAAAATACACTCACCGGCCTCTTTATTAGGTACACCTTGCTAGTACCGGGTTGGACCCCTTTTTGCTTTCAGAACTGCCTTAATTCTTCATGGCATAGATTCAATGGGGTGTTGGAAACATTCCTCAGAGATGTTGGTCCATACTGACATGACAGCATCACGCATTCACTCATTCATCCAGTGTGACCTCTGACATCAACAAGGCATTTTCGTACACACAACTGCCGCTCACTGGATATCTTCTCTTTTTCGGACCATTCTCTGTAAACCCTACAGATGGTTGTGTGTGAAAATCCCAGTAGTTTCTGAAATATTCAGACCAGCCCGTCTAGCACTAACAAACATGTCACGTTTAAATTCACTTAAATTGCTTTTCTTCCTCATTCTGATGCTCGGTTTGAAGTCGTCTTCACCTCGTCTAGATGCCTAAATGCATTGAGTTGCTGCCATATGATTGACTGATTAACTATTTGTTTTAACAAGCAATTGAACAGATGTACCTAATAAAGTGGCCAGTTAGTGTATTTTTGTGGTGATATTATTAAAAGTGTAGTCCCTTTTGATTTTGCACAAACTTGACCAAATTAACTTCATGTTGAAATCAAGTTATTGTAAAGTGCCTTCATTTCTTTTATTGTTCGCAAAGTATTTATTTTGTAGGAACTCTGTGGAAAATATAGTACGTTAACACTGACAGACAGCATGGAGGAGGAAGTGCACATGCAAGGTTTGAAGTTCATGCTGCATCTGATGGAAACTGGGAACTCTGGATTTCTGATGGGGAAAAATACATATAGAGTTTATAAATCTATGATAAATTGTTAGTCTCCCTTTTGACACCTTATTGTTGTCAGATGACACAGTAGCTATGTGGGTTGTCTTACCTGTCCAGCAGATATCCAGCGAAACTGCCATGCTAAATTTGTCCAAATGTTATCCTGAATTCTTCCCAGTGGGATGTAGCTGTGACTGTCACTGTCTTTCTGCTTCAATTTGACATTTGGGTACTTTCAGTCCCAATTAAAAGTCTACTCTGTTCCTTCGGCTGCATGATGCTAACACTGCCATACATAGCATAGCAGTCACTTTATACACAAATGGTATCGTTTCCCAGCATGCCATTCAGCAGTTGGACCCCACACCTCCCCCGATATCATCAATGATGTCACCACCATCCAAAGTCAAAGAAGTGAAACTGAGCTGGTTTGGACACGTGCAACGGAGGGACCCAGGGTATATAGGGAGAAGGATGCTGAGGATGAGGTCACCAGGCAGGAGGAGAAGAGGGAGGCCACAGAGGAGGTTTATTATTTTATGGGTGCAGTGAGGGAGAACATGCAGGTGGTTGGGGTGGCAGAGGAAGATCCAGAGGACAGGGTGGGATGGAGACAGATGGTCTGCTGTGGTGATCCGCCACAAAACAGCCAAAAGAAGAATACTAAGGAACAAAATTCTAGTGGTGCAGAAGAAAATCCTTCTAAAGGCTTACATGGTTTAAAAAAATCTAAAGAGACTATATTTTTTAGGTAATAATATAACTATTTACCACAGTATACATCCGAACAAACAAATTGACCGGAACTATCTTCTAAGGCCGATACAGGCTTGATGTAATTTATTAATTTAGAAAATAGAAATACTCATCTGGCCTTTTTATTTATTTATTTGTACCACTAAAATGTCAGTAATTTTAAAATAGAATTTATACCATAGCTATTTTGAGCATGAAGTACAAGTAGATTTTACTTTTCCCCATTGAGTGTTGAGTGATTACCTCCTTTAAAAAACAACAACAACAACAACAAAAAAAAAGGATTTCTTGCACACGAAGAAAACATCAAACGTGAATTGCTGAAGAAATGAAATCCCTCCTCATCACGGCGGTAAAGACCTCAGGTTAAAATGAAAGAATTGCGTCATTCAGTGGTCAGTTTATGAATAATTCTTTGAAAGTCTTTGTCACTCATTAATTTTTCTGTGATTTTTTTTTGTTTGTTTGTTTGTTTTTTGGTCTGCTTTCTGCACAGCAAAGACGGTGCGAATGGATTAAAGCCTGAAAGCTGAACAGCAACTTGATCACAGACACAAAACGATAGTTTTCTATTGTAACATATTCACATGATTTCTTTTTAAACTACCACCACAACAAATACCATCATCCCAATTTCCAATTCGACTCTAATCACAGTTTGGGTTCTGTTTTTTTTTTTTTAACTGCTGCTGCTCACTACATTTATATGGAGCCACTTCTCCAGAGGGATGATGTCTGTTCGGGTCAGTGCCTGTCAGCTCTGTTCATGTAAACACGCTAAAAAGGGGGAACTCTGCTTGGTCCGGCTGCAGGAGGTCAACCAGGAAGCAAACTGTTCCTGACAGGCCTTCGAACAAACTGTAGATGCTGGTCATAGAGCGGGAGCCCGACTTAAATTCCTCTGTGAAGAGGAACTCAGCAAACCTTTGCAGAAGGGGAAACAAAAACAACACAAAAAAAAAACACATATGATCAGACAGTAAAACTTTAAATATACTCCCCAATCCAGGTTTAAAGGGGTCATGTTACACTGGCTTTCAGATCTGTCTTAAAAACAGATTTTAAAGTCTACAGCCAAAAATACCTCATAGACACTGAGATGACACAACCACTTACAAAAAATAAGTTTGTTTATGTGTCTGTTGCTTTAAATGGAAAGGAGCTGCTGCAGGCCACGCCCTCATCACACTGTGGGCTGCTTTTCTCCCACAAACTGTCTGGTACAGAGTTAGACCAACTTATTGAGGGCGCTCACAGAGAAAGTCCAAACATATGTGTCTGTGACATATGTCACAGTAATGTGAAGTGAGCCATTTTAAGGCTAAATGGTTTTAAAGCAGGTTTTTGACATGCACAGCCACAGAATTATGGGAGTTGGTGGAGGTAGTAAGAGGAAATTTTATTTGACTTAAAGCGGTCATATTTTGCAAAATTGTTGGTGTCTACTTTTTAGTTACATATGTATGGGGTTTCATGTTAAACACCCACAAACAATTTAGCAAAATATGACCGCTTTAAGTCAAATAAAATTTCCTCTTATTACCTCCTACAATGAAGTTGAGCGGAGGTTATGTTATCGCCCATGTTTGTGTGTTTGTTTGTTTGTTTGGCTGTTTGTGAACAGCCTGGAACCCACAATTTTTCATATATGTTATAAAAGTTTTACTGAAGATTCATATCCTGGTAGGCAAGAACTGATTCAATTTTCAAGGTAATAGGTCAAAGTCAGGAAAAATCCCTATGCTTTAACATTGAACAATTTTTAAAAAAAAAATCATAACTGTCAGAAAATATAAATTTTTTTTCATATTTGAGAGCGTTACGTAGTATGGTATCCTTTATCGACTGACAAATTTTGATGCAGATCTGATTCATTTAAATTTATCATTGAAACCCCCATTTAATATATATTTTACATTGTATCTTAATCAAACGTGCCCCAATCACTCTCGTATTTGAAAGTGAGGTGCAGACTGACACACACTATCACCTGACAAAGTTTGATCAGGATCTGATCTGGATTGTTGACTTTGTGGACATTTGAATTTAATATTGAAAAGCCTATCTGGTGTACATTTTGCATTATATCTCAATCAAAAGTGCTTCAGTCACTGTCATTTGTGACACTGAGGTGCAAACTGGCACTCTCAATGAACAAGTTTGATCCACATCTGTTCCATTTTGTGGATTTAGAGGTTATTTGATTTTAACATTGAAAAGCCCTTTTGATCTATATTTTTTATTATATTTTAGCTTATGAAAAAAGCCATTTCTAACAGGACTTTGACCTTGAAATTTTTTTCCAAGGTAAAAATTTGTGGAATTGGAAACTAGTGTTGGCGGAGGTTCATGCTCTTTTTGTTTTTTGTTTGAAACTGTTCCATTAAAATACTGAATAAATGTTCATCTTCTCATGATCCCACTTTGAAAAAGACAAGCACAAATAAGCCCCGCCCTCTGGTCTAGTTGTGGGAGGCTCCACCCTCATGTTCATTTGCATACTTGGCTGTTATTGGCCTGATCAAATGTGTGATGTTAAAAATCAAAGTTGCCTGTCCTTTGACTCTATTAGAGGAAAAGCAACTGCAAAGAAACTTACTAATTTCTGCAGAGAGTTGAATGGGAGAAAAAAGTCCATTAATCACTCACTCATCTTCAACCACCAACTCCAATTAAGGGTCATGGGGGGGAGGGGGGCTGGAACCTATCCCAACAGTCATAGGGCGTGAGGTGGGGTACACCTTGGACAGGACGCCGGTCTGTCGCAGGGTCACATGTAGACACACAAACACATTCACACACCTACGGACAATTTTAAGTCTCCAACCCAACTAACCTGCAGGTCTTTGGATGTGGGAGGAAGCCGGAGCACCCAGAGGGAACCCACGCAAACACACTGAGAACATGCAAACTCCACACAGAAAGGCCATAGGTGGGAATCGAGCCCATGACCTGCTTACTGTGAGGCAACAGTGCTAACCACTAAGCCACCGTGCTGCCCAACTCCATTAATGTATCATGAAAATAAAACATCCATGGAAGTATTTCCACAAGAAGAAGAAAAACAAAACATTTATGAGTGAAGAGGCTCTTTAGTTAAAATCACCAGGAAGCGCTGTGCAATTAGCCAATTAATCCATGTAAGTGATAATCACAGGGGACATGACTTGCCTCTGAGCACGGTAGATGTATTTGGAGTTACCGGTGAGCCGAAAAAGGAGGAGGAAGACGTAAGCGCTGCCTGCAACACCATGACAAATCCCAGGTCCTTTTTTCAGCAAACCTTTCTGCCACACCAGCTCCCCACTGCGGATGCACGTGTCCAAATACTGAGGCTTCTTATTAATCAGGTACGCTTTTGCAAAAAGGTACGCCACACCTGCACAAGAGGATCACAACATACATTCCACTTAGAGGTGTGCACGGATCCAGCGACATGTGCTGAGAGCTTGAGGGGGCGCGGGGGTGTCTGACACTACGACTGTCGCCACATCGGCACAATGGTGCATGTTATCACACATCTACAGTTCAACTATAAGTTTGTGCAGAAGATAGAGTATTTACAGAGGAATCCTGCAAATGGTGATACAAGCATCAAATTAGGCACAAATACAATTTAGACATTCCTCTTATGAAAAAAAAAAGAAAAAAAAAAACATTGGCCACTTCAATTTTCAATAGGCAGCCAGGTAGGGGTCAACTGAAAAATTACACAGGAGTCAAAATTAAAAGATGCTTCAATCATATTGAAAACTATACCACAGTATTTGCCTAATCATAAAGATTCCAAAAAGGTATAGTTTGGACTATCTGTGACTGAATGTTATGGAGTTATGGGGTAAAAACAGCAAGAATGGTGACAAAGGTCAGTTTCAGTTTGTACAGGGGTCAAAAGTTAAAGTTGCTCCAATTTTGGTAAAAAAAAAAAAAAAGTAATGCAAATTATTGGCTTTTAAAAAGGAATAGTTTGGACCATGTATCATGCTTAGTTATCACGTTACACACAGGGATCAAATATTAAAGTTGCTCCAATTTCAGTAACAAACTATGTAAAAAAGTAGTAAAAAATTATTAATATTATTATTAAATGATTGTCTGGGTTAATGGGGTTCTAAAAAGGAATAGTTTGCACCATCTGCATGCTTAGTTGTCATGTTACAGGGTAACGTCACATGTCATAGAATCCAATGGACGTTGTGTTGTGTGGGCCGCTGAAGAGGAGGTACTGCTGGCCCACCACCACCAGAGGGAGCCCTGCCTGGAGTGCGGGCTCCAGGCACCAGAGGGTGCCGCCGCCTCACGGGAGCAGCCTCGGTGACAGCTGTCACCCATCACCTGAGACAGCTGATGGCAATCATCAGTGGGGTATATCAGCAGGACGGCATCTCCACCTCATCGCCGAGATATCGTTTCTACCGGAGAGGTAACATATCGAAGCAAACAGAGTACATATTTTTGGATTGAGCTAGTTTATTGGATTACTGTTCCAACGAGAGGTGGAGGTACCTTTCCTGCTGTTCGGAGTTCTGGGTGCAAACGCGCCCCCATCTAACTGTTCTTTGTTCCTCGCCAGCAGTACCAGGTCCGACACGCGGAGGCAGTGGCCACCTGGGAGTTCGGGACTTGCCGGCTCCAGTATTCCCGGGGTCCTGTGGCGGAGGAAGCCGTGTGGTTCCGGTCTTACCTTGGAGAGGCGTCTCCTATCTTCGAGCCTGCCCACACGACACTTTTGTGAATTGACTGTTGTCCATTTCTGTAATTGGTTGTATTCGTTGTGCACATTCACAACAGTAAAGCGTTGTTATTTTGACTTATTCCATTGTCCGTTCATTTGCGCCCCCTGTTGTGGGTCCGTGTTCCTACACTTTCCCAACAGGATATCTCGGCCAGCGTCATGGATCCCGAGGGGCGTCAACCGGCTGTTGAACAGCCAATGGAAGAACAAGGCGCACAGGCGTCCGCAGGAGGGGTAATCGGTGAGTTGCAGCGGATCCTCACCGCTTTCACGACTCGGTTGGACTTGATGGCCGAGCAGAACGTCCTCCTGAACCGCAGGGTGGAGGCTCTCGCCGCGCAGGTGGAAGCGCGCCCTCCGGGCGCCGCTGCGGCTCTCCCTCCCGTAGACCCTGTGCGTGACAGCGACGTTCCACTGGTTGTCCAACGACCCCTCCCACCTTCCCCTGAAGCATACATAAGCCCCCCAGAGCCGTACGGAGGCTGTGTGGAGACGTGCGCGGATTTCCTTATGCAGTGTTCGCTCGTCTTCGCACAGCGTCCCGTCATGTACGCGACCGACGCTAGCAAAGTAGCTTATGTGATAAATCTGCTTCGTGGTGAGGCACGCGCTTGGGCTACAGCGCTCTGGGAGCAAAGTTCACGGCTCCTTCTGACATATGATGGGTTTGTGAGGGAGCTCAGAACGGTGTTCGATCACCCTAATAGAGGAGAGACCGCTTCAGCCATGCTGCTGTCAATGAGACAGGGGCGCCGAAGCGCAGCTGCCTATGCAGTCGACTTCCGCATCGCGGCTGCGAGGTCCGGCTGGAATAGCACTGCCCTCCGTGCCGCCTTCGTAAACGGACTGTCGTTGGTCCTCAAGGAGCACCTGGTGGCTAAGGACGAACCGCGGGATTTAGATGGGCTTATCGATCTTGTCATACGATTAGACAATCGGTTAAATGAGCGCCGTCGGGAACGAGACGAAGGGCGTGGCCAGGCACGCGTCGTCCCTCTCCCTTCCGGTTCCGACCGCGTTCCGCCCTCCCCACGCTCCACGGCCCCTGCGCTCCGTGCGATTACAGCCCCCCCTGCTGACGAAGCTATGGACACGAGTAGGGCAACATTTAGGGCACCGGTCACACAAAGGAGGCTGGCCCGCGGGGCGTGTTTTGTTTGTGGCTCGATTGAGCATCAGGTAAGAGACTGCCCCGAGCGGTTAAACACCAACGCCCGCCCCTAGAAACTGGGCTAGGGGGGGGCCGAGACGTTCACGTGGGACACACCCACATCGCCACACGACTCCCAATTACAATCCTTTATGAGGATTTAACCCTGAAGGCCCCAGCACTGGTGGACACGGGCTCAGAAGGGAATTTGCTAGACAGCAAATGGGCCAGGGAGATAGGGTTCCCTCTGGTGGCGCTTACCTCGCCTGTGCAGGTACGGGCGCTAGATGGCTCCCTACTCCCTCCAATCACTCACAAGACACCACCAGTAACTCTGGTGGTGTCGGGGAATCACCGGGAGGAGATTGAGTTTTTTGTGACTCCGGCCACCTCCCGTGTGATTTTAGGTTTTCCCTGGATGTTGAAACACAATCCCCGGATCGATTGGCCGTCCGGGGTAGTGGTTCAGTGGAGCGAAACCTGCCATCGGTTATGTTTAGGTTCCTCGGTTCCTCCCGGTTCCCAGGCCAGAGAGGAGGTCAGAGCCCCGCCCAATCTAGGGACGGTGCCGGTACAGTACCATGACCTTGCGGAGGTGTTTAGCAAGGATCTGGCGCTCACCCTTCCCCCGCACCGCCCGTATGATTGTGCCATTGATTTGGTTCCAGGCGTTGAGTTCCCGTCCAGTAGGCTGTACAACCTCTCACGACCCGAACGCGAATCAATGGAGACCTACATCCGGGACTCTTTGGTTGTCGGGTTGATCCGGAATTCCACCTCCCCGATGGGTGCGGGTTTCTTTTTTGTGGGGAAAAAGGATGGCGGATTACGTCCATGCATTGATTATAGGGGGCTGAACGAAATCACGGTTCGTAACCGATACCCTTTACCCTTGTTGGATTCGGTGTTCACGCCCCTGCATGGAGCCAAGATATTCACCAAGCTTGATCTTAGGAATGCGTATCACCTGGTTCGGATCCGTAAGGGAGACGAGTGGAAGACGGCATTTAACACCCCGTTAGGTCATTTTGAGTACCTGGTCATGCCGTTCGGTCTTACAAACGCTCCCGCGACGTTCCAAGCATTAGTTAATGACGTCTTGCGGGACTTCCTGCACCGATTCGTCTTCGTATATCTAGACGACATACTCATCTTTTCTCCGGATCCTGAGACCCATGTCCGACATGTACGTCAGGTCCTGCAGCGGTTATTGGAGAACCGGCTGTTTGTTAAGGGCGAGAACCCAACCCACAAGCCGTAGGAAGCTGCAACAGTTCCTCGGCTTTGCAAATTTCTACAGGAGGTTCATTAAGGGCTACAGTCAGGTTGTTAGCCCCCTGACAGCCCTGACCTCACCAAAAGTCCCCTTCACCTGGTCGGATCGTTGCGATGCCGCGTTCAAGGAGTTGAAACGGCGCTTCTCGTCTGCACCCATTCTGTTGCAGCCCAATCCTAGTTGCCAGTTAGTGGTTGAAGTGGACGCCTCGGACTCAGGGATAGGAGCTGTGCTGTCCCAGAGTGGGAAGACCGATAAGGTCCTTCATCCGTGTGCCTATTTTTCCCGCAGGTTGACCCCGGCTGAACGGAACTATGACGTCGGCAACCGAGAACTCCTTGCGGTGAAAGAGGCTCTTGAAGAGTGGAGACATCTGTTGGAGGGAACGTCCGTGCCATTCACGGTTTTCACTGACCACCGGAACCTGGAGTATATCAGGACCGCCAAGCGGCTGAATCCCAGGCAAGCCCGCTGGTCACTGTTCTTCGGCCGTTTTGACTTCCGCATCACCTACCGGCCCGGGACCAAGAACCAGAAATCGGATGCCTTGTCCCGGGTACACGAAGACGAGGTCAAAACGGAGTTGTCGGATCCACCGGAACCCATCATCCCGGAGTCCACTATCGTGGCCACCCTCACCTGGGACGTAGAGAGAACCGTCCGGGAGGCCCTGCCACGAAGCCCGGACCCCGGGACTGGACCAAAGAACAGACTTTACGTCCCACCAGAGGCAAGGGCTGCAGTCCTGGACTTCTGTCACGGCTCTAAGCTCTCCTGTCATCCAGGGGTGCGAAGAACCGTGGCAGTTGTCCGGCAGCGCTTCTGGTGGGCGTCCCTGGAGGCCGACGTCCGGGACTATATCCAGGCCTGTACCACCTGCGCCAGGGGCAAGGCCGACCATCGCAAGGCTCTGGGACTGCTACAGCCGCTGCCCGTGCCTCATCGCCCCTGGTCCCACATCGGGCTGGATTTTGTCACGGGCCTCCCGCCGTCCCAGGGAAACACCGTCATCCTCACGATAGTGGACCGATTCTCCAAGGCGGCCTACTTCGTGGCCCTCCCGAAGCTCCCAACGGCCCAGGAGACAGCGGACCTCCTGGTCCACCACGTCGTCCGTCTGCATGGAATCAACTCAACTCAACTCTTTTTTTTATATAGCGCCAAATCATAACAAACAGTCGCCCCAAGGCGCTTTACATTGTAAGGCAAGGCCACACAACAATTATGAAAAACCCCAACGGTCAAAACGACCCCCTGTGAGCAAGCACTTGGCTACAGTGGGAAGGAAAAACTCCCTTTTAACAGGAAGAAACCTCCAGCAGAACCAGGCTCAGGGAGGGGCAGTCTTCTGCTGAGACTGGTTGGGGCTGTGGGAAAGAACCAGGAAAAAGACATGCTGTGGAGGGGGGCAGAGATCGATCACCAATGATTAAATGCGGAGTGATGCATACAGAGCAAAAAGAGAAAGAAACAGTGCATCATGGGAACCCCCCACAGTCTACGTCTAAAGCAGCATAACCAAGGGATAGTCCAGGGTCACCTGATCCAGCCCTAACTATAAGCCTTAGCGAAAAGGAAAGTTTTAAGCCTAATCTTAAAAGTAGAGAGGGTATCTGTCTCCCTGATCTGAATTGGGAGCTGGTTCCACAGGAGAGGAGCCTGAAAGCTAAAGGCTCTGCCTCCCATTCTACTCTTACAAACCCTAGGAACTACAAATAAGCCTGCAGTCTGAGAGCGAAGCGCTCTATTAGGGTGATATGGTACTACGAGGTCCCTAAGATAAGATGGGACCTGATTATTCAAAACCTTATAAGTAAGAAGAAGAATTTTAAATTCTATTCTAGAATTAACAGGAAGCCAATGAAGAGAGGCCAACACGGGTGAGATATGCTCTCTCCTGCTAGTCCCCGTCAGTACTCTAGCTGCAGCATTTTGAATTAACTGAAGGCTTTTTAGGGAATTTTAGGACAACCTGATAATAAAGAATTACAATAGTCCAGCCTAGAGGAAATAAATGCATGAATTAGTTTTTCAGCATCACTCTGAGACAAGACCTTTCTGATTTTGGAGATATTGCGTAAATGCAAAAAGGCAGTCCTACATATTTGTTTAATATGCGCTTTGAATGACATATCCTGATCAAAAATGACTCCAAGATTTCTCACAGTATTACTAGAGGTCAGGGAAATGCCATCCAGAGTAAAGATCTGGTTAGACACCATGCTTCTAAGATTTGTGGGGCCAAGTACAATAACTTCAGTTTTATCTGAGTTTAAAAGCAGGAAATTAGAGGTCATCCATGTCTTTATGTCTGTAAGACAATCCTGCAGTTTAGCTAATTGGTGTGTGTCCTCTGGCTTCATGGATAGATAAAGCTGGGTATCATCTGCGTAACAATGAAAATTTAAGCAATACCGTCTAATAATACTGCCTAAGGGAAGCATGTATAAAGTGAATAAAATTGGTCCTAGCACAGAACCTTGTGGAACTCCATAATTAGCTTTAGTCTGTGAAGAAGATTCCCCATTTACATGAACAAACTGTAATCTATTAGACAAATATGATTCAAACCACCGCAGCGCAGTGCCTTTAATACCTATGACATACTCTAATCTCTGTAATAAAATTTTATGGTCAACAGTATCAAAAGCAGCACTGAGGTCCAACAGAACAAGCACAGAGATAAGTCCACTGTCCGAAGCCATAAGAAGATCATTTGTAACCTTCACTAATGCTGTTTCTGTACTATGATGAATTCTAAAACCTGACTGAACCTCTTCAAATAGACCATTCCTCTGCAGGTGATCAGTTAGCTGTTTTACAACTACCCTCTCAAGAATCTTTGAGAGAAAAGGAAGGTTGGAGATTGGCCTATAATTAGCTAAAATAGCTGGGTCAAGTGATGGCTTTTTAAGTAATGGTTTAATTACTGCCACCTTAAAAGCCTGTGGTACATAGCCAACTAACAAAGATAAGTTGATCATATTTAAGATTGAAGCATTAAATAATGGTAGGACTTCCTTGAGCAGCCTGGCAGGAATGGGGTCTAATAAACATGTTGATGGTTTGGATGAAGTAACTAATGAAAATAACTCAGACAGAACAATCGGAGAGAAAGAGTCTAACCAAATACCGGCATCACTGAAAGCAGCCAAAGATAACGATACATCTTTGGGATGGTTATGAGTAATTTTTTCTCTAATAGTCAAAATTTTGTTAGCAAAGAAAGTCATGAAGTCATTACTAGTTAAAGTTAATGGAATACTCAGCTCAATAGAGCTCTGACTCTTTGTCAGCCTGGCTACAGTGCTGAAAAGAAACCTGGGGTTGTTCTTATTTTCTTCAATTAGTGATGAGTAGAAAGATGTCCTAGCTTTACGGAGGGCTTTTTTATAGAGCAACAAACTCTTTTTCCAGGCTAAGTGAAGATCTTCTAAATTAGTGAGACGCCATTTCCTCTCCAACTTACAGGTTATCTGCTTTAAGCTACGAGTTTGTGAGTTATACCACGGAGTCAGACACTTCTGATTTAAAGCTCTCTTTTTCAGAGGAGCTACAGCATCCAAAGTTGTCTTCAATGAGGATGTAAAACTATTGACGAGATACTCTAACTCCCTTACAGAGTTTAGGTAGCTACTCTGCTCTGTGTTGGTATATGACATTAGAGAACATAAAGAAGGAATCATATCCTTAAACCTAGTTACAGCGCTGATGGAATACCATCAGACATCGTCTCCGATCGCAGTCCCCAGTTCTCCTCACATGTCTGGAGGAGCTTTTGCCGGGAACTGGGGGCCACGGTCAGTCTCTCATGCGGGTATCACCCCCAGACCAACAGGCAGGCAGAGCGGGCCAATCAAGAAATGGAGCAAACGCTACGTTGTGTGACAGCCGCGCACCCGGCGGCCTGGAGTACTCATCTGGCCTGGATCGAGTACGCCCACAACAGTCAAGTGTCATCAGCCACCGACCTCTCCCCCTTTGAGGTGTGTTTGGGGTATCAGCCCCCATTATTCCCGGTGGTTGAGGGAGAGGTCGGTGTGCCCTCGGTCCAGGCCCACCTGCGGAAGTGCCGTTGGGTGTGGCGCGCCGCCCGTTCTGCTTTGCTGAAGGCCCGGATGAGGGCGAAGACCCATGCAGACCGGCGGCGGACCCCGGCCCCTACGTATCGCTCCGGGCAGGAAGTGTGGTTGTCCACCAAGGACATTCCACTGCAAGTGGCCTCCCCAAAACTGCAAGACAGGTACATAGGTCCGTTTACAATTCTCAAGGTCATCAATCCCGCCGCAGTGAGGCTTCGGCTTCCAGCCTCACTGCGGATCCATCCAGTATTTCATGTGTCAAAAATCAAGCCCCATCACACCTCGCCCCTCTGTACACCCGGTCCGGCACCACCTCCTGCCCGGATCATCGATGGCGAGCCGGCTTGGACAGTGCGCCGGTTGTTGGACGTCCAACGGATGGGCCGGGGCTTTCAATATCTGGTGGACTGGGAGGGGTACGGTCCCGAAGAACGCTCCTGGGTGAAGAAGAGCTTCATCCTGGACCCGGCCCTCCTGGCCGACTTCTACCGTCGCCACCCGGACAAGCCCGGTCGGGCGCCAGGAGGCGCCCGTTGAGGGGGGGGTCCTGTTGTGTGGGCCGCTGAAGAGGAGGTACTGCTGGCCCACCACCACCAGAGGGAGCCCTGCCTGGAGTGCGGGCTCCAGGCACCAGAGGGCGCCGCCGCCTCACGGGAGCAGCCTCGGTGACAGCTGTCACCCATCACCTGAGACAGCTGACGGCAATCATCAGTGGGGTATATCAGCAGGACGGCATCTCCACCTCATCGCCAAGATATCGTTTCTACTGGAGAGGTAACATATTGAAGCAAACAGAGTACATATTTTTGGATTGAGCTAGTTTATTGGATTACTGTTCCAACGAGAGGTGGAGGTACCTTTCCTGCTGTTCGGAGTTCTGGGTGCAAACGCTCCCCCATCTAACTGTTCTTTGTTCCTCGCCAGCAGTACCAGGTCCGACACGCGGAGGCAGTGGCCACCTGGGAGTTCGGGACTTGGCGGCTCCAGTATTCCCGGGGTCCTGTGGCGGAGGAAGCCGTGTGGTTCCGGTCTTACCTTGGAGAGGCGTCTCCTATCTTCGAGCCTGCCCACACGACACTTTTGTGAATTGACTGTTGTCCATTTCTGTAATTGGTTGTATTCGTTGTGCACATTCACAACAGTAAAGCGTTGTTATTTTGACTTATTCCATTGTCCGTTCATTTGCGCCCCCTGTTGTGGGTCCGTGTTCCTACACTTTCCCAACACGTTGACCTTGTTTGACCTTTACTTTGCAGACCAAGCATTCAGCACTGTCAAAACTATTCCATTTATTAATTCTATTAGCTCAACCAATAATTTGCATCACTTTTTACCAAAATTGGAGCAACTTTAACTTTTGGTCCTGTACCAACTGAAATTGACCTTTGTCACCATTCTTGCTGTTTTTACCCCAAAACTCCAGAACATTCAGTCACATATAGTCCAAACTATACCTTTTTGGAATCTTTATAATCAGAAAAGTAATGTGGTATAATTTTCAATTTGATTGGAGCATTTTAAAATTTTGACCCCTGTGTAATTCAATTGTCCCCTACTTGGCTGCCTATTGAAAATTCAAGTGGCCAGTCACCTTTTTCAAAAGAGTAACATCTAAGGTGTATTTGCACCAAATTTGGTGCTTGTATCACCATTTGAACAATTGTTTCAGGTGTCTGCTGTACTAAAGGTTCTGTGCAGTAACAACATGGTAACCAGCATACCTGGGGCTCCGTGGCACCAGTGCACGAGTTCATTCTCTCTCTCGATGATGGCGCCCAGCTCAGCGGGCCAGTTGCAGTTCTGCTCCTGGTTCATGAGGAAATCGACACTCTGCCATACCAGATCCTTTTCCGTGCCGCTCAGCAAATCCTGGTAGCTCAGCAACATCTGCAGCACTGAGGAAAGGCCGTGTGCTGCACCTGTGAATAAAGGTGCCAGTAAGACATGCAGGAAGAAGGAACCATGCCAAGGATGCAAAAACAACTTGAAGCATACAACAAGCTCTCACAAAGAAACATTTTTGTTTTCTTGACTGTTGCATTATAAGTTTAGCCAGGTTCAATATATTCAGGTATGACGAGCTGTCTTTGGAATTTTGTGGAGATTTGCAAAACTAGAAATTTTTTGAAAAGCGCATACAATAGCCAATCAGAAAATGGATGATTCCAGTTTCCCAAAAGACACCATGGTGGTGACCAGCTTGGATTTGTAAAAATGGCGTCTTAGAATGGGAGTCTTTCACCACTTTGGCTTCTTGATGACCCAGGATCTTGATTCCAGTAGTTAAGTAGACATTTTCAAGGCCAAGGAACCCAATGGAGCTAATTAAAATCCAAGATTGCCACCCATAAATGTGACTTTACCCATTTTTGCAATTAGCTTCATGGGATTCCTTGAGCCTGATGTATGTGTCTCCACTGGAATAAATAACCCAGGTCATCTACAAGCTTAGATGTTGGGGGGAGATAGGTGAACTCAAACCATTTGAGGAAACCGATTGCCTTAAACCATTTGAGTTTGCCAACTTAAATAAAATAATTTTTAAAAATTTAATTGTTAACCCTCTGGGGTCCGAGGGTATTTTTTGGACAGTTCACTCACCTGGCATAAATGATTTATTATTGCTGTTAACAGCTCTCCCTGCATCCCACAATCAAGTTTTATGTCTCTTTTTTCAGGACAATCTGTGCTTTCATAATATATATGCGTTTGTTGTGTTTTATAAGTGTAATAAAGGTTTACAATCAAAAATAAGGAAGGAAAAAGTAAAGCGGAAAATAATTTTCCACACACATTTATTCAAAACACACAGCAAACTATAATAAACAACTGTTTTGACACTTTATAAAGGTAATTTGAGGTCGTGTGAAAGACGGTACAACAAAAAGGTTCAAACAATAAACACAAATGCACATTTTGAACAATATATACAAAATGGTCTATGTGTTTTTTTGTCTTCATGGTAAAAGCAAGAGTTATCCAGTAACATTCATATGCAAACTAGTGGATCAATCCTGATAGTTACACACTCTTTGTTTGAGCACACTGTCATCAGAGGCGCTCTGTCTGCTTTCACTGATCACTGTGCGTAATGGCGCAGGGCGCATTTGGAGCCCAATAGTATGTACTCATTGGAGCACGGAGTTAACTTTTCAGCAAAAAAAAAAGTAAGTTTCTATCTCATATCATTAAAAAGTTATTTATAATTTAGTAAAGCTTGGTCTTAGCTGTCGTATACGATGTCGTCGGCCCCAGAGGGTTAAAGTTTTTGTAACTTAACAATTTATAGTTAATTAAACTTATGTAAATCTAGTTTATGTTTTTCAATAAAAAAGTGACAAATAAATGTCTGCCAAAAAAAATTCCATTACATTTTGGATTAGATTTTTTGATGCATGCTTTGGTTTACTTGTTGACTCTGCGTTGTGTTGTTATGACTCTGCCCATTCCCTCCCCTCGGAACGCAAACTCTCAATCTCCGGCAAAGAAGTCGGACTCTCTAACCAGAAGGCTAAAACCCAGGGCTCTGGCATTGTGACCAGAGAGGTTTACTAACTATATATGCACAGCGACACCTGCTGGCTTCTGTTACATAAATTCAATTAAAATGAGTGAATGGAATGCACTGGAAATACATCACCAACACTTAAATGCCCCAAAACCTTAAATGCACTTAAAGGAACTGAGTTGTTATGACAACAATTCATTTTGAGTTAGTTTAATTAATAGAAATGAGTGACTATAACTTTTTCAAAGCTTGAGTTACAGTAACTTAATTATTCTATTAAAATGGAGTGTTTGGTTTAACAGTGTACAAATCCATGGTGGCGGCCGGCTATTGCATGCACTTTTCAAAAATGCATAATTTTACGAATCTCCACAAAAGTTCGATGAAATTGCATAACAAACCTGACTACAGTTGTAACTCACTATACATACTTGACAGTTTTGTCTGAGGGTAATTCCTTTGTTTTGCAGAGAGGTCATGTGCAGTACTTAGAAAATAAATGGTAAACAAATCTACTGTCAAGTACATAAAGCAGCTACACATCACCGTCTGTCCAAAATGCCTTTTTAAGACCACTCTGCTGGGATGCAAATTAACCAGAACATACTGACCCAAAACACTTTTAATTCATTTCATCCCTGAGAGCGATCGAGCCACACGCATGCGACTAAAATGGAGTTGAAATGGGAGCGTCAGCCTCTCATGCACGGAGAACGCGGCTCCCTGAGATAATCAGTGCCTGAGAATTCCCTTCAGATCTGAAGGGAAAAATCCGATCAAAAACTCCCAATGAACAAACTTTGATTATTCAGGCAAATCGTGTCACATGCACAATCCTCAACCTTTAAGTGTGTTTACACAAATAGCAACAGATTTGTTGTTCGATAATATAACAGAATGTTCATTATTTCACGTTGGTGACCACGTAGTTGCCATTGTTGTATCCATGCAGAAGAGTCCGCCGGCGCTATGCTTACTATGAACTTTGTGTTGGTTTGATAGTTACTGATGACCTCCGACCCTTATGATCTCTTCATCTGATGCAATTGAGGAAAAGGAAAGTTTGTTTTACACATGTAAAAGCAACATCAAATAAATAAATAAATAAATCTGTGCCTCCGGTATGTTTTTGTTCCAGTACATGGAGAGTGAGAATAAAGGGGTGATCTCACTACTGAAAGAATTTACTATTCTTATTTAAAAATTGTTCACAATTAAGTTTCTGAGTGCCTGATTCAGATTTGATTGGTTTGTTTGCAAAAAAACAAAAACAAAACAAAAAAACAACCTTTTTCCAAAAAATAAGTTTGGGGAATATTTGTTCTGGTCTGGCCAGTGTAACTTTTTTTAACATGTTGATTATTTTTTGTGGTGTTTGATTGTTTTAGATATTTTTCAGTAGCACGAATCTGTTGCACATCAGATCTCAGTTTTCTATCTCTGTCACTATGTTCTGTTTTCATCAGCGATTCTGTTTGTCAAGTCCCTGTCAAGTTTCATCTCAATGCCAAGTCATCACATCGTGTCAGTCAAGCTTCCACATCAATCACATCAGAGCCTTCACGGCACATGACTGTGTTCCAGTGTAAACGGAACTTGGAAAAAAAACTGAGCTCTGACTGGAAAAAGTGTAGTGGAATGGCTATATGAGTAAGAATTGCAAGTCAGAAACTTAGGTAAGATCATTATGGACCAAGATCGCCAATCTGGCGTCACAACAATATGGCAGCGTGCACAATGAGCGGTAAGCAGAATGACTTTTTCATCAGTATTTACTTGTATGTTGTAGTGAGTGATGGTGGGTTTTACACAATAAGTTTATCCAGTGGATATTGAAATTAATTGTGGATCTTGGTGTTGCGGTCAGTACAGTGGTGGGCCACTAAGTTCTGACAATCCTTCTCCCAAGATGGTGGGGTGCAATATTGCAGAAAGCACCTTGATGTCCCTAGGCATGGGTTTTGCTGCTATTTATGGAGTACAAATCACCTTTTTTTAAAAAAACTAGTGTAGGAGGTCTTGCGACTTATATTATGAAGTAACTTATATATAAAAAAAATACTGCATTATCATCTATGGCCACAAGATGGCACTATTTACACGTATGACAAGCTGCTCCTGTATGCTGAAAGGGGTACCGTGATTTACCCTCTGGTGCAGAAGAAGAATATAACTTTTATTCTGCTCGACACAACACTTATTAAAAGTGTGAGACAACAAGAAGTGCATCGGCAAGTCAGTTAAGACAAATTAAGTCTATGACCTCATGTGTCCCTCATGTACGACCAAAAGAAGCAGTTCACTTATGTTTTGGTGCCTGTCACCATAACATTAATGAGCTTGTTAGCGTCTGGTGACTAGCGGAGTGTTTGTGTTTAAATAAATAATTCTTCGAATACATTTTTGGTAGGTGTGACTTATACTCTGTAAAATATAGTAGATCGGAAGTCGGAAATCCCAACTCAAAATGATCAACTTCCAACTTGTAATGGAACGCAGCCAAGTCCTCGCACCATGCCAAGCTTTCACTACTATACCTGACATTTCGAAACACATTTTTTTCTCCTTTTTCAGCAATTTTCTGAACAGATTTCTCTTGTGTTATCCTGTTCGTTGACAAATGTTTGCAGAGCACTCAGAAGCTTGATTAATGTTTTAATATGACTAAGGCTGAAATAAACCAAAATCTTGGTTGACAATTCTTGCTCTGATAATGAGAACAGACTTTAAAGACCAGTAAGGTGATGACATATTTCTCTTTTAGTCATCTTCCCTTTTAAGTTGGCTACTGTTTGAAGTTCTTACCAAGATACTCGGTTCCGTAGTATGAATACATGAGGGGGGAAAGGCTTCCTCTTCCTCTTGGCATTACTGCTTTCCCGAATCAGTGATGGCCTGGCAAATAGATTTGATTTGATCCTTGCTCAGAATCTGCAAAATAATAATGACATACTTAATTGCAAAGTAGATAATAACAGGATAAGGATAAAGGATAAAATCCTTTGCATCATTAGTCATTCAACACCTTTAACAGACAAAAAGCCCCTATCATCACTTTTACAGATAGTTGACTTCAGAAGTCCATTACTGAAATAGAGTTCAGCTGTGATGATGAGTTAAAGAATTTTAATAAAGTGGTGTCCAGATGGGTCATCTTGTGACACGGTCATGGGAAGAGGATTTGGGTTGGGGTACTGTAGCAGGGTGTCCCGCTAAACTGACAAGAACACATACAAAAAGGCTACATACAATATTTTAATGGCACAAAATTGACTATATTTTATGAAAAACAGCCTTCTCTGTGGCAGGGCACAGGCATCGGGGATACACACACGCATGCACGTACACACACATCCATTAACAGCATTTCCAAATCAATAGATGCTACAAAAAAATTGAGCAAGTGTTGCAACTAACACTATCAAATTCCCTTATACTGTTGTAGAATACTTATTCAAAATGGCTTATTACTCTCAAAAACTTCATCAAACATTCCATTTTGTTGTAAATAAGTAAGTCATGTTTATTTATATAGCACGTTTCACAGAGAAGTCACAAAGTGCTTCACAAAAGGCACACACAGATAAAAAATTCTGTGAAAAATTCATCACAGTAATATTTTATTAACAATTTTTTACAAAAATTAATTGTTAAACTTGTTTAAAAATGTAAAAATTTAACACATTTTAAAAATGTTTATTCATTTCTTTTTTATTATACTTTTGTCATCTGGCAAGTGGTGCTGTGACATAGAAAAGTGGTTTAGTGTACTTGATTTGCTTTGTCCTCTACAACGTTAATTAAACTGAACCAACTTAATTAAAAGGTGTTGGTGTTAATAGGTAGGCAACTTATTTTATTTGTTATGCTAACTTCTTTATCTTACCTCCAACTCTACTCAGAAAAATCTACGCAAATCGTTTAAATTGTATTTTGATTGTTTGTTTGTTTGAACTTATTTTACTTACTTTGAACTGTTTCCTTTCAAACCATTGCCACCCCATAGTTCAACAGTTTTTTTTAAACTGTGAACAATTTACAGACATCTTGTTGGTTATCAACTTACTAAAATGTGAACATACAAAGATTTTATTATTCGCATGGTGGAAATACTCTTCAGTTTAAGTTACACAAACTAATCCCATGAAACATTTTTTTTTAGAGTGTACAAACACCATCCTGGCTGTCGCGGTGGCAGCAGCAGAATGCTGTGGGAGGCTTCTGTGCTCAAGGCCCAGGAAGCTTATTAGGACAGATGGCAATAAGATGCACAAAATCCAGGAGGGAAACCTGATATCACCTGACAGTACAAGAATAGAATAAGCAGAAACTGTAGTGTCCTGATGTGCAAAGCTGAGAAAGTGCCCAAAATCTAACACAAAAGAAAATAGTAAACCTGTTTCTGAATAAAAGAATAACATTTGATCTGCATCACATGTAAGTAAAATAATCAGCTCACTAAATACATCGTTCATGTGAATACAGCATGAAATTTTGGATCATTCACATACAAACATTCATACACAGAGGATCTGGCACGCAAGAAGCTCAGCTGCACACCGGGAGCAACAATGGCATTGTGGAACATGCTCAAGGGCACCTTAGCAGAGGTAAGACAAGAAAGACAAATGCTGCTTCTCAACCACATTTCCCTGTCTGATGAGGGATTGAACTAATGATCCTGTGGTCCCCACATAGCTGCCTTTCTAACCTTTACACCATCACAATTCCTGGAAGCTCATCTCTGTTATTTGACTGCTGCAAGAAAAAAATTGTAGAGCCAATTTGCATTGAATGATCACAAATGCGCTCAAAAACTGATGCATTGGATGAACTCAATTCAATTATGTGCAGGATTTCCATCTAATAAATATATGTAGCCCCAACTCAAATGGAAATCCTGCCCATAATTGAATTGAGTTCATCCAATGAGTTATTTGTTTGAGTGATATCACTCAAAAAACTGACTCACTGTATTGGATTCCATCTCATAAATATATGCAGTCCCAACTAAATTAAATTACATTATCTTGCATTGATGTATTTTATTTGAGTTTGGGCTACATATATTTATTAGATGGAAGTCCTGCACATAATTGAATTGAGTTCATCCAAAGAGCCATTTTGAGTGTAGTGTTAAGTCAATTCTGTCCTGTTGTTAGATCAACTCCATGATAGTCTGACATCAAGCAAATCAATCGAAATACATGTAATTATATTACAGTAGTGTTGATTTAGCACTCTTTGGAATCAGACTAGATGCACTCCCTGAAGAGTCAGTTTAACTCTGCAAAATTTACTGTGTTTCTGAAAGAGAAAATGTGTCTGGCCAAAAAAAGAAGAACAAAAAACAAAGATTCAGGTCACTTCCGATGGTAATGTAAATGCATTGCAGATCCTGTACAACAGTTTTATCAAGATATGCTTAAGAGTTATTGGCCAAAATAATCAAAGTGCTCAAACAGATTAGCACTCGAACACCAACTCATGGATCCAGTCCCAGTTTCCCCAATAAACTCACATTAATATAAGCAGTTGCAGGTTTCTGGCTTTTGGGGGAGGGCTGGAGGGTATGTGGCAAGAAAATCTACTAACCATGGGGTGAAATAGTTTTGGAAGTCTGCTCAGGATCATCCACCATGGTGCAGAACGCCCTGGATCCTAATTGGCAACCACCCAGACCATGGAATCAGAAATATATTGATTCTTCTTGAATCAGAATATTGCCAACCCTCTGAAGTAACATTTTCTGCAGCCAGGTCAAAAATGGGCATCCCTTGGGCATTTCCAGTTGCTTGTGTCTTCAGCACCGAGTCTCCTGCACATGAGATCATCCTCAAGGAAGTGTGACATGGCCACAGTGTCATAGCTGAGGTTCCTTCACAATTCAGGTACATCTCATGTAAGGGAAGTCCCTTCGGCTGCTCCCTTGTTTGCACTCAGGGTCACCACAGCAAATCCAAGGTGGATCTGCATGTTGAATTGGCACAGGTTTTACGCCGGATGCCCTTCCTGACGCAACTCCACATTACATGGAGAAATGTGGCAGGGGTGGGATTTGAACCCTGAAACCTTCTGCACTGAAACCAAGTGCATTAACCGCTTGGCCACCACCCCTGCCTCAGGTACATCTCATGTGAATCTTGTAAAGTAGGTGTTCTCTTGACTCAAAGTTATTCCAAGCAGTACCTTAAGATTCTGTGCATATAGGCTGTGGGCCACACACCCTGAAAGTGGATGTGTCACTTCCACCTATGGGTGCAAAATTTACCATCCATCATTTAGAGATACATCTCTTGTTAATATTCTGGTATGATAGCCATCCCAGGGTGGTAACTATGGTATAATTTAGATTATAGACCAAATGTTATGTCGTAAAAAGTGCAAAAATGGTGACAAAGGTCAGTTTTAGTTTGTAGAGGGATCAAAAATGAAACTTTCCCAAATTTTGGCTAAAAAAGTGATGCCAATCATTGGTTGAGTTAACAGGGTTCTAAAAAGGAATTGGTTGCCCCTTACAGGGTAACATATCAATGGAAGTTGACCTTCTTTGACCATGACTTTGGAAACCCAATGTCAAAGTAATTAATCCTAACGATCAACAATAATTTGCAATAGAACTGGACCAACTTTAACTTTTGAAGACGTCAAACCTGATTTATTCAAATGCGTAAGTGGCGCAATCAGATCCATCTGTGGTCATATGACCAGAGAACCTGTCAGGTCAAACATGAAAGTCAACTCATGGGTTTGTTCTTGTTGAAGTTTGTGACCGAGATATGAGAGCAGCTCACCTCGATGCCCAGCTTCTGCCTGAGGACCAGGGCGGCGCACAGGTACCGGCCCGACCCACGAACAGCTCGTCGGAGCCGCACTCCAGGAAATTGATGGGCGCGCACACCTCCCACAGGTTCCGAAATTTGGTCAGCGGCTTGACGAAGTCAGCCAAGCCCATTGTCTTGTAGATCATCGCGGCCACCGCGTAGATTCCCGCCCCGCCGAGCAGGAAGGCGACGCGCATGTTTTTGTCCGGTTCCGCGTCCACGTACTTCACCGACACGTCGATGATCTGCTTGGCCGCCTTCAGGTATTCTTCCCGGTGCTCGGAGAAGTACGCGGACTCGCTGACGTGATACAGCATGTAAGCCCGCCGGCGGGGCCATCGTACAGTCCGCCGTCACAGTCGGTCTGGTCCAGAGGAACCTTCTTCAGGATCCGGTCCACGGCGCCGTCACGGCTGGAACCACCAGCCTCCGCGCCCTGACCCGGCAGCAGCGCCACCTTTGTAGTCGAGAAGCGGTTCGCAAAACAGCGGGGTTTTCCATCACAGAGTGCGGGCCCGCGCCGAGAACGAGCTGTGCGTCAGGCGGCTCTAGGTATCCAAGGATGCGGCGGCGCTCCGTGGAGCCCGCAGATGATTTGGACGCCAGGAGGTGATGTGACGGAGGCGCAGACCCGAACTTCAACTTAATCCAAATATGATTAGTATTGTTCATAAAGATAAAATTATTTTCTCCAAAGTGTTTATTGTACATAGGTCCACACCCTGCAGTGTTACTGCAACTCTTTCCAAAGTGTTAACATTTACACCATAATGCAGAGGCAGATCCAAGATTTTGTAAAGGGGGTGGGGGAATATTTGAGGTGCCATTTCCTGCATTTTGGTGCATGTTTTCATCAGAAAATACACCACAGAGAAAACATAGTTTACAACCAGTTTTATTATTATTCATTTGAACTTGTATTGTAGAATGATGGCAAAACAGACAACATATGAAATGTCTGTACCTAAAAAAGTGAAGAACACATCTTACTGAATCATGGTTTGGTACAAATCTTGCCGAGTCACTTGTTGCTGAATAGTTTCTGGCCCCACTCAAAAAATGGATGTATTGGATGAACTCAGTTCAATTATGTGGAGGATTTCCACCTATACTGGTAAAGATGGAAATCATGCATTATATTATATATCATAGTATACACTGGTGCTACATATATTATATGTAGGGCCAATTCAAATAAAGTACATCCATGCAAGATAATTTAATTTAGTTGGGACTACATATACAACCCCTGGCAAAAATTATGGAATCACCGGCCTCTGAGGATGTTCATTCAGTTGTTTAATTTTGTAGAAAAAAAGCAGATCACAGACATGACACAAAACTAAAGTCATTTCAAATGGCAACTTTCTGGCTTTAAGAAACACTATAAGAAATGTGTGGCTGGCGTGCCTGGCTGGCTTTTGTTTGTCTTCTGTTTCTGTCTTTTGGTTTTCCTTCCAGGTGGTGCACATTGGGACTGAGGCTGGGTGCTGAGTTACCAGGACCGCACCTGATCAGCCTCAGGTGATCAGGTGCGGCTCGTCAGGACTCACAGCTGTGGTGCATCTACACGGACTGGAACATGGTGGCATTTAAGTCTGGAGTACACAGTGTGTATTTGCCAGAGACTCGACCTTGTGACCAGACGGGTGAGATCGTCGTCTCGAGAGCCCTCATCATCAGTGGATGCAGAGAAGTCCAGGTTTGATGCATGGTCTGTGAAAGAGGAGAGGGTGAGGTCTCACGCTCGTCAGCACACTTCCTGAGGTACGTTAGGTTTTGTGACTAACATTTGTACAGTCAGTAAATGTGGTGTCCCTCACACCTTATTATATTGAGCTGTTATGTTAGTCGTTTAATCAGCTTCCACTGCAGTGAGTTTGTGAACAGGGTGTTCCATGCCTGCAGGGTGGGAAGCTGATTAGTAATTAAGCCAGGAAGTGTTTGTACACCTTTGAGTGGTCTCTCTGTGTGTGGAGTGTGGACTCACATGATGATTTCTTCTTTCACAGACTCGGTTTGTCGTGGCCACCTGGGGGGTGTCGGCGGGGTCCTTGGGTCCGAACTGGTTCTGGCTCCGGACCGTTAGCGCTGCTGAGAGCGCACCATAATCCACCACGCCAGACCACGCACTCTTTTGTTATATTAGCACGTCACTGTTATGTTTATTAAACTCTGTTATCCTTTGTACCGTGCTCTGCTTATTTTATACTGGGTCCTTCAAACGCTGGTCGGTTCTCCGGGCTGCGTCCGACACATAACAAGAAATCAAGAAAAAAAGATTGTGGCAGTCAGTAACGGTTACTTTTTTAGACCAAGCAGAGGAAAAAAAAATATGGAATCACTCAATTCTGAGGAAAAAATTATGGAATCACCCTGTAAATTTTCATCCCCAAAACTAACACCTGCATCATATCAGATCTGCTCGTTAGTCTGCATCTAAAAAGGAGTGAACACACCTTGGAGAGCTGTTGCACCAAGTGGACTGACATGAATCATGGCTCCAACACGAGAGATGTCAATTGAAACAAAGGAGAGGATTATCAAACTCTTAAAAGAGAGTAAATCATCATGCAATGTTGCAAAAGATGTTGATTGTTCACAGTCAGCTGTGTCTAAACTCTGGACCAAATACAAACAACATGGGAAGGTTGTTAAAGGCAAACATACTGGTAGACCAAGGAAGACAAAGCGTCAAGACAGAAAACTTAAAGCAATATGTCTCAAAAATCGAAAAATGTACAACAAACAAATGAGGAACGAATGGGAGGAAACTGGAGTCAACGTCTGTGACCGAACTGTAAGAAACCGCCTAAAGGAAATGGGATTTACATACAGAAAAGCTAAACAAAAGGCATCATTAACACCTAAACAGAAAAAAACAAGGTTACAATGGGCTAAGGAAAAGCAATTGTGGACTGTGGATGACTGGATGAAAGTCATATTCAGTGATGAATCTCGAATCTGCATTGGGCAAGGTGATGATGCTGGAACTTTTGTTTGGTGCCTTTCCAATGAGATTTATAAAGATGACTGCCTGAAGAGAACATGTAAATTTCCACAGTCATTGATGATAGGGGCTGCATGTCAGGTAAAGGCACTGGGGAGATGGCTGTCATTACATCATCAATAAATGCACAAGTTTATGTTGATATTTTGGACAATTGAAAGGATGTTTGGGGATGATGAAATCATTTTTCAAGATGATAATGCATCTTGCCATAGAGCAAAAACTGCAAAAACATTCCTTGCAAAAAGACACATAGGGTCAATGTCATGGCATAGGGTCAATGTCAATGAGCAGATCTGATTTGATGCAGGTGTTAATTTGGGGGATGAAAATTTACAGGGTGATTCCACCATTTTTTCCTCAGAATTGAGTGATTCCATATTTTTTTCCTCTGCTTGGTCTAAAAAAGTAACCGTTACTGACTGCCACAATCTTTTTTTCTTGATTTCTTATAGTGTTTCTTAAAGCCAGAAAGTTGCCATTTGAAATGACTTTAGTTTTGTGTCATGTCTGTGATCTGCTTTTTTTCTACAAAATTAAACAACTGAATGAACATCCTCTGAGGCCGGTGATTCCATAATTTTTGCCAGGGGTTGTATATTATGTGGAAATCCTGCACATAATTGATTTGAGTTCATCCAATGAGTCATTTGTTTGTGTGATACACTCAAAAAACTGACTTATTGGATTGGATTCCATCTAATAAATATATGTAGTCCCAACTTAATTCAATTATCTTCCATGGATGTGCATTTTTGAGTTAGGGCTACATATATTTACTAGATGGAAATCTTGCCCATAATTGAATCAAATTCATCCAATGAGTCATTTGTTTGTGTGATACACTCAAAAAACTGACTCACTGGATTGGATTCCATCTAATAAATATATGTAGTCCCAACTTAATTCAATTATCTTCCATGGATTTGCATTTTTTGAGTTAGGGCTACATATATTTATTAGATGGAATCCTGCCCATAATTGAATTGAGTTAATCCATTGAATCATTTTTCCCCCTGCCACAGTGGACTAACTAATAAATTTAACAATACTGACTATCAAATGTTTTTAAAAAAATGTTCTCAACACTTGTATCAGGAGTTAAAATTAAATTATTTTGAAGTGTTGCATACTTTTAACACTTTAAGCTGTTAAAAGTGTTTCCATGCAGGCATAAGTCAGCTCAGATCTGCCAAAATGTGTCACATCAGGGAACTGGTCTTGGACCCTGGGTGGCGACTTCCAAGGCAGACAACCGGTTAATCTCCATCTCGCAAAAGTAATCGTCTATCTGCTGCAGCCAGGTGGGACGTGGGCGTCCCTTTGGTCTTCTCCAGCTGCTGAGGTCCTGACCACTGTGGCATTTTTGGCATCAGCAGTAGACCGCTGGTAGAAGTGTCAGGCTTTGACCGCTAGAGGGTGATAGAGGCGCGCTGGTGCTGTCCATGGTTCTGAAAGCAGCCAATATGGGTGAATTAAATTAATAATCTCATATTACACTTTATCTTTTTTTTTTTTTTTTTTTTTGCTGTTTTACATGAATACGCTAGCAACAAAATAAACTATTTAACATCACTTAAATAAATTGGTTTGTTTGGGTTTTGTAATTTCTGCCTGTCTTTAAAGCAGCAGTACTTTAACATTTAAATTCTAATTTGCATAGGAAAATACTTTTTTCTTTTTTGGTAAATATTTATTTTCCTTATTTTTGGTCTATTAATTACTAAAATCCAATCAGATATTGCGAAGGCTTACCGTTCATCTGTCTATCCGTTGGTCATATAACTCTATTCCTATTACTACCAGGGTCTTTAAATTCACAGGGAACATTCCTGGGACACAGACCTTGGACACAAAGGCATTCATGTGACGTTCTTCTCCGTTTCGTGCGATTTGCATGAGTGTGATTATGGTTTATTTTAGCCTTTTCATTAGTGCAGATGCATCTGTGTTCCTGACCTGAGAGCAGCGTTTGTGCAGACTTTGCTGCAGCTTTCATTCACTGCACGAACACTCAAAAGGAGAACTTTTTCACTTTTTTGCAGCCTTACTCACATTACGTAAAATGTTGTTATCTGACAATCCATGTGAGTGTTGACATCACTTTTATCAATTGCATCGTGTGAAAGAAATCCTGTCATCAAAAATGCTCAAATACAAGAGAATGAATAGGGTGCGTGTAGTAGAGCTGTAATTTAAACCTTAAAACTGTGTTGTGTAGTTCTTACTATATTATTGCATTTTAAGTCTGCGTACAAAATACACTCACGGCCTCTTTATTAGGTACACCTTGCTAGTACGGGTTGGACCCCTTTTTGCTTTCAGAACTGCCTTAATTCTTCATGGCATAGATTCAATGGGGTGTTGGAAACATTCCTCAGAGATGTTGGTCCATACTGACATGACAGCATCACGCATTCACTCATTCATCCAGTGTGACCTCTGACATCAACAAGGCATTTTCGTACACACAACTGCCGCTCACTGGATATCTTCTCTTTTCGGACCATTCTCTGTAAACCCTACAGATGGTTTGTGTGAAAATCCCAGTAGTTTCTGAAATATTCAGACCAGCCCGTCTAGCACTAACAAACATGTCACGTTTAAATTCACTTAAATTGCTTTTCTTCCTCATTCTGATGCTCGGTTTGAAGTCGTCTTCACCTCGTCTAGATGCCTAAATGCATTGAGTTGCTGCCATATGATTGACTGATTAACTATTGTTTTAACAAGCAATTGAACAGATGTACCTAATAAAGTGGCCAGTTAGTGTATTTTTGTGGTGATATTATTAAAAGTGTAGTCCCTTTTGATTTTGCACAAACTTGACCAAATTAACTTCATGTTGAAATCAAGTTATTGTAAAGTGCCTTCATTTCTTTATTGTTCGCAAAGTATTTATTTTGTAGGAACTCTGTGGAAAATATAGTACGTTAACACTGACAGACAGCATGGAGGAGGAAGTGCACATGCAAGGTTTGAAGTTCATGCTGCATCTGATGGAAACTGGGAACTCTGGATTTCTGATGGGGAAAAATACATATAGAGTTTATAAATCTATGATAAATTGTTAGTCTCCCTTTTGACACCTTTGTTGTCAGATGACACAGTAGCTATGTGGGTTGTCTTACCTGTCCAGCAGATATCCAGCGAAACTGCCATGCTAAATTTGTCCAAATGTTATCCTGAATTCTTCCCAGTGGGATGTAGCTGTGACTGTCACTGTCTTTCTGCTTCAATTTGACATTTGGGTACTTTCAGTCCCAATTAAAAGTCTACTCTGTTCCTTCGGCTGCATGATGCTAACACTGCCATACATAGCATAGCAGTCACTTTATACACAAATGGTATCGTTTCCCAGCATGCCATTCAGCAGTTGGACCCCACACCTCCCCCGATATCATCAATGATGTCACCACCATCCAAAGTCAAAGAAGTGAAACTGAGCTGGTTTGGACACGTGCAACGGAGGGACCCAGGGTATATAGGGAGAAGGATGCTGAGGATGAGGTCACCAGGCAGGAGGAGAAGAGGGAGGCCACAGAGGAGGTTTATTATTTTATGGGTGCAGTGAGGGAGAACATGCAGGTGGTTGGGGTGGCAGAGGAAGATCCAGAGGACAGGGTGGGATGGAGACAGATGGTCTGCTGTGGTGATCCGCCACAAAACAGCCAAAAGAAGAATACTAAGGAACAAAATTCTAGTGGTGCAGAAGAAATCCTTCTAAAGGCTTACATGGTTTAAAAAAATCTAAAGAGACTATATTTTTTAGGTAATAATATAACTATTTACCACAGTATACATCCGCACAAACAAATTGACCGGAACTATCTTCTAAGGCCGATACAGGCTTGATGTAATTTATTAATTTAGAAAATAGAAATACTCATCTGGCCTTTTTATTTATTTATTTGTACCACTAAAATGTCAGTAATTTTAAAATAGAATTTATACCATAGCTATTTTGAGCATGAAGTACAAGTAGATTTTACTTTTCCCCATTGAGTGTTGAGTGATTACCTCCTTTAAAAAACAACAACAACAACAACAAAAAAAAAGGATTTCTTGCACACGAAGAAAACATCAAACGTGAATTGCTGAAGAAATGAAATCCCTCCTCATCACGGCGGTAAAGACCTCAGGTTAAAATGAAAGAATTGCGTCATTCAGTGGTCAGTTTATGAATAATTCTTTGAAAGTCTTTGTCACTCATTAATTTTTCTGTGATTTTTTTTTGTTTGTTTGTTTGTTTTTTGGTCTGCTTTCTGCACAGCAAAGACGGTGCGAATGGATTAAAGCCTGAAAGCTGAACAGCAACTTGATCACAGACACAAAACGATAGTTTTCTATTGTAACATATTCACATGATTTCTTTTTAAACTACACACCACAAAATACCATCATCCCAATTTCCAATTCGACTCTAATCACAGTTTGGGTTCTGTTTTTTTTTTTTAACTGCTGCTGCTCACTACATTTATATGGAGCCACTTCTCCAGAGGGATGATGTCTGTTCGGGTCAGTGCCTGTCAGCTCTGTTCATGTAAACACGCTAAAAAGGGGGAACTCTGCTTGGTCCGGCTGCAGGAGGTCAACCAGGAAGCAAACTGTTCCTGACAGGCCTTCGAACAAACTGTAGATGCTGGTCATAGAGCGGGAGCCCGACTTAAATTCCTCTGTGAAGAGGAACTCAGCAAACCTTTGCAGAAGGGGAAACAAAAACAACACAAAAAAAAAAACACATATGATCAGACAGTAAAACTTTAAATATACTCCCCAATCCAGGTTTAAAGGGGTCATGTTACACTGGCTTTCAGATCTGTCTTAAAAACAGATTTTAAAGTCTACAGCCAAAAATACCTCATAGACACTGAGATGACACAACCACTTACAAAAAATAAGTTGTTTATGTGTCTGTTGCTTTAAATGGAAAGGAGCTGCTGCAGGCCACGCCCTCATCACACTGTGGGCTGCTTTTCTCCCACAAACTGTCTGGTACAGAGTTAGACCAACTTATTGAGGGCGCTCACAGAGAAAGTCCAAACATATGTGTCTGTGACATATGTCACAGTAATGTGAAGTGAGCCATTTTAAGGCTAAATGGTTTTAAAGCAGGTTTTTGACATGCACAGCCACAGAATTATGGGAGTTGGTGGAGGTAGTAAGAGGAAATTTTATTTGACTTAAAGCGGTCATATTTTGCAAAATTGTTGGTGTCTACTTTTTAGTTACATATGTATGGGGTTTCATGTTAAACACCCACAAACAATTTAGCAAAATATGACCGCTTTAAGTCAAAAAAATTTCCTCTTACCTCCTACAATGAAGTTGAGCGGAGGTTATGTTATCGCCCATGTTTGTGTTTGTTTGTTTGTTTGGCTGTTTGTGAACAGCCTGGAACCCACAATTTTTCATATGTTATAAAAGTTTTACTGAAGATTCATATCCTGGTAGGCAAGAACTGATTCAATTTTCAAGGTAATAGGTCAAAGTCAGGAAAAATCCCTATGCTTTAACATTGAACAATTTTTAAAAAAAAATCATAACTGTCAGAAAATCTAAATTTTTTTTCATATTTGAGAGCGTTACGTAGTATGGTATCCTTTATCGACTGACAAATTTTGATGCAGATCTGATTCATTTAAATTTATCATTGAAACCCCCATTTAATATATATTTTACATTGTATCTTAATCAAACGTGCCCCAATCACTCTCGTATTTGAAAGTGAGGTGCAGACTGACACACACTATCACCTGACAAAGTTTGATCAGGATCTGATCTGGATTGTTGACTTTGTGGACATTTGAATTTAATATTGAAAAGCCTATCTGGTGTACATTTTGCATTATATCTCAATCAAAAGTGCTTCAGTCACTGTCATTTGTGACACTGAGGTGCAAACTGGCACTCTCAATGAACAAGTTTGATCCACATCTGTTCCATTTTGTGGATTTAGAGGTTATTTGATTTTAACATTGAAAAGCCCTTTTGATCTATATTTTATTATATTTTAGCTTATGAAAAAAGCCATTTCTAACAGGACTTTGACCTTGAAATTTTTTCCAAGGTAAAAATTTGTGGAATTGGAAACTAGTGTTGGCGGAGGTTCATGCTCTTTTTGTTTTTGTTTGAAACTGTTCCATTAAAATACTGAATAAATGTTCATCTTCTCATGATCCCACTTTGAAAAAGACAAGCACAAATAAGCCCCGCCCTCTGGTCTAGTTGTGGGAGGCTCCACCCTCATGTTCATTTGCATACTTGGCTGTTATTGGCCTGATCAAATGTGTGATGTTAAAAATCAAAGTTGCCTGTCCTTTGACTCTATTAGAGGAAAAGCAACTGCAAAGAAACTTACTAATTTCTGCAGAGAGTTGAATGGGAGAAAAAAGTCCATTAATCACTCACTCATCTTCAACCACCAACTCCAATTAAGGGTCATGGGGGGGAGGGGGGCTGGAACCTATCCCAACAGTCATAGGGCGTGAGGTGGGGTACACCTTGGACAGGACGCCGGTCTGTCGCAGGGTCACATGTAGACAAACACATTCACACACCTACAGACAATTTTAAGTCTCCAACCCAACTAACCTGCAGGTCTTTGGATGTGGGAGGAAGCCGGAGCACCCAGAGGGAACCCACGCAAACACACTGAGAACATGCAAACTCCACACAGAAAGGCCATAGGTGGGAATCGAGCCCATGACCTGCTTACTGTGAGGCAACAGTGCTAACCACTAAGCCACCGTGCTGCCCAACTCCATTAATGTATCATGAAAATAAAACATCCATGGAAGTATTTCCACAAGAAGAAGAAAAACAAAACATTTATGAGTGAAGAGGCTCTTTAGTTAAAATCACCAGGAAGCGCTGTGCAATTAGCCAATTAATCCATGTAAGTGATAATCACAGGGGACATGACTTGCCTCTGAGCACGGTAGATGTATTTGGAGTTACCGGTGAGCCGAAAAAGGAGGAGGAAGACGTAAGCGCTGCCTGCAACACCATGACAAATCCCAGGTCCTTTTTTCAGCAAACCTTTCTGCCACACCAGCTCCCCACTGCAGATGCACGTGTCCAAATACTGAGGCTTTATTAATCAGGTACGCTTTTGCAAAAAGGTACGCCACACCTGCACAAGAGGATCACAACATACATTCCACTTAGAGGTGTGCACGGATCCAGCGACATGTGCTGAGAGCTTGAGGGGGCGCGGGGGTGTCTGACACTACGACTGTCGCCACATCGGCACAATGGTGCATGTTATCACACATCTACAGTTCAACTATAAGTTTGTGCAGAAGATAGAGTATTTACAGAGGAATCCTGCAAATGGTGATACAAGCATCAAATTAGGCACAAATACAATTTAGACATTCCTCTTATGAAAAAAAAAAGAAAAAAAAAAACATTGGCCACTTCAATTTTCAATAGGCAGCCAGGTAGGGGTCAACTGAAAAATTACACAGGAGTCAAAATTAAAAGATGCTTCAATCATATTGAAAACTATACCACAGTATTTGCCTAATCATAAAGATTCCAAAAAGGTATAGTTTGGACTATCTGTGACTGAATGTTATGGAGTTATGGGGTAAAAACAGCAAGAATGGTGACAAAGGTCAGTTTCAGTTTGTACAGGGGTCAAAAGTTAAAGTTGCTCCAATTTTGGTAAAAAAAAAAAAAAAAAAGTAATGCAAATTATTGGCTTTTAAAAAGGAATAGTTTGGACCATGTATCATGCTTAGTTATCACGTTACACACAGGGATCAAATATTAAAGTTGCTCCAATTTCAGTAACAAACTATGTAAAAAAGTAGTAAAAAATTATTAATATTATTATTAAATGATTGTCTGGGTTAATGGGGTTCTAAAAAGGAATAGTTTGCACCATCTGCATGCTTAGTTGTCATGTTACAGGGTAACGTCACATGTCATAGAATCCAATGGACGTTGTGTTGTGTGGGCCGCTGAAGAGGAGGTACTGCTGGCCCACCACCACCAGAGGGAGCCCTGCCTGGAGTGCGGGCTCCAGGCACCAGAGGGCGCCGCCGCCTCACGGGAGCAGCCTCGGTGACAGCTGTCACCCATCACCTGAGACAGCTGACGGCAATCATCAGTGGGGTATATCAGCAGGACGGCATCTCCACCTCATCGCCGAGATATCGTTTCTACCGGAGAGGTAACATATCGAAGCAAACAGAGTACATATTTTTGGATTGAGCTAGTTTATTGGATTACTGTTCCAACGAGAGGTGGAGGTACCTTTCCTGCTGTTCGGAGTTCTGGGTGCAAACGCGCCCCCATCTAACTGTTCTTTGTTCCTCGCCAGCAGTACCAGGTCCGACACGCGGAGGCAGTGGCCACCTGGGAGTTCGGGACTTGCCGGCTCCAGTATTCCCGGGGTCCTGTGGCGGAGGAAGCCGTGTGGTTCCGGTCTTACCTTGGAGAGGCGTCCTATCTTCGAGCCTGCCCACACGACACTTTTGTGAATTGACTGTTGTCCATTTCTGTAATTGGTTGTATTCGTTGTGCACATTCACAACAGTAAAGCGTTGTTATTTTGACTTATTCCATTGTCCGTTCATTTGCGCCCCTGTTGTGGGTCCGTGTTCCTACACTTTCCCAACAGGATATCTCGGCCAGCGTCATGGATCCCGAGGGGCGTCAACCGGCTGTTGAACAGCCAATGGAAGAACAAGGCGCACAGGCGTCCGCAGGAGGGGTAATCGGTGAGTTGCAGCGGATCCTCACCGCTTTCACGACTCGGTTGGACTTGATGGCCGAGCAGAACGTCCTCCTGAACCGCAGGGTGGAGGCTCTCGCCGCGCAGGTGGAAGCGCGCCCTCCGGGCGCCGCTGCGGCTCTCCCTCCCGTAGACCCTGTGCGTGACAGCGACGTTCCACTGGTTGTCCAACGACCCCTCCCACCTTCCCCTGAAGCATACATAAGCCCCCCAGAGCCGTACGGAGGCTGTGTGGAGACGTGCGCGGATTTCCTTATGCAGTGTTCGCTCGTCTTCGCACAGCGTCCCGTCATGTACGCGACCGACGCTAGCAAAGTAGCTTATGTGATAAATCTGCTTCGTGGTGAGGCACGCGCTTGGGCTACAGCGCTCTGGGAGCAAAGTTCACGGCTCCTTCTGACATAATGGGTTTGTGAGGGAGCTCAGAACGGTGTTCGATCACCCTAATAGAGGAGAGACCGCTTCAGCCATGCTGCTGTCAATGAGACAGGGGCGCCGGAGCGCAGCTGCCTATGCAGTCGACTTCCGCATCGCGGCTGCGAGGTCCGGCTGGAATAGCACTGCCCTCCGTGCCGCCTTCGTAAACGGACTGTCGTTGGTCCTCAAGGAGCACCTGGTGGCTAAGGACGAACCGCGGGATTTAGATGGGCTTATCGATCTTGTCATACGATTAGACAATCGGTTAAATGAGCGCCGTCGGGAACGAGACGAAGGGCGTGGCCAGGCACGCGTCGTCCCTCTCCCTTCCGGTTCCGACCGCGTTCCGCCCTCCCCACGCTCCACGGCCCCTGCGCTCCGTGCGATTACAGCCCCCCCTGCTGACGAAGCTATGGACACGAGTAGGGCAACATTTAGGGCACCGGTCACACAAAGGAAGCTGGCCCGCGGGGCGTGTTTTGTTTGTGGCTCGATTGAGCATCAGGTAAGAGACTGCCCCGAGCGGTTCAACACCAACGCCCGCCCCTAGAAACTGGGCTAGGGGGGGGCCGAGACGTTCACGTGGGACACACCCACATCGCCACACGACTCCCAATTACAATCCTTTATGAGGATTTAACCCTGAAGGCCCAGCACTGGTGGACACGGGCTCAGAAGGGAATTTGCTAGACAGCAAATGGGCCAGGGAGATAGGGTTCCCTCTGGTGGCGTTACCTCGCCTGTGCAGGTACGGGCGCTAGATGGCTCCCTACTCCCTCCAATCACTCACAAGACACCACCAGTAACTCTGGTGGTGTCGGGGAATCACCGGGAGGAGATTGAGTTTTTTGTGACTCCGGCCACCTCCCGTGTGATTTTAGGTTTTCCCTGGATGTTGAAACACAATCCCCGGATCGATTGGCCGTCCGGGGTAGTGGTTCAGTGGAGCGAAACCTGCCATCGGTTATGTTTAGGTTCCTCGGTTCCTCCCGGTTCCCAGGCCAGAGAGGAGGTCAGAGCCCCGCCCAATCTAGGGACGGTGCCGGTACAGTACCATGACCTTGCGGAGGTGTTTAGCAAGGATCTGGCGCTCACCTTCCCCCGCACCGCCCGTATGATTGTGCCATTGATTTGGTTCCAGGCGTTGAGTTCCCGTCCAGTAGGCTGTACAACCTCTCACGACCCGAACGCGAATCAATGGAGACCTACATCCGGGACTCTTTGGTTGTCGGGTTGATCCGGAATTCCACCTCCCCGATGGGTGCGGGTTTCTTTTTTGTGGGGAAAAAGGATGGCGGATTACGTCCATGCATTGATTATAGGGGGCTGAACGAAATCACGGTTCGTAACCGATACCCTTTACCCTTGTTGGATTCGGTGTTCACGCCCCTGCATGGAGCCAAGATATTCACCAAGCTTGATCTTAGGAATGCGTATCACCTGGTTCGGATCCGTAAGGGAGACGAGTGGAAGACGGCATTTAACACCCCGTTAGGTCATTTTGAGTACCTGGTCATGCCGTTCGGTCTTACAAACGCTCCCGCGACGTTCCAAGCATTAGTTAATGACGTCTTGCGGGACTTCCTGCACCGATTCGTCTTCGTATATCTAGACGACATACTCATCTTTTCTCCGGATCCTGAGACCCATGTCCGACATGTACGTCAGGTCCTGCAGCGGTTATTGGAGAACCGGCTGTTTGTTAAGGGCGAGAACCCAACCCACAAGCCGTAGGAAGCTGCAACAGTTCCTCGGCTTTGCAAATTTCTACAGGAGGTTCATTAAGGGCTACAGTCAGGTTGTTAGCCCCCTGACAGCCCTGACCTCACCAAAAGTCCCCTTCACCTGGTCGGATCGTTGCGATGCCGCGTTCAAGGAGTTGAAACGGCGCTTCTCCGTCTGCACCCATTCTGTTGCAGCCCAATCCTAGTTGCCAGTTAGTGGTTGAAGTGGACGCCTCGGACTCAGGGATAGGAGCTGTGCTGTCCAGAGTGGGAAGACCGATAAGGTCCTTCATCCGTGTGCCTATTTTTCCCGCAGGTTGACCCCGGCTGAACGGAACATGACGTCGGCAACCGAGAACTCCTTGCGGTGAAAGAGGCACTTGAAGAGTGGAGACATCTGTTGGAGGGAACGTCCGTGCCATCCACGGTTTTCACTGACCACCTGGAAACCTGGAGTATATCAGGACCGCCAAGCGGCTGAATCCCAGGCAAGCCCGCTGGGCACTGTTCTTCGGCCGTTTTGACTTCCGCATCACCTACCGGCCCGGGAACCAAGAACCAGAAATCGGATGCCTTGTCCGGGTACACGAAGACGAGGTCAAAACGGAGTTGTCGGATCCACCGGAACCCATCATCCCGGAGTCCCACTATCGTGGCCACCCTCACCTGGGACGTAGAGGAGAACCGTCCGGGAGGCCCTGCCACGAAGCCCGGACCCCGGGACTGGACCAAAGAACAGACTTTACGTCCCACCAGAGGCAAGGGCTGCAGTCCTGGACTTCTGTCACGGCTCTAAGCTCTCCTGTCATCCAGGGGTGCGAAGAACCGTGGCAGTTGTCCGGCAGCGCTTCTGGTGGGCGTCCCTGGAGGCCGACGTCCGGGACTATATCCAGGCCTGTACCACCTGCGCCAGGGGCAAGGCCGACCATCGCAAGGCTCTGGGACGCTACAGCCGCTGCCCGTGCCTCATCGCCCCTGGTCCCACTCGGGCTGGATTTTGTCACGGGCCTCCCGCCGTCCCAGGGAAACACCGTCATCCTCACGATAGTGGACCGATTCTCAAGGCGGCCCACTTCGTGGCCCTCCCGAAGCTCCCAACGGCCAGGAGACAGCGGACCTCCTGGTCCACCACGGTCGTCCGTCTGCATGGAATCAACTCAACTCAACTCTTTTTTTATATAGCGCCAAATCACAACAACCAGTCGCCCCAAGGCGCTTTACATTGTAAGGCAAGGCCACACAACAATTATGAAAAACCCCAACTGGTCAAAACGACCCCTGTGAGCAAGCACTGGGCTACAGTGGGAAGGAAAAACTCCCTTTTAACAGGAAGAAACCTCCAGCAGAACCAGGCTCAGGGAGGGGCAGTCTTCTGCTGAGACTGGTGGGGCTGGGGAAAGAACCAGGAAAAAGACATGCTGTGGAGGGGGGCAGAGATCGAATCACCAATGATTAAATGCGGGAGTGATGCATACAGAGCAAAAAGAGAAAGAAACAGTGCATCATGGGAACCCCCCCACAGTCTACGTCTAAAGCAGCATAACCAAGGGATAGTCCAGGGTCACCTGATCCAGCCCTAACTATAAGCCTTAGCGAAAAGGAAAGTTTTAAGCCTAATCTTAAAAGTAGAGAGGGTATCTGTCTCCCTGATCTGAATTGGGAGCTGGTCCACAGGAGAGGAGCCTGAAAACTAAAGGCTCTGCCTCCCATTCTACTCTACAAACCCTAGGAACTACAAGTAAGCCTGCAGTCTGAGAGCGAAGCGCTCTATTAGGGTGATATGGTACTACGAGGTCCCTAAGATAAGATGGGACCTGATTATTCAAAACCTTATAAGTAAGAAGAAGAATTTTAAATTCTATTCTAGAATTAACAGGAAGCCAATGAAGAGAAGGCCAACACGGGTGAGATATGCTCTCTCCTGCTAGTCCCCGTCAGTACTCGTAGCTGCAGCATTTTGAATTAACTGAAGGCTTTTTAGGGAATTTTAGGACAACCTGATAATAAAGAATACAATAGTCCAGCCTAGAGGAAATAAATGCATGAATTAGTTTTTCAGCATCACTCTGAGACAAGACCTTTCTGATTTGGAGATATTGCGTAATGCAAAAAGCAGTCCTACATATTTGTTTAATATGCGCTTTGAATGACATATCCTGATCAAAAATGACTCCAAGATTTCTCACAGTATTACTAGAGGTCAGGGAATGCCATCCAGAGTAAAGATCTGGTTAGACACCATGCTTCTAAGATTTGTGGGGCCAAGTACCATAACTTCAGTTTTATCTGAGTTTAAAAGCAGGAAATTAGAGGTCATCCATGTCTTTATGTCTGTAAGACAATCCTGCAGTTTAGCTAATTGGTGTGTGTCCTCTGCTTCATGGATAGATAAAGCTGGGTATCATCTGCGTAACAATGAAAATTTAAGCAATACCGTCTAATAATACTGCCTAAGGGAAGCATGTATAAAGTGAATAAAATTGGTCTAGCACAGAACCTTGTGGAAACTCATAATTAGCTTTAGTCTGTGAAGAAGATTCCCCATTTACATGAACAAACTGTAATCTATTAGACAAATATGATTCAAACCACCGCAGCGCAGTGCCTTTAATACCTATGACATACTCTAATCTCTGTAATAAAATTTTATGGTCAACAGTATCAAAAGCAGCACTGAGGTCCAACAGAACAAGCACAGAGATAAGTCCACTGTCCGAAGCCATAAGAGATCATTTGTAACCTTCACTAATGCTGTTTCTGTACTATGATGAATTCTAAAACCTGACTGAACCTCTTCAAATAGACCATTCCTCTGCAGGTGATCAGGTTAGCTGTTTTACAACTACCCTCTCAAGAATCTTTGAGAGAAAAGGAAGGTTGGAGATTGGCCTATAATTAGCTAAATAGCTGGGTCAAGTGATGGCTTTTTAAGTAATGGTTTAATTACTGCCACCTTAAAAGCCTGTGTACATAGCCAACTAACAAAGATAAGTTGATCATATTTAAGATTGAAGCATTAAATAATGGTAGGACTTCCTTGAGCAGCCTGGCAGGAATGGGGTCTAATAAACATGTTGATGGTTTGGATGAAGTAACTAATGAAAATAACTCAGACAGAAACATCGGAGAGAAAGAGTCTAACCAAATACCGGCATCACTGAAAGCAGCCAAAGATAACGATACATCTTTGGGATGGTTATGAGTTAATTTTTCTCTAATAGTCAAAATTTTGTTAGCAAAGAAAGTCATGAAGTCATTACTAGTTAAAGTTAATGGAATACTCAGCTCAATAGAGCTCTGACTCTTTGTCAGCCTGGCTACAGTGCTGAAAAGAAACCTGGGGTTGTTCTTATTTTCTTCAATTAGTGATGAGTAGAAAGATGTCCTAGCTTTACGGAGGGCTTTTTATAGAGCAACAAACTCTTTTTCCAGGCTAAGTGAAGATCTTCTAAATTAGTGAGACGCCATTTCCTCTCCAACTACAGGTTATCTGCTTTAAGCTACGAGTTTGTGAGTTATAACCACGGAGTCAGACACTTCTGATTTTAAAGCTCTCTTTTTCAGAGGAGCTACCAGCATCCAAAGTTGGTCTTCAATGAGGATGTAAAACTATTGACGAGATACTCTAACTCCCTTACAGAGTTTAGGTAGCTACTCTGCTCTGTGTTGGTATATGAACATTAGAGAACATAAAGAAGGAATCATATCCTTAAACCTAGTTACAGCGGCTGATGGAATACCATCAGACATCGTCTCCGATCGCAGTCCCCAGTTCTCCTCACATGTCTGGAGGAGCTTTTGCCGGGAACTGGGGGCCACGGTCAGTCTCTCATCCGGGTATCACCCCCAGACCAACAGGCAGGCAGAGCGGGCCAATCAAGAAATGGAGCCAACGCTACGTTGTTGACAGCCGCGCACCCGGCGGCCTGGAGTACTCATCTGGCCTGGATCGAGTACGCCCACAACAGTCAAGTGTCATCAGACACCGACCTCTCCCCCCTTTGAGGTGTGTTTGGGGTATCAGCCCCATTATTCCCGGTGGTTGAGGGAGAGGTCGGTGTGCCCTCGGTCCAGGCCCACCTGCGGAAGGCCGTTGGTGTGGCGCGCCGCCCGTTCTGCTTTGCTGAAGGCCCGGATGAGGGCGAAGGACCCATGCAGACCGGCGGCGGACCCCGGCCCTACGTATCGCTCCGGGCAGGAAGTGTGGTTGTCCACCAAGGACATTCCACTGCAAGTGGCCTCCCCAAAACTGCAAGACAGGTACATAGGTCCGTTTACAATTCCAGGTCATCAATCCCGCCGCAGTGAGGCTTCGGCTTCCAGCCTCACTGCGGATCCATCCAGTATTTCATGTGTCAAAAATCAAGCCCCATCACACCTCGCCCCTCTGTACACCCGGTCCGGCACCACCTCCTGCCCGGATCATCGATGGCGAGCCGGCTTGGACAGTGCGCCGGTTGTTGGACGTCCAACGGATGGGCCGGGGCTTTCAATATCTGGTGGACTGGGAGTGGTACGGTCCCGAAGAACGCTCCATGGGTGAAGAAGAGCTTCATCCTGGACCCCCCCTCCTGGCCGACTTCTACCGTCGCCACCCGGACAAGCCCGGTCGGGCGCCAGGAGGCGCCCGTTGAGGGGGGGTCCTGTTGTGTGGGCCGCTGAAGAGGAGGTACTGCTGGCCCACCACCACCAGAGGGCGCCCTGCCTGGAGTGCGGGCTCCAGGCACCAGAGGGCGCCGCCGCCTCACGGGAGCAGCCTCGGTGACAGCTGTCACCCATCACCTGAGACAGCTGACGGCAATCATCAGTGGGGTATATCAGCAGGAAAGGTACCTCCACCTCTTCGCCGAGATATCGTTTCTTACTGGAGAGGTAACATATCGAAGCAAACAGAGTACATATTTTTGGATTGAGCTAGTTTATTGGATTACTGTGTCCAACGAGAGGTGGAGGTACCTTTCCTGCTGTTCGGAGTTCTGGGTGCAAACGCGCCCCCATCTAACTGTCTTTGTCCTCGCCAGCAGTACCAGGTCCGACACGCGGAGGCAGTGGCCACCTGGGAGTTCGGGACTTGGCGGAGGAAGCCGTGTGGTTCCGGTCTTACCTTGGAGAGGCGTCTCCTATCTTCGAGCCTGCCCACACGACACTTTTGTGAATTGACTGTTGTCCATTTCTGTAATTGGTTGTATTCGTTGTGCACATTCACAACAGTAAAGCGTTGTTATTTTGACTTATTCCATTGTCCGTTCATTTGCGCCCCCTGTTGTGGGTCCGTGTTCCTACACTTTCCCAACACGTTGACCTTGTTTGACCTTTACTTTGCAGACCAAGCATTCAGCACTGTCAAAACTATTCCATTTATTAATTCTATTAGCTCAACCAATAATTTGCATCACTTTTTACCAAAATTGGAGCAACTTTAACTTTTGGCCCTGTACCAACTGAAATTGACCTTTGTCACCATTCTTGCTGTTTTTACCCCAAAACTCCAGAACATTCAGTCACATATAGTCCAAACTATACCTTTTTGGAATCTTTATAATCAGAAAAGTAATGTGGTATAATTTTCAATTTGATTGGAGCATTTTAAAATTTTGACCCCTGTGTAATTCAATTGTCCCCTACTGGCTGCCTATTGAAATTCAAGTGGCCAGTCACCTTTTTCAAAAGAGTAACATCTAAGGTGTATTTGCACAAATTTGGTGCTTGTACTCACCATTTGAACAATTGTTTCAGGTGTCTGCTGTACTAAAGGTTCTGTGCCAGTAACAACATGGTAACCAGCATACCGTTGGGCTCCGTGGCACCAGTGCACGAGTTCATTCTCTCTCTCGATGATGGCGCCCAGCTCAGCGGGCCAGTTGCAGTTCTGCTCCTGGTTCATGAGGAAATCGACACTCTGCCATACCAGATCCTTTTCCGTGCCGCTCAGCAAATCCTGGTAGCTCAGCAACATCTGCAGCACTGAGGAAAGCCGTGTGCTGCACCGTGAATAAAGGTGCCAGTAAGACATGCAGGAAGAAGGAACCATGCCAAGATGCAAAAAACAACTTGAAGCATACAACAAGCTCTCACAAAGAAACATTTTTGTTTTCTTGACTGTTGCATTATAAGTTTAGCCAGTTCAATATATCAGGTATGACGAGCTGTCCTTTGGAATTTTGTGGAGATTTGCAAAACTAGAATTTTTTGAAAAGCGCATACAATAGCCCAATCAGAAAATGGATGATTCCAGTTTCCCAAAAGACACCATGGTGGTGACCAGCTTGGATTTGTAAAAATGGCGTCTTAGAATGGGAGTCTTCACCACTTTGGCTTCTTGATGACCCAGGATCTTGATTCCAGTAGTTAAGTAGACATTTTCAAGGCCAAGGAACCCAATGGAGCTAATTAAAAATGCCAAGATTGCCACCCATAAATGTGACTCTTTACCCAGTTTTGCAATTAGCTTCATGGGATTCCTTGAGCTGATGTATGTGTCTCACTGGAATAATAACCCAGGTCATCTACAAGCTTAGATGTTGGGGGGAGATAGGGTGAACTCAACCATTTGAGTAAACCGATTGACCTTAAACCATTTGAGTTTGCCAACTTAAATAAAATAATTTTAAAAATTTAATTGTTAACCCTCTGGGGTCCGAGGGTATTTTTGGACAGTTCACTCACCTGGCATAAATGATTTATTATTGCTGTTAACAGCTCTCCCTGCATCCCACAATCAAGTTTTATGTCTCTTTTTTCAGGACAATCTGTGCTTTCATAATATATATGCGTTTGTTGTGTTTTATTAAGTGTAATAAAGGTTTACAATCAAAAATAAGGAAGGAAAAAGTAAAGCGGAAAATAATTTTCCACACACATTTATTCAAAACACACAGCAAACTATAATAAACAACTGTTTTGACACTTTATAAAGGTAATTTGAGGTCGTGTGAAAGACGGTACAACAAAAGGTTCAAACAATAAACACAAATGCACATTTTGAACAATATATACAAATGGTCTATGTGTTTTTTTTGTCTTCATGGTAAAAGCAAGAGTTATCCAGTAACATTCATATGCAAACTAGTGGATCAATCCTGATAGTTACACACTCTTTGTTTGAGCACACTGTCATCAGAGGCGCTCTGTCTGCTTTCACTGATCACTGTGCGTAATGGCGCAGGGCGCATTTGGAGCCAATAGTATGTACTCATTGGAGCACGGACGTTAACTTTTCAGCAAAAAAAAAGTAAGTTTCTATCTCATATCATTAAAAAGTTATTTATAATTTAGTAAAGCTTGGTCTTAGCTGTCGTATACGATGTCGTCGGCCCCAGAGGGTTAAAGTTTTGTAACTTAACAATTTATAGTTAATTAAACTTATGTAAATCTAGTTTATGTTTTCAATAAAAAGTGACAAATAAATGTCTGCCAAAAAAAAATTCCATTACATTTTGGATAGATTTTTGATGCATGCTTTGGTTTACTTGTTGACTCTGCGTTGTGTTGTTATGACTCTGCCCATTCCCTCCCCTCGGAACGCAAACTCTCAATCTCCGGCAAAGAAGTCGGACTCTCTAACCAGAAGGCTAAAACCCAGGGCTCTGGCATTGTGACCAGAGAGGTTTACTAACTATATATGCACAGCGACACTGCTGGCTTCTGTTACATAAATTCAATTAAAATGAGTGAATGGAATGCACTGGAAATACATCACAACACTTAAATGCCCCAAAACCTTAAATGCACTTAAAGGAACTGAGTTGTTATGACAACAATTCATTTTGAGTTAGTTTAATTAATAGAAATGAGTGACTATAACTTTTTCAAAGCTTGAGTTACAGTAACTTAATTATTCTATTAAAAGGAGTGTTTGGTTTTTAACAGTGTACAAATCCATGGTGGCGGGCCGGCTATTGCATGCACTTTTCAAAAATGCATAATTTTACGAATCTCCACAAAAGTTCGATGAAATTGCATAACAAACCTGACTACAGTTGTAACTCACTATACATACTTGACAGTTTTGTCTGAGGGTAATTCCTTTGTTTTGCAGAGAGGTCATGGCAGGTACTTAGAAAATAAATGGTAAACAAATCTACTGTCAAGTACATAAAGCAGCTACACATCACCGTCTGTCCAAAATGCCTTTTTAAGACCACTCTGCTGGGATGCAAATTAACCAGAACATACTGACCCAAAACACTTTTAATTCATTTCATCCCTGAGAGCGATCGAGCCACACGCATGCGACTAAAATGGAGTTGAAATGGGAGCGTCAGCCTCTCATGCACGGAGAACGCGGCTCCCTGAGATATCAGTGCCGAGATTCCCTTCAGATCTGAAGGGAAAAATCCGATCAAAAACTCCCAATGAACAAACTTTGATTATTCAGGCAAATCGTGTCACATGCACAATCCTCAACCTTTAAGTGTGTTTACACAAATAGCAACAGATTTGTTGTTCGATAATATAACAGAATGTTCATTATTTCACGTTGGTGACCACGTAGTTGCCATTGTTGTATCCATGCAGAAGAGTCCGCCGGCGCTATGCTTACTATGAACTTTGTGTTGGTTTGATAGTTACTGATGACCTCCGACCCTTATGATCTCTTCATCTGATGCAATTGAGGAAAAGGAAAGTTTGTTTTACACATGTAAAAGCAACATCAAATAAATAAATAAATAAATCTGTGCCTCCGGTATGTTTTTGTTCCAGTACATGGAGAGTGAGAATAAAGGGGTGATCTCACTACTGAAAGAATTTACTATTCTTATTTAAAAATTGTTCATAATTAAGTTTCTGAGTGCCTGATTCAGATTTGATTGGTTTGTTTGCAAAAAAACAAAAACAAAACAAAAAAACAACCTTTTTCCAAAAAATAAGTTTGGGGAATATTTGTTCTGGTCTGGCCAGTGTAACTTTTTTTAACATGTTGATTATTTTTGTGGTGTTTGATTGTTTTTAGATATTTTTCAGTAGCACGAATCTGTTGCACATCAGATCTCAGTTTTCTATCTCTGTCACTATGTTCTGTTTTCATCAGCGATTCTGTTTGTCAAGTCCCTGTCAAGTTTCATCTCAATGCCAAGTCATCACATCGTGTCAGTCAAGCTTCCACATCAATCACATCAGAGCCTTCACGGCACATTGACTGTGTTCCAGTGTAAACGGAACTTGGAAAAAAACTGAGCTCTGACTGGAAAAAGTGTAGTGGAATGGCTATATGAGTAAGAATTGCAAGTCAGAAACTTAGGTAAGATCATTATGGACCAAGATCGCCAATCTGGCGTCACAACAATATGGCAGCGTGCACAATGAGCGGTAAGCAGAATGACTTTTTCATCAGTATTTACTTGTATGTTGTAGTGAGTGATGGTGGGTTTTACACAATAAGTTTATCCAGTGGATATTGAAATTAATTGTGGATCTTGGTGTTGCTGTCAGTACAGTGGTGGGCCACTAAGTTCTGACAATCCTTCTCCCAAGATGGTGGGTGCAAATATTGCAGAAAGCACCTTGATGTCCCTAGGCATGGGTTTGCTGCTATTTTATGGAGTACAAATCACTTTTTTAAAAAACTAGTGTAGGAGGTCTTGCGACTTATATTATGAAGTAACTTATATATAAAAAAAATACTGCATTATCATCTATGGCCACAAGATGGCACTATTTACACGTATGACAAGCTGCTCCTGTATGCTGAAAGGGGTACCGTGATTTACCCTCTGGTGCAGAAGAAGAATATAACTTTTATTCTGCTCGACACAACACTTATTAGAACAGTGTGAGACAACAAGAAGTGCATCGGCAAGTCAGTTAAGACAAATTAAGTCTATGACCTCATGTGTCCCTCATGTACGACCAAAAAGAAGCAGTTCACTTATGTTTGGTGCCTGTCACCATAACATTAATGAGCTTGTTAGCGTCTGGTGACTAGCGGAGTGTTTGTGTTATAAATAAATAATTCTTCGAAATACATTTTTGGTAGGTGTGACTTATACTCTGTAAAATATAGTAGATCGGAAGTCGGAAATCCCAACTCAAAATGATCAACTTCCAACTTGTAATGGAACGCAGCCAAGTCCTCGCACCATGCCAAGCTTTCACTACTATACCTGACATTTCGAAACACATTTTTTTCTCCTTTTTCAGCAATTTTCTGAACAGATTTCTCTTGTGTTATCCTGTTCGTTGACAATGTTTGCAGAGCACTCAGAAGCTTGATTAATGTTTTAATATGACTAAGGCTGAAATAAACCAAAATCTTGGTTGACAATTCTTGCTCTGATAATGAGAACAGACTTTAAAGACCAGTAAGGTGATGACATATTTCTCTTTTAGTCATCTTTCCCTTTTTAAGTTGGCTACTGTTTGAAGTTCTTACCAAGATACTCGGTTCCGTAGTATGAATACATGAGGGGGAAAGGCTTCCTCTTCCTCTTGGCATACTGCTTTCCCGAATCAGTGATGGCCTGGCAAATAGATTTGATTTGATCCTTGCTCAGAATCTGCAAAATAATAATGACATACTTAATTGCAAAGTAGATAATAACAGGATAAGGATAAAGGATAAAATCCTTTGCATCATTAGTCATTCAACACCTTTAACAGACAAAAAGCCCCTATCATCACTTTTACAGATAGTTGACTTCAGAAGTCCATTACTGAAATAGAGTTCAGCTGTGATGATGAGTTAAAGAATTTTAATAAAGTGGTGTCCAGATGGGTCATCTTGTGACACGGTCATGGGAAGAGGATTTGGGTTGGGGTACTGTAGCAGGGTGTCCCGCTAAACTGACAAGAACACATACAAAAGGCTACATACAATATTTAATGGCACAAAATTGACTATATTTTATGAAAAACAGCCTTCTCTGTGGCAGGGCACAGGCATCGGGGATACACACACGCATGCACGTACACACACATCCATTAACAGCATTTCCAAATCAATAGATGCTACAAAAAAATTGAGCAAGTGTTGCAACTAACACTATCAAATTCCCTTATACTGTTGTAGAATACTTATTCAAAATGGCTTATTACTCTCAAAAACTTCATCAAACATTCCATTTTGTTGTAAATAAGTAAGTCATGTTTATTTATATAGCACGTTTCACAGAGAAGTCACAAAGTGCTTCACAAAAGGCACACACAGATAAAAAAATTCTGTGAAAAATTCATCACAGTAATATTTTATTAACAATTTTTTACAAAAATTAATTGTTAAACTTGTTTAAAAATGTAAAAATTTAACACATTTTAAAAATGTTTATTCATTTCTTTTTTATTATACTTTTGTCATCTGGCAAGTGGTGCTGTGACATAGAAAAGTGGTTTAGTGTACTTGATTTGCTTTGTCCTCTACAACGTTAATTAAACTGAACCAACTTAATTAAAAGGTGTTGGTGTTAATAGGTAGGCAACTTATTTTATTTGTTATGCTAACTTCTTTATCTTACCTCCACTCTACTCAGAAAAATCTACGCAAATCGTTTTAAATTGTATTTTGATTGTTTGTTTGTTTGAACTTATTTTACTTACTTTGAACTGTTTCCTTTCAAACCATTGCCACCCCATAGTTCAACAGTTTTTTTTAAACTGTGAACAATTTACAGACATCTTGTTGGTTATCAACTTACTAAAATGTGAACATACAAAGATTTTATTATTCGCATGGTGGAAATACTCTTCAGTTTAAGTTACACAAACTAATCCCATGAAACATTTTTTTTTAGAGTGTACAAACACCATCCTGGCTGTCGCGGTGGCAGCAGCAGAATGCTGTGGGAGGCTTCTGTGCTCAAGGCCCCAGGAAGCTTATTAGGACAGATGGCAATAAGATGCACAAAAATCCAGGAGGGAAACCTGATATCACCTGACAGTACAAGAATAGAATAAGCAGAAACTGTAGTGTCCTGATGTGCAAAGCTGAGAAAGTGCCCAAAATCTAACACAAAAGAAAATAGTAAACCTGTTTCTGAATAAAAGAATAACATTTGATCTGCATCACATGTAAGTAAAATAATCAGCTCACTAAATACATCGTTCATGTGAATACAGCATGAAATTTTGGATCATTCACATACAAACATTCATACACAGAGGATCTGGCACGCAAGAAGCTCAGCTGCACACCGGGAGCAACAATGGCATTGTGGAACATGCTCAAGGGCACCTTAGCAGAGGTAAGACAAGAAAGACAAATGCTGCTTCTCAACCACATTTCCCTGTCTGATGAGGGGATTGAACTAATGATCCTGTGGTCCCCACATAGCTGCCTTTCTAACCTTTACACCATCACAATTCCTGGAAGCTCATCTCTGTTATTTGACTGCTGCAAGAAAAAAATTGTAGAGCCAATTTGCATTGAATGATCACAAATGCGCTCAAAAACTGATGCATTGGATGAACTCAATTCAATTATGTGCAGGATTTCCATCTAATAAATATATGTAGCCCCAACTCAAATGGAAATCCTGCCCATAATTGAATTGAGTTCATCCAATGAGTTATTTGTTTGAGTGATATCACTCAAAAAACTGACTCACTGTATTGGATTCCATCTCATAAATATATGCAGTCCCAACTAAATTAAATTACATTATCTTGCATTGATGTATTTTATTTGAGTTTGGGCTACATATATTTATTAGATGGAAGTCCTGCACATAATTGAATTGAGTTCATCCAAAGAGCCATTTTTGAGTGTAGTGTTAAGTCAATTCTGTCCTGTTGTTAGATCAACTCCATGATAGTCTGACATCAAGCAAATCAATCGAAATACATGTAATTTATATTACAGTAGTGTTGATTTAGCACTCTTTGGAATCAGACTAGATGCACTCCCTGAAGAGTCAGTTTAACTCTGCAAAATTTACTGTGTTTCTGAAAGAGAAAATGTGTCTGGCCAAAAAAAGAAGAACAAAAAACAAAGATTCAGGTCACTTCCGATGGTAATGTAAATGCATTGCAGATCCTGTACAACAGTTTTATCAAGATATGCTTAAGAGTTATTGGCCAAAATAATCAAAGTGCTCAAACAGATTAGCACTCGAACACCAACTCATGGATCCAGTCCCAGTTCCCCAATAAACTCACATTAATATAAGCAGTTGCAGGTTTCTGGCTTTTGGGGGAGGGCTGGAGGGTATGTGGCAAGAAAATCTACTAACCATGGGGTGAAAATAGTTTTGGAAGTCTGCTCAGGATCATCCACCATGGTGCAGAACTGCCCTGGATCCTAATTGGCAACCACCCAGACCATGGAATCAGAATATATTGATTCTTCTTGAATCAGAATATTGCCAACCCTCTGAAGTAACATTTTCTGCAGCCAGGTCAAAAATGGGCATCCCTTTGGGCATTTCCAGTTGCTTGTGTCTTCAGCACCGAGTCTCCTGCACATGAGATCATCCTCAAGGAAGTGTGACATGGCCACAGTGTCATAGCTGAGGTTCCTTCACAATTCAGGTACATCTCATGTAAGGTAAGTCCCTTCGGCTGCTCCCTTGTTTGCACTCAGGGTCACCACAGCAAATCCAAGGTGGATCTGCATGTTGAATTGGCACAGGTTTTACGCCGGATGCCCTTCCTGACGCAACTCCACATTACATGGAGAAATGTGGCAGGGGTGGGATTTGAACCTGAAACCTTCTGCACTGAAACCAAGTGCATTAACCGCTTGGCCACCACCCCTGCCTCAGGTACATCTCATGTGAATCTTGTAAAGTAGGTGTTCTCTTGACTCAAAGTTATTCCAAGCAGTACCTTAAGATTCTGTGCATATAGGCTGTGGGCCACACCCCTGAAAGTGGATGTGTCACTTCCACCTATGGGTGCAAAATTTACCATCCATCATTTAGAGATACATCTCTTGTTAATATTCTGGTATGATAGCCATCCCAGGGTGGTAACTATGGGTATAATTTAGATTATAGACCAAATGTTATGTCGTAAAAAGTGCAAAAATGGTGACAAAGGTCAGTTTTAGTTTGTAGAGGGATCAAAAATGAAACTTTCCCAAATTTTGGCTAAAAAAGTGATGCCAATCATTGGTTGAGTTAACAGGGTTCTAAAAAGGAATTGGTTGCCCCTTACAGGGTAACATATCAATGGAAGTTGACCTTCTTTGACCATGACTTTGGAAACCCAATGTCAAAGTAATTAATCCTAACAGATCAACAAATAATTTGCAATAGAACTGGACCAACTTTAACTTTTGAAGACGTCAAACCTGATTTATTTCAAATGCGTAAGTGGCGCAATCAGATCCATCTGTGGTCATATGACCAGAGAACCTGTCAGGTCAAACATGAAAGTCAACTCATGGGGTTGTTCTTGTTGAAGTTTGTGACCGAGATATGAGAGCAGCTCACCTCGATGCCCAGCTTCTGCCTGAGGACCAGGGCGGCGCACAGGTACCCGGCCCGACCCACGAACAGCTCGTCGGAGCCGCACTCCAGGAAATTGATGGGCGCGCACACCTCCCACAGGTTCCGAAATTTGGTCAGCGGCTTGACGAAGTCAGCCAAGCCCATTGTCTTGTAGATCATCGCGGCCACCGCGTAGATTCCCGCCCCGCCGAGCAGGAAGGCGACGCGCATGTTTTTGTCCGGTTCCGCGTCCACGTACTTCACCGACACGTCGATGATCTGCTTGGCCGCCTTCAGGTATTCTTCCCGGTGCTCGGAGAAGTACGCGGACTCGCTGACGTGATACAGCATGTAAGCCACGCCGGCGGGGCCATCGTACAGTCCGCCGTCACAGTCGGTCTGGTCCAGAGGAACCTTCTTCAGGATCCGGTCCACGGCGGCCGTCACGGCTGGAACCACCGCCTCCGCGCCCTGACCCGGCAGCAGCGCACCTTTGTAGTCCGAGAAGCGGTTCGCAAAACAGCGGGTGTTTTCCATCACAGAGTGCGGGCCCGCGCCGAGAACGAGCTGTGCGTCAGGCGGCTCAGGTATCCAAGGATGCGGCGGCGCATCCGTGGAGCCCGCAGATGATTGGACGCCAGGAGGTGATGTGACGGAGGCGCAGACCCGAACTTCAACTTAATCCAAATATGATTAGTATTGTTCATAAAGATAAAATTATTTTCTCCAAAGTGTTTATTGTACATAGGTCCACACCCTGCAGTGTTACTGCAACTCTTTCCAAAGTGTTAACATTTTAACACCATAATGCAGAGGCAGATCCAAGATTTTGTAAAGGGGGTGGGGGGAATATTTAGGTGCCATTTCCTGCATTTTGGTGCATGTTTCATCAGAAAATACACCACAGAGAAAACATAGTTTACAACCAGTTTTTATTATTATTCATTTGAACTTGTATTGTAGAATGATGGCAAGTAACAGACAACATATGAAATGTCTGTACCTAAAAAAGTGAAGAACACATCTTACTGAATCATGGTTTGGTACAAATCTTGCCGAGTCACTTGTTGCTGAATAGTTTCTGGCCCCACTCAAAAAATGGATGTATTGGATGAACTCAGTTCAATTATGTGGAGGATTTCCACCTATACTGGTAAAGATGGAAATCATGCATTATATATTATATATCATAGTATACACTGGTGCTACATATATTATATGTAGGGCCAATTCAAATAAAGTACATCCATGCAAGATAATTTAATTTAGTTGGGACTACATATACAACCCCTGGCAAAAATTATGGAATCACCGGCCTCTGAGGATGTTCATTCAGTTGTTTAATTTTGTAGAAAAAAAGCAGATCACAGACATGACACAAAACTAAAGTCATTTCAAATGGCAACTTTCTGGCTTTAAGAAACACTATAAGAAATGTTGTGGCTGGCGTGCCTGGCTGGCTTTTGTTTGTCTTCTGTTTCTGTCTTTTGGTTTTCCTTCCAGGTGGTGCACATTTGGGACTGAGTGGCTGTGTGGCTGAGTTACCAGGACCTCACCCTGATCACCTGAGGCTGATCAGGTGCGGCTCGTCAGGACTCACAGCTGTGGTGCATCTACACGGACTGGAACATGGTGGCATTTAAGTCTGGAGTACACAGTGTGTATTTGCCAGAGACTCGACCTTGTGACCAGACGGGTGAGATCGTCGTCTCGAGAGCCATCTCATCATCAGTGGATGCAGAGAACGTCCAGGTTTGATGCAGGGTCTGTGAAAGAGGAGAGGGTGAGGTCTCACGCTCGTCAGCACACTTCCTGAGGTACGTTAGGTTTTGTGACTAACATTTGTACAGTCAGTAAATGTGGTGTCCCTCACACCTTATTATATTGAGCTGTTATGTTAGTCGTTTTAATCAGCTTCCACTGCAGTGAGTTTGTGAACAGGGTGTTCCATGCCTGCAGGGTGGGAAGCTGATTAGTAATTAAGCCAGGAAGTGTTTGTACACCTTTGAGTGGTCTCTCTGTGTGTGGAGTGTGGACTCACATGATGATTTCTTCTTTCACAGACTCGGTTTGTCGTGGCCACCTGGGGGGTGTCGGCGGGGGTCCTTGGGTCCGAACTGGTTCTGGCTCCGGACCGTTAGCGCTGCTGAGAGCGCACCATAATCCACCACGCCAGACCACGCACTCTTTTGTTATATTAGCACGTCACTGTTATGTTTATTAAACTCTGTTATCCTTTGTACCGTGCTCTGCTTATTTTATACTGGGTCCTTCAAACGCTGGTCGGTTCTCCGGGCTGCGTCCGACACATAACAAGAAATCAAGAAAAAAAGATTGTGGCAGTCAGTAACGGTTACTTTTTTAGACCAAGCAGAGGAAAAAAAAATATGGAATCACTCAATTCTGAGGAAAAAATTATGGAATCACCCTGTAAATTTTCATCCCCAAAACTAACACCTGCATCATATCAGATCTGCTCGTTAGTCTGCATCTAAAAAGGAGTGAACACACCTTGGAGAGCTGTTGCACCAAGTGGACTGACATGAATCATGGCTCCAACACGAGAGATGTCAATTGAAACAAAGGAGAGGATTATCAAACTCTTAAAAGAGAGTAAATCATCATGCAATGTTGCAAAAGATGTTGATTGTTCACAGTCAGCTGTGTCTAAACTCTGGACCAAATACAAACAACATGGGAAGGTTGTTAAAGGCAAACATACTGGTAGACCAAGGAAGACAAAGCGTCAAGACAGAAAACTTAAAGCAATATGTCTCAAAAATCGAAAAATGTACAACAAACAAATGAGGAACGAATGGGAGGAAACTGGAGTCAACGTCTGTGACCGAACTGTAAGAAACCGCCTAAAGGAAATGGGATTTACATACAGAAAAGCTAAACAAAAGGCATCATTAACACCTAAACAGAAAAAAACAAGGTTACAATGGGCTAAGGAAAAGCAATTGTGGACTGTGGATGACTGGATGAAAGTCATATTCAGTGATGAATCTCGAATCTGCATTGGGCAAGGTGATGATGCTGGAACTTTTGTTTGGTGCCTTTCCAATGAGATTTATAAAGATGACTGCCTGAAGAGAACATGTAAATTTCCACAGTCATTGATGATATGGGGCTGCATGTCAGGTAAAGGCACTGGGGAGATGGCTGTCATTACATCATCAATAAATGCACAAGTTTATGTTGATATTTTGGACAATTGAAAGGATGTTTGGGGATGATGAAATCATTTTTCAAGATGATAATGCATCTTGCCATAGAGCAAAAACTGCAAAAACATTCCTTGCAAAAAGACACATAGGGTCAATGTCATGGCATAGGGTCAATGTCAATGAGCAGATCTGATTTGATGCAGGTGTTAATTTGGGGGATGAAAATTTACAGGGTGATTCCACCATTTTTTCCTCAGAATTGAGTGATTCCATATTTTTTTCCTCTGCTTGGTCTAAAAAAGTAACCGTTACTGACTGCCACAATCTTTTTTTCTTGATTTCTTATAGTGTTTCTTAAAGCCAGAAAGTTGCCATTTGAAATGACTTTAGTTTTGTGTCATGTCTGTGATCTGCTTTTTTTCTACAAAATTAAACAACTGAATGAACATCCTCTGAGGCCGGTGATTCCATAATTTTTGCCAGGGGTTGTATATATTATGTGGAAATCCTGCACATAATTGATTTGAGTTCATCCAATGAGTCATTTGTTTGTGTGATACACTCAAAAAACTGACTTATTGGATTGGATTCCATCTAATAAATATATGTAGTCCCAACTTAATTCAATTATCTTCCATGGATGTGCATTTTTGAGTTAGGGCTACATATATTTACTAGATGGAAATCTTGCCCATAATTGAATCAAATTCATCCAATGAGTCATTTGTTTGTGTGATACACTCAAAAAACTGACTCACTGGATTGGATTCCATCTAATAAATATATGTAGTCCCAACTTAATTCAATTATCTTCCATGGATTTGCATTTTTTGAGTTAGGGCTACATATATTTATTAGATGTAAATCCTGCCCATAATTGAATTGAGTTAATCCATTGAATCATTTTTCCCCCTGCCACAGTGGACTAACTAATAAATTTAACAATACTGACTATCAAATGTTTTTAAAAAAATGTTCTCAACACTTGTATCAGGAGTTAAAATTAAATTATTTTGAAGTGTTGCATACTTTTAACACTTTAAGCTGTTAAAAGTGTTTCCATGCAGGCATAAGTCAGCTCAGATCTGCCAAAATGTGTCACATCAGGGAACTGGTCTTGGACCCTGGGTGGCGACTTCCAAGGCAGACAACCGGTTAATCTCCATCTCGCAAAAGTAATCGTCTATCTGCTGCAGCCAGGTGGGACGTGGGCGTCCCTTTGGTCTTCTCCAGCTGCTGAGGTCCTGACCACTGTGGCATTTTTGGCATCAGCAGTAGACCGCTGGTAGAAGTGTCAGGCTTTGACCGCTAGAGGGTGATAGAGGCGCGCTGGTGCTGTCCATGGTTCTGAAAGCAGCCAATATGGGTGAATTAAATTAATAATCTCATATTACACTTTATCTTTTTTTTTTTTTTTTTTTTTTGCTGTTTTACATGAATACGCTAGCAACAAAATAAACTATTTAACATCACTTAAATAAATTGGTTTGTTTGGGTTTTGTAATTTCTGCCTGTCTTTAAAGCAGCAGTACTTTAACATTTAAATTCTAATTTGCATAGGAAAATACTTTTTTCTTTTTTGGTAAATATTTATTTTCCTTATTTTTGGTCTATTAATTACTAAAATCCAATCAGATATTGCGAAGGCTTACCGTTCATCTGTCTATCCGTTGGTCATATAACTCTATTCCTATTACTACCAGGGTCTTTAAATTCACAGGGAACATTCCTGGGACACAGACCTTGGACAAGTTCAAAGATGGTTAACCTTGACCTATTTTAAGAGGTCAAAATGTCACATTCTGTTTCCTATTTTTATGCTCATATGGCCGAGGGTATTTTAGCATTGCATTATATTTTATTTTAATTACTGACTTGGTTGTTTGTCCATGTGTAAATATTGTGACTTTTGTTGCAAGAGTTTGAGACAACAATCATTGAAATAAAAGACCCTTCGGCTGCTCCCTTGTTTGCACTCAGGGTCGCCGCAGCAAATCCAAGGTGGGTCTGCATGTTGATTTGGCACAAGTTTTATGCTGGATGCCCTTCCTGACATTACATGGAGAAATGTGGCAGCAGTGGGATTTAAACCAGGAACCTTCCACACGGGATCCAAGCACACAAACCACTTGGCCGCCATCGCTGCAAAATGAAATAACCATTTAAAAATTTTATCCGTGACCTGCTGTTGTGTGGGCCGCTGAAGAGGAGGTACTGCTGGCCCACCACCAGAAGGCGCCCTACCTGAAGTGCGGGCTTCAGGCACGAGAGGGCGCTGCCGCCTCAGGAACAAGCCGTGGTGACAGCTGTCACTAATCATCACATCTGGTATAAAAGCAGGAAGACACCTCCACCAAACTGCCGAGATATCATCTTCATCTGGAGGTAATACTATCAGCCTTTTGTGATATATAAATCTGTTATTGTGAGTGTTTGCAGGAGAACCGGTCGTTTTTGCGGAGGCTGTGCAAGACGGCGCTCCTTTTCATCTGAGACCGCTGCAACGTGTTGAGTGAGAGGTGGAGGTGGCATTCCCACCATTGTTACTGGGTGTTCACACACCCACCCTTTGACTGTCTTTTGCTTTCTGCCAGCAGTACCAGATCCGACACGCCGGGAAGGTGGCCACCTGGGGACTCCGGGACTTGGCGGCTCCAGTATTCCTCGGGTTCAGGTGGCGGTGGAAATCGTGTGGTTCCGGTTCGTTTCCAGACGGGCGTCTCCTATCGTCGAGCCTGCCCACACGACACCTTTATTAATTGACTGTTGCACATTCTGATTCTGCTGTGTTTGGTTGTGACATTCACAACAGTAAAGTGTTATAATTTGACTCCTTCCATTGTCCGTTCATTTACGCCCCCTGTTGTGGGTCCGTGTCACTACACTTTCCCAACACCTGCACCAGCAAGACACATCAAGCATTATCATTATTAGACTGTTGTCCAGCATCTGGACGCCTAGCTGCTCTTCAAGGTGTTTCACTGCTTGTCCAAGCAGTGTCATTGGGGGGGATCGCCTGGATGAGGTTTTGAAAAAGCCAACAAGTCCAGCTGCTGCAAATTTCCAGATATGACTGAGAACCTTCAACATTTTTATTACTGTTAATCACACCATGTAGCTTTTCACCAAGTGGTAATCAGCGCATCATTTATACAACAGAAGCTTTGAATCCTATTGTAATGTAAAATGAGGCATTTTTACCAAGATTACAAAGACAGAAAAAAAAAACAGTTCATGTCATTTTCACTGTAACACAAGGTGGGTGTTTCTCAGTTCACAAGATAAACAGATAGTATTGCAAAAAGTGTTTTTACACTGTGCAACACTGCCCCCTTGTGTGTAAAATGAGGCAGCATTAAATTAACTTTTTCATTATGCTATTACATCCAGTGCATCGTCATAACAGTGTAAGATAAACAGACATGAACATATCTTTTATGCAACAACAACACTAATGACAAAAATATTAATGCATTTGTTTGATATGGACATATGTAAATATGGTATGTGTAACTTTGTTGACAAAGCAGCAACCTGAAGATAAATCAGTGCAGGCAGGTATAAAGTTTGCATTAATGTTATCTTGGTTCTTCCTGGGTGGTTCTTATGGCAACTGATCCAATCCCAAGCAAGGACTATTTGTATATAAAAATGTATTTCCTAAAATGATACATTTTGGGTTTCAAATGAAATTTATGTAGCTTTTTACCCCTTGAAATCCTCAAAAAGCTTCTGCTTCAGGGGGCTTTGCCCCCCTGAGCCCCCCACAAGGGCGTTGCCCCTCGACCCCACCGGGGGCCCTGCGGCGCACTGGACCCCCAACTCAAGGATTTGAACCCCCCCTTTCACATTCCTATATACGGCCCTGCTGTCAACAGTCTCACAGTGGGACATGGCTTCAGGACCCCCAAGAACTCCTGATCCACGTAGACAGTCTCACAGTGGGACCTGGCTCTGAGACCTCCAAGGACTCCTGCTCCACAGAATAGATTTTCTTGGAGAACAACTATTGTTTCCTTTTATTTAACTCTGTGTTTATGTGTGAACAGATGTATTCTCTGTATGTGTAGCGGCCCCCTGCTCTGACAGATGCATTCTGTTAACATTGTATGCATAATTTCTTCCTGCTCTGATGTGGATAAAAGCTGGGCTCAGAAAGCTACACTTTATACTGTTCCAATCAGAGCACACTCTCTGGTTGAAATAGCGTCCAAAGCTTTGTATTAAAAAAAAAAGCCTGTTATTTGACAATGTCCTGACTCTTCTTCCACAGACAAGAAGGTTGGGATCATCCAGATGGTCACCGGTGAACTTCAAACGGGCCTGGACATGTGCTGGCTTGAGCAGGGGGACCTTGCTGCCCTGCAGGATTTTAAACCACGACAGCATCATGTGTTACTAATGTAATCTTTGTGACTGTGGTCCCAGCTCTCTTCAGGTCACTGACCAGGTCCTCCTGTGTAGTTCTGAGCTTTCTCAGAATCATCCTTACCCCACAAAGTGAGATCTTGCATGGAACCCCAGACCGAGGGAGATTGACAGTCATCTTGTGTTTCTTCCACTTTCTAATAAATAATCATAACAGTTGTTGTCTTCTACCAAGCTGCTTGCTTGTTGTCCTGTAGTCCATCCCAGTCTTGGGCAGGTCTACAGTTTTGTCCCTGGTGTCCTTAGACAGCTCTTTGTTCTTGCTATGGTGGACAGGTTGGAGTGTGATTGATTGAGTGTGTGAACAGATGTCTTTTATACAGGTAACAAGTTCAAACAGGTGCAATTAATACAGGTAAAGAGTGCAGAATAAGAGGGCTTCTTAAAGAAAAATTAACAGGTGTGTGCGCCAGAATTCTTGCTGGTTGGTAGGTGTTCAAATACTTTATTTGCAGCAGTAACATACAAATAAACTATTAAAAAAATCATACATTGTGAATTCCGGACTTTTTTTTTAGATTATGTCTCTCATAGCGGACATGCAAGATGAAAATTTCTGACCCCACTTGCAAAATCGCAAGTAACTACTCTACTGATCACATGACTGATCACGTGGCATAAATGCCAGATAGGTGATGGATGATACCTAGGCAACACATAAAAAATATTAGTAATACTGATCGAGACAAGCAATTTAAAATATTGCATGGACTTTATTGGACACCACTACTGAGGGGCAGTCTCAGCCTGGGACCCACCAAATGCCATAAATGGGACAGGGAAATCAGTACATATGTACATATGTTTTGGGAATGTACAAAGATACAAAAATTTTGGAGAGAAGTGAAAGACGCAGTAGATGCCCTGGTTGGATATGATTTGGAACTGTCAACCCTACAATGTATCTTGGCAGCTAAACCAGTCAATACAAGTTTCTGTGTAGGCTCTCAGTTGTCCAGGTGGTTTCCATAGTAGAGAAGCTTGAATCTTCGACTGGACTGGGTTGCTTGATGCGAGGACGTTTCGCTTCAAATCGCAGAAGCTTCCTCAGCTAAAATTCTTGCTCTGGAAGTCTGACTTCTGACTCTTGTAGAGAAGAATAAAAAAGAAACCAACAAAAGCTGGAGTTTTAAACCTAACCAGACCCCTCCTACTGAGAGGCAGACTGCTATAGGCTAGTGACTAAACAATAGTTCTAATTAGCAACTATTGTGCTCTAGTTAGCACACCTAATGACAGGACAGCTGTCCCTCTAATGATGGGATGGATGCCTTTCTGATGGCTCCCTTGATGACGTGAATGACTCATTACCATGAACAAAAGACTGAAACTCCTTTGACCTGAGTACCCCATTGTAAACAGGGCATAAAGTGTATCTCAGACCCCAGCTGAGGGGGTCTGAGTCTGAAATAAGCGCTCGTCTTGTCAGGTTTGGAACATTAACTGAGCACAGCACCTTTGGGGACATTCTGTCTGTGTCTTGTTAAGGCTTAGAATTGCCTGTGTGAGGCATTTAGAGGACATGGGTAAATTATATTATTTGTGCAGTAGCAGCTGTCAGTGGGTTGGACATCAGATCTGCACAAATGTTCAAGTCATGAGCCAGAAAATAAATCCAAAACATCATATTTGCATCTCTGCAGAATGTGAGCTCAACCTGAATCTGACCTTCTCATCCTTTCTATAACGAGTGGCCGCTTCCCTCACACTCTCTTGCAACAGTCCATGGACGATCTGCAGTCTGCATGCAGAACAACTGGTGACACCAGAGGCTGTCACTGAAACACTGAAATGAAGCTCATTTACAAGCAGACGTTGAAACTTAACTGAACTGCAGGGAGTAAAATAATTTGGACTCATCCAGAATTCTTTTTTACATTTAATGTGGATGTCCACAATATTTAAATTTGCAGATGTGGCCATCTAAACTGATACCATTTAAATATTTGTTACAAACTCGAGCATAAAAGACAGAAGAGGATCAACATCTGCAGAAAAACATACAAATCCTCACTTCTGAGAAAGCAGCTATTCATGACTTTCACTGTACAAAATGACTAAATAATTCTGTCTGCATGAACTTTGAGCATACAAGATGTTTCTGCAGGTAGGCGTGGCTTCATCTTCCAAACATCACACCCCGAACCTCATCCCATCAAGATCATCTGTTTCATGGTTACTGTGTTTGTTCTGGCAAACTTTATTTTAGAGTTTTTGTGCAACACTAGTTTTGATAAGGTCAGTGTAGTGTTTCACACCACAAAGCTCTAAATCCCAGGTCTCAAACTGGTAGCCTGTGGGCCAGATAACGTCAACAAGTCAGCAGTTTACAGCCGGAGCACATGCAAATATGAGCTATGAAGAACAGGCCATGCCATTCTCCTTTTGAAACTATAAAAAAATGTTGTACAACATCCAACAAAAAAGAAAATACAGGTATATGCACAAGAGCCCCTCTAGCTTGTTTCCATCTTTTGGAGTTATCCTTTGATCATGTTAAGCTGCGTTTACACATAACGATGGCAAGTCACGAATGCCACGAAGTATACATTCTTGGCCGCTGATCACGAATGTGAGGATTCGGGGCAGAGGCATCAGGTGTCCTCAGGAACTGCTGCAACCTGTTACCACGCGTTACAATAAATGGCATGTGTTGCTGGAGAATTATCAGGAACCATTATGCACGGTCAAGAATAATGTTCGGCGCTATTGTGCGTAACAGCGCATTGTTACGTTCTGTCACGTTGTGAATGAGGCAAATTGTCTCCACACACACCCCCATATTCATCCAACCGTCAGTTGCTGAACAATTCAGATCGCTCCAGTTTGTTCCTCAAACTCCACAGCAGAACTTTGTGACTGCATGCTTAGTTGGGCTCTGTGCCATGTTGTGGTGCAGAGAGGAGGAGACGGAGAGAGCCAGATGTGTGGCTCCACGCGGCTCTCGTCTCGCTCATTTTCCCAAACATCAGGCACAGCAGCAGGCGGAACACCTGCAGGAGCGCGCTGATGAGCATTGGAACAAAACTTTTAGCCGACTTGGCGTCACTGTCCTTCTTCAGCATACTGCAGCAATGAAACTGAATGTGGTGCAGCAGGGTTTAATTGTGCGCACGTCAGAGAAGAACACTGTCACACTCTATTAAGGATCACCATTAATGAAGATGGATCAACACGCTCAGTTGTGACCTACACAACATGAGGAGAAATGAGGCTGGTGCGTGACATTCGTCGAAGATTTTTTGACAGCCAAAAACACGCTCCACGAAAATCATGAATATCACGCAGCAACACGCACTATTAAGAAACCTATTCAGATGTATTAAGTCACATTAAGAATGTCAGGAATGTGCCAAGAATGATGCAAATATGACATTCGTAACGCGCCCTGGCTATGTGTAAATGCACCATATAAGCTGAAGCAATCCATCACCCAGTGTTTGGCTCTGTCCAAGACACATCACTACATTAATTTAATTTATTTATTCTTTGATCAAAAACCCCTCTGAGAGGACATACTCTGCCGCTTTGGGATAACATGAATTTAAGATCACAATTCTAAATAGTCCAAAAATAGATGAACCATTATAAAATTTTTAGTTTTCTGAGTGAAGCACTGTCCGGCGATTTACAACAGTCTTAAATCAAAACGCCCAAGTTTCTGATCAATAAGATCCTTGAGGATAAATAAAACAAAATTAAAATAGCATGACAACATTGTAAAACATGTACCAGTAAGTATACAACATGTGAGGGCTGGTTATCACGACAATGCTGCTCTACCTGGGACAAGAAAAAAAGAATTATGGGTAATTAAATAGAAATACAGATGAACACAAACACAAAGAAAGCCATAAGAGAAGAAGTCCTACATAGGACCTGAAGTCCACTGATGCTGGTGCTTATCTCTAGATTACGTAGTGTTGAACGGATTAGCATTAGGACACCCCTTGGATGGGACTCCAGGCCAACGCAGGCTGTTCAAAAGCCAAGCCTGGTCCCCATTTTGAGCTGGGTGGACTGGAGCAATGCAGTTAAAGTGTCTCGTTGAAGGACACAGACAGGTAGTGTGACTGGGAACCAAACCCAGGTCCACATACTAGCCCAACTCCTTATCCCGTTGAGGTACCTACTCTTCTGGACTCCAGGGTCACAGCTTCTTTTTTATGTTTTATCTTCCAGGAAAGAGAAAATGCAAAGCTGACCTGATTAGCAGATCTGGTTTGGAGCTGCGCTTTGTTTTGACATGTTTTACACCAGAACTGCATCCTGACACAACTCAGACGTACAAAGAGACTGGCACATGGGTGAGCTTTGAAAATCAGATAGTTTTGCTATGAGATAAAAGTTCTACATATTGCAACACAGTAATGGTGCTTTAGATACAGGGTGAGCCCCCCCCCCCCAAAAAAAACAGGAACCCATAAAAATTGTAATAAATCCTACAAAGGTCCAGCAAATTCCTTGATATTTTCTGGACTTAAACTTCAGTCTGTGTACAATCACTCCCCAAAGTATCAAGACATGTTAAGGAAGACGATTGACGACTGTTCCAATCGTCGATCGTCTTCATTAACATGTCTTGGTCAACCTAGGAAAAGACATCTTGCCTGGAGGCCTATTTTGCCAACAAATCATACCATTTGGAGCATCATTTTGAACATGACTTTTATGCAAAGGGACCAAGATAAATGATACTTTGGGGGATGATCATACACAGACTGAAGTTTAAGTTCAGCAAATTTCAAGGAATTTTCTGGAGATTTGTAGGATTTATTAGAATTTGTATTGGTTGTTTTTTTTTGGGGGGGGGGTCACCTTGTACTAAGCTGTGGTAACAGGCTACAAACTGTTTCAACTCTGGGCTCCTACGCTGCTCTTTCTGGTACTCTATGTCACCATACCCATACAGGACTAGGGAAGCAATTCACCAAGATCAGGGAATGACTTAAAACCAACCTTAAGCAAAGTTTGTTCCTGCAACTGTGACCTGTACAGCCACATTAACTTATTGGCAGTATCTGTGTTCAGTGTAACATTTGCAAAATGAGTAGTTATAAAGTACTGATAACAACCCTTCCAGGTAAATACTTCCTTCTGTGTCAGTGCTCCCTCCACATAAATGTAAACACTTTTAAAACCGCTCCAGGAGTGTATTCAGCAGTCCACGGCCACATTTTAATTATATTTACAATCCAAAAGAGTATATATTAAAGACTAGAGAAACTTTGGAGTGAGGCATACATGGACTTGTCCATGTACTTTAGTCTTGTTCTGCTACCAACTTCACTGCATCTTTAGACTGGTGTTTATTTTGACTGCTTTTGTCCCAAACCCACAGTCCACGAGGGCCGCAGGCATCCACAGCAACGTCTATGACCCGATCAGGCACCAACCACTGCAGCAGCAGCAGGAACAGAAAGTCCAACATGGCCACAAACGCAAAAATTGAGCCGCAGACTGGGCCACAGTGAGCCCTCAGCCTCCGTAACCGTCTGTCCAAAGGAAGCACCTCCTCTCCGGCCACCCTGTCGTACACCTGAAGACAAAAAAAAAAAAAAATCATAACTGCCACATAAAACAAAATAGGGACAATTATTGGGTATTAATGGAGACAGTGAGGAGGACCTACCTTTTCAGTCCTCTCTGCAACATTTTTCCAGGTGTATAGGTTTCGTACTCGTACATGAACAGATGCGGGAGAAGGGACGGACCCTGAACGCTGGCGAGCGATGACCATTTCCAAACCAGCACACAACGAGCGCACAGTGGGATCACACAAAGTAATCAAGTCCTCAGGCAACACCTCAGGAATTCCCCCCACACGAGTGCTGACCACCTTAAAAATAAAAATCACACAATGCACACAGAGTATCCCAAAATAAATACAAAAAAAGAGAGTCAAGTCTCAGTTGGTCTCAGCTGCCGATACTCAACATGGGTGGGCAATTTGGCATCTTATTGTTTTAATTTCATAATGATGTTTAATATTTGCGGCAGCACGGTGGCTTAGTGGTTAGCACTAGTTTGGGTGCCTCTGATCTGATTTATACATCACAGACCGTTGCAGTGCAAAGTGTGGTGTATCCCCCCCGCCGCCTTTTATGTTAAGGTAGTGTATGGTTTAATAGGAGAAATGTCAATGAAATCTGGAAATTATTTTTACTGCAAAAAACTGGTGCTTTAAAGACTACGATGATCAATTGATATAATGACGACAGATGCTGCTTTGCAATTTATATATGGTGTATTGACCCCATTTTCAAAAGGGACCTTCCTCTAACCTCCCTCAATGTACCACCAAGAAATGGTCTCCATCATATGAGGTGTTTAGCTATTGCGCAGAAACAAAAATCAAGATGGTGACCGCAATGGTCATATTGGATGACGGACAACTCATATTTACCAATGGCGCCTTCCTCTAACCTCCCCCAATTCACCTCCAAGAAATGGTTTGGATCACATGAGGTCTTTAGTTATTGTGGGGAAAGAAAACATTTAGATATACACGTGGATGAGGTGAAAATATAATGCCACCCCACCACACACACACACACTTTGTCGAGCGGGGGCATAAAACTGCAAAAATCTATGAATTTATTTTTACATCCACTGCCCAGACAGAATGCTGTAACACGAAATTAAAGTTGTCTAGTTTTACATGTTTTGTTAAACCTGTAAATCCAGTCACATGTACGTCTGAACAGGGACACAACGTTCTATTTGTTTTCACTTCAATCAAGAAACACAGTAGGTTAGTTTTCAGGAATGACTGGATGAAGCTGCACCACCAATGAAAAGGCTTCATTTGTTTATAATGAAAATCTGCAGTGTTACACACGTATGAACACCAGCTGACCTGCAGTCCACAGCTGGCTCCCTCCACGATAGCCATGCAGAATGCTTCAGTCAGAGACGTGTTGAGGAAGATGTGACCCTGCACCAGAACTCCACGCACGTCTTTATGCTCCAGAGCCCCCAGGAGACGCACCCTGCAGACATTCAGTCGCTCAGTGAGCGAGGATCAAAAATAACCACTTTCACACACATATTTAGCATTCACAGTCATTTGGTTTTACCTATTCATGCAAGACTACATACATGTTAAATGCTGGGAATTTATAACACCAAGCTAAACTCAACTACAAATTATGAGACTTTCTATAAATAAAGAAACAGTCAGTGCTAATTTGGAGACTGTGGCATGTGCGGTCAAGCCTACACCACAGCACATCACCCGTCATCCTAAATGTTAAACCACAACTCTCTGCAGTCTCTTGATACAACGATGCACGTCACTTTCTATGCACAGGGTTTCTGCAGATACGAGCAAATCTAACATTTTTTAATGCCATATATGTCCATCTCTGTAACCACATACACACACAAAATAAACTTATAAAATACCCATGTCTGAAATTCTGAATAGTGTCCATTTAATTTGACAATGATGATAACTTTGATATTTGAAAAAAATCTGCATAATCTGAGTAAACTCTCATTCTGAACTGCATTAGAAATGGCTCACCAGACAGCTTGTGTGACACACTTTTCGTGGCTTGAATCTTGAAATTTGAGTTGACACCATTGTGCAGAAGTTAACAGTTTGAATTAATTCCTCCAAATTAATTACAAAGGATTTTTTAAAGTATTTTTAAAATATGTTATAAATAAATGCTTTGTGGAAAAAATACATACACGTCCTCAGTGGACTAAAATATCCTTTAATTCTTGAATGTGAAGTGTTTATTGCGCCTGAGGGATCTCTGTTATGTTTATTGTTATAGAAGGTGTTACAGCTTATCTCTTAAAACTAAACAGACCTCATTAAAATAAGAAAAGTCACCTTCGGTCCAAGTTCCAACTGCTAAAGTTATATGTCAAAATACAACAAAATAAATAAAGCAATCCTCTCTCACTTGCCCAACACAAACATTGTCACTGAAACACTTTTTACTGCAACATTTATATGATTATGACACTGCTGACTGCAACAAGTTCACAGAAATTCATTCTGCAACCTTCAGCTTGACATCATAATACGAGTGCTACAAATCAAATGGCCACTAGATGTCAGTAGTATCTAATCAGCTGCTAAATGAGGCTTCAGGTAATGAACCTTTGGATGAAGCTTCAACAGGTCAACTTGCTTCATCTCCCATCACTATACATATACACACACACATATATATATATATATATATATATATATATATATATATATATATATATATATATATATATATATAGCCACATCTGTATTTGGAACAAGTTTTACGCCGGATGCCCTTCCTCATGCAACTCCAGTTTTACCTGGAGATATATGGCCTGGCAAATGTTCTGTACTATTATAGGGGTAAAACTGATTTCTCCTAGTATTGACAGTATTGCACAATCCATATCGTGGCACACTATTACACAGGTGATAAATAAGACACCAGTGCACTCCCCACCCCACATCTGTTACATGTTTTTAGTAATCATAAGCATAAAGCAAGCTTATTACATCTTCACAGATCTTCCCACTTTTCAGCTTTCATTTAGCTTGTCCGAAGTAATTTGGGAAATTCTAGAGTAATGGGATTACAATCAGCTAAAATATAGCCAGATTTACTGTTGCTGTAAGTCTATTACCTTAGAATTGCACATTTCTGGTTTTGTCATTTAGATATTAGGTTTAGTTATTCTGAAGTCAGGCAGCATCACTTTATCATAAGTTACAGCATCTCCCTGAAAGCATTTCCTCAACCAGATAACTTGTGAGATACAGTGTACATACCGGTCTTGTAGTTGGTATTTCTCTCTCACTTCCTCCAGTACAATTCTCTTTGGTCCTTCTCCACCGATTAAGAAATGCAGATCGGGATGTTTAAGGCAGAGCTCTGGGATTATTCCACCAAGAAGATCAATACCTACATAGAACAAGACGATAAAAATGATGCAGAAGTTCACTAATCCCTAAATTCAAACTCTCATTGTGGATGCCCAAGACAGAACAGAGCACCCCCACTCATTAAGTATGACTGTCACCTGTTCACTCCAGTGACATAATCCCAGCAATCAGAGCTATAGTTACCTCACACAAGTTTCTCTGTACCTTTGCGATACACGAGGCGGCTGATGACAACAATCGTGATCTTGTCGTCTTGGCGCTGAGATGGATCAGGGGTGAAGTCAGTTGGGTCAATAGCATTGGGAATAACGGACACAATCTCTGGATCGAGTGCTGCACGGAGCACTGTGTTCTCCTTACTGGTGTATGATACGCACACGATATGGTTGGTATCACACAGCGTCACAGTCAGAAGCTTATTGGTCAGCACAGAGCTCACGTCAGCAAAGCCAAAGAGGGAGTGGTCAGTGAAAACCTGCAATTGATAATCCTAATGAGATTTATGTCACAAGGGCTGTGTGATATTAAAACATCATCAGTTGAAGTTACTTACAGTGTTAAGGCCCATGGTCTTAGCATGAAAAAGTGCATCATGGGCCATGGCAGAGAAGGAGCTGTGTGAATGCACCACAGTGATGCGTTCCCTGACAAACACACAGCGCATCAATGGGAGACTGTGGAAGCAGGTGGGAATGGTTGTCTGGTTGTACATCACCTGCAGGGGGAGGTAGTACACCTTCAAGCCATTGGTCAGGTACCTGATGCCCTTCCTCCTGCCATAGGCGTGGGTGACGATTACCACCTTGTGTCCCTTTTCAATCAAACACTGTGACAGCTGGTAAATGTGACTTTCAACTCCACCCATGTTAGGAAAGAAGAAGTCAGACACCATGCAGATGTTGTGCTTAATGTTGGGGACTCTTGAAGCTTCTGCCGGAGCTCCACTCTTAGATGAAGGATTATTGAGAGATGCACCTCTTCTTCGCTGGCCCATCATAGACTCATTGTGGGGCTACACCATTCAGTATTTCTGAAATGATTAGTAAAGTCATGAGCAACCAAACCAACATAACAGTTTTTAAGCTTTAAAAGGTCATATTTCATTGATGTTTACTGTAAAATTAATACCTTTATGTTTTTTGAGTGTTGTGTAGTCTGAAAAAAATGAACTAAAAAATGTATAATCTGCATTTATTGGCTAAATGTGTTATAAATCATTCCATAAAGTAAGTGATGAACATTAGTTTAATGTCTACATTCATAATTAGTTTACAAACATACATTTAGAGAAGAATATTTTGAATAAAATGAGCCTACAGTCTATCTTTTAGTGTTTCTTTAATGTTTAAAAGAAAAATATTACATGAATTTACACCATATTATTGCAATAATTTTAAACAGCCACTATGGGCTGCAATAAATGGTAAGCAGACTCCATTCCTATTTGTGCTTTTCCATCTGAAGCAAAAAGCACTTTACAGTGATGTCTCACATTCACCCATTCACACACCAATGTCACCATGGTGTTAAGCAAGGCACTAAACTGTACACCAGGAGCAACTTTGGGATTAAGGACCTTGCCCAAGAGCCCTTAGTGATTTTCTGGTCTGATAGGGATTTGAAGGATCCTCTTGTTTCAAGCCCACTTTTCCAACCTCCTTCTCGCCATACCCTCAAAACAGACAATGTAGCTTTATTCTTTCTGCACTTATATGCTCATTAAAATAATAATAGTAACACTTTGACAGAAACTTGTAGAAAATCTTTTGAAGTTTATCTTCACAATGAAATTTGTTTTTGAAATGTTCTGTTTTTCCAATTTGCCAAAACTAAAAATACAGCCCATTTATGGTTGTGCTCACAAACAGTGATGAAAATAAATATACAATTAATTTTTATTGTTTTCCTACAGCAATCCGGTCATTAAATTTTCTTTCAAACAATTTCAGGAAAATATGCTTCCGTGCAGGAGGTACAGTGGATTAGTGGTTAGCACTGCTGTCTCATAGGAAGAAGGCCCCAGACTTGATTCTGACCCGGTCCTTTCTGTGTGGAGTTTGCATGTTCTCCCGGTATTTGCATTGGTTCCCACTGAGTGCTCTGACTTTCTCCAACCTCCAAACACATGCACATTAGGTGGGTTGGTGACTCTATATTGACTGTAGGCATAAACCTATAGGTGTTACCTTTGCAACAGCCTGACGACATGTCCATAGCGTACCCTAGAGCCCGACCGATATGGATTTATTTTTATGCCGATGCCGATAACAATATTTGGATGAAAAAAATGCCGATAATCAATAAATCGGCTGATTTGCTGATAGCCGATAAATCAGCCGATATTATTTATTTATTTTTTTAAATGAATAAAATTATCTTTTTTGGCCCCTTAACAAAAAAGGTATGAGATAAAAGAAGCTTTGTCCTCATATTGATTAACTTTATAACAGAGAAGAATTTTCAAGTTCAAAAAATGCAATTGGAGCAGTTAGGGGGCTATTCAAACAGGCCAACTAGTAAGATATCACTCCTGAAAACGATCTTTGCCATATCATGTGAGGTAAATCTGCCCTACGATTGGATTTTGGAAAACCATGTGACGGAGAACCAATTCCGATTGGACACTCACATTGCGCACATCATCACACATCTTCTATGAGGAGTACCAAGATGGCCGACGGTGGATCAAAAGTCTGCGGAGTTAACTTTTCAGCAAAAAAAAGTAAGTTTCTATCTCATATCATTAAAAAGTTATTTACAATTTAGTAAAGGTTGGTCCCAGCCGTCGTATACGATGGCGTCGACCACCGAGGGTTAATGGCGAACGGCAGTAATTCCCACAACCCTTCCGGACGACCAGTGAATCTGAATGTTTCAACCTCTTAGCAGTAAACGAAAGTTTTTCATGCTTGAAATAAGGTCTACACAACGATGGCTTAATAAAAAGCGTGACCGATGCAATGAAGCACATTTGACACATTACTACATAAACTGAGTTAATCAAACTGAGTTGAACTGAAACGGGAGAAATGTGGGGTGAATGTAATCGCAAAGTTATTACAAACATCCTTATAAACTTACTTGTATGCTTTTGTCAGCCGATTAGTGCAATGTGACGGCGAACTACGGGGGCCGGTGAACACATTTCAGCAGGGGTGTAAGCAGCTCTCAGTTGAATGGAGTCAGAGGTCCATCTACTGGACAAACAATGCAAGGACATTTTACATTGCCGACACAAACATTATTTCAGTAACTGTTCCGTTTATGAGAAATTATCGGCGTTCTATCGGCAAAAATTTCGGCCGATAGTGAGTACTTTGAAAAGGCCTTATATCGGCCGATAATATCTTCCGGCCGATATATCGGTCGGGCTCTAGTGTACCCTGCGTTTTGTCCAATGACTGCTGGTGTTGGTATAGGCTCCAGCTTCCCCCACCCCAAATGACAAATGGATATATGGATGTTCCCAAGCTAAGTGCCATTTGCGGGTAGTCTCTGTCTTTACATTATTACATCCGAATGATTTGCTGTGGTGACCCCTAACAAGAGCAGCCGAATGAAAAAGAAGAAGAGGAGAAAAGCAATGTTTTCACCTGTTTTTATCTGTTAGCAGACTGACAAATGTAATGAACATACACTCAACAAAAATATAAACGCAACACTTTTGGTTTTGCTCCCATTTTGTATGAGATGAACTCAAAAATCTAAAACTTATTCCACATACACAATATCACCATTTCCCTCAAATATTGTTCACAAACCAGTCTAAATCTGTGATAGCGAGCACTTCTCCTTTGCTGAGATAATCCATCCCACCTCACAGGTGTGCCATACCAAGATGCTGATTAGACACCATGATTAGTGCACAGGTGTGCCTTAGACTGTCCACAATAAAAGGCCACTCTGAAAGGTGCAGTTTTGTTTTATTGGGGGGGGGGGGGGGTACCAGTCAGTATCTGGTGTGACCACCATTTGCCTCATGCAGTGCAACACATCTCCTTCGCATAGAGTTGAAGAGAACACCTCTCCAACGTGCCAGACACCAGCGAATGTGAGCATTTGCCCACTGGAATCAGGTCGAGACCCCGATGAGGACGACGAGCATGCAGATGAGCTTCCCTGAGACGGTTTCTGACAGTTTGTGCAGAAATTCTTTCGTTATGCAAACCGATTGTTTCAGCAGCTGTCCGAGTGGCTGGTCTCAGACGATCTTGGAGGTGAACATGCTGGATGTGGAGGTCCTGGGCTGGTGTGGTTACACGTGGTCTGCGGTTGTGAGGCTGGTTGGATGTACTGCCAAATTCTCTGAAACGCCTTTGGAGACGACTTATGGTAGAGACATGAACATTCAATACACGAGCAACAGCTCCGGTTGACATTCCTGCTGTCAGCATGCCAATTGCACGCTCCCTCAAATCTTGCGACATCTGTGGCATTGTGCTGTGTGATAAAACTGCACCTTTCAGAGTGGCCTTTTATTGTGGGCAGTCTAAGGCACACCTTTGCACTAATCATGGTGTCTAATCAGCATCTTGATATGGCACACCTGTGAGGTGGGATGGATTATCTCAGCAATGGAGAAGTGCTCACTATCACAGATTTAGACTGGTTTGTGAACAATATTTGAGGGAAATGGTGATATTGTGTATGTGGAAAAAGTTTTAGATCTTTGAGTTCATCTCATACAAAATGGGAGCAAAACCAAAAGTGTTGCGTTTATATTTTTGTTGAGTATATTTCAATTAAATTTGGTAAAATAATATTCCAGAAAGTAAGTGATTCAATTTGAGGTGATTTGAAATATATTCTGGAAATTCGATATAGAACAATGTTTGTCACATAGTATCAATGAATTAAAAATGTGAGTGCATGTTAATGAAATTTGTTGAGCAGATGGATAATCTCACGGAAAATGACACATTCTACATGGAATTTACTCTGGAATATTTTCCAGAACATACGATGTACCTTTGGCATAGGAACGGTGCATCTGGAAAGTATTCACAGCACTTCACTTTTTCCACATTTTATTACAGCCCTATTCCAAAATGGAGTAAATTCAATTTTCCCTCAAAATTCTACTCACAACACCCCATAATGACAACATGAAAAAAGTTTGAAATTTTTGCAGATCTATTCAAAATAAAAACTAAGTATTCACATGTACGTAAGTATTCACACCCTTTGCTCAATACTTTGTTGATGCACATTTGTCAGCAATTATAGCCTCAAATCTGCACCTGCACCTATCTTTGGGCAATTCTGTCCATTCCTCTTTGCAGCACCTTACAAGCTCCATCAGGCTGGATGGGGAACATCGGTGCACAGCCATTTTCAGATCTCTCCAGAGATGTTCAATCAGATTCAGGTCTGGGCTCTGACTGGGCCACTCAAGGAAATTCACAGAGTTGTCCTGAAGCCACTCTTTTGATATCTTGGCTGTGTGCTTAGGGTTATTGTCCTGCTGAAAGATGAACCGTTGCCCCATTTCAAAGTCAAGAGCACTCTGGAACAGGATGTCTCTGTACATTGCTGCATTCATCTTTTGCTCAGTCCTAACTAGTCTCCCAGTTCCTGCCACTGAAAAACAACCCCACAGCATGATGCTGCCACCACCATCCTTCACTGTAGAGATGGTGGCTGGTTTCCTCCAAACATGACGCCTGGTATTTACACCAAAGAGTTCAATCTTTGTCTCATCAGACCAGAGAATTTTGTTTCTCATGGTGTGAGAGCCCTTCAGGTGCCTTTTGGCAAACTACAGGCAGGCTGCCATGTGCCTTTTACGAAGGAGTGGCTTCTGTCCGGCCACTCTACCATACAGGCCTGATTGGTGGATTGTTGCAGAGATGGTTGCCCTTCTGGAAGGTTCTCCTTTCTCCACAGAGGAATGCTGGAGCTCTGACAGAGTGACCATCAGGTTCTTGGCCACCTCCCTGATTAAGGCCCTTCTCCCCTGATCACTCAGTTTAGACAGGTGGCCAGCTCTAGGAAGAGTCCTGGTGGATCCAAGCTCCTTCCATTTGCAGATGATGGAGGCCACTGTGCTCAATGGGACCTTCAAAGCAGCAGAAATATTTCTCCAGATTTGTGCCTCGAGAAAATCCTGTCTCAGAGGCCTAGAGACAATTCCTTTGACTTCATGCTTGGTTTGTACTCTGACGTGCACTGTCAACTGTAGGACCTTATATGTAGACAGGTGTTTGCCTTACCAAATCTTGTCCAACTGGACTCCAATTAAGCTGCAGAAACATCAAGGATTATCAGTGGAAACAGGATGCACCTGAGCTCAATTTGGAGCTTCATGGCAAAGGCTGTGAATACTTATATACATGTGATTTCTTAATAAATTTGCAAAAATCTAAAAAAAAAAAAAAAAAAAAAAAAAAAAAAAAAAATCACATTATCGTTAGGCAAAGGCTATACGCCCAACTGTTGGGCAGATAAGTCATGCATTGAACATTACACGCCCAACCGCTGGGCAGATAAATATAATGTCTTAGCTTATTCGCCCAACCGCTGGGCAGATAAGTCATACATTAAACATTACACACCCAACCGTTGGGCAGATAAATATGATGTCTTACCTTATTCGCCCAACCGTGATCGTGTATTTGACACGTTTTGTGCATCTAAACTACGTTTTTTACATCACGTTTTAAGGCTCTATTGTGGCGTATGTTTGACACATTTAACGGCGCCGTCTTTAATTACTGCGAAAACACCGCAATGGATCAAAACAGACAAACTTCATAAGCATTTTGAACGGAAGCCTGTTAACGACAACAAAACAGTTTTTGAACAAAATGCTGCTTGTTGGCTGTAAGATGGTGTTAGTTTGACACAGTTCCCTGGGTTTGATGAGCCAAACAGAACCGCTTTAGATCAACAGCCCCTCTGCGGGGTGCAAACCCTCCTGCAGCTGGCGAAAAAACATCTTCCTTTTATCCCTCTCGCGTTGAAACCGGAAGTGAGCTTACAAGCATGCTCATTGGTCGGTGGTGGTTGGGCGTATATGCTCGCGTATTTACTTTATTGAACCAACGGTTGTGCGTATAGCCACTCCGTTGTCGTTATGGGGCACTGTGTTTAGAATTTTAAGGAAAAAAACGGAATTTCATCCATTTTGGGTTAAGGCTGTAACATAACAAATTGTGGAAAAAGTGAAGGGCTGTGAATACTTTCCGGATGCACGGTATGTGCTCTGAGAGCCTTCTACTTAAAAAAAAAACAAAAAAAATCCATTGTATCTGTTGAGTTTGTTAAGATGGACATTTTCACTCACTCACACTCACTCACACACACACACACACACACACACACACACACACACACACACACACACACACACACACACACACACACACTTTGTGTCCAATGACTGCTGCCACTTTGATTGCATCTTTTGTTGGGGGGGGGGGGGTAAGTGTTTAACACCAGTAAATACTCAGTAACTACATAAAACCAAACATAAACATCGTGAACAACCTATATCCTGACGAATCTAAAACTAATTTTAGAACAGTCACGCTATGACTAACTAGCTTGACCAACATTAGTTTACTATATAGTCAATGAACTTAATTCCATTTAAACATTAGCATAATGGGAAATCAGAGTTGACTCACCAAGTTCGTCGCACTTTAATACAGCTATTATATCTGGTCCAGCTGACTCAACATAAACAAAATGTGAATACTGTTCAATCATGTGTAAACTCAAAGCACGATATTTAAAATATAATCTTATGTTTACTCGCCATGACTAGCTAACAGCAGTTAGCCGACTGTGTACTTCCCGGTATATTCTTCTCTCATTTAAAGGCAGGTTGCAGTCTCAGTGCATTACCGCCATCTAATGGCCTGGTTATTTATATATACAGTCGTATCCAAAATCATAACAGTATGTTTAAAAAAGTGAGTAAAGCTCAAAATTCGTGTAGCAGCTTTAATTTCCATACACGCAGATGTAGTGGGTAAATTCTATGTTCTATTCCAAATCAAAACATTAAGAAAAAATTATCAAACTTTTTACTTTGCAGAAAGTGAAGAAAAAGTATTAGGCTGTTCAAAAAATAGCTGTTTGCATTTTTCTTTACAAACTCAAACATTTACTGTGTAAACTAAAAAATGCTTGATGATTTAGCTTTCCTGTGAATCACTGAACTAATATTTAGTTGTATAACCACTATTTTTGAGAACTGCTTCACATCTGTGTTAATTGTGCTACCCCACAAGTTTTTTATTGGATTAAGGTCCCGGGATTGGGCTGGCCACTCCATAACTTTAATCTTATTGGCCAAGACGCTGCTGACTTGCTGGTGTGCTTGGGGTCACTGTCTTGTTGAAACACCCATTTCCAGGGCATTTCCTCTTCGACATAAAGCAACATGCCCTCTTCAAGAGTTTTGATGTATTCAAACTGATCCATGATCCCTGATATGTGCTAAATAGCCCTGACACCACAGTATGAGAAACATCCCCATATCACGATGCTTTCTTCACCATGCTTCACTGTCTTCATAGTGTACTGTGGCTTGAATTCAGTTTTTGGAGGTCATCTGGCAACTGTCTGGAGGTCCTAGCCCCAAACAGAACAATCTTGCTTTCATCAGTCCACAAAATGTTTTGGCATTTCTCTTTAGGCCAGTCAGTGTGTGCAAATTGTAACCTCTTCAGAACATGTCATTTTTTTCATCAGTGGAACTTTGTGGGAACTTCTTGTCCAGTCACGTCTTGTAATTGTTACAGTACTCACAAGTAACTTTTGACCTATGATCAAATTGGTGCTGATTATTGGTTGAGTCTTTGCCATTCTGCTTGTTCTTCAATCCACTGAATGGTGGTTTTCTGTTTTCTTCCACATCTTTCTGGTTTTGTTGCTATTTTAAAGCATTTGACATCATTTTAGCAGAGCAGCCTGTCATTTTTTGCACTTCTATATATGTTTCCTCCTCTCCAATCAGCTTTTTAATCAAAGTACGCTGTTCATCTGAACAATGTCTGGAACGACCATTTTACTCAGATTTTCAGAAATGCACCACAACCTGCATGTACAAAATTTACTACTTTGTCCTTAAATAAGGGCTATGTGTTTGAAACCTTTTTTTTTTTTTCCACACAGTGAATGGCCTAAATTAACACCACACAGAATCAGCAGCATGTGTGTCATAACTGTTGGGCCCTTTGGTTTTCTATTACTCTACTACACCTACTAGTGAATTATTTGCCATGCAGAAATGTAATTACTACTGAAAGCAGTGACTGATCTAGTTAGTGATGTTGGTCTTTTATTATTTGAACACAACTCTCTCTCCATATATATATATATATATATATATATATATATATATACACACACACACACATATATTCACAAGGTTGGGTAGGATTACGTTGAAAGAAAACATGTATGTATGTATGTACGTACATTTGGATTACTTGTAATCTGATTACATTTCAAAGTAATCCTACCCAACCTTGTATATATATATGGTTATACATAAATGTCAGAGCAGCCTTACACATTTATATTCCCTTGTTTTGGTGTAAAGATAAGTCAGTACTCAAAATTCCTTCTTCCTTTTGTTTAAGATATTTGCAGCAGTATATTGATGAATTATTGCATAATATTGGATAAAGTACAGCCTTCTGTACTGCAGGAACATAATTTTGTGCTTTTATGTGGGCCTGATGGTCCTTAAGATATTTTTGCTTTTTGTGATTTTTTTTTCATTAAAATTTAGTTTAACACCCCCCCCACACACACACACACACACAGACATGCAAAAAAATAAGACTAAATAGCCTACAGCTTAAATCGATGACATATTAATGTACCAAATATGAATAAACATGGATGCTTAGTGTTTTGTTGTTTTATTGGGAGGGTGTCAATAGCTGTTCATGCTACCGGTCTCTGTCCTTGGACAAAACTTTTCTATGTGGAAAAACACACAAAACATGTTTACGCGTGGACACGGGATGATGCACTTTCAGTTCCAATAACTGATTAAAAAACAAAAAGAAGACTTAAGCAGATCCCCATGCATGTCTACTTTACCCGGGATGTTTCTAAACCTGGTTCTCAGTGACTCACCTGTCTTTAATCCCAAAAGTCAACACATCCATTACCGGATTTTTAAAAACACAACAGGGCTTAAAGCAGATCCCTGATGCACACCTCCTTTTTAAGTGGAATCTTGGCTCTTAGGTCTGATACTACTTCTAACCCTGGTTCCTCCTGCAACCATCAGGATGTATGCATCCTGAACAGTCCTAACATATTTCTCTGGTGTTACACTGTCCCCATTGTGCACCTCAAAATGCCTTGACTTGGCATCTTTCCACTGCCAAAAATAAACATACTGACTTTTCGCTCACGCATATAAAATGGTAGAGATCTTCATGTTCCTTGCACCTTGACAAAATTTTCTTATTGTTTGTTGTTCAGTCATACATCCTCAAACCAAACTCAACATTGGGAATCTATTTGGCAACACAGAAGTAGCTATGAAACTGCAAATTTGGTTCTACTTCTGATTTGGAATTCTGGACTCATGAACAGGTTCAGATCAGTTTATTCAAATTTTTTACAAAAGCAAAAGTATGTAAACATAACACTGGAAACATTACATATATGCACATCGTCTCACACTACTGTATTTCCTGTACTTTCATTGTGAAACATCAGGTTTAGGTTGTATCAGTTCTCCCAGTCGAGCCGCATGTTTGTAGAAAATGCAGAAATACATATATGAAAACAGTTTTGAAGTCTTTGCATCATTCAGGCAGAGATCATTCCTTGGTGACGTGCATTCTGGATGTCACAGTCCTTCCAATGATGTTTCCTCCATGTAGTCCATGGGCCAGGCAGGTTTTTGGTACCACCTAATGTGACCGAACAACACCTTAAAATCCCCCCTTGGTATACCATGGCCAACACAAAAATGTATGAGTGCTGTCTATAGCCAGGGAGAGGTCACATGATCAAAACTTCAAAATGCTCCAGTAATAATGAAAGGTGAACCACATTATTTTTTCTTATAATACAGGTTCCAAAAAGGTATAGTTTGCACTATGATTCATAGTTATGGAGTTATGGGGTAAAACCAACAAAATAGTGACAAAAACTAATTTCAGTTTGCACACCGACCAAAAGTCAAAGTTGCTCAAATTTTTGTTACAAGTGATGCAAATGACTGGTTGACCCCTTCCTACAGCTATGGGATGGTTAACATGTACATGATTTGCCATTATTGGTGTAACAGATCATTGTAATGTCACACAATCACTGTGGAAGTTCAGGGCTTCAAACAGTTAAGACATTCTGTCTGCCACAGACAGTCGATTGAGGAAGTTGTCTTGAAGACTGTGAAAAGTTTTGCTGACCTTTTACTGTCAGTGCAAAATTTTAGGAAGGGAAAGTCCCAGAGGACAGCACGGTGGCTTAGTGGTTAGCACTGCTGTCTCACAGCAAGAAGCTCCTGGAATCACTTCCCGCCTTTGTCCTTTATGTGTGGAGTTTGCATGTACTGCATGGGTTCGCTACGGGTGCTCCTGCTTCCTGTCACTTTCAGACATGCAGACTGGGTGAAATATCAGAAACATGGTTATCTGAGGTCAGTCAAGATTTAGTACAACTGGATGGTTATCAATTGTTTCTGGTTAATAGACAGATGAGAAGAGGCGGGGGCGTGGCATTATATGTAAGGTCTGATTATAATTGTAAACTAGTTAATAATATGTCTTTTACAGTTGATAATATCATGGAATGTGTTACGGTCAAAATTACATCTATAAATTCAAATAATACGGTTGTTAGTTGCATATACAGAGCTCCTGGAGCAAATATTGATACCTTTGAACAAATAATTATGGGAATGTACAACAAAATTAATAAGAATGCACATTTATTTATTTGTGGTGATTTTAATATTGATTTTCTAAATCCTCACAATCATCCACAAACTACTTCATTTATAAATTCCATATATTGTATGGGGTTATTCCCGACTATTATTCATCCAAGCAGAATAACTTCGAACTCAACAACCCTTATTGATAATATTCTAACAAATGTTATATCCGGTAAGCTCAGTGCGGGACTACTGGTAAGTGATTTTACTGATCACCTGCCAGTATTCACTGTTTTTGCATTACATGGTCGAGTGTTTCGAAAGGATTTTAATAGGTTGAGTAGAAAAGCAACACCAATAGCCATTGACAATTTAAGGGAGGATTTACTACATCAGAATTGGAATGAAGTTTATGTTGATGATGTTGATGTATCCTATGATGGTTTCATTTCCTCTATTTCTAAGTTATATGATAAACATTGTCCTCTTGTTGACAAAATATACACTAATCAATACGGCAATAAACCATGGATAACTAAGGGACTTCAGAGAGCATGTAAAAAGAAGAATTTATTGTATAAACAATTTATAAAATTAAGAACAAAGGATATATATATATATATATATATATATATATATATATATATAAATTTTTGTGAATATATCTAATGTACTTGGTAGCATTTTATTTGCTGATGACACAACATTATTTTACTCTGGATCAGATATACAGGAAGTAGCACAAGTGATAAATACAGAGTTGGAAAAAGTGAAATATTGGTTTAATATAAACAGATTGTCACTTAATCTTAATAAAACAAATTTCATATTGTTTAATGACAGAGTTAAAAAAAATGATGTGTCATTAAAAATAGATGGAATGGACATTCAAAGGGTAAAAGAAACAAAATTTTTAGGAGTTATGATTGATGAAGATTTTACATGGAAGTCACACATAAATTACATAAAAGGAAAGATAGTGAAAGCCATTGGTGTTTTGCATAAAGTTAAATATTCATTAAATAGTTATGTATTATTAACATTGTACAATTCATTGATTGTTCCATATTTGACTTATTGTGTAGAAATCTGGGGATCAACATGTACAACTTATACACAACCTTTATTTATTTTGCAGAAGAGCTTTAAAAGTGATTGGCAACAGTCGATTTAGAGATCCATCTAGTCCATTGTTCATTAAGTATAGGGTACTTAAATTTCATGATTTAGTTGATTTGAAATTCCTACAAATAATGTACCAAGCGAATAATAATACCTTACCAATAAACATTCAAAATATGTTTGAAAAAAAGAGTAAGTAGTTATAATTTGAAGGGCATAGAAGTCTTTAAAAAACCAAGATTCAGAACCAAGATAAAGGAACGGAGTATTGCAGTGAATGGTGTAAAATTATGGCACAACCTCAACAAAGAAATCAAAGAATCAAGGTCGCTTAAATTATTTAAAAAACGTATTAAACTTGATGTATTTCGTAAGTATGAAACTATGAAATAAGTCAGTGGGCTGTGACAAAGCCAAAAATGTAATCTGTTAATAATGTTTAGAATGTTTGAAGTTTAAAATGTAATCTATTAGGGATGTAGTCATTTTTAAATAATGGTTAAAATTAGGAAAGAAGTCGGTGGCATGTGACAAAGTCATAGAAATGCAATGATGTCGATTGATGATGCTTTGCAAGATTGTATTGTAAAAAAGGGGCAGAACATATGACTTGTTCTTCCAAACTGCTCCTTTCATTCAATGGTTTGTAATGTTTTGTTAATTTTGCTTTTGCTTTTCTGTTTTTTCTTTTAAATGAATGAAATAAATCCTCAATAAATAAAAATATAAGTAAAAAAAAAAAAAGTGGCTTAAATGCAAAAATAGCACTTTTGGTGTCTTTCGGTTTGTGTGTTTCTGCTGGACCAGAGAAGAAGCAAGGTTCATACTGATCCAACAGGGCATCAGATTAATGCTAAAAATGTATACTTTTTTTTATTTGAGATCAGATTTTACTTAATTAAAAAAGGATTCCATGAGTATAAAACAAACTTATATGAACATAACGCTGAATCCTAAACTTTTTGCAGTTCTTAACTTGTTTTAGCAACTGGAGAAATTGGGAATTTGTTCATTTTTAAATAGTTTTATCATTTAAACAGTTTTCTATATTTGGACTAAATCACAATGTTACATTTAATTACTTTTAGTGAAATTAAATGTAAAAAGGTGATTTGTCTGAACTGATTGTATGTACCTGTTGCCAAGCAACAAAATCCTTTTTGTATTCTGTTGTCTATAAAACTTATCTACAGAAGGTTTTGGTGTTCTTTTGAGCTAGCACCACAGTTTAACCAAGTAGATAGAATTTATTAGCTCCTTGATAGGGTTCCTTAGCAACTGTTGCTAAGGCACCGTGGGTCAATGGCTCCACTGCTGAAAGTTATTGGTATACTTTTGAGATTTGTGCATAGTTTCATGCTTTTTTCACTAACTGACCCACAATAGCTGTATTTTGCACCAAGCGCAGAGAGACTAATGTAGAGAAGAAGACTGTGTGTTGGACTAAATTCTTCCACTCTCAAAGCCTTTATATTGATCAGAATCTTATTCTATGAAAAGAAGGTGAGCTGATTAATATATTAACTAACTGCTTTGATGCGAGAGCTGTACTATGACAGGTAACAAATACAGACACAGACTGCTCTTTCCCAAGTGCAGGACCAACACACTGAAAAACTCCTTTGTCCCTCAAGCCATCAGATTGTAAAACTCCTCACTCAGGGGAGGAGGAGTAACAGGAAGACAGAGGATGGGAAGGAGAGCAGCCGTAGTAGCCAGTAAACCAGTAGCAATCAGTATTTATATTTGTGTATTTATATTTATATTTGCAAAAAATTTTTTACTTTCACTTTTGATAGTCTGTGCGCTGCTATACAATGCTGCTGGAACCTCAATTTCCCTGAGGGAGTCTTCCCAAGGAATTAATAAAGTTCTAGCTAATCTAATCTAACACTTTATGAACTAGGAACATGTATTTCACATTTTACTTGCAATTATATGAAGAATATGCATATATTAATCTACTTTTTGGTTGTTGACTGTTTTTAAATGGTAAATGGGCTGCATTTATAGTAAAGATTACACTGGGAAACAAATCGTAATCTAGATAACTAGATCAATCTAACTGCGCAGATTAAACAGCTAACAGATACAGCAAAACACCGCTGTGCTCCGGAACAGGAAGTGATACAATACCGCAGTGAGAGCCAACCACCAGTAGAGGCCAAGTGCTTGCTCACAGGGGGTCGTTTTGACCGTTGGGGTTTTACATAATTATTGTATGGCCTTGCCTTACAATATAAAGCGCCTTGGGGCAACTGTTTGTTGTGATTTGGCGCTATATAAAAAAAAAATTGATTGAAAAATTGATTGAATTGATTTATAGTGTGCTTTTATGGCCAAAGCGCTTAACAGCGATGCCTCACATTCACCTACACCAACGTCAGGGTGCTGCCATGCAAGGCGCTCACTACACCCTAGGAGCAACTTTGGGATTAAGGGCTTTGTCCAAGGGCCCTGAGTGATTTTCCGATCTGCCAGGGATCTGAACCGAGGATCCACCCTGCTCAGAGTGCCGCTTTCATTGGAGCGACATCTCTGCTATTTTGGCATTGTGAGATAGCTCGCGCCCACAGATTGAACTCGCCGGACTACTTTCGCCTGACCCAGTTTTTGGTTGTTTGCAAAATGGAGCTGAATTTGCCGACATGAGAAGACGCTGCTGGATGAGTGTGAGCATTGACTTACGATCATTTAGGCGTAAAAACAAACAAGATACACAAGTTCTTGTGCCGAATATCACAAATATCTGGGAACTACTTTTTGTGAAGGAATTCATCAAGCACATTGGCCGCGAGGGCGTACTAACACAGAATATACAAAAACCGTACAGAAGTTCGGCCAAAACGAGAGCGTCCACTTTTAGCTTGCTATATAAGTTAGTGGCGCTCGTGAGAGTGTGCGGAGGATCCTCTGATCACGAGTTCACCACTTTAACCACTTGATTTTCACCTCCCAGGTAGATGTTTACTTGATATGGCAAAAGCTACTTTATTTAAGTAGTCCTTGAGGCAAGAGGAACGTCCAAGAACAGAGGTGCCAGTGACAGTATTAAAGGCCCACAATGAGTGGCATGAAAAAAGGATGAAACACGTCCATAAACAGTTTGTGCACAGGAGTGTCTGATGACTCATCCCTGTTGAGAGGGACTCAAACATTGATCATGTTTTTGGCTTCATCTTGTGTATTCAGTTGCTTCTGCCTGTCATGAGTCACAGCTCCTTTCATCTTTGCACGCCTCTATAAAAGGGACAAAAGTTGAGAAAACATTAAATAACCAACGAGAAAACAATTTTTTATCGTGTTTTGATTGCATTCAGCAATTTACAAGGGTTGGATGAAAAATTAAAAGACTGACTATAAAGCATTACATTCCTCCAAACCTACATCTCGTCCCATTACGGTCCAGACACATGGTGGCTCAGGCTCTACTGTCCTGTTGTGCTGGCTACTTTGTTGCAGATGTTTAAGGTTTATTCTCCAACCCTGATGTTAGTTCTTGGGTGTCCAGATCTCTGAGGACCTCTACTAGACTACAAACACATCAGCAGTGGTGAAGAAGGCCCAGCACAGACTGAGACTGACTCAGAAGAACAGACTGAAGGAGAAGCTGTTGGTGACCTTCTACTGCTCCACCATCGTGAATGTGCTGGTATAATGCATCACAGTGTGGTATGCAGGCAGATCAGCAGCAGATGGAAATTGATTAAAATGGTAGAAACACAATCCTCGGCTGCTCCCTGCCTAGTCTGGATTATACCTCCAGGTCCAGGTGCTTCTGCAGAGCCAAGAAAATCACTGGTGACAGCCATCATCACGTATATAAACTGTTCAAGGGTACAGGAGCATAACATTCAGGATCAACAGACCCAAAAAACATTTTTATCCATGGGCCGTCGGACTACTGAACCAAAAAAAAAAAAAAAAAAAAAAAAAAAATCAACATGCAAACATCTCATACACACCACGTTTAAGTGCATAACTCCTCCTGTGCAATAACAGAACACCATATGCCACAATTTTAATGTATTTATTTTTACATTTATTGTTTATGTCCTGTTTGTTTTTAATTGTCTGCTCTAACTTGCATCTTTTCTTTTAAAATGCAAAGATCAAGTGAAGCACTCCTAATTTTGTTGTACCTTCTTGTACAGTAACAGTAGAGGCTTTCTATTTCTGCATCTAACACCAGGGTTCCATCAGGTGATCCTCAAGTGTACTGCAAACAACCAAATGTTGGTGAGATTGCAAAGGAATTGACGGTGAGGAAGGCTACAGAAATCTGCAGGACTGGAGCTGAACTCCTCCCTGCAGGAATAGAGGCTGTTCTTCTGGTATTGCAAACAATCTTTGTTGCAATCTGGGAGATTTGAGAAGAGGATTTGTTACCCTACTCTGGAATAGAAAGGGTGATCGCTTGGGCTGCAACAATTACAGGGCTATTACACTGCTCTCTGTGCTGGGAAACATGCATGTAAGGACTCCTCTTAACAGGATTAAGTCCCAGTTACTTGCTGTTCAAGGAGTGGAGCAGTCGGGCTTCACACCCAAGAAGTTAACCAAATCTGTACAAGTACTTATTGAACACAAACACAGGCATCGGTACTGCTTCTTTCCTGCCTATGTTGATTTTCCCAAAGTATTTAATTTGGTTGTTTGGGCTGCTCTCTGGGATATTCAGGAAACTCACAGGATCCCAAACAAGTTGCTGGACAGCATTGCTGGCCTATATACAGGTAGTGTGAGTGCTGTGCAAAGAGTCACTGGCAACGTTCCAGACTTCTTCCCAGTGAATTCTGGCATTCATCAAGGATATGTTCTGGGTACATTGTTCTAAGCTTACAAGGACTGGGTGTCGGGAACGGTTGTGGAAACCAGTGGTGGCTGAAGCACCTTTGTCAGCAAGGACAGGTTTACTGACCATGACTTTGCAGGAAAAAAAAAAAAAAACAGTTCCTGTGGCATCAGGACAATGTTCCATAACACAAATCAGTGGCTGCTATGGCCGCCATTCATAAACAAGGTTTTTGGATACCCAGACGCTGCAGCTCCGCTGAAATCAATGTGTGGACCACAAATGAAGCTATGTTGAAAAATACCTCACACACAGTCTCATCCCACAAGGCTGTCATAATTAGCTGATGAACTTTTCAACCAACCCTTGTATGTTCTGCAACCTCATAAATCCAGCAGAACAGACAAATTGTGACACATTTTAAACAAAAGGAGCTGGTATTATAAAACAACATTGTTCAAACTTGCCTTTGAAAAGTAGCAATAGAACAAGACCAAACAAATTCCAACCGTGAGCACAAAGGGAATGGCTATAAAGGGTCTCAAATGTGTTGTTTGTGGGGAGGCTGTCCCTGTGATCCGAGGAAATTCTGTGAAAATATTACAACGAAAACAGAAAATATGAATCTGTAAATAACCAAATCACAAACTATATGACACAAATTCATAATAAACAAAGAAGATTATCAATTTTTCTTTAGTATATTCAAAAGTTTACTTTTTGTTCCCTTTATTCTCTCTTTATTCTGACACTGTTATCTGTAGTGACAGTAGAGAGCAGGTTCAGTCTATGCTCTGGAGAGAAGGGGAATGAAATTCAGTAGGAGCAAGACTGAGTACATGTGTGTGAATGAGAGGAAGCCCAGTGGAATAGTGCAGTTACAAAGGAGAAGTGGTGAAAGTAGATGAGTTTAAACATTTGAGGTCAGCTGTTCAAAGTAATGGAGAATGTGGTAGAGTGGTGAAGAAGAGAGTGCAGGCAGGGTGGAGTGGGTGGAGAAAGTTGGCAGGAGTGATTTATGACCAAAGAATATCAGCAAGAGTGAAGGGGAAAGTTTACAAGACAGTCCTCCTGAGACCAGCTATGTTGTGCAGCTTAGAGACGGTGGCACTAACAAAAAGACAGGAGGCAAAGCTGAAGATGTTTCGATTCTCTTTGGGAGTGACGTGGATGGACAGGATTAGGAATGAACATATCAGAGGGACAGCTCGGGTGGGATGACTTGGAGACAAAGTCAGTGAGGAGAGATTGACAGTTTGGACATGTGCAGAGGAGGGACCCAGGGTATATAGGGAGAAGGATGCTGAGGATGGAGCCACCAGGCAGGAGGAGAAGAGGAAAGCCAAAGAGGAGGTTTATGGATGTGCTGAGGGAGGACATGCAGGTGGTTGGTGTGATCGGTAGGTTGGTGTGAAACGACTGATCTGCTGTGGCGACTCCTAACGGGAACAGCCGAACAAAGAAGAAGATTCTTCCATGTAACACATACTTTTACAGAATTCTGGAAGAATAATAATGCATGCTGAGAGACAGAAATATGGAAGTAAACAAACCTAGAAGAGTACTCATTAGAATGCATACATCTGCCAAGCTCTATATATATCTATATCTATATATATATCTATATATATCTATATCTATATATATATATCTATATATACACACACACACACCAGCTACTTTATTAGGTACACCTGTTCAATTGCTTGTTAACACAAATAGCTCATCAGCCAATCACATGCCAACAGCTCAATGCATTTAGGCATCTGAGTGTGGAGAAGATGGTTTCCTGAAGTTGAAACCGAGCATCAGAATGGGGAAGAAAGAATCTGAACGTGACATGGTTGTTAGCACCAGACGAGCTGTTCTGAATATTTCAGAAACTGCTGATCTACTGGGATTTTCACCCACTACCATCTCTAGGGTTTACAGAGAATGGTCCGAAAAAGAGAAGATGTTGAGTGAGTGGCAGTTGTGTGGACAAAAATGCCTTGATGATGTTAGAGGTCAGAGCAGAATGGACAGACTGGTTGAACAGAATAGAAACTTTATTGTCATTGCACATATATACATATACACAACAAAACTTGTCCTTTGCATTTAACCCCATCCTAATTACACTTAGACACAATCTAACCACTACGAGCAGTGGGCAGCCACAGTCCCGCACCCGGGGACCAACTCCAGATGTAGAGATGCTGCCTTGGTCAGGGGCAGAGAAAGGAACAGAACCTAAATAAGCATTTAAGCATTTTTTTTTTTTTTTTTGATGAGACTAATCCACAAATATAGGGCAATGCTAAAATACCCTCGGCCATATGAGAATGGGCAACTGCGTGATGCCATCATGCCAAGATGGACTAACGTCTCTGAGGATGTTTCCAAGCAGTTCTGAAGGCAAAAAGAGGTCCAACCCAGTGCTAGCAAGGTGTACCTAATGAAGAGGCTGATGAGTGTGTATGTTTTATATATATACACGTATATATATATATATTACACTATACATTTACTATCTCCAAGAGCTTTCTTCTCCTTTCTCGCTCATAGGCACTTGGAAATATAAAATTGTAATTTCTAGTAACACATCATAGGAAGGTGGTTCAGGTGGAAGAACCACTTAATCTCAACCTGTGCTCAAATTTTCCTTAAACAATAAAAACCAGGAGAAGGAAGCCCCACTGAATGTGAAACATCACCATACAGGACTCTAAGAATCTGAGCTGAGATATAAAACAGTTTTTTTTTTTAATTGGTCATAATCTTGAAATAGACTTTACTAGTAGAATTGCGGAACATTTACTTCCAAAAGCAAGAAAATATGCCTAGATAGAGTTTGCTTATTAATAAATTATATATATATATATAATATATATATATATATATATATATATATATATATATATATATATATATATCTCAATGTGCCTACTTGTTGTGTTGTGCTCGTTGTGTATATTGTCTCAAAGAAAAGAAGCAGGAGGAGGAGGAAAACAAACACTGTAGTGACTGATAAACTCACCAGTAACCCACAGATGCACAAGAATATATTTGTATGCCTCCCGAATGTAGAAGCTGCATCGATATTTTCCCTGGTCCTCCTGTTGGATGTTCGTTAGGAGAACTGAACAGTTTTCACTGTTCTCAGCCTGGAATATTTCAGCCCTGCCATCATATCTGCCATAGAATTTAGAAAACTCCTTGCCGTATTTTGCCACCATCATCAAGTTTGGCTTTTCCATCTGCCACATAACGTTCTTGACCAAACTTCTGCTTGAGCAGTTGCATGGCAGAAGGACGCTCTGGCCCAGAACAGCGTCAACAGTCACTTCTTCATCACCTAGAACAGGTAAATCAAGATAAGTTGAGCAATTGGCATCTCTCACTGTATAATCAACTTTCTCTGCATACAAGCAGTTGTGCTTTTAGTGGCCATCAGGGCCCAGCGATTAGCAGCAAGACTTTATAAACTGCATGCAAACAAAATTCCTTGTTTATAGGTGCCTGCTTGAACAAGCCCAGACTTATCCCACTGTGTTAACAACACACAGAAAGGCCACAGGTGCTACTCAAACCCATGACCTTCTTGCTGTGAGGCAACAGTGCTAACCACTAAGCCACCATGCTGCCCAGTGATTCAAATACCTAAAAAATATAGAGCAATGCTAAAATACCCTCGGCCATATGAGCATAAAAGTAGGAAACAGAATGTGATCTTTTGACCACTTAAAATAGACCAAGGTTAGCCATCTTTGAACTTGTATAAGGCCTATGTCCCAAGAATGCTCACTGTGAATTTGAAGATCCTGGCAGTAATAGAACTGGAGTTATGCTAAGCACAGACAGGCGGATGGAGGCAAAGTCTTTGCAATACCCAATGGCCATATTTTGGACTCGGGTAATAAGGGGAAAAAACATTGTGTAACTCAGAAATCTACAGATTAGTAACAGTAATAATTTCTGTAAAGTATTTGACTGGATAATCTTGTTGTAAGTTCTAAGGTACAGTTTGAGTTTAAGGAAAATTACTCTACCACTCGATGTACTTTTATCCTTAAGGAAGGCATACATTTTGTTACAATCTTAATCACTCCAATGATTACACCGTTATGCTAGATGCCACCAGGGCATTTGATAGGGTGCAGTATTGTAAAGTATTTAATAAACTAATGAAACGTAATGTATTGCCACTTGTATTACAGTTGTTGATAGATATGTGCACAGAAATCAGGTGCTTCTTGTAAGATGACACAACTATCCGGTCAATTTTCACTATGTAACAGTGTGAAGCAAGGTGGAGTCCTATCTCCAATTTTGCTCACTGTTTATGTTGATGGATTATTAGTGGAATTGGAAAAATTTGGTAATGGATGTCACATGGGTAGTTAAGTACACTGGTGCTATAACATATACAGGTGATATCACTTTGTTATGTCCTTCAGCTGATGGAATGCAGAAAAAGGTTAAAATCTGTGAGAACTAGAAGCACTCGGAGAGTGCAAACTTCCGCCAAGGCCATAGGGTCACTGACATCACATGGAATACCCTTTGGCAAAGAGACTTATTCCACATCATTTCACACATCTACCGTCATATTTCAGATTCAGTGGTTAACCCTCTGGGGTCCAAGGGCATTTTCTAGACAGTTCACTCACCTGGCATAAATGTTTTTTTTATTGCTGTTAACAGCTCTCCCTGCATCCCACAATCAAGTTTTATGTCTCTTTTTTTTCAGGACAACCTGTACTTTCAAAATATAGATGCTATAGTTGTGTTTTTTAAGTGTAATAAAGGTTTACAATCAGAAATAAGAAAGGAAAAAGTAAAGCGGAAAATAATTTTCCACACACATTTATTCAAAACACACAGCAAACTATAATAAACAAGTGACACATTACTCCTAAAAACAATCTTTGGTATGTCACATGAGGTGAATCTGCCCTATCATTGGATTTTGGAGAACCATGTGACGGTGAACCAATACTGACTGGACACTCACATTGCTAATGTTATCACACAGCTTCTATGAGGAGTACAACGATGGTGGATGGTGGCTCGAAAGTCCGCGGAGTTAACTTTTTCAGCAAAAAAGTACATTTCTATCTCATATCATTAAAAAGTTATTTATAATTTAGTAAAGCTTGGGCTCAGCCGTCATATACAACGGCATCGGCCCCAGAGAGTTAAACCCTTAGATCTTCAGTAAATGTATTTATAAAGAGAAACTGCATAAACTACACAAGTTTTTTTTATTTATTTTATTTTCTATAACAAGTTTATTTAATGAGGAGAAACAAATGCTAAATTATTGTTGTGTCGTAACTTTTGTTCAGCCTTTGTGACCCGTTTTCATGAAGTTAGATGCAAAAATGTTAAATTGGCCCTATCCTGCAATGATAAAGAATCCTGCAATGATAAAGAATCCAAATCGTGTTCCAGATCATTACCAAAATTTAATGACTTCTAGGTTAGGCCAAGATACACCCCTGGTAAAAATTTCATTGAAATCCGTTGAGGATTTTTTGAGTAATCCTGCTAACAATCCAACCAAACAAACCAACACAACCAAAAACATAACCTCCTTGGCGGAGGTAATTATGCCAAGAGATATAGTATTATATTTAATGATTGTAAGAGCCAATTTTTGCTATTCAAAGATTGAGAGCATAGACAATTTTATGGCAAGCTGGATTTAAGACTGCTAGTTACTTAGACCATGAATTTTCGACTGTTGATAAAGATGTGAATGTAAAGATAGATATCTGTGAGTTTCGGAAATGTGTCAACATATTCATGCCAGATTTAGGCCAATTACATTCTGTCATTAAGTGTAAGTTATTTCAGCAGTACTGTTATTTTTTGTTTTAATGATTCACCTTTATGGCATCTAAATAAGTCTGTAAATGATCTTTGTGCCTATCCCGATGGTCACTGGGTGAGAGGTGGGGTACACCAGGGTCGACACACATACACATTCACACCTATACCGTCAATTTAAAGTTCCCAATTCACCTAACCTACATGTCTTTAAATGTGGGAGGAAACTGGAGCAAACCCACGCAAACATGAGGAGAACAAAAAAGCCACAGTTGGGAATGGAACCCATGGCAGGCAACAACCCAGGCAACAACAATGCTAACCACTAAGCCACCGTGCTGCCATGTGGGAGATATGGCAGGAAACCGGAGCACACAGAGAGAACCCACGCAAACACAGGAAGAACATGCAAACTCCACACAGAAAAGCCCAAGTGGGACGTGAACCCACAACCTTCTTGCTGTGAGGTAACCATGCTAACCACAGACAAACGCATTCAATGTATTATATTTCACAGAAAAGTAACACTCTTAAGCTAAAATGTCAAAATAATAAAAACATTGCTCTTTAATCTAACGGTTATTTTAATTTGCCGAGAATTTGCCAATAGGGCAGCGCAGTCTCGTCTGAACCCTTGCGTGATATCGTGGGATTTGACGACATCTGGGGACAGCCTGTACCAACACGGGTTTGTGTTGACACTCCTATATTCCGCCCAGGGATTAAATGGGAAAAATGGTGTACTGTTTTGTTTTCAGCTGCAATCACCGAAGCCGTCGCGAAAAGTGGAGTTTTTTTTTTTTTTCGGTTCCCACTGGAGAAGGGAAGACGAGGCAAATAGGAGACACTGTGTCGGTAAGTGTTAGCCTGCACAACCGCCTCGACATGTTTGCGCTCTGGGTCATAAACAAACCGCAACACATGTCCACTTTCCACCACATCGTCACTTTTTCTTTGCATTTTCACTTTGTTTGCTGTGTAATTTGCCCAAAAACTCAGAGAATGTGCAGTGTTTCGGATGGGGACAGACAAGGGCTGTGTCCCCGGATGTAGGATTATTACGTCATATTTTACACCTTTAGACTGTGCTGCCCAATTGCCATGGTGGGCCAAAGCAAAGTGAATACTACCAAACGTGGCCCCCGGCCCCAACCGCCTATAATTCCTAGGGCCGCCCCTGGCTTATTAACTGTCAAAACAGGTTTTTCATTCATGGAGCTGTTTGTTCTGGCGCACATACCAATATAGTAACTGTAACACAGTATTTTGCAATCAATCACACTTTAAATCCTACGACAACAAGACAAAACGTTGTTTTCCTTCTGTGGTTTGGCATTAAGTCACACAAACCTTTTGTTGCTATTGTGGTTATAAGCTGAAATCATTCTACCGAGACAGTCAAATGAAAGTTTAAGCAGCATTCCGACGATTTTAGCAATATTAAGTCTTACCTGTCACAGTTATTAAGAGACTTAACAATCCCACGAGGATTTTCATTATCCAGGTAGACAGGATGGACTTGACGTTACTCATTTTCAAGATCTGGAAACATAATCACGGTGTTCCGTGTTATCGTAATGTTTAATGTTCGGGAAAAATGTCGGATTAAAAAAAAAAAAAAACGACCGATCATCCTGCCACACGTGAGTGTGAAAAAACAATCTCGGTGAAACGTCAAAGCCGTTGCGTCTATTAACATTTCCGGTGTTACAACCAGTTCGATGCACCGTCACAGTCTGTGACCCGATTAAGAATAAATAATATAAAATAAATGCGACCTTATGCATACACTTTGGAAAGACTGTTTGTCGACATCATATATATAAATCGGTACAGTACAAGTATTTATAGTTGAGACTGAGCTGAAACCAGGACTGAAACAGCGACACTGTGTCGGCAGGGCACACAATTTGATAGGTTACAGATTTTAGCGTCACACCAAGAGATAAACGTGTAGGCGAATTACTTACTTTGAAGGCCTGCAGATCGATAACCCGGAAGTGAAATAAAGAAATGAATAATTTAATACAATAAAAATAATTTACTGCGTAACTTCTTCCTTTCTTAGAAACAGAAAAACAGTTTTTATTAAATAGCGCTTGTACACAGTAGGAACGACTAGACAGGTACGACGTCAACCATGCAAGAGCAGTTCCAGTAATCCCAAAGTGATTCTCCAGCCTATTGAGTAGACTATGGTAATCCACAGTGTCAAATGCAGCACTAAGATCCAGCAGCATCAGGACCGTAGTGATATCCGAGTCCATTGCTCGCAAAAGGTCATTCACTACTTTAGTAAGTGCTGTCTCTGTGGAGTGAAATCTTCTAAAAGCAGACTGCAGTGGCTCAAAAAGATTATTCTCAGTGAGATAGTCCACGAGCTGTCGCGAGACCACTTTTTCCAGGATTTTAGAACAAAATGACAGATTTGATATCGGTCTATAATTCTTCAGTACACTAGGGTCGAGACTAGATTTTTTAAGTAATGGTTTGATCACTGCAGACTTAAAACACCTAGGAACAGATCCAGAAGTCAATGAGAGATTTACAATTTCCAGCACAGTTGGTCCAAGAATGGGCCACAAGTCCTTTAACAATTTTGTTGGTATAGGATCAATTAAACAGGTTGTGCTTTTAGTAGACGTCACGAGCTTCGTCAGTGCGCCTAACGAGATACCGTCAAAATCTGTAAATCTGGATACCACCTCAGTGGGCGCATCCACCTCCACAGCAGTATGCAGTGGTTGGGCCAAAGCCTGCTGAGATATACTCAACCTAATATCCTCAATTTTCTTCTCGAAGTAATCCAAGAAGTCCTGTGCTGAGAAAGGAGAGTGAATAACAGGTGGCTGTCCATGAATAAGAAATGCTACAGTTTCAAACAAAAACTTGGAATTATGCTTATTTTTATTAATCAATTCAGAATAATAGGCACGCTTTGTAGCCAGTAGTGCCTGCTTATAATCCAAGACAGCATCTCGCCATGCAAGATGGAACACCTCTAACTTAGAACTACGCCATTTCCGTTCAAAACCTCGAGCCTTCTGCCTAAGGTCACGCAGGTAACCATTAAACCAAGGTGAGCATGCCTTGGGAAGGCGTGTCCTCAAGAAAGGAGGCGCAACCTTGTCCAGTGTGGCCTTGAGCGCTGAGTTCAAGCCATCCGCAAGACTATCTACTGATTGAATATTCTCTAACCCTGAGGCCAAAATTTCAGGCAGTCTGGCCTCGAGTTCTATCATAATTAAAGGAGTAATGAGTCGCCGCAAAGAAAGACAAGGCTTTCGATCCACTAGGCACGGCAACATAAATGCACACTTAACAAATGAGTGGTCAGAGATCACCGAGGCAAGAGGCAAAATGTCAATGTTTGTGACAGCAAGGCCACGTGTGAGTACCAGATCAAGGGTATTTCCACTAATATGTGTTGAATCCTGAATACATTGCTGGAATCCCAGCGCATCCACAAGTTCCATAAATGACTTACAAAGGGGAGCAGAGGGCTTATTTATGTGAAACTTAAAATCACCAATAATCAAAATGTTGTCCACACTAGCTGACAGGCCAGAGATGAATGCACCAAATTCATCTAAAAATTCAGAATATGGGCCAGGAGGCCTATAAACAGTGACAACATGGCATGACTGATTTCCGTACTTCTGACCCTGACAATATGTAGCATCATGGGCAGAGCGGAGAGTCAGATGCTCAAACAAATTATATTTATGCCCCCCGACAGTCAAGAAGGTTAACTTGGATTTATAGATAAAAGCAACACCCCCGCCTTGCTTCGCACAACGAGACATGTGACTGAATGTTAAAGTTTTAAATGGACTGGCCCCACAATATATTGTAGACCTCCTCCAAATTACTCCCCAGCGCGTGCTCTGAGGTCTGAGGGCCAGCTCCAGCTTGTGGTGCCTAGGACAAGACTTAAGACCAGGGGGGACAGGGCCTTCTCTGTGGCTGGGCCCAGACTCTGGAACGCTCTGCCTCTCCACGTTCGAACAGCCCCCACAATGGAGTGTTTTAAGTCTCGTCTGAAGACCCACTTTTATTCTCTGGCTTTTAGCTCTGTTGTCTTTGGCCTAGTGTTTTATTTATTTATTGTTTTATTGTTTTATGTTTATTTATTTATTAGTATCTGAGTGGGTTTATTGTTTTGTATAGTTGTATAATCATTTTTATGTGCAGCACTTTGGAAACTGTTCTGTTGTTTAAATGTGCTATATAAATAAAGTGGATTGGATTGGATCCTGTTGTCAAGGCAGAGTTGGCATTTTAATCTGTCTTTGGTGGGACCATCTCAATTTGTTAACAAAATTATAGCAATTACCTGTTCCAAAATACATACTTGAATTGCCTGAGACAGCAGGAAAATGCACCCTTAATTTCAGAATTTTCCAGGGAGCATGCTCCACACCTCCCTAGTCAAACCCCCCTTCTATGAAACCTAGATTCGCCCCTGCACACTGACATAGAATTATATGCAGTCAAAATCCCACTTTACAGTGTATTAACATGCTGAAAACATGTATTATAAAGCTTTCTCTCAATAATCGGAAATATGTAATTGTTGTGGAACTGGAGTTCCTGTCAAGTATCAACACAACAGAAAAACCTACCTGGCATAATGGATTCAGGTGGCCCAGTGAATTCTGTCTGTTATAATCTAAATCTGTTATATGAAATTTCAGTAAGGTATGTCTTCTATAATATATTCCAATTCTAAAGTAGAACTCTACTCATGTATACTAAGGTATATCTAAATATCTAAAAAAAAAGAAGAGTAGAATAGAGTATATGCAGAGAATTGTAAAGTACTAAATATTTCAAATAATCTGTTATATGTACAAAACGGATAAAATCCATGATTATGTCATGGATAAGTTACAGTTGGAGATGTTGACTGATCTATGGGGAATCCTGAATTGGGACCTGCCTAATTTAATGACAGGGTCAAAAATTCCTCTGAAAAAAATAAAGGCCTGCCTTAAATAAGCGGCGGGCATTATGTCCATTAAAAAGGTTACATTTGGTCCAGTCACTTTGTTTTTCGAAGTCCGCTGCAGAGTGTACCTTACAATCCTCTGCATCTCCCCTGTCACTCCTGATGTCGACGTGCATGACAGTTTCAAAGTTCTTTATTCAATTATATTTTTCTGGATTATGCTTTTTTTCTGGATTTGTCCCTCAACGAGCTCTTCTTTCTACAATTACCTACTGTACCTTCCATGTTGTGAAGTTTGTCATATTTGTGGACTTTTTGTTGTGTGGGCCGCCAGAAGAGGAGGTACTGCTGGCCCACCACCAGAGGGCGCCCTGCCTGAAGTGCGGGCTTCAGGCACGAGGGGGCGCTGCCGCTGTACAGGAACAGCCAAGGTGACAGCTGTCATTCATCAACTATGACAGCTGTCACCGATCATCTGCACTTTACCCTGGATAAAAGCAGGATGACACCTCCACCACGTCGCCGAGATATCGTACTTCTTTGAGAGGTAACTTTCTCTGCCTGCATACTATATTGATTGATTGCAAGAGCTACTTTGTTGCAGCTGTCTACCCAGAGGACCGGCGTGGGTCACGACTGTTTCGTTCTACTTCCCACCAGATAAGTGGTACTCAGACGCTGCACGAGTGTGTGTTAGAGGTGGAGGTGGAATTCCCACCGTTGTTGTTACGGGGTGTACACACACCCACACTTGACTGTCTTTGCTCTCCGCCAGCAGTACCAGATCCGACACGCTGCGACGGTGGCCACCTGGGGACTTCGGGACCTGGCGGCTCCAGTATCCTTCGGGTTCGGTGGCGGTGGAAATCGTGTGGTTCCGGTTCATCTCCAGACGGACGTCTCCTATCGTCGAGCCTGCCCACACGACACCTTTATTCATTGACTTGTATTTATTCTATAATCTGCTGTGTGTGGTTGTGTCATTCACAACAGTAAAGTGTTCACATTTAAGTTCCTCTATTGTCCGTTCATTTACGCCCCCTGTTGTGGGTCCGTGTCGCTACACTTTCCCAACACTTTTTGTGCCAAACGTATTTGATTCAAACTGGTGTGTGCACTGCAAAAACTTTTAAAATATGACGGGAAATGAAGGAGTGAAAAGTGACAAATCAGGATATCTCGGCCAGCGTCATGGACTCCGAGGGGCATCACCCAGCAATTGAACGACCAATGGGAGAGCAGGGTGCACAGGCGTCTGCAGGAGGCGTGATTGGTGAGTTGCAGCACATCCTCACTGCCTTTATGGCTCGGTTGGATCAGATGATCGAGCAAAACATCCTCCTGAACCGCAGGGTGGAGGCTCTCTCCGCACAGGTGGCAGCGAGCGCTCAGGGCGCTGCTGCAGCTCCTCCTCCTGCCGACCCTGTGCAAGATATGAATGTTCCAGTGGTCGTTCAACAACCCCTCCCACCATGCCCTGAAGCATACATAAGCCCCCCAGAGCCGTACGGAGGTTGTGTGGAGACGTGCGCAGACTTTCTCATGCAATGTTCGCTCGTCTTTGCACAACGTCCCGTCATGTACGCGTCTGATGCTAGTAAAGTAGCTTATGTAATTAATCTGCTTCGAGGAGGGGCACGCGCTTGGGCTACGGCGCTTTGGGAGCAAAATTCACGGCTCCTTCATACGTATACTGGGTTTGTGAGGGAGTTCAGAACAGTGTTTGATCACCCTAACAGAGGAGAGACCGCTTCAACAGTGCTGCTGTCAATGCGATAGGGGCGCCGGCGCGCAGCCGAATATGCAGTCGACTTCCGCATCGCGGCTGCGAGGTCCGGCTGGAATAACATTGCGCTCCGCGCCGCCTTCGTAAACGGACTGTCGTCGGTCCTGAAGGAGCACCTGGTAGCTAAGGAAGAGCTTATCGATCTCGTTATACGGTTAGACAATCGGTTGGAGGAACGCCGTCGGGAGCGAGGCGAAGGACGTGGCCGGGCACGCGCCGTCCCTCTCCCTTCCGGGTTCAAAAAGGTTCCGCCCTCCCCACGCTCCACAACCGCAGCGCTCCATGGGGCAGCAGCTCCCCCTGCTGACGTTGCTAGGGAAACGCACAGGGCCAAAATGAGAACAGCTGACAGAATGAGGAGGCTGGTCCACGGGGAGTGTTTTCTCTGCAGCTCAAAAGAGCACATACAGAAAAACTGCCCCAAACGGCCAAAACGACAACACCCACCCTTAGATACTGGGCTAAGGGGGGGTCATAACATTCACGTGGGACACACACATATCGCCACACGACTCCCAGTCACAATCCTGAGCGGGGATTTAACCCTTCAAGCCCCAGCACTGGTGGACACGGGGTCCGAAGGGAATCTGCTAGACAGCAGATGGGCAAGGGAGGTAGGGCTCCCTCTGGTGGCGCTTCCTTTGCCATTGCAGGTGTGGGCACTAGATGGCACCTTTCTCCCTTTAATCATGCACAAGACCACCTGTAACTCTGGTGGTGTCTGGGAATCATCGGGAGGAGATCGAGTTTTTTGTGACTCCTTCTACCTCCCACGTGATTTTGGGCTTCCCGTGGATGCTAAAACACAATCCACGGATTGATTGGCCGTCCGGGGTGGTGGTACAGAGGAGCGAGACCTGCCATCGGGTGTGTTTGGGATCCTCGGTCCCTCCCGGTTCCCAGGCTAAGGAGCAGGTCAAAGTTCCCCCCAATCTGTCGGCGGTGCCGGTTGAGTACCACGATCTTGCTGACGTTTTCAGCAAGGATCGGGCACTCACCCTTCCCCCGCACCGTCCGTACGATTGTGCCATCGATTTGATGCCAGGCGTGGAGTTCCCGTCCAGCAGGCTGTACAACCTCTCCCGACCTGAGCGCGAATCGATGGAGACCTACATTCGGGACTCCTTGGCTGCCGGGCTGATCCGTAACTCCACCTCCCCGATGGGAGCAGGTTTCTTTTTTGAGGGCAAGAAAGATGGCGGTCTTCGTCCATGCATTGATTACCGGGGGCTGAACGAGATCACGGTTCGCAACCGATACCCGTTGCCTTTGTTGGATTCGGTGTTCACCCCCCTGCATGGAGCCAAAATATTCACAAAGCTGGATCTTAGGAACGCATATCACCTAGTTCGGGTCCGGAAGGGAGACGAATGGAAGACGGCATTCAACACCCCGTTAGGTCATTTTGAGTACCTGGTCATGCCGTTTGGCCTCACTAACGCCCCCGCGACGTTCCAAGCTTTGGTAAATGACATCTTGCGGGACTTCCTGCACCGATTCGTCTTCGTATATCTGGACGATATACTCATTTTTTCTCCGGACCCTGAGACCCATGTACGGCATGTACGTCAGGTCCTGCAGCGGTTGTTAGAGAACCGGCTGTTTGTGAAGGGAGAGAAGTGTGAGTTTCACCGCACCTCTTTGTCCTTCCTGGGGTTTATCATCTCCTCCAACTCCGTCGCCCCGGATCCGGCCAAGGTCGCAGCGGTGAGAGACTGGCCCCAACCTACGAGCCGTAGGAAGCTGCAACAGTTCCTCGGCTTCGCAAATTTTTACAGGAGGTTAATTAAGGGGTATAGTCAGGTAGTTAGCCCCCTGACAGCCCTGACCTCACCAAAAGTCCCCTTCACCTGGTCGGATCGGTGCGATGCCGCGTTCAGGGAGTTGAAACAGCGCTTCTCGACTGCACCCGTCTTGGTGCAGCCCGATCCCAGTCGCCAGTTTGTGGTTGAAGTGGACGCCTCTGACTCAGGGATAGGAGCCGTGCTATCCCAGAGCAGAGAGACCGATAAGGTTCTTCACCCGTGTGCCTATTTCTCCCGCAGGTTGACCCCAGCAGAGCGAAACTATGACGTGGGCAATCGAGAGCTCCTTGCGGTGAAAGAGGCTCTTGAGGAGTGGAGACACCTGCTGGAGGGGGTGTCAGTGCCTTTCACGGTTTTTACTGACCACCGGAACCTGGAGTATATCAGGACCGCCAAGCGACTGAACCCCAGGCAAGCCCGCTGGTCACTGTTCTTCGGCCGTTTTGACTTCCGAATCACCTACCGCCCCGGGACCAAAAACCAGAGGTCGGATGCCTTGTCCCGGGTGCATGAACATGAAGTCAAGACCGAGCTGTCGGATCCACCGGAACCCATCGTACCGGAGTCCACTATCGTGGCTACCCTTACCTGGGACGTGGAGAAGACCGTCCGGGAGACCCTGGCACGAAGCCCGGATCCCAGAACAGGGCCGAAGAACAGACTATACGTCCCACCAGAAGCCAGGGCTGCCGTCTTGGACTTCTGTCACGGGTCCAAGCTCTCCTGCCACCCAGGGGTGCGTAGGACCGTGGCAGTGGTCCGGCAGCGCTTCTGGTGGGCGTCCCTGGAGGCTGACGTCCGGGCTTACATCCAGGCCTGCACCACCTGAGCCAGGGGCAAGGCGGACCACCAAAAGGCACAGGGACTCCTTCAGCCGCTTCCTGTGCCTCATCGCCCCTGGTCTCACATTGGTCTGGATTTCGTCACGGGCCTCCCGCCGTCCCGGGGGCACACCACCATCCTCACGATAGTGGACCGGTTCTCCAAGGTGGCCCACTTCGTGGCCCTCCGGAAGCTCCCGTCGGCCCAGGAGACAGCGGATCTCCTGGTCCACCATGTCGTCCGTCTGCATGGGATACCAACAGACATCGTCTCGGATCACGGTCCCCAGTTTTCCTCGCAGGTTTGGAGAAGTTTCTGCCGCGCATAACAGCCAAGTGTCCTCTGCCACCGGCCTCTCCCCGTTCGAGGTGTGTCTGGGGTACCAGCCCCCTTTGTTTCCTGTGGTGGAGGGAGAGGTCGGTGTACCCTCGGTCCAGGCCCACCTGCGAAGATGCCATTGAGGGCCCGGACGAGGGCAAAGTCCCATGCAGACCGTCGACGGTCCCCGGCTCCCGCATATCAGCCCGGGCAGGAGGTATGGCTATCCACACGGGACATACCCCTCCAGGTGGCTTCCCCCAAACTAAAGGACCGCTACATAGGGCCCTTCCGGATCCTCAAGGTCCTCAGTCCCGCCGCAGTGAGGCTCCAACTCCCGGCCTCACTGCGGATCCATCCAGTCTTTCATGTGTCTCGGTTGAAACCGCATCACACCTCCCCCCTCTGTACACCCGGTCCGGCGCTGCCTCCTGCCCATATCATCGACGGGGAGCCTGCTTGGACAGTACGCCGGCTCTTGGATGTCCGTCGAATGGGCCGGGGCTTCCAATATTTGGTGGACTGGGAGGGGTATGGACCCGAAGAACGCTCCTGGGTGAAGAGGAGCTTCATCCTGGACCCGGCCCTCCTGGTCGATTTTTACCGTCGCCACCCGGACAAGCCTGGTCGGGCATCAGGAGGCGCCCGTTGAGGGGGGGGTCCTGTTGTGTGGGCCGCCACCACCAGAGGGCGCCCTGCCTGAAGTGCGGGCTTCAGGCACGAGGGGGCGCTGCCGCTGTACAGGAACAGCCGAGGTGACAGCTGTCATTCATCAACTATGACAGCTGTCACCGATCATCTGCACTTTACCCTGGATAAAAGCAGGATGACACCTCCACCACGTCGCCGAGATATCGTACTTCTTTGAGAGGTAACTTTCTCTGCCTGCATACTATATTGATTGATTGCAAGAGCTACTTTGTTGCAGCTGTCTACCCAGAGGACCGGCGTGGGTCGCGACTGTTTCGTTCTACTTCTCACCAGATAAGTGGTACTCAGACGCTGCATGAGTGTGTGTTAGAGGTGGAGGTGGAATTCCCACCGTTGTTGTTACGGGGTGTACACACACCCACACTTGACTGTCTTTGCTCTCCGCCAGCAGTACCAGATCCGACACGCTGAGAGGGTGGCCACCTGGGGACTTCGGGACCTGGCGGCTCCAGTATCCTTCGGGTTCGGTGGCGGTGGAAATCATGTGGTTCCGGTTCATCTCCAGACGGACGTCTCCTATCGTCGAGCCTGCCCACACGACACCTTTATTCATTGACTTGTATTTATTCTATAATATGCTGTGTGTGGTTGTGTCATTCACAACAGTAAAGTGTTCACATTTAACTTCCTCTATTGTCCGTTCATTTACGCCCCCTGTTGTGGGTCCGTGTCACTACACTTTCCCAACACTTTTTGTGCCAAACGTATTTGATTCAAACTGGTGTGTGCACTGCAAAAACTTTTAAAATATGATGGGAAATGAAGGAGTGAAAAGTGACAAATCACAGGGTGTGGACACCTGATTCACCAGGTGTACGTCAGGCTGTGGGTTCCATGTGTGAGCACAGTTTGAAAAAATAAATGGCTAGTCTTGTAACCACAAAACTACGGTTCCCGCTTTCCTCGCATTAGTGAGTGTCAGTGCTGAACTTCATTTTGTACCTCTGTTACTGGGCACATCCAGACTGCTGTGTCCAGTACATGTGAGGGGTTTTTAATGAAATTGCATTGCGGTCGGACAGGGCATTTTGTCTGATGTGAGTGAAAATCCCTTATACAAAAGCTGTTATATGCGGTGTTTATTTCATTGGAAAACCATACAAAAGCACTGGGACTTTTGTTTTTGTCGGTGAGTGCGAATATCTATTTTATACGATGACGGTTTAGGCGAGTTTTACTCATCGATTTCTATGGTTTTACCATATTTGGTTTACAAAATGATTGTGTATTTCCTGTCAAATATATGGAAGTTTGGTGAAAGGTCTATTTGCCCTATTGAGATATCCCATTATCCCTTGCGCGCCAGGGAGTCACTGCAATCAAAACAACATAGAGAAGCCACATGATGACAATTGCAAATTATACTACCAAAATGTAATTTTTTTATGCTTTTCATCACGTTAATAAGCAAATGCATGCATGAAACCTTGAAAACTTGCTAAAACAAATATTCCAAATAATCTGTATCTGCTATTTTTAACCTGCATGGAATTTAATAAACGCAAACCGAATTTCAGACATCGTATTTATATTACTCTGTAACAAACTGTACAAACAGTGTTGTAAAGGACAATAAGCAGGACGTTAAAGAGCAAACTTCACTTTCCTCCAGAACAACCTGAGCTTCTCACGATTACATAAAACAAGCACAATAACATCTAAAAACCCAGATAATATATTCACGAGAGTTTTATGTTGCGATGTTAATGCAGTTGTCCATGTGCAGCCTGATCAGAGCATCTCGATGCAGTTTTCAATGGCTACATTTACATGCCGTTAATATTCGGGATAGGGTCAATATTCCGGTTTCTGAATCATTAGGAATAACCCGTTTACATGCTTAAGCAGAGTTACTCCTGTATACATGGTCATTGGTATCATTTGGAATATCCCCATCTAAACAGCGACGCACGTCTTCCACCGATGCTTAATTTGGTCTGGTGTTTGTGCAAATCCTGCTTCGTGTAACTTTTCGGCCACCTTCTTGTAAATGTCGCTATCTTGATACTTTCTACCGTCAATAAAAGACATTATATTCATGTCTTTCACAATACTAATGAAGTACTCGGTTTCCTTCTCGCTCAAAAAGTGTGGTGCTGTGCTGCCGCGTCTGGATTTCCCCATGCTTGTTTACCTCTGCTTCTGTGGTGTCCGGTGGGTTGCGCACGCTGCATACAAGTAGTTGCCGCACTCAAAAGACCAAGATTCCTTGCAGATAGGACATGTGCAGAACACAAAATAAGATTCCTTTCTATGGGGATATTCTGATGACCTGATATTTGGGTTAGAAAAGGAGTAACCCAGGGGTCATATTCGGGTTTTTAAAAACCGGAATATGAGCATATTTGGGTTTTTGCGGGTGTTTCCATGGCCGTGCGCAACCGGGTTATTGCTAATATTCCGGTTATGAAAGGGTTATGAAAGGGCTATTGGCTGCATGCAAATGTAGTCTATGTTAATGGCAAACATGGGCACAATTTGGTGGTGGATGGGGGGACATGTCCCCCCACTTTTTCAACCAGGGGGGATAGAATATGGTATGTCCCCCCGCCACCTCCTGACATATATGTGTGTACTTGAAACATGCTATGCCAGTCTTATGTGCAAACCATGTCAGTCTTATGTGCAAACCATGTCAGAATAGTATCTTTGTTTCTGCAAGTTTGTATTTTTAGCAGCATTGACTTGTTTACAACACCTGTTTCTTGTTTGTCACATTCGGGATTTTCTGGGACTGCATTTGCCCAGATTTGAAACCAAAAATAGTTGCCTCTAGGGACTAGTGTCTACACATAAGTATCAATGGACCATATGCTAATTTACTAAATTCTGAAAGTTAGAAAAGGAAATCAGAAAAGCTATCTGGGACCTCAGAAAGCCCATCTGCAATTATTGCTTGATCTCCAAAATCAGTCTATGCAAGCGAAATTATGTTCAGTATGAGTGTTGTCATTAGTGCCACTTTAAAAATTAAATTCATGATAAGTAATTTATCCTAAACTTATGATCTGTTGTTTTTTCAAACTTACGCAAAAACAAATCTTGAGAAAAAAAATACAGTATGCGATAGTTAATAATTATTAAGAGCCTGTTCTTTCATATTTATGAATACATTTTACCACATTGCAGTTGTTTTTTTTTAATGAAAACTCAACCTATTATTCTTTTTGAGTTCTACACATGTGGTGATACCTTATTTACATCAGGATGTTAATAAAATCAATGCTGACTATTCTCAGAATAAAATACTTACGTATATCCACAGTTTCAAATTGCATAAGTCAAATGGTGTCCACTTTATGGTCTTCTCAAAACATTAAAATTACTGTTCTGGATGCTCAGAATGCATCTGAGCTTATCTAGAAACCGTTGGCTTCTGGGGACCTAAAGCGGCCCCCAGACCCCGGCCTATGGGCTTTGGCCCTGCAGGCCTCACACTTTGTCCCCCCCAATTTCTAGTTCTAAATTGCGCCCTTGATGGCAAAACCTCAATAGGGCAAATATGACCCCTTTAAAGGTGCGGGGGGAACCAGCAGCACCCCACTGGCTACGCCCCTGATTTTCGGCAAACAAGCGTCTGTAATATTGTTTATAGTCCAGACAATTTTATCAAATAAAATGACAGTGAGGATAAAGATATGTGTTGTCAAAATAACGGCATATTGTGGAGTGATTAGCATTACACGGGCGGTCAGGTGACGGAGCAGCCGGTCAGTTTGACTCCCCACCGCCTCCCCGACAAAAAAAAAAAAAAAAAAACTACCGTAAACACATCATCGTTTCAGCCCACCGTCAGTGAGTCTGGGACGGACCGCCAGGAACGGATCGCTCAGCCGACTCTGCGCAAACACTGGTCGCTTATTAGTATTTCTTTTTTTTTTTTTTAACGGGACGTCGTGAACTTAACGGGGCGCTGGATCCTGGGTGGCCGCTATGGGGGAGCATACGGCGTTTGTGCTGTTACTGGTGGCGACCTTGACGCTCTCTTCCGAGGTGAGTAGAGCAGAGAAATCTCAGCCTGGTTGAACCACTTCCTCCTGCGGGCCTACAGCGGCCATCAAACGGACCACAAAGGAAACACGCAGTCCCCATCGAAATGATTAAAACATACCCCTTAATGGTGGTATATTCATGATAATAACACAAAAGCTACGCTTTTTATATTGTTTTTTTTTCGTGCACACACTCCAGGTGGTTCAGTCATTCGGCTTCACCTGATAGTTTTAGGTTGACTGATGTAGTTTTAATGTAACCAGGTGTGACGTTATGGCGTAACAATGCTAGCGAGGCCTAGCCGTTACCTTGCTAACACTGTGTCAGTGATTTAGCAGCGCCGTTTCTCTTGAAACGCATAAATGTGTAATTAGCCCATAATAGTTGGAAAGGCATTTTCACACTAGCGTATTGCTATTTATGAGCTAGCTCAAGCTAGTTAGTTACACAATAGACGGCGTCGAGAGCTGTGAAAATGTAACGGAGTAGTGTTACGCTTTATTTTGTGACCCAGATAAAATGTGACCACAGTACTTGCAAACAATAGAAAATATTAATATATTTTAAAGCTCAAACTAAATACACGCAGACCACCTTTAACTTAGTGCAGTACATTATGATTTGGTCTCAATATTATTAATGGGAATATATATATATATATATATATATATATATATATATATATATATATACACTTTCATATCACGCCTCTTCCACATAGCAAAATATGTACACCATTTTAAATATTTGATCTTAGACATGTATTTTTATTCTGTATTTGTTTCTTATTACATTGTATTTTGTGTACCTCACTATTGTGCTTCCCTAACCAAGAAAAATTCCAAGTGTGTTTGAGTACACTTAGCAGTAAAACGGATTGACACTAGTTCTGATTTTCTCAACACTTTGCCTAAGTTCTTCAATCCCTGTTTATAAAAAAGGCAGAGTTTGACTAAATACTGAACTGAGAGAGTTTTTTTATGCCAAGATTAAAAAAAAAAACATTGGTGTGCATATCCGGTTGTTAAGCGCTGACGTAACGCATCACGTGATAAATCTGTTTCCGGGTGCAAAGACCTCCAAGTTTACAATTAAAGTTACATCTGTTTGATCTTTTTAAGGATTTACAGTTTAAGTTTAGTTTGTGTTTACATTGTGTGCAAACTTCCGTCCCTCCCTTCTCCGCCTCCACCTCCGTTCTATGGTCAGAACACTTAATAAAACTTTTTTTTTCTTTTACTTTGCATATTTTATTATGCACAGGTAAAATATACATGTCTGTTTGTTAATAAAAAATGATGTATTAAAATAAACAGGACGTTAAAGTGCAAACTTCACTTTCTCCCCGAACGGCATGAACAGGAAGTGATAGCAGCTCACAGCAACTCCCGTTGAAAATAATGGAGAAACAACCTGAGCGTCTGACATTTTTACATAAAACAAACGCAGTAACAACGTCTAAAAACCCAGTTAATATATCCAGGAGAGTTTTAGGCACAATATACAAAGAGTTTTATGTTGCGATGTTAATGCTGTTGTCCGTGTGCAACGGTGTAAGTGCAGCCTGATCAGATCGTCTCAGTGCAGTTCTCAATGTTAATGACAGTGCGCCTTTTTGGTTTGGAGCCGGAAGTTGAAAATCACATGATGCGTTACGTCACACTTAACAACCGGATATCTCTGATTTAAAAAAAAAAAAAAAAAAAAAGGTGCCAGGTCACAGAATGTACTGGCTCACATAATGCGGTGTAACACCTCCTGTAGCCATACTTTTATGTAAAAAACAAAAACAATATCAACTAGACACTCAGAATGCACATAAACCCACCAAGACCATGTATTGCTTCAGACGTCTATATCTTGGATCAAAATATGTTCTGGATCAAAATAATTTTTAGGACATTTTCCATCTGCTCACCAAATTGAATCAATAATGTTGATTCAACATCCTCTCACAACTTTGAGTTAAATATTGCTATGTGTCAAACATTCTTCTGGAACTCACTTCAAGAATATATTCCAAATAACCTGAAAAATTGAATCACAGATTTCTCAGAACATTATCTACCTGCTCACCAAATTTCATTGTAATCACTACATTGTAATTCACTACCTTTTGAGTTATCTGGCTAACTCATAAACAATCAGTCATATCAATGAAAACATTGCCTTCTTGGTAGAGGTAACTACTGAGTAGTAATTATGTCTGGGTTTAGTTAGTTTTTTTGTTTGTTTGCAATACTGGTGCTAAACTGATCATTTAAAATACTGTCAATTTGTTGGACTGCAGTGAAATTTCATGTAATGTAGCATGTGAAGATGTAGATGAAGTAACACATTTCCAGTCCGACATTGTGCAGTGTAGAATTTTGTGTTTAATTGATGTGCATCATATGACATTCACTTCATATGTGCAACTCCTCTGCAATCAGTTTATGGATTTCAGTGAAACATCACGCAGTGGTATCACACCATGTCAACATGTAGGCTAGATGAAGTAAAATAATTCTAGTCACGTCTTCAAGGTGAGATAGTTGAGCTCTTGTGGTTTAACTCATGCATCATACTTTGAATTCATATGAGCAACCGATTTATGGATTACAATGAAATTTCACACAGTGGTAGCACACCATGTGGAGATGTAGATGAAGTAAAATAATTCTGGTATGACATCTTCGAGGTGAGATAGTTGAGCTCTTGTGGTTTAATTCATGCAGCATACTGTATGATATTGAATTCATAAGAGCAAATTATTTATGGATTTCAATTACATTTCACACAGGGGTAGCACACCCTGTCAAGATGTGCATGAAGGAAAATAATACTGGTCCAATGTCTTCAAGGGGAGAAAAATCCTTTTAATACACCATATTTGTTAATTCAGGTGTTTCATAGCAACATATGAACTACAGCTGACTGATATATAATACATGCAAGGCATTAATACTCCCTAGTGTAGTTTAAAATGTTTTGCATGCTGATACCAGCATTTTCTGTGTTAACCTGGAAGTTGTTGTGTGGGCCGCTGAAGAGGAGGTACTGCTGGCCCACCACCACCAGAGCGCGCCCTGCTTGGAGTGCGGGCTCCAAGCACGAAAGGGCGCCAGACCTAGAAGAAGTGACAGCTGTCATTCATCCCCTGCACCAGCTGTCACTCGTTCATCATCATCACCACCATAAAAGCCGGACTGCAACTCCACCTCCTCGCCGAGAAATCGACTACCATTCCTGAGGTAATCCTTCTCTGCAGTATTTGGATTAATCCACGTTTTGATCTCTGTTTGCAGCCGTTTATTCCTGTGGGACAGTTTTGTTGGAGCGGCGTGTTGTGGGAACCGCGACGTCTTCGCCTCCCACTCCCTCCAGATAAGTGACTGACAGGAGCTGCTTAAGTGTATGATTGGAGGTGGAGGTGCTCCCTCCCATCAGTGTTGGACTGTGTATTACTGAGTGTGCGGACTCACACTCACACATCCTGTTTTTTGCTCTCTGCCAGCAGTACCAGGGTCGACAGCCGGGGACAGAGGCCACCTGGGGATTCGGGACTTGGCGGCTCCGGTGTTCTTCAGGCCGTTGGTGGTGGAAGCCGCGTGGAGTACGGCTTCTCTCGTCGGGGGGGTCTCCTATCTTCGAGCCTGCCACACGTCACCTGGTGCTAATTGACTGTGCATATTTTCTGTATCTTTTCGTTGTGTAGTGTCACAACATTAAATTGTTACCTTTTGGTTTATTCATTGTCCGTTCATTTGCGCCCCCTGTTGTGGGTCCGTGCTACGACACCTTCCCAACAGGATTTCTCGGCCATCGTCATGGATTCCGAGGGGCGTCAACCCGAGTTTGAACGGCCAATGGAAGAGCCAGGAGCGCAGGCGTCAGCGGGAGGCGTGTTGAGTGAGCTGCAGCAGATCTTAACCGCCTTCACGGCTCGGTTAGATTCTGTGACCAAGCAGAGTGTCCTCCTTGATCGGAGGGTGGAGGCTCTCACTGCCAGGGTGGAAGCGCGCGATCAGGGCGCTGCTGCAGCCACTCCTCTGGCTGGTCCTGGGCTTGTATCAGACGTTCCACTGGTCGTTCAACGAACCCCCCCACCGTCCCCTGAAGCATACATAAGCCCTCCGGAACCGTACGGGGGCTGTGTCGAGACGTGCGCGGACTTCCTCATGCAGTGTTCGCTCGTCTTTTCACAGCGCCCTGTCATGTACGCATCAGACGCTAGCCGGGTGGCTTATGTTATTAATTTGCTTCGAGGAGAGGCACGCGCATGGGCTACGGCGCTTTGGGAGCAGAATTCACGGCTCCTAACGTCTTATACTGGGTTTGTACGGGAGTTCAAACAAGTGTTTGATCATCCCAACAGAGGCGAGACCGCTTCGAACGTGCTGCTGTCTATGAGACAGGAGCGCTGTAGCGCAGCCGAGTATGCAGTCGACTTCCGCATCGCGGCAGCGAGGTCCGGCTGGAATAACGTTGCGCTCCGCGCCGCCTTTGTAAATGGACTGTCCCCGGTCCTTAAGGAGCACCTACTGGCCAAGGAGGAACCGCGGGATTTTGACGGGCTTGTCGATTTAGTTATACGCTTAGACAACCGTTTAAACGAGCATCGTCGGGAGCAGGCCGGGGGGCGTGACCGGGCACGAGCCGTCCCTCCCCCTTCCGGTTCCGACAAGGTGACGTCGTCCCCACGCTTCACTGCCAGAGAGCTCCGTGTGGCTACAGCTCCCCCTGCTGAGGAGGCTATGGACACGAGCAGGGCCAAATTAAAATCAAATATCAGACAAAGGAGGCTGGCCCGCGGGGAGTGTTTTGTCTGCGGCTCTTGCGAGCACATGCAGAAGGACTGCCCTAAAACGGTCAAACTACAACGCCCGTCCTTAGAAACTGGGCTAAGGGTGGGCCATAACACGCACGCGGGAAAACCCCGCAAATCTGCACGAATCCCAGTAACAATCCTTTGTGGGGATTTAACCCTTCACGCCCCAGCACTGGTAGACACGGGGTCTGAAGGGAATCTGCTGGACAGCAGATGGGTAAAGGAAGTAGGGCTCCCTCTGGTGGCTCTGCCGGCACCATTGCAGGTGCGAGCACTAGATGGCACCCTGCTTCCATTAATCACACATCAGACACAACCAGTGACTTTGGTTGTGTCTGGGAATCACAGGGAGGAGATAGTGTTCCATGTCACACCATCTACCTCCCGAGTGATTTTGGGCTTTCCATGGATGGTGAAGCACAATCCCCGGATTGATTGGCCGTCTGGGGTTGTGACGCAGTGGAGCGAAACCTGCCACCGGGAGTGCTTAGGATCCTCGGTTCCTCCCGGCACTACGGCTAATGAGGAGGTCAAAGTCCCCCCCAATCTATCGGCAGTGCCAAAGGAGTACCATGATCTTGCTGACGTTTTCAGCAAAGATCTGGCGCTCACTCTTCCCCCGCACCGACCGTATGATTGTGCCATCGATTTGGTCCCGGGCGCTGAGTACCCGTCCAGTAGACTGTACAACCTCTCACGTCCGGAACGCGAATCAATGGAGACCTACATCCGGGACTCCTTAGCTGCCGGGTTGATCCGAAACTCCACCTCCCCGATGGGTGCTGGTTTCTTTTTTGTGGGCAAGAAAGACGGCGGACTCTGTCCATGCATTGATTACAGAGGGCTGAACGAGATCACGGTTCGCAACCCATACCCGTTGCCCCTGTTGGATTCTGTGTTTACGCCCCTGCATGGAGCCCAAATTTTCACTAAATTGGATCTTAGAAACGCGTACCACCTGGTTCGGATCCAGGAGGGAGACGAATGGAAGACGGCGTTTAACACCCCGTTAGGTCACTTTGAGTACCTGGTCATGCCGTTCGGCCTCACCAACGCCCCCGCGACATTCCAAGCTTTGGTAAACGACGTCTTGCGGGACTTCCTGCATCGGTTCGTCTTCGTATATCTGGACGATATACTCATCTTCTCCCCGGACCCTGAGACCCATGTCCAGCATGTACGTCAGGTCCTACAGCGGTTGTTGGAGAATGGGCTGTTTGTGAAGGGCGAGAAGTGCGAGTTCCACCGCACTTCTTTGTCCTTCCTGGGGTTCATAATCTCCTCCAACTCCGTCGCCCCTGATCCGGCCAAGGTTGCGGTGGTGAGAGATTGGCCCCAACCGATAAGCCGCAGGAAACTACAGCAGTTCCTCGGCTTTGCAAATTTCTATAGGAGGTTCATCAAGGGTTACAGTCAGGTAGTTAGCCCCCTGACTGCCCTGACCTCCACCAAAGTCCCCTTCACCTGGTCGGATGGGTGCGAAGCCGCGTTCCAGGAGTTGAAACGGCGGTTCTCGACTGCACCAGTTCTGGTGCAGCCTGATCCTGATCGCCAGTACGTAGTTGAAGTGGGCGCCTCTGACTCAGGGATAGGAGCCGTGCTGTCCCAGAGCGTGGAGGCTGATAAAGTTCTCCATCCTTGTGCCTTTTATTCCCGCAGGTTGACCCCAGCTGAACGGAACTATGACGTCGGCAATCGGGAACTCCTCGCGGTGAAGGAGGCTCTTGAAGAGTGGAGACACCTGCTGGAGGGGGCGTCGTTGCCCTTCACGGTTTTCACGGACCATCGGAACCTGGAGTACATCTGGACCGCCAAGCGGCTGAACCCCAGGCAAGCCCGCTGGTCTCTGTTCTTCGGGCGCTTTGACTTCCAGATCACGTACCGCCCCGGGACCAAGAACCAAAAACCAGATGCATTGTCCCGGGTGCATGAAGAAGAAGCCAAAGCGGAGCTGTCGAACCCCACCAAGACCATCATTCCCGAGTCCACTGTCGTGGCCACCCTCACCTGGGACGTGGAGAAGACCGTCCGGGAGGCCCTGACAAGAAGCCCGGACCCGGGGACTGGCCCCAAGAACAGACTATACGTTCCACCAGAGGCAAGAGCTGCCGTCTTGGACTTCTGTCACGGGTCCAAGCTGTCCTGTCATCCCGGAGTGCGCAGGACCGTGGCAGTAGTCCAGCAGCGCTTCTGGTGGGCGTCCCTGGAAACCGACGTCCGGGACTACATCCAGGCCTGTACCATCTGCGCCAGGGGTAAGGCGGACCACCGGAGGACGACGGGACTCCTCCATCC